>NC_134644.1:35974179-36574179 GCF_030463565.1 Pelecanus crispus
AATGCTTTCTGAAAGATACTGGCTCTCTAAAGATCTACGAGCCCATGTGAAGTAGGGAGTTTAAAGAACCCCTGCTCAGAGAATCTGTCTGTCCGTCTGCCCTGCTATCTCTGCTTGCAGGGTATGTGTGTGCATCTTTGCCTGTAGGCTCATAGGTAAAGGGGCTAGGGAAGCAGAGATGATGCAAATGTAGACAGATGAGAGTCCCATAGCCTTGCGTTGGGTAAATATTTGAGCCTCACCTTATAGGAAAGTGTTACCGTCACAGAAATGGCAGCAAAATGAAACAGCAAGCCACACGCAAAATCAGCGGGAAAAAAACCCATGCAATGTTGGACTTTAACTAGACAAAGAGATGAATTGGGGAAAAGCAGGTTGGTTGTTTGCATGCACACTCAGAAGGGAGCAGTGTGCTTAAAAATGCACATCTTATGTATCATCAGATGGATTCCAGACATCTCCAGATGCAGAATTGTTCAGAGCCTGAGATGCTCTTTTTAGCGGAGGAATACCAGCAAGTGGATATGGCTGGGATCTGTTGTATGACTGCTATGTTGCATAAGGCTAACATCTCTCAGCTTCACCAGCACAGCTTCATGATATTAAGACATTTTTCTCCAGTGTAAATGGAAACTGAATTTGGCCTGTAGCCTCTTGTGTGTTAGGGAATTAATTTTGATCAGCAGTGCCAGACTATATTTTTATTTGGTGTTTCTGATGACAATAAAAAACAAGAAAAAAGTAAAGCATGCTAATAATTTTCTGACCTGGTATTTCAGTTCTTGGAAAATTCTGAACTGGTGAAATTAACCCAGGGAAGCATTGCTTTCAGTAACTCTCAGACTCCAAAATATTTTGAAAGAAACACTTCCGAATTTGTCAAAACAACCTTGTTAAGCATTTGAAAAATGTAAACTTTATGGGCTTTGGTTTGAAATGTTGGCTACTTTAATACTTTAAATCCCACTGTCCCCAAATGGAAAAGGTCAAAAGAAAAGTAGAAAGTTTTGGATTTCTTAACACAGAGTGTTGTATCTGAATGCACTTTATTTCTTCATAATATTTTTTGCATGTTTGAAATTTCAGGGCTTTTTAAATTTCAGTTCACCATGAGAAACCAGTTTGAAACCCCAAATTCTCACAGGACAGGAAAGTTGCTTTCTTGGCCACCACCAGAAATCAATCCCAAGCATTCATTGATGCCAGGAGAAACTGAAAATAAAAAGATAGCAATTTGAAGCAGCTTGCTTTCAGAATGTAGCTCTGTGTTAATGCTTAGCCCAAGATAGAATGTCAAAGATCTAGTTTCTCAGAAAAGTAAGTTCTCTCCTTGTCATCTTGAATTTCTATTTAAGTTGCTTTTCTAAATATATTTAATTCTATTCTTCCACTAGAATACAAAACCTGGATATTCTGGAATACAGATCTCAAGAGTAAAGCAGTTGACCTAAAAGTTTTTAAACCAGGAATTTCGACAGTGATTTCATGACCTAAAATAAATGTTGCATAATATTGTCACCATTTGAGCAAGTAAGATTACGCTACAAAAGACTGTAATCTATATGTTCATTAAAGTCTATCAAGAACCTGATTCTGTGTGTGTGTGTGTGTGTGTGTGGCTGGAGTACCCACTGTGGTTTGTCATATGGTTTTATTGACATGTTAGGGAACACTGTATTACTTATGAGTAGCAAAAACTATATAGTTCATTTTTAGATAACAGCTAATGCAACTGTATGTCTTGATTTTCTTGTGATCTGTTGCGCAAACAGATTTGTTTAATTGATTGTAAGGCATCTCTGAGGTCAGTCAGTCTCTAGTTATGACTGGAGCTCTAAGAAAGGGTGAACAAAGGAACTTAAAACTCATTTTAAGCCCCCCCCCCCCCCCCCCCCCCCCCACTGGGGGACCTGGGCTACTTATTTCATAGTGAGTAACAGTAAAAACTACAATTTTATCTTCAGACCTTCTACAAGTAGGACCTGCCTATTGCCTGGGGAGATTTCTTATTCTGCTGTTTAAAAACATCTGACTGTAAACCTGTGTTAGCACAAACTACTGATTCAGTAATATCCAGGACATTATTATTAGTCTCCTGAGGATGTCAGTTTGTGAAAAGAATTGCATGCATGGATTTGAAAGATGGATCTCTAAAAGTGACAAATGGCAGAAAGTATGCAGAGATTTTAGGTAAGATTGTTAATGTCCAGGGTGTCAGTGCAGTGGTTTGAAATCCATAGTAAATTCAAATTATGTCTCTATAGACGATATGTGGGTATTTCCATTTAATAAGAGATCTAAATATGATTTTGTGGTTCTATTTGGAAACCATTTAAAAAGAAATAACAGTTACACCAAGTTAGCACATAGGATGTACCTTTACACACACATGCACATTCTCTGAATAGATGGAATAGATAAGGGTTGAGTTCCTGCTCACGGTTAATAATGTATGTCGCAGCTAGAAGTTCTATCTATAATGTTAGCCTAGTAGTTGGAAAATACTTCATAGTACATTTCAATATCATTTTATATCAGCAGGTGATACTCTGGGGGCAAAAGTTCCCAGAGCTGGACACTGCTCAAAATACTTTACTGTGATCTGTGTCTTGCTAGAATAATTTACTAAAAACACAGATGCCAGGCCAGTAGTCTCTGAAAACCAGCATTTTGTACTTTCTGTGTTTCAATATGCAAAAGACAAATGATATAACAGACTTCCTGACAGAAAGAAGCACGAGGGGAATTTTGGTTTCAGTGCAATTTTTTTTTAAACAGTCTCTGTATTTTCTTCAGCATCAGGTGACATTTAGTGTCATCTTTTTGTGCCTCATGACTGAAAATCCATTAACATCCTCTGTTTAAAAAAAAAAAAGGCTCAGAAGCACCATTTCAGTTCTGATTACCCCTGAAAAGCAGAAAATTTGACGTCAGCATTTTCTCAAACATTATTTTCTTAAATTGTTATATTTAAGAAAATACTACGCTCCAAATAGCAGTCAGTAAGAGAAACAGAGCCAGGGAAGGGACAACAGGACGTGTAAGAAGCCAGTCAGCCAGTTCAGTAACTAGCCGAATACTTCTATTCAAAAAGTAGCCAAGGCTTTCCTCATTTTTCTGTGTGTATCTGACTAAGCATAGTCAGAGATTTTTCAACTTCCAGAAGTGAACAAACCTTCCCCACCTCCTCCTAACGCGTGCACACTCCCACCTCAACAAGCCAGCCAGAAGTTAGGCAGACTTTCATTTTGATGACTCCTCCCTCACTTCTAGCATATGTATTCATCATCCTATGTTGTCATTGATCTGATGGCAGCACATACGACTGTAATTTTCATTCTTCTTTGTACAGATCGTGAAAATCTTGTGCTTTCTTTAATATATTAGCTTTCAATATCCATCAATGGTCTTAGCATAGATTCTAAGGAATGATCTCACCTATCCCATAACCAAACTCTCATCTAGTACTGCAGCACAGTCAGGAAAAGACCCATCACTGGCAAACAGTGGTAGACCCAAGTGATCTTTTTACTTCCTAGCAGTGAGCTGGACAGCCACCCTCCTCCTCCCTTCCCACTCTTGCGGCAGAACAGTGACAGTAACCCCTGCTATAATCCAAATACTTTGCAGGCATGAGGTGAAATACAGGGGGGAGGCAGCTGCAGGCAGATCTCAGAAGGGTGAGAAGTCAGGTAGCAAAAAGCTGGGTGCCAACCTACTGCAAAATAACAACTTCTGGTACAAAGAGATGAATTTTGGAGTACACGAGGAAATAAAAGTCAAATTCTGAGCTGCAGAGGCATGCAGTCTTTGGGATCTGGAATAACATGGTTGGGGAAATTCATACCTCTGAGAGCTGGTGTTCCAAGTTCATTGCAGATTAAGACACAAGTTATGTTTACATGTTATCCTGACAAAGTAGGAACATGCAAAAAATAAGTCGAAGATTCTGGCACAGTGCTTTTCCCTGGGTTTTGCCATATTTGAATTACAGATTATATAATTTTCATGAAATATATAGCATAAAATATTGGGTAAGCCATTTCATAGGGATGCCTGTTTAGATTATTATATGAAAGCCATATTCTGTGCTATTCACTGCAAGTGAAATGAATATGAAGATAACATGTGGCACTATTAGGTACTATCCTTAACTTACTGGATGTTTCTAGAGCAGAGTTCCTCCCTTTTAGGGATGTGATATATCAGTGTTGAGGACCTGGAAGCTGGAGACTTGTTCTGCAAGTGGAGCCTTCTGCAACACTTTCCCTGTGTGAGAAGCTATGAACACAGGTGGAACAAAAGGTCCATCACCATTTTTTGAAATGTTGACAAAATGAACTCCAGCTTTTTATATAGGAAGTTAATTTGGTGATAAAATGTCCATTACGAGGCTGAAAAAAACATGTTGTATCTTTGCAAATACTGTGTGGCAGCTGTATTTCATATTAACTGTTAATCTGAAATGGGTCAACTCCAGACAGTCTCTTGGCAGTCAGGTGGGTCGGCAATACTAGAAAGCACAGCCTATGCTTTTCTTTCAAACAGGGTTACGGGACCTTCTGGTCTTCTTTTTATATTCCACATGGGGACTGCTCTGGCCCATCAAAAACATGATCTATATTACAAATGACGTTTCCCCTTAAAGAGAAATCTCAAGGCTTAACAAGGCAGCCTATCTGACAAATATGGGATACTGCAGACACATTAGACATCTAAAGTTGCTGGGAGAAGTTGATGCAGGAAGGTTATAGACACATGGCTGGCATCTGACTGTGGCCTAGTCAATGAACTTACTTTAGTCCAAACAGCAAAAAAAATTTCTCCTATGACAGCCAAACATCCCTTGGAGGTCTCTCATGTACACTGCCTCGCTCAATATACGAATATGATAAGAACAAAGTCTGAACGGGAATAGCTGCAAATGGATGACTCCTCACGCCGTATCGATTTTCTGTTTATACTGGCATGTCTTGGTTAAAGTTGTGTCTGGGGTCCTGTAACTACCACCAGATCCCCTTAATGTGCAACATATTCTGCATTTTGCTATTTCCAAATTTAGCCAAGAGGCCTGTGTTTGTTTCAATGAATGTCGTTCTTTGCATGAAATATTTCACAAATGCCATTTATTGCTAGGTGCTTGATTCTTTGCAGGGTTTCAAGACTATGATTTAATATCTTAGATTGTCTAAACAAAGCCCTGCTTAAAATTTGCTCAGGTTTGCTTAGAAACCCAGAAACCCTGTAATTATAGGGAGAACTTGAAGGAGAAAGCAGTTTCATTAACACCAGAAACTACTGTTTATGCCCATGAACTGTGTAAAACTGCAGTTTCAGAAATCCTGCTGAAATAATCCTTCAGTGTACTCAGTAAGCCAAAATTGTAAAGAAGTGGTACGTCCATGTGACCTCGAGGATTGGACCCATTGTTTTCACGTGCGATTTCTTCCAACCCCGTATTACTTGATTTGCAATGTCTGAAGTATAGCTGGTGCAGCACACCCTACTCATTGCTGGCGTCCCTCTCTAGCAAAGGAGCGGAGACCTCAGTGCGGAGGCAGAGCTCCTGCTGGTGTCATGAGATGTCAGTGGGGGTTCAACCTGTAGATGCAGGGCTGTGCATGGCCTGAAGTTCCTATTTGGCTAACTGCTGGTTTTCTTTTTATTAGGTATTTTAACCTACCTATCTACCTACAAACGTATCCTCCTTGGCACGGACCTTTTATCTTCCCAAATACAGTAATTAGGGATATGCCTTCTCTACTATGTTGTGTGGTTTTTTTATAGTGCCTTTGAAGGATGCCAGATTGACGGTCATGAGGCTTCAGGTCCTCTCTTTATCCACAGAGTCATTTCTGCCATTTGGGCTCTGAGCAAGCATTATTTGCACATATTTAACTTCAATAAACCAGTATCCATGCATGGCAGCTAATGTCGGGGAGAAAAAATGAGCTGGATTCTGTACTGTTTGTTTGTTTGTGTTTGTGTTCATATTGAAGATGAGGAAAGTGTAACTTCATTAAATTAAATTAAATTTTATAACAATCAAATGATTTAGGTAATAAAGGGGGGCAAAGAAAGAAAATGTTGAATTTTAATAGCTATAACCTGTAAGCAGTGCTTTATCTTGCCGCTGCTGTTGTAAGGACTAGTAATTGCAGCCGTCTAGACACAGGAACAGATGCAAAGTAGAGCTTTATTATATCAGACATTTGCCCTACTACGATACAGTCTAATTGCCCAGAAAATATATTTCTACATGAATTATTTCTAATTTGATTTGAACTAGACCAACTGTTGTATTTTGCTGAACTTTATCAAGTGATAAAATGGAGCACTAAATTTCAAAGCAGTTTCTGTTATCAATCTTTTTAGAGAAAAGGATGAATTAATTGAAACTTAAAATGGCTTTTCTAGCAAATAAAATAGTTTTCTTTCTTGCTAATTAAATTTTTGTTATTTCTTTCACCTGTGTGGCTTGACAAGGAAAAGCAATGCTAATGCTAATTTGTGATTTAGTATGTTATGCCTACTAATGTTGCATGAATATATTTTAAATTGCAAGTTTAAAATATGATTAGAAATGACGCCGTTGTGAGAGATGTAAGGAGTTCAGTTTAGTTATCTGAAAATGTCGATCATTTAAATCAAATGTTTTTTTCCTCGCAACTGATTTAGTATTCTTTTGAGAGTATTAGCACAGAATCCTGAATTTGTTAATAAAACCTGACAAACATTTTGTGTATTTCAAGAGACTCTGAATCATCTGTCTACTGGAAACGGATAATCAATGTGAAATAAAGGTAACTCTTTGGATGCCCAGGTCCGTTGTTTGATAAAGATGAGATTTTGTTGCGATGCGTTTCTGTTCATGTCACAGTTTGTATTCATACATTTGTCCTGTTTTCCTTCACATTTTAAGAAGTGTTTAGGAAATGCAGGGGAATCTCTCAGCGGCTTTCGCATAAAATGATAATAGTAACTCGCTTCCTCCTCCTTCCCATCCCCCCCAAAATAGAGCATACTACTGAAATTATTTAAATTGACTGAGCCTTTTAAGCAAGTAAACACATTTTAACTAGTTTTTTTTCCCAATCCTTCCATTCATGCCCACTATAGAAATTAGCCTTCACTCTTCCTTCACTTACACATGGATACACACACTTGCATGGACACAAGAAAAATTTCTTTTCTCCTGTCAGCATTCCTACCCAACAATAGTTAGATTAGTGGAAATGAGGGCCTCCGCAGAGAAAGGACATTCAGCCACAGAAGGCTCCCTGCAGGAACAGCTGGTAGGGGTTAATGGCTGCTGAACCTCACAGCCAGGGCCTATTCTCTATTGTGTGTTCAACTCCTGGGAAGGAGGGAGACTTGTGACAGCTTCTGGGGTGCATGGGATCAGAGGTATAGCAGGAAGGTCAGAGAGGTAGTGTTCGGGGGGAAAAGGCTAGCCGGGAATTGCAATAAAAATGAACTCTGCGGCGGGGACGGCGGAGGCTTGAAATCTGCAAAAATTGGGCGCAAATTGCCACGGGGAAACAGTAAAGGATTATTCAGTAACGTGGCTTCTAACCTTTTAACAACTGCGATATGAATTAAAAGAACAATTGGAGGGAGATGGGGGATGAATAATTCATATCTGAAAGTGGATGAAATCCAAGTCGGAGCTAAACATGCACCACTAATGTATGTTATTTACGTTTGTACGCTCACCCCTTAGAGTTCAGCCCTCTGGATTACGGCGCGAGTGCCGCGGCCGCCGTACCAAACACACCAGTCCGGACGAGTTGATCGTTCAGCGCTCAGCACGCTTAAGCTTAAATAGAGCGTGATTAATAAGTATATGTTTCCCTTCAAAGTAGGTGTGTTTGCCGCACCAACACGTCGCGCGGAAGGAGCCCTGCTTGCAGGACTGGCAGGTGACGTGCTGGAAGGTCAGGTCTCTTTAGGGACAGGGGGGTTCCTGGGGTGACGACTCTGCTGCCCGCTTGTGCCCGGCACACACCAGGAAACAACCTCTCAACAAAGTTGGGAAGCAACGATTTGATGGGCTGAAAACATCACCTCTGGGAGAACACTGGGATGTTCCTGGCCCCCCCCCGCCCCTCCCCGTTTTGGGTTAGTTTGGCAGGGTGCTGTGGTTTTAAAGGGACCTTAGAGGGAGCTGTATTTCCCCTCTGACAGCTGGTTCCTCTCCATATAGTCTCTGAAAACTTCCTAAATTAAAAGAAGTAGCATAAAATAGCAAAAAAATATTAGATCGACCAATTCTGTGTGGAAACCTCCTCTTCCTCTACCTACCCTGGCAGTAACCCTTCTATTTGTTTTGCTGCTCTTTCGGTGTGGGAATGTCTGACATTCAGTAACATCAAATATGAAGAGTTGTTGAGCATGTTATACTTGTAAGTTATAGCTTAAGCAAGACAGTAGCAAGTTTTCTGATAACGCAGCTCTTTTGCCCTAAATCCCCTCATTGCCTGCCCATGCTATGCTTCTAGATAAGATATGTAGGTGTTGGGAGACATCAGCACAAATTTCACCCAGTGCAGCTTGGGTGAAAAAGTGCAGCTTGGGTGAAAAAGTTCAGCTGTAATTATCATTCCTTGGTTTTGTTTGTTTAATCTCAGACTTTAAAGCCACTTAAATTGTTTTGCCTTCTGTTTGTCTTCTCTGTGTGAGCTTGCTTAAAGAAAAAAAAGAGAAACCGAGGGAGAAAAATGTTCCATTGAGATCCTCACCTGCAGCAGAAGCATGAAAGATACTGTCAGTGAGCTTCCAGTGAGTCCTTTGGAAGCAATACAGATGCAATACACTCATAAAAAGTCTTCTATTTGGATTGTAATGGCTCAATGAAAACGTATGAGCCAGTGCCTGAGGCCTTTTAAGAATATTTAAGATGCACTGAAGTATGTCATGCCTTAGTACACCTTGACACAGTATTGCAGCCCCCAGAATGAGGATTGACAAGTACAGGTAAAAACAACAACAGAGACATAACAGAACAATAACAAAAATGCCTCCCTGAAGTACCGACACTGACAGCTTGATAGAATAAGCAAAAATATCACCAAAATGACTTGCAGGCAGGAATAAATGAGGCTTCCAAGCACTCGTGAGAGAGCGCTCGGAACATTTATCCTGCTTTACGTTGTGGATACTGAACCACTGAGTGTGAGTGACTTACCCAGAGACATGCAGCAAGGCACCTGCCGCCATAGCCCTTAGTCCTGCTTTCTGCTGGGCTCACAGGCACGCCTCGAAAAAAATACCCTTTCTCCACATATTCTGGTATGCCCTCTGTCCAAATGAAGGCCCCAATTCTACGAACAGCTCTGTGCATGAACAGATTTCAGCATGTACCTAAGTGCATTTTTGATCCTGACTCCCAAAGCTGTATTCAAATTTACAGAGCGTGCAGATCCTCAAAATAGAGGTTGATACTTGGACTAGGGGAAACACAGGTCTGCACTGAAATGTCCATACTTTGGATGCCTGAATTGTTTGAAAACAGTGAGGATGGACCATAAATCTGGTAAGAGAAATAGGTGAATCAGCACACCTGCACTAAGACTTCTGCATGTGTGATTTCAGTTCATAGAAAATTTTTCACAGTTATTAATATCTGAAAACAAGGCTGGCTCAACTTAACTATAACTTAGAACAGCGGAGTTAGCAGGTATGCTTGTAATAAGATGCATTCAAATTCCCATTTCTTTTAATAAAAGAGAAAGTAAGAATAGGGGAGTTTGTTGACCTCTTCGCATTGCTAATCATATTGCCAGTGTAAAGGCACAAAGGGGTTTGAAATTAAGAACTCAGAATGGAATTATTCTGATGACAGACTCTCACACTGAGGGTTTGTTACATTTAGTAAACTCTTGATCTCCGCAAAGTGCAGCAAATGATTCCAATAATTTGTTGTCATATTTTTTTAAATATAGATAATTCAGTTTTATGAAACAAATTGAACAGAAGATGCTGTTTACAAAACCATAATGCTATTTTTAAAGCTGCTAGTTCAAACATTATGTGTGATATTCTGTACAGGATGTGCTATTGAAAGGGTTAAGCTTTTCTGACTTTCAGATACAATGAAATTATGACAGGAAGAAAATTGTGCCATTTTAGCATGAAAATGCTTGTACAAATACTGTCGTTCCTTCCTTCTTACTTTCTTTATAATGCCTCAACGATAGCTAAGATGACAGACATTTGACAGGTATCTGTAAGCATACAACCCAGGCAGCTCATTAAAGTTTTTCTTTCTATGCATCAGCTTTCACAAAGGCAAAAACCCATTAGCATTGACTATTTTGCAGATTAGAAGAATTAAGGGCTTCAAACGTTGGCTTATACCAAGCAATGTCATTTGTGAAGTGATGTTTGCTTTATTATTTCCCTTTCTCTCCCTCTGAAACCAGACTGACATGACTTTAGCTCAACGTAGGGCGTAATGTGCAAACCAAAGGACTGGCTCACCGATGAAAAGAAACACATTCCCTTTTATACATGACTGGAATGGCAAAAAGGGGAGACTTTACATGTACTATTTAGGCTCATTAGAGTACTGATTATGATAGTTCTCCGGTGTAATCTTTAATCGACTTTGACACTAGATTTGCCCCGTTACAAATCCTGTCATGCAAATTAAGTCATTTGTGTTGTTTGATATGGAAAGATCTGCTATGAAATGAAAGATTAGTTCACAGATGAGGCACCAGAGACTGCTGCCCTTGTGCACCGTGCAACTGATTACAAGGATGAGAGCATCCATTTTTACACTGCTGTTAACATTTAGGAAAGAAGATTAAATTAACGCAGTTTATTTCCTTCTTCCTGCATGCAGTTATTTTAAATAAGATTTCATAACCCTTATTTTTATGGTATACAAAACTGGCAAAGCTGGTTAAATGCAATAGTGCCATTTCAAATAGGGAAACATTTTTGGAGGCAGTGTGGATGGTGGGTTGGTTATTTTTTTTGTATGCCCTTGAATGAGATACAGCATTTTTTTTTATTAGTAGTCAAATGGCAGAGACTTTGCCATCATATACAAAACAGCAATGAAAAACTACTGTAAATTTTCATGCGCTAAAAACCTACCCTTTTGACTCACGATGCATAGGATAACTTTTATTATTGCTGTTATTTCCTATTCACAATGTGTATCTTGGATTGGTTATGTTGGCTCAACAGGAAAGCTCTACTTAAAGAATGAGGGGGTTTACTACTTAAAAACATAGTGTGAGATGCAAATGTTGCACATAGGCCCACTAAATATACATTTAAGTAAAATTTACGTTGCTGATGAATGGCTCCAGGCCTGCCAGAGCTGTTTATTTAAGCTTTTAGGACCTCTCATGCCCAACTTGCGGTGCTTGGTTGGCTTGGTACAGTTCATATACCAGGCCTTGATTTAGGTAGGCAATCTCTTCCTGGTGACAAAGAATATCAAAGTCTTTATTAGGATCATTTATTCTGTACTCTTGGACCAAAGTGTTTGATCTGCCTGAGGAATTTCAGATACTTAGTTACTCTTAACACTGCCCTCTTTAAAAAAATATCATGTTTACATTTTAAGCAGGAGACCACCTAATTTCTTTGAGAGGGTGGGAACTGTGGGCATCCCCAGAATTTCACACTGATATAGCCAGAATCTAGACAAACCAAGACATATGACAAAATATTAACCATTTTGTGTTTTCATTAAGCATTCTCAGTGAAGAAGCAGCTGTGCAATATTTTTGTATGCTGCTATAGCTGTATGGGATGGACATACAGAATGTGCCTAACACCATGGCGGGGGATGGAACTCAAGTATTAAATACCACTGCTACATATTTTTAAGGCAATGGATTATTTAGCGTCTCTAATTAGATGTGTTCTTATTTTGTCCTGACCATTCTCTCTACCTCTCATTTATAATCTATTTACTTTGTCCATTTAAAAATATATGTTAAAAGAAAGCACCACTATCTTTTGCCATTGTATTTTGACATAGTATGAATATTTCATATAATCTGAGTGTTCTATTGTTTGGCTGAATATGAATACTGCAGTTACTTAAGATTCCCTTAAATGACCATGACACAACTGGAATGATCCATGGAAAGATTATCCTACCTTTGCGTAATTTAAAAGGAATTTTAGCCTTTAGGTTCAACACACCTATTTGCCTGCTTGTTTGCTCCAAGATTTTGTGTGATCATTTATTTACAGATCAGTAGTGCTAGATATTTCTGAGTTACTGAAAAAAGCTTTAAGGATGAAACAATTTTTCTCGGGAGCCTTGAGGAACAACCTGCATAATACACAGTTGCCCAAAGTTGACTGATGCTACAAATTTCAGACCACCAATGACTTGAATAAGCAATTGAATATTTTACTTCATCAGTAATTCAGGAATGAAATAACTGAAACCTATGAAAGATATATTTATTTTAATACTGGATGTTGAAATTTACAAGAATGTCTTTGTCCCCTTAGTGTCAGGTGACAGTCTTGATGCATGTAAAAATATACCACAAGGATTCACCTGAAAATTCTAATTTTAGTATAATTTTTTTTTCCTTTTTATGTCAGTGAAACATAAAATCCATACTTTTTCAAAAAGTCAGTTTTTTAATGTGTTATAGTTAAAAAAATCTGTATGTTTTAACACATAAACTGTGATGGTGGAGCTTAAAATAAGGATCACCAAAGATTATATAATTTAGGTAACATTTGAAAAGTGCAAACATTGGCTACGTGTGCTGTGTTATCACTGTACAATTCCTGTATGAGCATAAAATAGGTTGGGACATGCTTTCATAAAGATCCATAATACAAAGGTACCCACTTTCACAAAACAACATTGACAATTCAAGGACATGTTAGATTTCTATCAGCATACTTAGGTATTGGATTTCTTTCTTAGTCCTGTTTGAGAGCAACGTGTTGTCTTCTATTAGCCAAAATGTCACAGGACTTATATTAAGGATGCAAATGTATCATATTTTTCTCCCCAGGCTCATTTGCCCTCACTGTTTGATGCTCCCTGCATTACAGTAATGGAGTCCATAAAATGTAATAAGAAAAAAGTGTACTTTAATTAGCTAAGTCATGCTATGAGTAAACTCCAATATAAATCACTTCTCTTTATTTGCATGTGTGAGTTGTGTATATTAATAATCTATATTAAGTTTATTGAAGTGTCTTAAGGTGTTTTTTTAGTAAGTTTGAAGCCAGGCCTGGTCAGAAGAAACCTTGAGACATTAAAATATTCAACTATTGCACTGGCTGGTTGGGTATAAAAATTAATGAGAAGACTGCTACATACAAGTTTTTTTTAAACCCCAAGATAGAAATCAGGGTACATTAGTTAGACCTATTAAACTGCATAGTAGTTCTCTGAGAAGAATGCTGGAAGGTCTATCACTTAAGTCTATTTAAAAATAGCTTGGTTTAAATGGATTTTCCTGGTAGTGGAGTAGGTTAGGTCATTTAGTAATTTTTTTTTCCTTCTGTGAGTGTTACAAGTCCATCAATGGCATCCTACATATTACAGCCCATTTTTTTCAAATATATGCAGACCCTAAAGGACACGGACATTTTCAAAGGCATCAAAGGCATCAAAACTGACAAAATAATTCCCATTAATTTTGAGATGAACATATGTGAACATAAGTGTTTTTTGCTTGCCTGTGTGCATTTGGGTGTGTCAGTATGCATGTCCAGGACACCACTGTTTATATGGACAGGTGACTTTCACTGATCTATCTTGGCTGATGCATTCTATGACTGTATCTGCATTAAGCTTGGTGACTCTTGACCTTCCTGCAAATGCCACGCATGTCCTCTTAAACAGTCATTGCCACCTGTACAGCAACACCTCTCATTAACAGGCCACAAGAGGATGTCCTTGCATACTGCACCATTGAATTTGGCCCATTTGTTCAGTCCAGCTTTCTGTATGGTTTCATTACCCACCTTTGTATGCTAATATGTGTCCTAACAAATTCCATCAGCACACTTTGGTTTTGTGCCAGTGTTTCAAAAGAAAACATCAAAAAAATTCTGTCTTATTATCCCCGTCCTAAGGATAGGAACTGACCTTGAAGAATTCACTGTTAATATCCTCCCAACATATACATTCTCTTCTAACCCTACTCCCTGCCATCTTCTTTTTAACCAGATCCTTATGCATTTTACAGTTCTTGTGTAATGTTTTTTATGTTTTCCATCATAGTAAGTCTCTCATTTTTGGCACCGTGTCATGCTTTATCAAAACTCAAGTAAAAATCTTTTAAAGCGTAAACAGTCATGGAGATCATGGGAAGTCCCCAATGACTGGAGAAAGGCAAATGTGATACCCATCTTCGAAAGAGGCCAGAAGGACAACCTGGGAAACTACAGAAAGGACAGCCTTGCTTCTGTCCCTGGAAAAATCATGGATTCAGTCCTCTTGGAAAGCATTTCTGGGCATATGAAAGAGAAGATGGTGACTGAGGAATAGTGAGCATGAATTTACCAAGGGTGGAGCACACCTGACTAATTTGACCGCCTTCTGTGATAAAATGATTAGGTTTGTGGATGGGAAGAGAGCAGCGGATGTCATTTACCACAACTTTAGCAAAGCTTTCAACACTGTCTCCCCCAGTATTCTTGAACACAAGTTGAGACGTTATCATCTGGATAGGTGGGCAACTAGATGGATCAAAAACTGGTTGGCTTGTTGGGCTTGGAAGGTATTGATTAGCAGGCTGTACTCCACCTGGAGGCTGCTTACAATTGGAATACTGCAGGGACCTGTGCTAGGACCTGTAACATTTCATGTCTTTATCAATGACCTCGAGGAGGTGAAACTTGACAAGGACAAATGCAAAGTCCTGCACCAGAAAGGAGTAGCTTCTTTGATCACCTTCAATGATATGGCTGGGGACTGCCTGTCTGGGGAAACCGCTCTCCTGAAAAGGCACTGCAGGTGTTGATGGACAGAGAACTGAACATGATCCAGGAACGTCTCCTGGCAGCAAAGGCAGCCAACAGCATCCTGGGCTATAATAGGAACAGAGCGAGTAGATCAAGGGAAGTGACTATTGCTCTGTACTTGGTATTAGACTGCATCTAGATAGATACTGCATCCAGTTTTGGGCCCCCAGTACAAGAAAAACATTGATAACTGGGAGCAAGTTCAGTGGAGGGCCACTGAGATGATCAAGTCTAGAGCACTTGCCCAGTGAGGAGAGACTGAAGGAGCTGGGCTTGTTCAGCCTAGAGAACAGACAACTTCAGGGGGGCTAGAAGCAACCTGGCAGGGCTTGCAGGACAACAGGAAAGAGCCAGGCTCAGTGACGCATAATGGGAGACAATGGATGTAAATTTAAAAGAGAGATTACAGTTGGATATAAGGAGATACTTATTCACCAGGAGGACAGTCAAGCAGTGAAACAGTTGCCCAGAGAGGCTGTAACCCTGCAGATTTTTCAAGACCATAATGGATAAAGTCTTCCAGCAGCCTAGTCTGATCTGATAGCTGACCCAGCTTTGAGCAGGAGTTTGGACTGGAGACCTCCTGAGGTCCCTTCCAGCCTAAAATATCCTGTGATTTTGCAGTTCCATAAATTCAGGATGGACAGATGGTTGCCTGTGTTTGGTTCCATTTGCTAGGATGACATATTTTGTACTGACAAGTTAGACTGCCTGTTTCACTGTGACACAGTGGACAAATGACAATAGTTTTGGATGAGCAGATCTAAAGCATTCTATTGGCAACTTCTTGCAGGGATGTGCCACTTCTTTTACGTGTCTGAAGCATTAGCTCTAAGTGGCAGTGATGCATGATTCATATATTATTGCTGTTATTTAACAGACACCAACTTTGTACTTGGTGATTTACCCACAAATAAAGAATATGCATCTGGAGTCAGATACAAATGATGCATGTTATAATCATGGAAAAATTTAGATTGGAAAGGACCCCTGGAGATTACCTAGTCCAACCTCCTGCTTAAAGCAAGGCTAACTTAAAAGTTACATCAAGTTACTATGGGAATTTTACAGTTCAGTTTTGAACATCTCTAAAGATGGAGATTTCACAAGCTGTGTGGGCAACCTTTTCCAGTGCTTATCTGCTTGCATGGCAAAAAATGTTTTCCTCTTATCCAGCTGGAATTTTCCTTGCTGCAATCTGTTTCAGGTACCTTCCACCTTCCACTATGAATCTTTGAGAAGAGTCCAGCTCAGCCTTCTCTAACGTCCCTTTACGCAATGAAAGACATCAGTTAGGTTTCCCCTTAGCTGCTCTGGGTGCATAACAAACCCATCTTCCTAACCATTCAGTGGTCCCTTTCTGGACTCCAGTTTGTTCTGAGGAGGCCAAAACTGGACACAGTGCTCCAGACACAGCTTCGTTAATGCCAAGTAAAGGGAAAAAAACCCACTTCCCTTGGCTTGGTGGCTGAGCTCTTCACCGGGTTCCTTGCATTCATTTCTGAAGAGCTGCTGCATAACTAGGCGCTCCGCAGCCTGTAACAATGAAAAGGGTTATTCTGCCCCAAATGCATAACTGTGCATTTGTCTGTTGAATTGCAGAAGGTTCCTGTCAGTTCAGTCCTTCATCTTGTCAAGCTCCCTCTGTGTGGCAACCCTGCCCACCACTGTGTCAACCCTTCACCCCCAGTTTGGTATGAGCTGTGACATTGCTGAAGGGTGCATAGCATCCCATTGATTGTTCAATGACAAAGATATTAGATGGTGCTAACCTCACATTGATCTTTGAGAGGTGTCACCTATAACTGGCTACCAGTTAGATTTCTAACAGCTAACCCCAATGCTTTGAACCTACAATCAAGCCATTTTCACCCATATTTCACCCACTCCAAATCCCAATTTAGTTTTGGGGAAATTATGGAAAACAATGTTGAAAACCTTGTTAAATTTGAGGTAAATTACATCCACTGCTCTCTCCTTAGCCTCCAAGGCACTCATGTCATCACAGACGGCAGTTAGGTCGGGTAAGATTTGCCAGTTATAAATCTTTGCTGGCTGTTCCTATTAATTTTCCTGTCCTTCAAGTTCCTGGAAATGGCTTCCATGAAGACTTACTCTTAATTTTCTCAGGAAGTAAGTGAGGCTGACCAGCCTGGAGTTCCCTAAATGCTCCTTCTTGCCTATTTTGAGAATGGGTGTAAGATTTAGCTTTTCTTGGTCAACATGGACTACCACTTTTCAAAGATGATAGCAAGTGGCCTTGCAACGACATTGTCCAGCCCAAATTCATCTCGTTTGGTCCCATGGGCTTGTATATGTCCAGCTTATTTAAGTAGTCCTAAACAGAATACCTATCTACTGTGGGTACTACTGTTCTCCCCCCAAATGATCCTATTTGGCACAGGGATCTGGGACATCTGAAGGCAGACCTTGCCAGTAAAGTCTGAGGCAAAGAAAGCTTTAAGTACCCCTTTTCAGTGTCCTATGTTACAAGATCACCTGCTCTGTTCATCATCAGGCACACATGTTCCTTGGTCTTCCCTTTTCTGTGAATGCATGTGATAAGCCTTAAAGTAGGCTTTACCAGCCTGCTTTTGCTAGGCAGTCTACAACAGACAACTACTAGGACAGCCCATTTTGTTGGCTTCCCCTCTTATCTTAGCCCATTAGTTTTCAACAGGTCTGTCACCAAATTCATAGCATATTTCTGGGTGTTCAAGGTGTGTTTTTGTGTAGACTGTGATTTCCCCCCACTTGTCTTCCCTGCCAGTAATTCCTAAAGAACCTTCATCCACCCAACCCACCACAGCACCCCAGGTGTGCAAGTTATTCCACCACATTGCTGTGAGACCAGTAATGTCCATGCACTGCACCCATGTATGGGCCTCTGGTTCCTCCTGTTTGCTTTTCAGGATGCATGTGTTTGTGTCCAAGTACTTGAGATGTGCCCCTAAGATGCCCTGCTTTCTCAGGGGAAGTGAGAGAACATCCCTTGTCACTCTGTCCTGCACACTGTCTTCCCCCACTTACCCAACTGTTTTGTCAGTTTGAATTTGGGTGGGATAGGAACATTAGAAGAGGTATTTCCTCTTTCAGCATAAAGACATTTCCTCTAAGAACAAGAAACCTAGTGAACAGACTGTAAAGAGGGAAAATGGAACCGAAATCTAAGTTGTATATTTGATTGAGGTAGATGTATCTATATTTTTCTCACAATGAGGAGACACAAAGATGAAGAGTTGGATTTCTTTCCTTTTATTCTTTATTTGTATTACATTAGTGCTTAATGTTTTCAAGTGAGCTTCAGGTGGTGAACACAATATGCAGCTAAGAGCTCCAAAGAGATTTCTAACTTGTGCTTGTGCAGCCTGGGAAGTAGGGATGTAGTAGATAACCAGAGTAAACAGCCATGAGTGGCATGCTTGTTCTGTGACTGGTCTTTAAATTGTAGGGGTTTTCTTGGTATGTTAAAAAGGAGGAATGCTAGTATGAAGAACAGAACAAGGGGAACACATCTTCTTTGTCTAGTCACCTTCTAACTTTTTTGCCCTCTGTCCCTATAATGCAATTAGGGATCTATGTTTTTAAGGTGCTGTGAGTATAGCTGTTAATCTACTCTCGGTATTGAAAAAGGATTTTTGTATTGTGACAAAATTTGCAGGAATATGTGGCTCTCTTTTCCCTCACACAGCCTTATAACAGCACCATAACAGTACTTAGGAAAGGTTTGGCAGTTTAAAACTCAGTAATTAAGGGGAATGATTTATTTCTTGCAAATCATAACCACAGTCTTCTATGGATAAGTAGACAATAGGTCAGCTCCCTGAAAAAAAGGAGACCTATGATTTTGTTTCTCAACCGGTATCTGGAAGGGGTAATGTAAACACTTTGCAGCCTTAGATCTTGCCTTACCAAATGCCCCATCCACTTCCCTTTCCCCTTTCTACTCCAGATTCCCATAAACAGGGAGTTTTTCACATAAGTCCTATAACATTCACACTAAGACCACTTGAAAAATGGTCAGTATATTAACCAGCAGAATTGCAACCTTCTGCCTAAAACCCAGAAACTGATACATCTAGATTAACCATGGCGAGTTTTTAACCAAATCTGAAATAAGGTTTCATATGAAGCACTCAGGAGTAAGATACTAACTCTGTAAATATTGAACTCAGTAGGAATTTAAAAACCGAAAGGGCAGAATTGCCCTTTCACTGACTTGCTCCAACCATACAATAAATTAGTGGGAACAGAAGGGAAACACACAAAATATTCTGAATCAGTCTGATCCCATTTCCTATAACTAAAGGTCCTCCATGCCTTTATGATGTAAAGTACAAAAATTAAGAACTCTAGCTTTGTGTGTGCAAATACAAATTATAGTCTACACAGCATGCAAATTTTGATTTAAAATTTCACAAAATGAAGCCCCCCCCCCCCCCAAAGAGGGTCTTTACAAGCTTAAAACAAAACCCTGAAACATTAGATTGCCAAATATGAAGTATTTTAAAACATCTCATTTATTTTTGCTAAAGATTATTGTAATTACAGGCTATCAAGGTGGAAGGGTGCCACTGAATTGAGAGTGACTACTTGAATGAATAAAACACAAGAATCTATTCAGCTATGGAAATGTCTGTGTAACTCCCATTACCAGAGCTGCATGCACAAAGTACAGCAAAGTGAACTCTGTTGTATTTATACATATATCTCAAAGAGTAGAAGTGGTGCAAAAACATACTAAAAAGAAAAAAAATACTAAAACAGGGTGTTCTGAAATGCCATAGAAAATTCTGACCCATGAGGGCTTCAGAAGCCACAGGCACACAGAGATTTCACTGCTTTCTGGCCAACATGAGACATTCTGCTCACTGTGGCAGAAGCCAGGCTGATTCCCAGCCTGAGCCACCTTCCACTGTCTCTTCATATACATCACTGTATGGCTTCATGTCTCCATAAGCATCATTCACTTCAAAAGGCACTTATGTGGCTACTATGCAAGGCATTTCAAGAGGTGGCTGCTCTATGGGTTACCAAAACCACCTGATTTAAAACAAGGATTTTACACCCTAAACTCCATGGCATTGTTGGTTTTGAATTCTCTGGTGTATGTGTGTAGCAGTAAAAATTTAATGTGCATTGTAGAAGCAGAAGAGTTGGTAGAAATGACATGGCAGAAGGTCTGTTCACTGTACGTGGAAAGCTGACCTAAGTATAACAAATAACAAGTATATAGGGCAAAGGAGACATTTTCTTTTATTTAAAGTTACGTTGTCATGTAAGTGAAAAAATGAAGCACAGAGGAAAGAGTTTTACCTCTGGAAAATCAACAAATGGAATCAGAATAGATCAAGTACGACAAAATGTGAACACACTATGGTACTGTAGCAGCAACTTGTATATAAAACTATACAGTAATGGATTGATTATTATTTATAGACAATCCCATCTGCGTCACAACAGAATGAAGAGGCCACTTCAGGAGAGGAAGGAGAGTGTAGATGTTACTGGACATCACTGAAAGACAGCCCAAGACTAGAAAGGTAGTATGAGACCCATGAGAATCAGGCTTGCAGTTAATAAAGCAGGTTAGACTTTAGGCTAAGTTTTGATTTTGATTTGAAAACCGAGTATGTTGTGGGTCTGGCTAGATATTATCAAAATCTTCAAAAAGTATTGGGTTTGTCTTAGATAATTAGGTTATCATCTAAGATGATAATCTTAGACCATTTGGGAGCTGTGCTGGTGAAAAGTGGACCTGAAAAGCAGAACTGTTTTGCCCCTTAAATTGGGTCAAGGTCAGCTCTATTGATCTCAATGGGAACTCTTTACAAAGTCAGAGCAACGTAGATTAGAGATTCCAGTTTGGGCCTACAGCTGTGTGCACTGAGATCAAAAGAAAATCAGTATTCTGCTGTTTTAGATATAGGTTTGGTTATGATCAGAGACAAATGGCAACACAGGATTCAGTAGGAGTCCAAATCAACTAATAAACAAGTGCTGTACTTAAGAGTCTTGCGCACTGTGTTCAGTAATAGTAAAGACAGTAGAAGCAGCTGAAAATGACAACAATGAAAAAGTCTATGTACACAACAATGGAGAAAGTGTATGTACACACACAAATATGTATGTACATGTGCTTGATGTGTAAAGAAAAAATTAACAGTCTAGAAAGATGAGAGAGAACAGGGATGAAATCTTCATGGAATAATGAAATGAATGTAATGTCTGCTGTTGACTCAAGCTAAGATTTCTCATGGGATGAACGTATATGCTCTTGCATAGTGTTAAAGGGCAGGCCTGAAATGGTTCGTACACACAATAGATGTAAAATGAATCCCTGGACTGTGATGTCCACTGCAGACCAAATTAAGGCTATTATATTGTATGTTGTTTAATTGTCATACAGCAAGGAGCTAAACTCCCACTAATAGCAAGTTCTGTTTTCTCCTTTCTGTGTCATTCATTAGGTGAACTTGTCTTCTGGGTATGAAACATCTTCCTTGCGTGTACTGTGACTTATAAATATGTAATTCTAGCTCTGAAATGTCAGAACTTTTGAATGATTAGTGGTGCAGCCTTAGAACTTTGCACTCCATTTAATTAGCTCATCTTCTCAAAAAATGCCTTTTGCCATCCTCAAAAATTCCTGATGCTCAGTATACGAGAGCTGAATTATTTCAATTGCAATATCAAGAAAGCAGTTTCTTACCAAGTTGGAATTCCCTACTTGCATTTTACTTAAGTTGTTGAAGACACTTTGCAATGATTAACTTTTCAGTTATAATTGGACAAAGTAACTGGAATATTTTTAGTATTTCTCTGATTGCTCCTTAACTCTGAATATGTTTACCTACAGATAATAATAATAATATAGATAATGTGTTATGCTTTTCTCATATATAATTATCAGATAGCTATAGGTAGATATACACATAGATATACCCAAACACTTTTTTACAAAGAATATAAACATTCTTTTTAGAAACTGTGGAACCACTTACGATGTGGCTTTCTACTATGTCTCTGGTGTCGAAGGGAGGTAGATGAGCTGTGAAATGATGGTAGATGACAAAACCAGACCCCCTGATGGTGGTTCTCCACCGTACGGAGCAGGAGAGGGGGAGCAGTGGTTGAAGGCAGGACAGCATGTACATACTGACATCAGTGACAAAAACTTGTGTCTTACTTGCCAGCCTGCAGACAGCTCACCTTGAGGAGCAATGAGATGTAACTCTCTTCCTGTCAGTTTCTGTTGCCTTTTTGTCATTTCGGTCCTCAATGGGGAATTCAAAGTTTTATTTTCATGATGTTTGCTTAAGAGACAGTAATGCTCTTTTCACCTGCAATGCATTTTTTAGGTCAGGAACCGTAGAACTCCTGAACTGATAGTTGCTTTTCTCATTACAGACAATTAAGGAAAATACGTATTTTAAAAAAAATCATAAATACTTTTCCATAGAATTATTATTTTTGCACATTATAAACAATACAGGAAAAAACAATCCTTGCAAGTTATACATTTACACTATATATTATGTATGTACCATGAAAGAGGACTTGGGAGGAAGGTGTATTGAGATAAGCACCAGATACACGCAGCTGATGTGGGTGTATGTTGTTAAGAGAGGAGATTAATTAAAGTTTGGACAGGGAATGTATCTTTTCACTCTTTTCCTGCAAGTACAGTGTTTTGAGAACTGCTGCTAAGTCTCCAAGGAAACCACTGCTATTTGTAACTCTGTTTAGTGGTGGAAAACTAATTTTTACCTGCTTTTCTAATACTGACAAGTCATGACAGCTCTTAGAAGTCTGCAAATCGATTATTAGTCAAGCCTTGCTATATTTTTAGTTACCTTTTTTGTGTATTTAGACTGAATCACTGAACTACACTACCTATCAGATGTGGAAAAGTCAGTTGTGATCTGAAAAAATGGTGCAAATCCTAATTTTCACAACAAAGCTTATGGAATAATGGTATTATATTGAAAAATTAAACCTTTTGTTTAAGTCAATTATCAGTATCCCACACAAATATGAATTTGCTTATATAGATTTGCTTTCAAAGCTGCATATGTAGTTATATAGAAATATACACTGTAAGGATGGACTGAGCACCTACTAGACTGCTGTTATCATGCAGAATCTTACCCACAGTGCCAAGCTTGAGTAAAGAAAAATCTTTCTTTATTATTAAATCAGATGCTGATAGTGAGAGCCAGAACATTAGAGAAATATTTTATTTATGCCTCGTAGTGGACTGCTATGTGTTCTTTCTTTTCCCATGTTTCTCTGCCAGCAAAGGGAAGCTGTTGACATCCATGAGTTGTCAAAGGTAGTGTTATGGTTTAGCCCCTGTTGGCAACCAAGTGCCACACAGCCGCTCACTCACCCTCCGGTGGGATGGGGGAGAGAATCGGAAGGGCAAAAGTAAGAAAACTCATGGGTTGAGATAAGAACAGTTTAATAATTGAAATAATAATAATAGTACTACTACTAGTAGTAATAATAATAAAAATTGTAATGGAAAGGAGAACAACGAAAGAGAGAGAAACAAAACCCAGGAAAAGACAAGTGATGCAACTGCTCACCACCAACCAACCGACACCCAGCCAGTCCCCAAGCAGCGATCGCTGCCCTTCAACCAACTCCCCCCAGCTTATATACTGAGCATGACATTATATGGTATGGAATAGCCCTTTGGCCAGTTTGGATCAACTGTCTTGGCTGTGCCCCCTCCCAGCTTCTTGTGCACCTGGCAGAGCATGGGAAGCTGAAAAGTCCTTGACTAGTATAGACATTACTTAGCAACAACTAAAACATCAGTGTGTTATCAGCATTATTCTCCTACTAAATCCAAAACACAGCACTATGCCAGCTACTAGGAAGAAAATTAACTCTATCCCAGCCGAAACCAGGACAGGCAGAGAGTTTGTTGTTTTCCCACATGACAGCAGAGATGAGATCAGAACACGAAATGTCTGTACCAGATTACACCAAAGATATCCACCTAGCTTCACATCTTGTCTCCAACATCAGCTGAGGGCTGTTGTCCATGGAGTTGTGTAAGCACAAGGCAATCACACAGTGAGGTCTCTGCATAATATCCTCCTAGTGTCTGGTGGAAGGGACTGTCTACCACAGGTAGTGTCCTTGTGGAATGGGTTTTTCCTCCGTTAATTTGTCTGGTCATGTTTTAAAACAGTTGAAACCTTTTGCATCTTCAGGATACAACTCAGAGTTTGAAAAGAGGACTTGCCATGTAGTTCAGGAGAGGCAGGGATGTGTAAGAGCAACAAATTAGGAAATAACTTGTAGGCTGAACAGGAAACTCATGAGTGTGATGATGAAGTGGTGACAGAGGATGATAGTAGGGGCACTGGTTTGGTCACCTCTGCACTTCTGCCAGATAGGAAAACACATATAACTTTGATGCTTGTGTTGCCATGTTACGTGCATGCTACCTTTCAGCTCCTCTGTAGGACTTGGAGTTGCCTGATAAGTGATGTTATTGCTCCATGCACAGAGGTCTCTGAAAATGCAAACCAGCTCTGGTTAATGTTTCCTATTAAAGCAAACTTTTTTTGGTGTGGTCTCAAAAGAAGGTTATTTATTTATTTTAATGTATTTTTTATATTTCATTTGTGGGTGTAACAGGGTATATTAGGATTCAAATTTCCTATTTTCCCATGTATGATTTTCCCATTAGATAGTCCCTATGTGTTTAAAAATAATGTCATAAACTGCACAAAATTGAAAGACAGAAGTGGGGAAGAAGCTACAGGGCTGTTGAAGAGAGAGGCAACATTACTAGAGATGGAGATATGGGAGCTATTGAGATACAGATGACTCTGGGCTAAACTCCCTCATGCATAACCTGAGCACACAAAAGATTCTTACTTTTTTTTTAAGACAACCTCTGTATTATATACCTGAAACCATGGTAATTTAATCTTTCTCAATCCTGGCAAGTGTATAAAGTGATATTCTTTGTGACTCATTTTACATCTTTGTTATTTAAGTGGGAAATCTAAAGTATATTTTCAAGGCTGGTCAGACATACATATTATACCCCATTAAAAACTTTCAAATGCAACAATTAAAGCTTCACTTTTATTTCTCCAATTTGCTGGATTAATTACTTTAAATTGTATTCTCAATTGTGCTCATGTTGCAATCAAAAATCTTTAAAATCCAAATACATTTCAGTATACATATAAGTTGCTAAGACTTGCAGATATGTGGCATGCATGTACATTAACAGTAACTTAGTGAAGACAGTGTTCTGTGGAGTTCTGCTGATTAAATACTGGAAAAAACCAGAATAAATCTCCAGGGCATCAAAGAGGAATCAGAGAGCCTCTGTCCAACCAGGGTTTGGCTCATCCTCTCTCTCCTGGATTGCTCTCCCTCATCGTTCACACCACTCCCTTGGGGAAACAAATGTGCACTTCTTTCACAGTTTTTTAATTAATGAGTCCAGAAGAGAAAAGATGTTAGTTGATTTGAAGTCTGATGATAGAAAGCTGCTGGTAACATGACCTTGCTTGCTAGGTTTAGACATAATCAGGTGCCAAGTGAGTTTGAGAGTCAGATGTGAAAGGGGCTGTGCTAGAGGTGAGTCCATTAGTCTGTTTGAAGGTTCAGGTTCAGACCACAGTCATCGCAGTCCCCCTGAGAACAGACACTTCTTCTGCTGATGTGTTCTTAGGCACCAAGTGCCTCACCTGGTTGAGCTCTTAGAAATAGGCCTTTGGCTGAGCTCCCGGGGACTGCTGGGGAGTCCTGCGTCTACCAAAAGCATCATGTTCCAAGTGGGCCAGGATACCCTGGCCTTGCAGTGTATGGCACACACATGATGTTCCTCAAAGACTGTAGTGAGTAGTATGTATGGAGAATTTATATACACAGCTACATAAACAGAGGAAAGCAATGACATCCAAAGTCTCAATAAAAACAGTGGCAAATATTAGACTTTTCCCCACTCCATACCTATATGTTTGGAAATCTAAGTCTTGACTCTGTGATGTTTGCTCAGATTAGTTCCTGTTTGTGTTGACTACCATGGAGTTATCTCAACCATAAATTCAGCCTGTTGACTTTATAGTAAATGCTTTTGTGAATATGGCCAGTAGTACTAGATGTTAATAATGACACCACTATCCACAGAGCTAGTTCCACCACAAAAGATGTCAGAAAGCCTTATTAAGCCATCTAGTTCTGCCACTTTATTTTTCCTCTCTGTCTTAATGTGTCCATCAATGCTGATGCAATGCAGTGTAGGCTGCAGTGTCAGAAGCAATGCAGCCATTCAGGTATTCTATTCTTCTATGGATGTTGATGAAAAATGAAAGCTGTTTGTGCCTCAATATTGTGACAATGAGGGAATCACAATGTAGCAGCTTTTCTGTCCTGAATTTTTCTTATTTATTTTTATTACAAAATATTTTTCTAGTATTTGTTTAGACAACTAAAATATTCTGGTCACTTGAAAAAAGTAGGATGAATGGGGAAGGTAGCCTTTTTAATCGTTCTGGGAAGAACAAATACTTGCTTCTTGTAAGACATTACTGACCTTGAATCTGATGCAACTTACTTGGACTTACTAGTTGATGAGGACTCTTCCAGTCTGCAAGTTTTGGAAGGCCCCTTCTGGGCTGTGAGAGTCTTAGCATGAATTAGCTCCTGATAGCACACATTTGTGCTAACAGGCCAAAGAATGCACTGTCAAGAGAAAAATACAATCTTGTTTATTTAATGTCTGCACTCATTAAACTACAGACACATTGGTTATTGTTAAAGTTTTGTTCCCTAAATTTTAAGCTCTATATGAAAGAGAGCAACAAAGAAGGGTCTAGTTCTTTCTCTGCTTATGTCTACTCCAAAACCTTTCCAAAGTTATGGCTTTTTTTCAAAACCATATCACAAAGTAATTCCAAGTTAAAATCCTATATTCCTTTTCAAAATCATGTTCCTTCTTTTTGTAACTACCTTCTAACCCTAAGATTTCTCACCATTCTGATTCACCCTGACCTGAATCATCGCATAGTTGTGTCTACAAAGTTGTTTTGGAGCACCAAATTGCAGTCCTGCTATGTAACATTAGAAGAGAATTTGCTGGATGTGATTTTAATCATTGCTATTTTGCAGATCAATGGCTACAGTTCCGGTGGGGTTGGGGAAGAATATTATTTAGAAATATTTCATGTGCAGCCAGACAGATCTTTTCTGATCATGTGAATGCCTTGCTTTGGAAGCTGCCTTTGCTACCAGCTCCACTACTTATGCGCTTGTCGTGCCTTTATCCCCAGAGTTGCCTGGCTCCCTTCTAGGCTCCTTCCCATTGCGATCCCCAGACTTCCAGTGTATTGCTTGTAAAACATCCTTGTTTTCACTTGTCTGACATCCCCTTAGGTACACTAATTCCCCTCCTTCTCCCCAAATCCCGACAATCATCAACTACAGAGGCATCCAGCATACCTTTTCATGACTGTTTTCTTCCTATGTTTCATTCAGATATAGCCAGAAAGACCACAAGCAGAAAGCTTGTAAAGTGATTAAACTCATTTTCTTCATTTGCCGTGGCGCCAGCTTGCTAGGCTCTTTATAGAAACTAGCTCAGTCATGCGGCAGGTTGAGCTTGAGATTCCTGATGCAGATCATTATTCTCCCATAAATTATCTCAGATGTACCTGAGCCAGGGTTTGAACCAGACATGACAGGAGAGGTTTCTTCCTTTTTCTCTTTTCCTTTCTTTGCTATCCTGTACCACTTTGCTCTTGCCTGCAGAATGGAGAACATATAAATGTTTTTCACAGTTTATTGTGTTTAGTACCACTGTCTTTGAAAGGTACTCTCTACTTTTAAGCCAAAATTATTTTAAATTAAATTCCTATAGTAGCCCAGTCTGGTGAAGAGCAGGAAAGAGATGTTTGCTGGTTTTAATTATTGATTCAATTAATCATAATATATTTTATGCAATTTTTAATAATAATCTTTGAAAACTAGGCTGAAGAGTTTCACATGTTCCAGTTTTCAATTTTCCAAGAACAAATTGCCCAGCTTCCAGGGAAAACAGGTGTTTTTGCAGGAATCTTTGAGTTCAGTTCACATTTTTGCTTCAACAAAACTTCTGGGCTATTTTGGTTTATGTGTATTTGCAATCCATATTTTTTCAAAGAACTTTGAAAAATGTTTTATACATAAATAAGACAAATGAAGCTAAGGAGAACAAAGCAGCTATAGTAATTGTGCTGCTCTTGCAAGGCACCAGCATTATCATGAGCAGGCTCAAGAGTGTCCGTATCATCCACGCACAAAAATCTGTTAATCAGATAGCAACACCTTTGAATTTAAAAAATAAACCATAGACTAGTCCAGAATGAGTAACTATCTCCCTACCACCTGTGGAGATACAGCGACTAAAAATACAGCAAGGTTGGCTCGGGGCCCTGGAGCAGATGAAGCAGATATGCCCTTACACCTTCTACACGGAAATGGGATGTATTAGGTACCAGCTGCTCATGGTCCTTGAAGCACGCCTACAGAAATTTCAGGCTGGAGCTGCTGAAATGAAGGGAGCTGGGCAAGCTGGGTGGTGCTGGTGAAGGATGTGGGGTTACGGCAGCTGTGCTCACCTCCGTACTGCTTTTCTGCCACTTTCAGGTCAGAACATTGAGAGCAGTCATGAAGGAGGTCCCAAGGCAAGGAGGAGAGCGAGGACTTTCTTTGCTTCCACATGACCTGATTTCTAGCAAAGTAAGGAGACTGATCACTTCCCACACATATACATTTCAGCAGACTTGACAAAATTTTCAGCTTGGAACTTTCAGAGGAATTTCTCTTTGTTGTGGAGAATTTTACTCAGCCTATGTCTCCCTATAGTAGGATATGTGTGTACTTTCTTGGAGAATATACAAAATATCATTCTGAATTTGAAGATTTCATTTTATTAAAACACATTCTCTGAATTTGTGCTTAGCCATCTCTACCCATTTCTTTTTAATTTTTGGGTTTCTTTAAAAATATATACAAATTTACTCAAATGGCAGAAAAAAATAAGGGTAAGAATACTCCTTATGGAGAGGTAAGAAGAAATCTAATAAATTAATGGTCTGTTGTGGTTTAACCCCAGCTGGCAACTAAGCACCACACAGCTGCTCACTCACACCTCCCCCCTGGTGGGATGGAGGAGAGAATTGGAAGAGTAAGAGTGAGAAAACTCGTGGCTTCAGAGGAAGACAGTTTAATAGGCAAAGCAAAAGCGGCACATGCCAGCAAAATAAAACAAGGAATTCATTCACTACTTCCCATGGGCAGGCAGGTGTTCAGACATCTCCAGGAAAGCAGGCCCCTACCACGCTAACAGTTACTTGGGAAGACAAACGCCATCACTCTGAACGTGCCCCCCCTTCCTTATTCTTCCCCCAGCTTTACATGCTGAGCATGACATCATATGGTATGGGATATCCCTTTGGTCAGCCGGGGTCAGCTGTCCCAGCCGTGTCGCCTCCTCACTTCTTGTGCACCCACAGCCTACTCGCTGGTGGGGTGGGGTAAGAGGCAGAAAAGGCCTTAACTCTATGGAAGCTCTCTTCAGCAGTAACTAAAACATCCCTGTATTATCAACACTGTTTTCAGCACAAATCCAAAACATAGCCCCATACCAGCTACTATGAAGAAAATTAACTCTACCCCAGCCAAAACCAGCACATGGTCTTATTCTATATTCAGAAAACAACTGCCAAAACCCCCAAATTTTTAAGAATTCTGGCATAGGGTAGGGCAGAATACCTGATCTGAGAAAACAGATTTGAACCCAAACTGAATCTGGGGTCCATTTGTAAAAACAAGAAATTGAGCTCAATAGTTTCATAAACTGCAAGCGCAGTAGCATGACAGCAGAGGTTTGATGGCCTATAATGCTTTGTCAGAAGGTTTTCCTCTCAGAATTGTTAGAGTTGTTGCCTGCAGAGAAATAAGTGCCCTTTAGGACATGGTTCAAGTATAGGAGTAGTTTAGTCTGTCTTGTGTCTGAGAGGACAGAGGAATTTATCAAGAAAATCATATAGATTTTTACGGTTGACTGAAATTCAAATCCAGGAATTGAAGGTGGAAAGTTGATATTTTGACTCAGGCAAACCAGAAGGGTGAGGTTTCTGCTGTATTTCAGAGGGGTGAGGTGAGTTTCCATTCATATAAACCAACATTAGTCATGCATTTCTAAGAATAACATGCCTTGCTGTCATTTCAGCCTGGGATTATCCATGTGTCCTGGAGACAGGCAGACACCTGGGAGACAATTTCAGTAACCAGAACATTCTGTAGTTGCGGGAAGTGTTTACTACGCTAAATCATTGTTTCTCACTTCATTTCACATAATCATAACTTCTGTGGCATTTCCTTCTTTGACCTTCGGTACAGATCAGAGGACACAGCTGAAATCAAACACACTGTTTATGTGGGTTTGGCCCCTTCCAATTAAAGGATTTTTCTCCTTGCAGTTTTCCCCCCTCTTTTCCTTCAGTATTTCAGTATTATTGTCTTTTAAGTTTCAGTGGCCAAACTTATCCCTCTCAGTTTTCCTGGGCAGAACACATTCCTCTTTCACCGTTTTTATCAGAAAATCATTATGTATCAAAAATACTGTGGTAACATTCTCTCTTTTGCACAGGTGCATGGCAGATACTTTATTTGCTTTAGGCAGGAAATAAAAAAGCAGCCAAGTACCGCAATGCTCAATTTTTTCAAAAAATAACCCAGAAAAATCAGTCAAAACTGACTGCACCAGACTCTTAAAAAAAAAAAAAAGTTTTGTCTCTACAAAACAATAATTAAGAGTAGTATATTTCATTGAGCTATTTTGTTTTCTCTGTCATTCACTCTTATATCACATTTTGCCTCTGTCTCTTACAATCATTGTCATTCTTATTTTTCTGATATAGTTTCTCCTTTTCCACATCCCAAATGGTCAGCTCTGACTGCACATAGTTAATTTGCCTGTTTTCATATTCTAGATAAAGGCTTGCTTGTTTTGTCTGGATACATGAAGGGAAAGATGTTTGCAATATTTTATAGCTTGTACAGGACTCCATAATTAAAGTCAGTCTTTGGGCTTAGACCCATTACCATAGCAAATATGCTCTAGCCAGAAGTAATACTTCATTCCCACTCTCAAGTAAAATTAAGCCAGATCCTGACCTTGAGCCTATGGTTTGTAGAGAGCTTTAAATGCTGTGTTTGTGCACATTTAACCCCACTGTAACAGTTGTAGGGTCAGAGGGAGGTGACAGACGCTATCACACACTTCCTACTGTAGATGATTAATTATGAAGAGAGGTCTTTGCATAGACTAGACCTGAACATTTCAGCTGATTTCCTCAGCAAGGTTCTTGGCAGACCTACAGGATCATCTTTGTTGATTCAAGCCAGCTAGTGTCTGTTGTGTTTATCACAGAATTCCTTACACAACATAACCATCCAGGCTGATAAAAGCAATGAAATTTCAGTACAACACAGTGCCGGAAATTTGGATCTCAAATAAACAAATATTGCCATCAATATTCCCAGCATTATATAGCTGTGATTAACATCAGGCTTACATATTGTAATTTTATTTCTTAAACTACAGAGATAGTGCTTAGATGTATGGATTTATTATCACATTTGGCATATATTATTTATAGCATAAGAAAGGTGAAACATCTTGCAGCATGCGTGTAAAGATTAGGATTTATTGTCCAGGAATCCTTGAACAATTTTATCAAAAGCCCATTTCTAGGTGGTGTTTTTCTGCAATAAATCATACAGCAGAAATCTATCAGTGGACACCAGTAGGAGATAAATGAGAGGAGAGGAAAGAGGGTCATCACAGATTTTTTTTTCTGTATCATGACCTGTCATTGGCAGAAATCCATTTATTATCGTACATGAATGATTTTTTTCCCTTACTCACTGGGTTTGCCATCCTGGGGACTGTTATCTAAAATAAAATGAAAACTTCACAAAATGTAAGCTTTCAGGAGCCATGAAAACAGAGATAACTTAAAGACTACAGGTGCAAAGACTAACACTACTTTTTCTCCCTCTCTCTCTCCCTCTCTCTCTTTCTCTTCTCTTTCCTCCACCCTCTACATAACAACAAATTGTTTTGAAGTTTTCATTATGGAAATAGGGAAGGAGGAGGGACAGGACCATAAACCCAGTGCCGTGGCAGTATATACAAGAATTACTAAACTCAAATGGTTGGTATATACAAGAAGGAGGCAAACACTGTATTGCCCAATTAGAAGTGGGTGAGCTCTTGAGCTGCATTTACCCCAATTAAAGTTCTTCAAGAACCTTTCTACCTTTTTTAATGAAATAAATTTATGTTTGTCTTTAAGGAAGGGGAAGGGGAAGGAAAGGGCAACAAGGAGGAGGGCTGAAGTGTAGCATTTTTTGCTACATTGAGATTAATCAAGGTGGGAAGAAGCAATGTAACCTCACATATCTCAATGAATATTAGCAATCAGATTGCTACAGGACCCTTGAGAACCATCCACTCATGTTGCAGGCAGCTGGTGTGGGATACGGTTAGCTAACAGGGCCCCCACCCAAGCCAGAATAATGCAAGGAGAAGTTGAGGTCACTTGATTTGTTCAGCTTGGAGAAGAGAAGGCTGAAGGGTGCCCTCATCGCAGTCTGTGGCTTCCTCAACAGGGGCAGCGGATGGGGAGGCGCTGATCTCCTATCTCTGATGATCAGTGATAGGACACATGGAAATGGCATGAAGCCATGTCAGGGGAAGTTCAGGTTGGACATTAGGAAAAGGTTCTTCACTGAGAGGGTGGTTGGTCACTGGAACAGGCTCCCCAGGGAAGTGGTCATGGCACCAAGCCTGTCAGAGTTCAAGGAGCATCTGGGTGATGCTCTTAGTTGTACGGTTTAGTGTTAGGTAGTCCTGCAAGGAGCAGGGAGTTGGACTCGATGATCCTTACAGGTCCTTTCCAACGTGAGATATTCTATCATTCTATGATTCAGAACAGTCAGGCTTTTGGGAACTGAGAGGAGAGACAAGAGAAACAGGTCTTCTAAGAGAGCATGAGTGAAATTTTTATCATACTGTCATGGTTTAATCCCAGCCGGCAACTAAGTACCACACAGCCACTCGCTCACTCCCTGCCCAGTGGGATGGGGGGAAGAGAATTGGAAGGGTAAAAGTGAGAAAACTCATGGCTTGAGATAAGAACAGTTTAATAAGTGAAATAAAATAAAATAGTAATAACAATAACAACAATAATAAAAATAATTTGTAATGAAAATGAAAATAACAGAGAGAGAAATAAAATCCAAGAAAGACATGTGATGCAAATGAAAACAATTGCTCACCACCAACTGACCGATGCCCAGCCAGTCCTTGAGCAGAAGCCCCCCCACAAAGCTTCCCCCTAGTTTTATTGATGAGCATGACGTCACGTGGTATGGGATATCCCTTTGGTCAGTTGGGGTCAGCTGTCCCAGCTGTGTCCCTTCCCAACTTCTTGTGCACCCCCAGCCTACTCGCTGGTGGGGTGGGGTGAGAGGCGGAAAAGGCCTTAACTGTGTGTAAGTGCTGCTCTAAAACTAAAGCATCTCTGTATTATCAACACTGTTTCCAGCATAAATCCAAAACATAGCCCCATACTAGCTACTATGAAGAAAATTAACTCTATCCCAGCCAAAACTAGCAGAAATATGACAGCAAAAGCTTTAATGCCAATCAACATCAGGAGGGATTTATACATTTGAATCCTTTCCTTTGTACAAGTAATGCACCACTGGGGCACACACTGATTAAGATACCCAGGTTGTGCTCCTTCTGGAAAGCAGTGGCTATTTCTGCTTTATTAATTCAGGATTTTATCACAGTGCTGAAGTTTTATATGGTTCCTCATCCCCTGATTTGTTTACCTTTTGGACACGTGCCATGAGCATTTTTCTTTCCCTGGGCTGGATAAAAAATAAGCACAAATGCTGGTAGGGTCCACATTCTCCTTTGAAAACAGATGAAATAGTGAACTAATGGCCAGTCATTTGTGCAAGATAATGGTTCAGCTGCTCCTCATCAACAGAGACAAAGGTGGGACTGTGTGAGCCTGATCATACCAGCTATGTAAGTGTCTGTCACTAGTGGGAAGATCTAGCTGCAAGGGAACCACCAAAATAGGATCTTTCCTTCCCAATGCTGGACTGCCAGCTCAGTGCTGCAGTGAATGAGATTACCGTCCTTGTGGAAGACAGGTCTCATTGCCAGGTACATCCATATTCTGCCACAAAGCACGGCTCTTTCTGGTACTTGAGTATGTAATATATAAATAAATAATCCAGATTTTAATTTTATTTTCTTTCTTATCACTGAGATTCATGTTACTGAAGCAATTTGCCAAATGGCTAGTAACTATCACAATTATTCTTCAATGATGCTATCGCAAGAAAATACAAGATGTTATTGTAATGTATATTTTACTAGGTTAATACTGTGTAAACAAAAATTTAAAAGCCAGTCAGGAGAAATCTTTTTTTTCTGTTGTAGCTAGTGGAAATTTATTGTTGACTTCATTTGAGCCAGGATTTAATCCCACATTTCTGTTTGAAAAGTTTTTGATTTTTACTGCAATAGTACAGACAGACCATATAGTTCAAATAACCTTTAGCTGTAAATATATTTTATGTTGAACACATGTAAAACTTATGTGTATGAAAATTAAACTTTCTTGTTTGCCCTGTGTGATCAGTTACAATCCCACATGCAGGCTTGATTTTAATGGGTTCCAACAAGTGCAGATTTTTAATCTTTCTGGGTTAAACTTTAAGATAATTTTCCTTGTTGCTTGTATAAATATTTTACAACAAAGACATTCATTCATTCAAAGTAGGAAAAATGTGATACAGTAAAAGAAGGAAAAGTATTAAGATACTACAAGAATCTATTATTTTTTATTTCATCTTGACTTCACTGCCTTCAACATGCAAACTATTCAGAGTTATATTAAAAACTAAGTCGCACTTCAGAAAAATTTAAGAAATCCTGTTTTTTCGGATCTAAGATCATTACTATTCTTTTTATTTGGCTGACTTAATTTTCAACTAACTGCAAGATTTTATTCCTTGGAATCATAACAGCTACAGACATGAGACATGAACAATAATTTATGGCTACCACATCAAATGAATGGCTAAAATTATTAACCCACACTTCAACTTTATGGTAAATGCAACTAAACAGCTTAACCTGTGTGCAAAGCAGACTTTTCTAAACATCTAGGACTGCTATTTGAATAATAAAACAATAATATTGCTCATATTAAATTACAATATAATCTTATGCCTGTAAACCAGGAGAAAAAGGATAGGCTACAGAGTAAATAACAAATTTTTAAGTTAAGTTTTAAGAATGAATCTTAAATCTATGTATTTATTCTTCACTACCAAATGAAAAGAAGCAGTCAAATAAGCAGTAGTTTACACTGCTGCACTCTAGCTTCTTTTGGGGATAGACAGTTTGTATCTTTCTTTTTAGTATTTTGGTTGAAACCTTTAATTATAACCAATTGAATCTGCTTAAAGATTAGGGGGCCCACATAGACAGGTTGTGCATACCCGGTTATTATCTAGAGCTCAACCAGATTAATGTGGGTGAATTTTCTATGATATCATGCACTTTTACCTATTATGAAAATTTAAGATATATGCCACCTAACCTTTCATTTTAATATTCGTGCTGGTTTTAAGTATCTTTTTCTTATAAATGCTACAATCAAATCCTTCCTTGAGGCAAATCCTGTTCCACTGGCTGCAAGTTGGATGCAGCAGCATTGGGGTTATTTCAAATGGGGAGGAAGTGTCTGCAAGGCAATTATAGGACTTTGAGAGTTACAGGAATTATGGGAATTGCAAAGCAATAGTGGGAAACCAATTCAGGAGGGCCTTGCAGAAACCCCAGTGCAGGTGGCACCGAGGATGGGGCAGGGATAATCTGGATGGATAAAGGTCTCACATGTATCCACCAAAATGTGGATCACACCTTGACATCAAACTGAATACCGCCCTAGGTGTTGCACAGAAATGGCAAGACCTTTTTGCCTGTTCTGTGTTGGACATGGCCAGGCAGCAGACAGGGTGGAAAGGAGCAGAGAAGGTAAATAAGAGGCAGCAGCTCCTTACACTGGCACAGCAAGAGGCCTCCGCTGCCCCATCGTTGTCTGTCTGGGGCTCACTCAGGGAGTGAAGGGGTGAAGAGCTACTTCAGGGTGGGCAAATACTCCACACTCTTGCTGTGTGGGACAGGAATGAGAGGCTGGAGGGTTTCGCTCTTCCATTCATCTCTGTAGGCAGCCCCTGGGGTAAAGTCAGCTTCCTGGCATTAGTCTAGGGTAACGCTTTTGGCTTGCCTTTCCATGTTAACCCTTTCTACGTGCACTCCGTTTGTAAATAATTTTGGCAGACAGGAAGGTGCAGAAATAAGTATATCCATGTCTTGGAGTTTAATACTATCAGGTTGATAAGAGTCACGCAAGTCAAAGAAATTCCTTGGCCTCTTGTTTCACAGCCACAGAAATTCGTTCAAGGCAAAGGTTTGTCCATGTATCTTCCCAGTGAGACCATGTTGTGTCTGCTTGGCACAGCTTGCTTCACAGGAGAACAGTTTTGTGGTCCACACCCCCCTTATGATGTTAGTGCTTACAGCATCTGTGAGAGTTCCACACGTAAAGCAAGGTGTGAATGTAGCCCAAGAGTTTTAGGGTTCATGTGAGAGATTAAAAAATTAGTTGGGAACTAGAAAACTGTTCATGCTTCAGACATCTGGCACTTTTACATGAATCCTCTGCAATGAAAGACCTTGACATACATGGGAACTGGAACACTGAATAGGAACTACAAATAAGTCTGTGGAGCTTCAGCCCCTTCATGCATCCATAGGATCCCACATTAGAGAATTACTTTGTCTTTTGCCTTTCACAAGCACCAAATTCTCCTGGGAAAACATGGGCCCCAGCAGCTAAATTATTGTTGTCCTGTTAGTGTCTATTCCTAGGACACCATGAGCAAGTTGGGAAGGATGCAGGATATCCAATTCACTTCATTTTTCAAATAGGCTTACAAAAGTTTTTAGATCAGTGCATTTTTAAAGATAGGACAAAGTTGGAAATGTGAGTTTTAGCAACGAAAATGTGAGGAACCTGAATTATTTTCCACTTTTCAGATTTTTTTTCCTTAAAAATGAAAGGAAAAGTGACTGTTTGGAACAGACAAAATGCTATAGTGAAGATCAGAACCGACTCTGGAAGGTTTAATGTAACTGTTTAGTCATTTTTCATTTTTAAAAAAAGGAGGACAGAAAGAAATTCTTCAAGTCAAATTCATCACAATATTCAGTGTTCTCCATTCCTTATGTTTTACTGGGAAGGGTTCCCCAGTTCTAATGGCACTTTAGAGAATGCACTTCAACAATAATTTAATGGAGCGGATCTTCAAACATTTCTCTCCTGAAATAGCTGCAAGGCCTGTAGGTGGGATTTGTATAGTGAAGGGTAAAATAGATCTCTTTGCTAAAAATGTGATGGGGAATCTTCAGGAACAATGCTGCTGGGATTGTAATTTTAACCCACAATCTTTTGAGAGATAAAATGATAAACTCTGCTAATGACGTAGGTCTACATAAGGGGGTACTAAACTCAGTCTCCTCTAACACGCACTAGAAGCACTAATGTGGGATCATCGCCATGATTTATAATGTTAAAAAAAAAAAAACTTTTGTCAAGGCTTTTGCTGTTACCTATCAAGAGATCAGAACGTATATTCACGGTTAATCTGTTTTTCGAAACTTTCTACCTCTCGGTCCCAGAGAGACATAACGGCGGTGTATCATGTTTCCAGCACTTAGGGATCTAATTGGGATATTGTTCTGTACATGCTGTTAGACACTGTAGTGACAAGACGAATCTTAGCCAACGCTGGCGGCCAGCCAACACATACCTTCTGCGAACAAAGTGCAGGGCAATTAAAGTGTAAGCGCTGAAGGAGCACTGCCGAGAGAGAGCACAGAAATAGCCATCAAGTAACGCACTTGGAAAATATATTTCTTTGGCATATTGGAGGATTATTGTTCTGTCCATTCATTTGTTTCCCTTGACGTCTTCCCCTGAAGGGGATCTTTTTTCCCTGATCTTCAGTATTAGGCTTTAGAGAATTTTGGGAATGCCTTGGTGAGGAGGGGATTTTTTTCAAGGGGGTAGGGAAAACAGATTTTTCTGTTATGAGAATTGAGGCAAGAGGACATTAGAGAGAAAGAGCTTTGGGAATTGTGTTATGAAATGGAGCTCCTTATAAAATAAGTGGATTGGGTGTGCTATATACACGTGTCATGTACTGCAGAATGTCATATAGAGCAATCATTCTGCACACAGCTATGTATAAATACTGAAACAAGGCCTGTAATTCTGCTCATTGAAATGAAAGCCCTTAAGAAGTCAGATGTGTCCCCCCCCCATCCTCGAAACAGGTCTGCATTGCTGAACTGAATTCACAATCAACATATTAGTAATATGGGCAACCTGTGTTGAATATCTAATATCCTAAATGCTCCACAAATAATCCTGACACTGCCTTTTGTGACGTTCAGGAACAAAACCTAACACAGATGAAACATTTATTACTTTGAAGTCTGTTAATAGATAGGTAAAAGACTGTTGGAGAGGGTAGGGGAGTGTGAGCTGTAGAATTAGCTACTGGAGTTAAAGGATACACAAATGTAAAGACAACATTTTAATTCTCATTCCCAAACCAAGCAGCTGATCATAATGTGCATTTTCCTTTCATGCAGACCTGCTCAAATGTTCTTGTGTAGCAGGTGTGTGTGTTTGCAAAGATCAAAACAATGGCCTTTACTGAATCTCTGTCTGCCCTGGATAGTCTTTGTGGTTTTTTTTTTCCCCTCAGAATATATCTCTCTAATGAAGATTTGGTCAGCTATTTTATGTCTGCAAGGTATTTTTCCCCCATGTAGTTATACAGAGAATGTTTTTTTAATCATTTTGTTGTTTGTGGGCAGATTTACATATCGTCCCTCTAATAGCAGCAGCAGGAGTTACAGAAATAAGCCCCTAGGCATATGGACAACTATGGATGTATCTGTTACTCTGAACCTTTCTAAAGGTAGAGTCCAAATTCTTTCCTAAAATGTGTTTCTTTACATCACGTCTATGTCAGGTCATCAGCAAGCACATGCAGCCTTTTTAACTTACATTTGTTTTGAAAAACAATTATTTATTCTGCGGGAAGAAAAGGTTATATTGCAGAGGTCAGACTTTTATCATTTTCTTTTTATGGAGCAAGCCATTGGGATATTATAATGGTATGTCAGCTAAGCACCTACATAGCTCTACAAGGTCAAACAGAGAGTTACAACGGACATATTTTATGTATGTATCTTGCGAGTGTTGTCCCAGTACACTCCGACCCCCCCCCAATAAACCATTTTACTGCTTTACAATAATGCAGCTTTGTGTTTCATAGGATTTTTTTTCCCCTTTGAATGAATGCTAAATTCATACTAATGTCAATAATAAAAACTTACCAAGTTCTTCCTGGGGTCACTTAATGACATTGTTAGGATTCTTAATGTAGCTACTAGGTGAAAGAGCTGCCCGTACCGCATAAAGAATGAATTGTTCTTCTCCTGCCACAGCCCCAGCTGATTTACAACCACTTTGTGTTTGATGTTGGACAGGATAATTTCATCAGTCTCCAGCCCTTGTGATCATGTCCCAAAATGACTAGTCAGGTGAAGCCCTAGCCGAAGATTGCTTGTCACCTGTAGGAAGTAGCTGTCTGCTATGGGTAGTCTTTATTCATAAATGTAATCATCTGTTAGTTATTCATTGAGCTATACTTCATGGTCTAGATGTAGTAGTGAGGATAATATACAAACTACCTCACAGGGAAAATGCTTTGAAACAACAGATGTGTCCGTTAAAAACATTGTTTTTTACAACGGGACAGTATCTTAAACGGAAGTAACTGGCTTCCAAGTTCATCTCTGAAGGTTACTTCAGAAAACCTGTCAAAACCTCTCCCCCTCCCTGAGTGATTCACTGCAGCAAATGGCCTGTAGTTAAAAACAATGATTTCTTAAAAGTCCAACACCAGCGTTGTTGTAGTGATTTAAGGCAGTCAGAGCAAGACAGGTATAAACCTTTGGTGCGCTATTGTTTGGAAAGAATGTGTGATGTTGTGATAGAGCTATCTGAGAGAAGAGTATGGTAATGCAGCCACATCTCTGGAGGGCAAATTCTTATTTATTTTGGTTAAATTCCTTGAAATCCTGGAGGATGTGTCTATTTCTAGTACCAGTGACGCATCACATCCAGACATATAACTCGGAATGAAATAACTAACACACTTCCATTTTTGATATTCAGCTGGGCTTAACCTGACATTTGTTCTCTTATTTTATAATAAATAAAAATCTTGCTTCAGAAGAAGAGCAGCTAGTAAGACTTCTGTAAAAGCATCATAAAATTGCCAAAAAGAAAAGCGGTGCTGTTATTAGGCCAATACTGCTGTAAATGATAAATTAAAAAGGCAACATGAAGAGGCTGAAAAGTAGTGACAGCTACAATGAGTACATTTCGTCCTTTCTCAGTGTGAGATCACAGTGCAGGAATATATGAACTTCGAATCCCTTTGTGAAATTTGCGCTCATTTTAGCTGTCACTGCTGCAGGTGATGAGCACTCACAACCTGTTGTTTCTGCTTTGTGCTTATAAAAATGCAAGGGATAAGTTCTAGTAACAAAGGAGTAAATATTCTAAATATAATCACGTAGCTAATGGGGAATTCTGGATAGAATTCACAATTTATTTTGGAATTTATCCAAGGCTTTTGATATAAAAGATAGACAGATATTTAATTTCTTAAATTGTAGTTGGAAAAACAAGTATACCATTTTATATGTTTTAGTTACATTTATTTTGTCAGGATACTTCCAAGGTTTGAATACACACTATTTTTCCTCCTCAGGTTTATTTCTCAGGGCCTGCTTTCAATAATCCTTTAACTAAAAAATTATAGATCTAGCTCCTGAAAAAAAAAAAAATAAAATTTAAACTATGGTTTCAAACAACTCAAAATGCAGAAGATAATGGATTGATACTTCTGTTTGTTTTACCAGGAAGAAAGAGGTCATTTACAAATCTTGGATCTACGATATATGTGAAACTTTGAATTTTGAAATCAGAGGATGTGCAGACTTGGCATCTGGTGTGAGATAAGTTTCTGATTTACTTCTTTTTTTGTTTGAATAAGAAAGGATAGAACTCAATAGACCCATACAAGAACAATTCAGCTTTTCTTCCACAGACCAGATTTTCAAACCACATTCTGTTATTACAGCTCTTTATGTTAATCGTTTCAATATCTCTTTAAAAAGACCTATATTTTAGAAATACATGTAGGGAGAGTTTACCTGTTTTGTTTCTAAAACTTGCTGTTTATTTGATCCTTTGCAGTCTTAATTTTGCTTCCCTGGCTTGACATTTCCATCTTTTCTCTTTATTTCTGGAAGTTCCTGTGGCTTGTATCAGCTGCCTTTTAGTGCCCATCCATGCTGCTGAGCACACAACAGTCACAGTGCAGGAATAAACATATTTTTTTCTCATTCTTTTGACTTAAAAATGAAAATAAGATGTTACGTATGTTTTAGTTACTAATGGAATATTTCCTGTCTGGTGGTTTTGTATTGCTCTGCTCAGCACAGGGACGCGTTTTTATTATCCAAAGGGGGAGATCCTTCTCAGAAAGGTAGCTCACAGTAGACACCTAATGACTGACTCCTCCCTGACTGCTATAGCACTAGCAGGCACCACGGTAATAAAGGTGTTACATTTAATAAGGCTTTTCCATGTATAACAAATGAAGAAAGAGCCTTTGGCAATTGAAGCAGCTCTTTCTAGCACCCAGTGTAATTTGTCTCCTATAATTGGTGTGCACAAACTGACCTGCATCATGAATATTCCCTGTTTGCCCTTGCAAAGCATTGCTTAACATAAGCCATACCTTGTAGTTCACTCAACAGTCTTCCATGAAGGTGTTTTTAAAAAATGATCAGTGCTGCTCTGCTGTAAACCTAACAAGAATGGTAAAGTTTTAATACTCATATCATTGTTTTATCGCATGTTTACTGCCAGAGAAGCCCTTGGGAGACTTTCAAGTGGAGTTGCTGTAAAATCACTCCTTATAATATGTTATTGCCTGGTCCCTTCTTCACAAGGAATAGTGCTGTTCCTGGTGTTAGTAAGTGGCTGGCAGGTTAGATCCTCAGGAAATACTCCATTTTTACTCAGATTGTAGGCAACAGCAGTTTCTTTGAGATCACCTCCTCATCATAAGAAATACGCAAATGTCAACACCTTCCCTTTACAGAGAGGCAATGGAGATTATCTAGTAAATGAGAGGACCAAAGCCTACAGGAATGTGGCATCATTACATGTCTAAAGTAGGTAAAAGTAAAATCTGGTGTAAATATATATATAAAAAAAAAAAGCAGGAAATGTGTAGCTTTTTGTTACTATGTGTTGAAATAGCATAACTGTTACTGTATTGGCTGTGATGACTGTCACTGCCTTTGCAAGCGCCAAGAGGCCATCGGTGCTGTCGTGGCTATGTGGCCACAGAACATGGCTGTTTGCCCTGAATGCAATGGTGAGTCTCCAGAAAGGTGCTGTCATGTTGCAGCTACCACTGCTGGGACAGGATGGCTTTCCAGGAGAAGCTGTAGCACCCAGTATTATAATGGGGAGTAGCACTAACGCATGTTCAATAGCCTCTGCAAATATCAGAACTGAATCTTTTCCAGCAGCAGAATTGAAGGGTTAGGGCTACTCATTGCTAGTGCAACTGAAAAGCCCCCTTCCCTTCTCACCCATACATTAATTTGTATTTCCATTTAAAATAATGTATAGTTACCGCTGTATTTTTCTAATCAGGACTCTTTTTCCACAAAGACTTTTTTTTCTGTGGCTTTTCCTTTGAAGACATATTTCGTTTTTAACTCTGATATATGCTATTCCATCTGTAATTCTTTCCCCTTTTTTAATTCTCTTCTTCACTCTTAATGAAAAGATGTGACTGCACAGGCAGCAATGTCAATTTTTCCAGGCTAATTTAATGTGTGATACCAACTGTCTTCCTTTACTGTTTCAGATGTTTTAGCTTAACTTCCCAGCATCAGTGTAAGATGAAGAGCTAATTCTACCCTAGATCTGGAACAGGCAATTTGGCAATCGCGATTTGCTGGATCTTTTGATTTTGTCCTAGATCCAGGAGATAATTCATTTTTTTCTAAATACTGATTTAGATAATCTCAAGTGAAAGACTGACCTCTTGTAAATAATAATGATTATTGCTTTGACTATTCCCAATATCAGGCACAAAAATCATCAGAAAGTTACAAAATGTAAAGACAGTGAGATAAAGGCCACCGTAAAGAGATTAAATGAACTAAGCTAAAACACTATTTGCATGTATCATTGATAAGTACTGTATAAGTTATTTTGGGAAACTCATGCTAAAGTAAAAGTTGTGTTATATATACTGTATCCAGGATGCTTTGTTTTCATTAATGAAATCTTTCTAAGGAAAATCTTGCTTTTCCCTACTTTTGAATCATAGTGTGGTTACCTCTGCAGAAAAAATCTGAGGAAAATTTAGAGAATTAGTTTTCACTTATAAACCTTGCAGCAGCAGTAAAACAGGATCAGCAGACTTCAGAAAGCTCTTATTTTAGAAGAGATTTTCTTACCTGATTTTTAAGCATTTAAAAGATAGATATATTAGTCTAAATTAGTCATCCTGGCCTCAGTTTATAGGAATCTATGAAGGGCACTAGATATCAATACATGGTGATTCACCACATCCTAAGATAGGCCAGATGAATCATCTTTTGGAGGTGTGCATTGCTCTTGATGACTATAGCAGTAATTTAACATACTTAGCTCAGCCACAGGCACCTGCCTTTGAGATGGTCAGGGTGGATGAACTCCACCTTGTTGGGCCTGCTGCCTCTGCCTCTTCCACATTTACCAAGTGGAAATGGAGACCAGTGGATGTGCATACGTGGAGCTCTGCACCAAAGATCTCCCTTTTCCCAGGTTGTAAGCTACTCACTGGGTGCTGGTGAGGGTTTTTCACAACTGAGCTCTCTCACTTCAGCGCATGTGCCACATCTACAAGTCCCAGAATCTCCTGTAATGCTTCAAGTGAAAGGCGATGTCTTGCGTTAGTAAAAAAAGGGGGATTTGCTCAGTTATTATCCATGAGATATGGTTCATAACTTCCCATTCAGCCAGTCTGTGGGTTTAAAAACACATTTTACCACTGAGATTTAGAGATGGCTTGAGTTATTTCAAATGCTGTTAGTATGCGAAGAAATCAACTCGTTTTGAATGTTCGCTGTGATGTTTAAACTGAAAAAATATATGACTAAAATGAAAAATTAGTCCCTTAATTTGTGTGATGATATACAGCTGATGAAGACATACTGAAAAAGGTTGAAACAATAATGGCATTAGTTTCTGCAGTGTGAATGTGTTTTTTTCTGCAGTAACAACTGCTTAAGGGTTTTTACTATTCCTTGCAAAGATTTAATAAGAAAGATTTTAAAATGAGTTCACTATATATTTGCCTGGGCCTGTTCAGTGGCAGTGTAATCAAATAATTCTGGTACTCTGCATAATAATTGTCTTTTAATTCCCTGCTGTGTGCAATGCCTACCTTTTCCAATTTGCTTTGAGCAACATATTGTGTCTATATAATAAAAAGTTAAGAATGCAAAAAAGAAGTTGTAAAACTAACATTCAACTGATGATGTAAAAACAGTTTTATGCATGATGGAAAGTTCATCTTTTTGCCTCAGGAGGACATTTTGCCTCTTTGTGACACAATTAGGGTGTTATCACTTCAGCACTCTAACGTGCTCTGATTTGAACCTATACAAATGTCAGGCTTGAATACCACCTAATATTGCTGAGGTTGTTATTAAGATTTTTTCCAGTGCTATGAAGGAGTTAAAAATGCTGGACATAATGTGCTTTCTTGTCCAGGGAAGGCAAAACCAGCTACTTGGGAAAAAGTGGGGAGTCAGTCGGCTGCAGTGAAGTGTTGCATGCTTTAAGCAGAGAGTATTGCAACTACAGAGCTTTTAAGACTAGACTTTATATTGGCATATGAATGGATTTTGCAGACAAGTTGTCTCTGAGGATAAGGTGTGAATGAATTATTTTTCCCAGGAAGCAAAACACTGTTGTTGTTGTTGATACTGCTTTCCACCTCTCATCATATTGTGGTTAGATGCAATTTTCATAGTCATTGCACTTCCATTGTGTTTGGGGGTAGAAAGAGTCATGCTTAAGTATTGTCTCTGTGGCAATGTCATTGCCCTGTCCCTTGTCTTCATTCTGCTTTGCCACCCCTTTCTCTTCAAATTTCCATTACATCAGTATGAACAACCCTTGCTATCCACTGTTTTGTGCCTAAAGGAGAAGCAGACAAGCTCAGTAGCAGGTTCTTCTCTGGTCACCTTCTTCCACCCAAGCAGGGCAGAACAGCACTGGTTGTGCTGCTTGGTGCTTCCGTGGGAAGCAGGCAAGGATGCTGAAATGGCAGCCAGCAGGCACCTCCACTTGCTTCAGAAAAACAGTTAAGGACCCCTAGGTGGTGACTTCAAAGACTTTTTATTCACTGCCCAGAGGAATGGATATTTTGTAATACAAAATGAATCAAATTTCAAAGCCTGTAAAGGTCAAAAGCAGCCTCTGGCCAAACAAGAGGAAAAAGCTGATAGGAATTACACCTCTCCACGAGAGGCCACTTTAACACAAACAGCCCTTGTGAAGTCGCACCTGCAAAGAGTTAACCACAAACCTCCACAGTGTCTGATGGATGAGAAGTGATCACTCATCCCTCAGACAGGCAGGGACCAGAAAGGCTGGGCTGATGCAGTTTCACTTTACCTGCTTTTATTCTTTCAGGTTTTAGTTAATGCACTTTAGGCTGCTTTGGTACTAGCCTCAGTTGAGATAGGATTGTGAGCAGCCATTTTCGTTGCTGCTTAGGCCAGGTCAGACACTGCAGGTATAAAAAGGCCTGTGTGGTGATAGTACTCACCCTCCTTAAATAAGTGCAGGAGATGGAAAGTCTGGGGGAACTAACACAAGAACTTGTCACAGTTCAGCAGCATCCTCCCCTCCCAAAATTAGCCTGTGTTGAATTATAGCTAATATTATTTCTATTATCTGTATGGAACAGTACAGACCTCTGTGATTTTCCAAAGGAATTGATTAAAAAGTACCTTGCTGTCACTGGTTTAAGCTCTTGCCACCGTGGGTGGAATACAATGGGTAAGAATAATGCAAATATTCAGAATAAAGGGTTAAAGCAAGACTTTGGATTGGCTGCCTTACTCAAGACCAATATGGCACTAATGTCTATCCTATTAAACTCCTTACCTTATAATCAGATTTCTAGCCATTTCCCACATTTCAGGGGAAAAATATTCTTTGACAACTTTTTCTTTTCCTGTTTTATGTTTTTTTTGGTATCTTGCTGCCAGAAAAAAAAAAAAAGGCAGGCATCACAAGTAGGTACAGGCTTCAGAAGAGAGAGAAAAATGACTTATAAAAATGTTCTTATGTAACTTGTCCAGAATGAAAGCTGTGACATGAAATTGCTACTCTACCCTTAATTGGTTTAGTGGGGGAGTTGGTAATGTTAGGTTAATTGTTGGACTGGATGATCTTAAAGGTCTTTTCCAACCTAAACGATTCTATGATTCCATGATTTTAAAGCCTGCTAACTTGCAGTCTAACAAATATTTGTTGCCTTCTGATTACTTAGGTCCCTTGTCTTTAAAAGCAGACTGCCTAGTTGTGGTAAGGAGAACTATCAGATCCAGAGCCTACAGGCTTGGCTGGAGATCAGGAAGGATGAATTGGTGTTCCTGTATTTATAAGCACTGTAGTCCTCTAGCTGTAGGCCACAGAAGAGGCCATCTCTTAGAGAAAGTTTGCTGCTTGTTAAGAGAGTTTGCTGCTTGTTGGTGGTAGATGCCAAGGGCTTTGCAGCATGTCTGCAAGAAATGGAACAGGAACCTCATAAAATTCAACAAGGGCAAATGTCAAGTCATGCACCTGAGACAGACTAACCCCTTGCACCGATGCAGGCTGGGGTCTGCCTGGTTGGGGAGCAGCACAGCTCTGCTGGAAAAGCACAGGAGATGTTGGTAGACAGTGGGCTGAACATAAGCCGAGGTGTCCTCTGGCAGCAAGGAAAGTCAATAGCATCCTGAGTTGTATTAACAGGAGGAAAGCCAGTAGATTATTACCACCCTTTACTTTGCACTATGTTTGACCACATATACAATACTGCATCCAGTTTTGGGCCCCCAGTACAAGAAAAACATTGACAACCTGCAGCAAGTTCAGTGCGGGGCCACCAAGATAATGATCAGGGCTGGAGGACTTGCCTAATGAGAAGAGGCTCAGGGATTTGGGCTTGTTCAGCCTAGAGAACAGATGGCTTCAGGGGGCCTGACAGCATCCTGCCAGGGCCTAAGGGGAGGTTACTGAAAAGAGGGTCATGCTCCTCACAGTCATGCGTACTGAGAGGATGAGAGACAGTAAGTTCAAAAAAGAGACATTCAGGCTTCATGTAAAGAACATTTTCAACATAAGGACACTCCAGCAGTGGAAAAAGAGGGGATTTGCAGTCTCCATCCTTGGAGGTTTTCAAGACCAGACTGGATGAAGCCCAGGAGCAACATGATGTAACATTCAAGCTGGCCCTGCTTTGAGCAGGAGCTTGGACGACAGTCCTCCTGTGGTCCCTTCCAGTCTCAATTATTCTGTAAGCATGTGACTATTACCCAGCAGTGGAGCTGCTCAATGCTGGAGTCATTTCAGTGGCCAGTAGAAGTCACATACTCACTTCCTGGCTAAAACATCATCTGAAAACTCCTGCACCCAAAAAACTTACATTTACATGGAGTTTTAAAATAAGAAAAATGCAAAACCCAAGGAAAAAAACCCTAACTAAATCAGCATGTAGCTGGAAATTAGTTTGCTGAAGACAACACCTACTTTCACTTGAAAATAATGGGCAAAAGAAAGCACAACTGTCATCTGGATCAGGTTAAACAGAGGCAGAATTTTTGTTGCTCTGGGCTGTGTCATGGCCTTCTATGCGAAAAATATCAGCGCCATCATGTTTCAGCTGCCACCGCAGGGTGCCTGCAAAGAGAAGAGAGAGAAGCAGTGCTTTGTAGCTACCACCTGCAAATCTCTCATTATTGGCAGGTACTTTGCAATGGAGTACTAGAACAGGATAATTGCTGGAGATAGAATTGGCAAGAGCAGTATATGGGAGACACATTCAATTGCACATGAGTATGGTAGGTGAACTATAAAAAAAGCAACCCTGCCATTATATGTTGAACAGCCGGCAACTCTGGATCTTCCATTTTGTTTACGGCAGAATGGACAAAAGGCTTGTAGTGTCGGCAGTAAATAGCTTGGGGACTGTATGCCTTGTAAAGGTATTCTGGATGCCTTTATGAGCCATAGCTCAAACTTTTGTGACAATAACAGTGAGGCATTACAAGTTTATTTGCAAGATTAAGTCTAAATGTCATCCCCAGAGTGCAGTATAAAAACTAATTAATTTTTTTACTCTTTATCATTGAGATCAACATTCTCCATAGGAATTTGCATTTCTATATGACCCTTGTGTAAGCCAGCTTGCATGGGAGGGGGACCAATTTTGGTTTTGAGATTCATCAGTAGTGTTGTCCATCCTACTCAAATATTCCATTTATACCAAATATTCCACTAGCAAGTATAATTCTGCAGCCAGCCTTAGTAGGAAAACAAGTACTTCTATGAGAAATACAATTACAACTTTTCATTACACAATGTTTTGCTATGAATTTGTGTCTTACAGCTGCTCTGCCATAAGGGTTCCTCAATACCTAGTTTGAGAAGTGAGTTTACACTGCAGTCTTCCTCTCCTTGAGAGCACTGGCTGGGCTTTTCAACCAGATATTTTAACAAACCTTCGCTTGAAGTCATTGGCATCTTTATACCTCAGCTCTTCCTTAGGTTGCAACAGGTCTGTTCATAAATTTGAACATTCAAAATTGTTACTTGAGAATGTTATTGGGTGGGCATAGGTGCAAATATCTACAGACTGAGGACATTAAGCCACCAGGACATGAAAGTAAGAGAGGGGGTGAAAAAGTAGTTTAATGGTGAAAAATATTTTACCATGTTATCAAATCTGAGACTCAGAGCTTCCTCATGCAAGATTTTTGCCAGACATTTGAGATTCAAATCTCACACTTAGACCTTCTCCCTGATACTGTTTTAGGAATAAGGAATATTCTTTATAGAAGGATGTTATAAAGGGGAAGGGTGCTACCCTCTGGCTTGCTTCCTCACATCAGGAATGCCTGCTATGGAGCAGGGAGAAGACAGGCCATAGACACACCGAACAGGGGAGCACACCGGATCTGTGCTGGGTGCAGGAGCCGGGAGGGGAGGAACAATGCAGCTGTGGGACCTGAACACCAGGCTGCAGTCATGCAGGAACATTTTCTTCATTCTAGACTCATGCAGCATGTGTTTCTAGAAAATTCAGCCCTATGTAAAAAGCCCACTTTTAATATTGTTAATCCTCCTGTGGTATAAGCACTGTTCCCTCAGCCACTCTTTCTGTACCCTTATCTTTTTAAAAGCATAAGAGGAGTTGGCAAAAGTGGCAATCATTTGCCACCACGGTAGAAATTTTTTCACGTGATGTGCGTGTGATGTATGGGACAGCCTGCTCTGTTTTGTCTTGTTTTCCCATTTATCTAGAATGAAAGTCATTTAATCAGATTGATAGAAAGGTCAAACCTTTCTGTATGGGTGGCAAGAGCTCAGACAGTTGGCATGCACTTACACTGTTCCAGGGTTGCCTCTCCCATGTTTCTGCTTGGCTAAAATACTCTACCCCTATCTTAAATCTATGGATTTGGTTCATTGTTGGCTCAGGAGGTCCAATTACCTACCAAATCAACAAGTTTTCCCTGTGCTACTGAGAAGACCAAACTTATTTCTCATCCCTTCAACACAGCACATGGAGGGAAAGCACTTTTTAAATTCCAGGTTAGGTCTTATTCTAGCCAAATTTGCAGATGCTACACAAAGGTATGGACAGAGCCAGTGCTCCTGACCCACTGCTTTTTGACCATGCTGTCCTTAAAGGTTTTGGCAAAAGAAGGTTTGTGGGCATTTTCTGTCTACTACGTATTTGCTGGCTTGAATTTGCTTTGGATACACAGATCCTCATTTTAGAGGAAGCTAATGATGTCTGCAGGTCTTCCATCCATTTCTGTGTAAAGACTCAGAGAAAAGTCAGCCTAAACAGAGCTTTCAAAGCTAACAGCTTTCCTGATTAACTCATCTTATTATCCAACATGCTGCATTTTCTAGGGGAGGAAAAAAAATCTCAAAGATGAGAGAGAGTAAAACTGAAACAAACAAAAAAATCACACTTTGAAATCCATCCCTTTGGCAGCTGTCCCTTTTTCATTTTGGCAGACAGAGGGTTGCTGGCAGGACTAGTGAGGTAAGGGTAAAAGACAAATGGTTCATCATGAATCCTTTAACTAAGCTGATATTTCAACACAGCGCGTGCCAGCATTTTTCTTTGGCATACGCTTTATAGAACGCACATGACAACATCAGCATTGTTAATATATTGGCATTTCCTGGCTTATTATTCATCTCCCTCTGAATCAGACCCCAGACTTTCAGGAAAATATCACACAGCAGAAGTCTATTTTTTTCTTAGCATTTATTTCCTTGGGTACAAAAATGAAACTAAACATATGCTACCATGATTTAAAAAAAAAAAAAAAAAGACATAAGAACCAGCCTTTTAAAATTAATGTATTATTTATCAGGCTGCTATCTATTCAAATACTGATAATGTAACTACCAACTTTCAAGAATAAGGTGTATCAAACAGCTCCACTGTTTGAGTGAATCAGTTAATGTAAAATAAATACAAATAAGATAATTAATTTTTTAAGAAACAAAAAGTGAAACCATGGTTTTGAGGGGTTTTTGTCCTGAAAAATAGCCTTCAGATTTCAGGGATAAAAGTGGATAGATCAAAATGTGCTGATGAAAACAAAATATCTCAAATTCCATAATAAAAAAAAAAAAGCAAGCTGCATTTAGTTTTCATTACAGTTAATGGCAAAATTCATATTGACTTGAATGCGTCCAACACTACACACTACACACATGGTAATTCATTCAACCAGTTAATTGAATTAAAAAAATAGATACACTTACATACTGAAGAAGTTAGGTTAGTTGATTTGTTCATTCATTCATCTTTCTTTTTTTTGCTTTCATTTTTTTTCTTCCTTTTTTACTAACTACCTACCTAATTATCTCTTAACAAATTTCATTTTGTGTTCCTAAAAGTCCCACAGGTGGCATTCCAGCACTTGCACCTCTTTTGCAGAAGAGACTGCAGTTTCAAGGAGCCAGCCCATGAGGATGTATTGATCACTAAATACTATGTCTGCACCTGAAATGTTGAAGCATGTATTACCACAGCTGATGGTAAAGAAGACCTCATCCGACATTTCTGAATTAAATTTGCTAATGTTTAGCTGTAGAAATTCCTTATAAATGCATCTTGCTCCAATACAGCAAGACACTGTAAAAATTGCTGGAGATATAGTAACTGAAGGAAATGCAATAAGATACCTGCAATACATTGTACTACGTTCTGGCCAGAGAGCTTAATTAGTTCACCTCCTTTCTAACAGCCTACCTTCATTTCTCACCCCTGCTAAAAGAAGATTAAAACTGTAAAAGCAAAATTACAAACTTTACCTGCTGGAATACTGATTATGACTTTAGGCTTTATTGCAGGAAAATTTGTTTGTTTGCAAGAAGAGACAAAAAAATTATAGGTTTGGATTTTTTTTTTTTTTCCTATTTGAATTGATTCTAATGTTAGGATTTATTAATAGAAGGAGACTGAAATGTGAGGGCCTAAAAAGGCAATATGGAAGAACTCAACAAGCTATAGAGAGAATGAATAACAAACCATATATTTTTCCTGCCGTGACAGGGCACTGCATAAAAACACCAGGGGACGGATGCAAACAATGTGCTGGTGAGAGTGACAATAAAGCAGGGATGACAGCTTAAAGAGAGAATGATGAATGTATTAACGCAGGTAAGAGAGTTAGATAAAAGATAACAGGGAATAGTAGAAAATTCACTCTAAGCAGATCTTCAGTAGTCTAACAGGAAATAGTGCTATTGTTAGATGTGGATTTGATAGGGAATGTGGTGACAACGGAGAGTGAGAGAATCTTTGAGTTTATATGGAGAGATTTATATTTATGCCTCTGGATATACACTTATAGATATTTATACTAAATAGATATTTTGATATCCCTGTAATAAATTTCTATAACCATATGATAAACTGTATTTACTGTAGTTAACACCCTTTGCCCGCCTTACCTGTGCTACATTCTCTTTTTCTTTTCAGTTGGTGATTTCTCTAAGCAGCTCAGAACTGCTGTCAGAATTGTTGAAACCTGCCAGAATTATTTTTTTCCTTTCTTCCCCAACACCTCCAGAGATGGGGAACTCTCCTCCTCTGCTGCATTCTGCTTTGAAGTACCTGTGTTGATTTACCCCATTCTGAATCAGTTTAGATTTAAAGGTCCAGTTTTCCTTATCCCTCAAAGATGAAAGAGGAACAGGGGAACTGAGGATCTTATTACAAGAAAAACTGGCATTAATATAAGAGGCTGATTTGATAAAAATGGTGTTCCTAAAAAGTTGAAAGACAGTAGTCTACCAAAGAAAGTTACAAAACCAACCTATTTTTTTGTTTAAATCTTGATTTTCATGTCAAAAGATTTGTAACAATAAATCTATTGAAGTTATATATTTTTGGCTAATGGCTACTTGCCCAAGATTAGTCTCTAAAACTGTTGTTTTTCAACAGTTGAACCAGCAAAGAAGACGAAAAACCAATCGACTTTAGTAGGCTTTATATTGAGCCCTTAGATGCAAATAGTTCAACATAATTTTATTTTATTGCTTGTTAGCACTCTCATGTTTCACCTCTTACGGTCGCTCAATGAGTGGCTCTTTTTAAAACCTTTCTCTTTATGTCATTATTTTCCATAGAGTAATATTAGAGATGTGGAGATCCCTGATTGCGTTTTTCAAAATGCATGTCATGTATTTGGGGCATTTGTTTGAGGCTGAATGGAACACAGCAGCACTACCTAGAAATCTAGGAGAAGAACTGAAGAACACCAATTTCTTCTGATGCTATAAGTAGCTTTTAGAGAGGTTACTCAAAGAGGAAGAAAAAAATTACCAAACTGAACACCATACTGCACATACCAGTGCACAAATTAGGCAAAATTTGCTGTGACAGTTTCAGGATTGCTGAACATTTTCGAAGATTGCAGACTTTTGTTTTATATTTTCCCTCACAAGCAGCATTTTCAATATTATAGGTCAGAATTTCACCATTCAGGGGCATTCATTTGTTAGCAGTGATTCAGTAGACAAACCCTGCTTGATGAGTCATCAATGAGGGATATCATATTTACACAAAATTACTTGGCTGAAATGATCAGTCTGAGACAGATTAAAACTAGGCATTATTCACCTGTAAGTCTAAGCATGAGAAAAGGGAGCCTGAAAAACACCAGAATTTGTATATTACGATATGAATGCAAGTTTCAGATGACTACTCGGAAAGCATTACTCTACAAAAGAAAATGTTTGTCTTGGAGACTTTTTTATTGACCTATGATATGCTTCTGGTTTGAAAGATGTTAAACAAAGAGAGCTCCAGTCTTTCAAAACTCTCACAGCTCTATAAATAACTCCACATAAAATGTACAGTATGTATAAACAGCGTGACAAAGATTTTCTGAAAGGATTTTCTCTGCAGTAAAAGTAAAGTCAAAACATCCCATTGATGGCAGCTATTTTGAACAATTCCGGAGAATACGAGTGCGTACAAGCTGGCAAACTCTCCAGGAGCGAGACAGAGTATAAACAATGAACTTTTATGAGGTTGTAGCCATCCCAGCAAGATCCAAATGCAGCTTGAATGGACCTTAGTCAAGAAGGGACTGCTCGGCATTTAGTAAACCTTCAGCTAAAGGAACTGCAGAAAAAACCAAACTGTTCCAGCGGTAAAAATATCAGCCAGCAACATTTTTGAGAGTTCACCATCTGGGTCCTGCAGCCATCAATCAGACTCTAAGTGTCACTCCAGCTGTTCTTCAAGGCTTCTTGTGGTCAAGGTAGAGCAGAGTTGTGAGAAAATAAAACAGAAAAATTGAGAGAGCACAAACAGCTGTTGAAAGCTCAAGAAAGTCAGCAGGCAAATAACTCCCACGTATTAAATAGCATGCAATTGCTTCACTACTTTGCAGAATGCAGATTGCCCACTTGCACATCTGAAAATATCAGTTTTCCATACTACATATTGTTATTTTAATTGACTATTCAGTTTTAGTGGATCTGGGGTTGCTTCATAAATGCATGCCTAAGTCTCTTTACCTTCTGTGGGAAATTAATCCACAAAACATGGGTCTGTAAGTTTATTTTCTATGGTGTAATATGTATTGGCTCTAGTCATTGTCTCTTACTGTGGCAAGCATGTGATAAAATTTAGTCACTAGTAGTGGAGATTTTGAGTGGAGCTGAACTCTGAAAAAGTCTGCCATTGTGAATCATAGAATCATAGAACGCTTTGGGTTGGAAGGGACCTTTAGAGGTCATCTAGCCCAACCCCCTGCAGTGAGCAGGGACAGCTTTAACCAGATCAGGTTGCTCAGAGCCCCGTCCAACCTGACCTTGAAGGTTGCCAGGGATGGGGCCTCCACCACCTCTCTGGGCAACCTGTGCCAGTGCTTCACCACCCTCATTGTAAAAAATTTCTTTCTTATGTCTAGTCTAAATCTATTCTTCTTTAGTTTAAATCCGTTATTCCTTGTCCTGTCACAACAGGCCTTATTAAAAAGATTCTCCCTATCTTTCCTGTAGGCCCCCTTTAAGTATTGGAAGGTCGCAATAAGGTCTCCCTGGAGCCTTCTCTTCTCCAGGCTGAACAACCCCAACTCTCTCAGCCTGGCCTTGTAGGAGAGGTGTTCTAGCCCTCGGAACATTTTGGTGGCCCTCTTCTGGACCCGCTCCAGCAGGTCCATGTCCTTCTTGTGCTGAGGGCTCCAGAGCTGGACGCAGTACTCCAGGTGAGGTCTCACCAGAGCAGAGCAGAGGGGCAGAATCACCTCCCTCGACCTGCTGGCCATGCTTCTTTTGATGCAGCCCAGGATACGGTTGGCTTTCTGGGCTGCAAGCGCACATTGTTGGCTCATGTCCAGCTTTTCATCCACCAGTACCCTCAAGTCCTTCTCCGCAGGGCTACTCTCAATCTCTTCATCCCCCAACCTGTACTGACACCGGGGGTTGCCCCGTCCCAGGTGCAGGACCTTGCACTTGGCCTTGTTGAACCTCATGAGGTTCACACAGGCCCACCTCTCCAGCTTGTCCAGGTCCCTTTGGATGACATCTCATCCTCCTGGTATGTCAACGGCACCACTCAGCTTGGTGTTATCTGCAAACTTGCTGAGGGTGCACTCAATCCCACTGTCTATGTCATTGATGAAGATGTTAAATAGCACCGGTCCCAGTACGGACTCCTGAGGGACCCCACTTGTCACCGGTCTCCATGTGGACATCGAGCCATTGACCACGACCCTCTGGATGTGACCATCTAGCCAATTCCTTATCCATCGAACAGTCCACCCATCAAATCCATATCTCACACTTGACCAAAAGTTAGGGCCACATTTAAATATGTGCGCACAGTTGGGAATATTCCTGTGGAAATGGAAATAATCTAAATAGTAACTTGAACAGGAACTGAGACAGGAAAGTAGAGACCTGGTAGGAATTTCAGAAGAAACACTAGAAGATGTAGGAACAGTTACTAAATTAGCAATTATATATCTATGAGAGACAAAATAAAGGGAACCTGTCACTGGCTGTGGGGAAGGCATGCAGAACTAGGGAAAGGAGAAGCTGATGGCTGAAATAGCAAATCTGACATCCTGCATGTATTTGAGAGTAGACAGTCAGAAATAAAAGCCAGAGCCATATGTAGGGCCATGAAAATTTAGGGGAAAAACCAGTGAGTTGGTTTAGTAAACTTGAGAAATGAGAGAAAAGTTTCAGAGACTGAAGTGGAAAGTTGAACAGGTAAGGAAATTAATGGATATGTGCTGCATTTTTTAATGGAATTACAGGGGAATAGAGTGGGGTTTCTGTCCAAATACGGTTGATTTCTTTTTCTGTCTATGTTTCATTGCAAAATGACTCCAATATTTCTTTCATATTTTTAGGTTTCTAATGTCTGTGTGGTGAAGACACTTTTTTTTTTAAATAGTTGACCTTCCTTTATCAATGGTTTTAATAAAGAAGATGCACTGGCATCCAAGGTTTGCTCTACTGTACAATTTAGATGTAATCATCTCCATATGATGGCTTTATTTAATGTCCAACGATAAATAGCCTAGCCCCAGAACAAGAAAAGATGTTCTGTAGAAATAAAAACATAATTATGATTACTATTTATTTGTATTCAGATATTAGCATAATAGGGTCTTTTGTAAATTTTCCTTTTTAGTATTTAGAGAGATTTATTATATTACGATTATTTAGTACTCAATTTCTACAAAGCTGAGTTGTAGGTGGTAGAAACTGTGTTTAATAGTTCAACATTCTCTATTCCAGGTGTTTTAAACAAATGTTTCTGTTTCAGAATTTTTCAGTAAAAGAATGGTAATCACAGAATCACAGAATCATTTGGGTTGGAAGGGACCTCTTGATATCATCTTGTCTAACTCTGGTACACAGGACTGTACCATTTTTGTGCCGTTGTTTCCCATATTGCAAAACAAACTCAGGACTTTAAGGTGAGGATAGAATGAGAGGATGAGAATGGCACAGATTTTGGGGGTCATTAGAAATTCAGTAACTCTGAGCCTTTTCCTACTAAAGATTTGATTTGATTTTCAGAGGCAGGAGTTAATCTAAGCTTTATAAAAAAAGCTTATAGCTGCATTTCTTTTGAGGCAGTTTAACAAGGAAGAAGCCGTATAACAGTGTGCATTTTCAAGAAAGCTCATAAATGTTCTAGTAAATATCACACTGAACAAAAATACTGAAACCTGGGGCATTCAACCCAAAAAGTACTGAAGCATGGGGTAGGCAATTGGAAGCAAAATGCTGGCAATGAAATTATGATCAAGGACTTCCGTGAGCCCAAAATTTCAACCCAAACTGCCTCAGGAACTTCTCTGGAAAAAAAAAAAAAAAGAAAACAAAACCATGAAAGTTATCAAAATGCTTTACATGAGAGATCCAGACCTCAGGCCCAAATGCCTCATTCCATCCAGGAGAGAGTAGGGTGCTCAGATACTTTGGAAGGACTAAACTGAGAAGGACAATGAGAAATGGCAAGAGAGAAATGTAGGAGAGGAGGATGAAAAAGGCCCCAGTGGCCTGTTGTTGTAGGCAGCCATGTCGTAGCATGTCATAGCACTTCTTTTGCAAACTTTCACAAAACCTTTGGAGGTCTGGGCACACAGAGGAGATCAGCCCATATCTCATGCCAAATGAGATTTTGTAGGTGAGATTAGCAGGTGTTCACCTGAATTTACAAGGGGAAGCTAAAGAAGAGCACTGGTTGTTACAACTTCAATTACTTTTTGGTAAAATATGGTAAAACAACTGAAATGCATATGTTGTTTTAAAAAAATAATAGACCTTTGTTTAAAATACAGTTCCAAAAGCATCATCATCACTCAAACTTGTCAGAAAAAGAATATACTGCAAAAACTCACATAACATTTCAAATGGGTTGGCAACTTTCATGAAGCTGTGATTTAGCCCGTCATCACTGTTAACTGTTGTCTCACCTAGGTACTTATTGGAGAGCAGGGGGATTCAATATCATTTAAAAGATGGTTTGGAACAGCAATAACTTTTGCACACAAGTCATTTAGCATTGGCCAGGAGAGTTTGTAATGTCTTTCCTACATCTGTGTAGCCTTTAGAATAAAAATGGAAAATGCTTTTGGCAAAAACAAGCGATAAAAAACCTCCCTCTCTATATAACAAATAAACAGAAAAGGCTTTTTGAGTAAGAGCTGTACAAGCATTTTACAGGAGGAGGCATACGTACTATTGCATTTCAACTGAATTTCATAGCTTTTGCCCACTACAAAGCTTGTATGCCTTGTGCTTCAATATCACAAATATTGACATCCTGATCAAAGTAATTGGACTGTATTCTGCCCAGCTGTGGCTGTTACCAGAGAGTAAAGCATACTTTTCATCGATTCCTGCTGATTTCATGCCAATATAAAAGCATGACATAGAAATAATGGCAATGCGGTGTATTTTTATTTTGAAAAGAACAATCTGTCCACTCTTGTTCCCTCTGGGGTGGAATAGTAACCAGTGCATCCAAATAGAGAGGATATGATAGCACTAAATGAGTGTACATGTTAAATGGCATTTTATTTTGTCAGATTCCTCCATAAGTCATTAACTATTGTGTTCTCCCTCACAGTTATTAACCCAGTCCCTGCAAAGAAAAAAACCATACCTATTCAGTGAAGGCAAATGAAGGCTGAGTAACACATATATTAAAAAATTGCCTGATTTATTTTCCATATTATATATAAACCATGCACAGAATTGTGGGCTTACATGTGTCTTACGTAAATGTTACAAGACTTACTGTAGTTAAGTTTCCAATCAAAACTTATTTAAAATATTACTCTTCCATTTTAATTCTTTAAAATACTACTTTTTCCTTTTAATTTAATTAAATGCAAGTTTCATGACTCTCCTTCAAGTCAAGATAATTAAAGAAAGACCTATATTTGTCAGTGAATCTCAGAAACATTCTAATGAGTGGATAAGAGCCGTTTGTAATTAACATGCTAATTGCTTGTATGCAAACAGGCTGTTGTTCGAGTGGTTTAAAAAGTGCTTGAAAACAGTTTGTTTGCCTTCCCTCTTAAGCAGACTAAACATTCCCACTTGCGGTCTTATTTACATTATTAATTTGCTTAGCAAATATTTTTTAATAGCTAGTGCAAATAGAAGGAGTGGAAGCCTTGTTTGGAGAGCTCTTGTGAAAAGTGTTATTTGCTCCAGTTCAAGCAGATGAGCAGACAATCAGACTGAAATGTGAGTTTTTCAGGCACATAATAGACCCTTGGCTTATCAAAGCCTCTTATCTGATTGGAAAAAAATCAAAGGTAAACTTCACAGCTCACGGAATTAAAAGACAAATGAGATGTCATAATTATCAAAGTGGCTAATTTAGAAAATTAAGCCATTCACATAGGTGACATAATTGCTTGTCACAATCACTCTTTTTCTCATTAGCCTTCTCTTCAGCACCTACCATACAGTGGAACATTCTTTAGTCTTGGAAAATATTGCCTATACTGTAATCCCTTAATAGCATAGCCCCTGAAATTAATGCAAAAATATACTTAACAGCTTCATTGATGTCATATATGTGTGTGATTGTCTGTTTGATCATGTCTCATACTGTAAAATTTGGTATTTTGAATTTTGAGTATTTTATTGGGTCTTTTTCTAGCTTCTTTTAAAATTACACAATTTAAAATTAATCAGTTAATTATGATGGAGGACTTAATAGGCCAGCATGCTGTATGCAAATTCTTTTGACAGGATTATGCTTCCATCACACAAGGCGGCTTTAACATATAAGGATTATGAGGTATATAATTATTGTGGCTAGAAGATTAAATTGTTCTCCTAAATTGTGAATGTATAGGAAAAATATTTTTATCCTCTATAGAATAATGTGTCTTTCTAATAGTTGATATTACATTTTATATTTGTTTTCAGTCAATTTAAAATAACACCCCAAATAATATTCCATGTAAGAAAGTCATTTTCAGGAAGTAGTTACACTTCCCTGACAATCATATTGTTTATGAGTCAGCAAGTACAGAAATTATTAAAGACAATTTCTAAGAAAGGAAATGAGTCTGGTTTGCTATGCGAGTTTCGAGGCATGACATTGTAAATGGGCAAGGTTAAACATTTTGGATTAAAAACATGACTGTGAGATTGATTAGGGTCCTACAGTCTTGTAAAGTTGGTAGAACATAGCTGACATGACTTATAGTTTGCTGAATTCAGAGAGATTACATTGATGTCATTCATTTGGAGAGATAGTTCATCCTGGATGCATATAGTGAAGCTGTCATCCGTGCATTTCACAAATATTCATGTGACTAACATGTTTTGATTAGACTAACACTGAACCACACCATCGAATGGGTCATGTGTCTGAAGCACTGGGACATACTAAAGTCAAAGTGTGCATTTAAAAACAAGGAACAAAAACTGGCAAACAAAATAAGGCCAAACACCAAACCTAATCTTGCAAAGCTTTCTGTGAGCAAATCCTCTGAATTTTTGGCATACTTAACATAAGTGGTACTGAAACTCATATCTTATGGCAAGCAATTAGGCTTCTGTTATAATAAAAGAAAGTTAATATATCATTAGCTTAGTTATAAATGATATTGACTTTGCTCTGTATGAACAGACTCATACACAACTCTGCATGAACGTGCTTATTTAGAAATAGGGTCCATCCTGCCCTTTCTTCTCAATCCATAGCTAGGCAGGATTTCAACCCAGCACTCCCAGAAGGGAATTGGCTTCAGTCGACAGTTCCTCAAAGTGAATGAAAAGCAGCAACTCCTATTTCCAAGAAAGGACCATGGAAGGCTTCAGAACACCTTCTGGTTTTAGCAAATGATGTTAGGACTGGTGCTTCTGGGTTTATTGAGCCTGACGACACCCCAGCTACGTACACCTGGCTCATTGCAGGGGTAGTGACTCTGCTCCAGCGTTCCTGCCCAGAAGAGGTAGGAAGTGCTCCAGTCTCCTTAGTCCACCAAACAAGTGTTGGCACCGTCCCTTTCCCACAGTCTGCTCTGAAGTTTGCTACCTTCTCACTAGGATTTTTTTTTCTGTGTCTTTCAGTTCATTCACAACAAAGGCGGCAAGATTCCTAAACTAACTTTTTAAACACATTCCCACTGTTCATATGCAAAAAGAGCTATTTACAGGCCCATAGGTAGCAAAACGTGCACATAAAAACATTTGGTTTAATTTCCTCTCCACTATGGAAGTCCTCTGACTTTCCCACCCTTTTTTTATCTCCGCATCCTTTTGATCCCCACAGTCTCATGTTCTCCTCAGCTTCACGTTTTCTCTCCTTGCCCAGAGCCCTCCTTCTTTAGTTTAGATCCCTGGCCTAGAGAGCCAAGAGACTGCTCTCATTTTAAACAGCTCTGTTTTAAAACGACTTTTTCTTCTCCTTTCCTGCTTTGTGTTGTTGGTTGTATCCAGCTGACTGACCAGCTATGCTCTCAATCCCAAGGGCAGGCATGACATGTTAACTCCCATGCCAGTTAATAGTCACAGCTATCTTTGCAGGCTCCATGACTTGCTCAGTCTTTTGTCATACTCGTTGTTTTCCAAGGCACTTAACCCATGCTAACAACTTTTTCAGTCGTCCTCTAGCTGCCTCTGGATAAAGTATGTCATATGTGACACAGACCCTGCCAGAAACTCAACATTGACAGTTATAGTTACATGAAGGGTTCATAAAGTCAGAATTTGTAAGTTATGCATAAATTTCCTGACTGTCACAGAGAAGAATAAATATTAAGCATCTGCTATTTTTCTAGAAGGCATTTTCCTACAATAAATATTTCCCATAGCTATCTGTCTGGTTTGAGAGAGAAGGAAAGGAGGTTGAAGGTTCAAGGCTGTTCTGTTATCTTATCCTTCCATCACCTGACATGAGGAGGGTTAGATTCTGATCTTGTTTATCGCATTGCGAATTTCTGGTGCAATTTTGTTGAAGCAGCTCAGCCTCTACTGGTTTAACAGATTGTGGACACTGTCCGGCAGTGTTAAATTTGAAAATATCAACACTGACCCTCAGAAGTGTTACTTCATCCAATGACAGACACAAAATGGTTAAGTGACAGGCACAAGTGACAGTCAACCACCATAGGATGTGGAAAACATCCAATCTTTTTCCTTTGACATAGCATTCAGTAGTGGGAGCTAGCTTGCTTCTTCAGCTTAAAAAAAAATGCTGAGTTGAACATCTCCAAATGCTTTACAAAACAATCAGGCCTAAATGATCAATAAGGACACCCTTTGTGATTTGGTAACTTGTTTTGGCCCTGTTCCCGTAATAATTTTGGATCAAAAAATACTGCATTTAGATGGCACTGAGGTTGTGATTTTGGTAGAACATGAGTGCATGTAAACTGAAGATTAAATAAGTAATTTGTTTTATCTGTCCTTTTAGAGTAACCAATAACATAAGTATATTTTACTGGGATCACAGAATTATCACCTAAGAAAATGAAGATTGAAGTATCACGACTGAAAATGGTGACTGAGTATCACTATACTATTAGCATTGTTCCCAAATATGCAGTGCTGTCCTCTAGAGGCTGTGTTTAATACTAAATAGCCCACAGTTCATTAACTAATAGGTTAATTCAGGAACTCATCTTGTGGGAGAGCTGATTTCAAGAACAAGAATACCTCCATGTGTACCTATAAGGTAGTCCATATGGTGATAACATCCAAACAAAAGAGTAAGCTGTCTCATGCTGGCTGTTGAGGAAAAACTGTACACATCTTGCGTGTCTCTGACTCTGCTAACTCATGCTTGCAGTTCTATATTCTGCATGGGATTAGCCACACTCAATTTTTGTCACAATACTTTTGGAAGAGAGGTGGCAGCAGCCAAAAGCAAATGTTTCCCCTTCTTCCTTTCTTCCCCCAAACTTCTGCATCAAAGTATTTCTAGTTTTTGAGAGGTATGTCATACACCTGACTCGGTAGCTGGCCTTTCAGAGCTCTCTCTGCTAGGTTCTCCCTTCTCTTAACAAGTATTTTTTAATTACTCAGCTAAGTCTACTTTCATTTATTGTAGTATCTATCCAAACTAACTTTATTAAATGCATTGCACCACTCTGGTGACCTTTGAATCACTGAAATTATTGAACATGAACATAGCAACAGTGTTTGGAGGGAAAGCTGACTCAGCCCCACTGCAGCTGACTCTGCATCAGAAATATGACGATACCATGCTCCATAAAATTTTTGCATGTAATCTCCTAACAAATCACAAAGCAGGAATGAAAGATGGACTTAGATGAATAATAGAAGCAAAGACGGGAAACAAAGGGCCTGTGGGATCCATTTCACTGACGCTGAAGGCTTGTGTACACTGAGGTGCAGCTCATTAGTGTTATGCTTATCATGAGTGAAACTGTCCTAAGGCTGGACAGAATTTAGAGGTCATTTACATCTCTCAAAGAACTGGAGTTGCAGACAAGGCTGAGGAGCTGACATGTCACATATTTCCCAATGAAGGTTCACCAGACAGTATGGAGTGAGGGACAGACTGTTTCTCTAAGGTCAAGGTACTCGAAGTACCCAGGAAGAGGAACTGGAAAACCACATTGTTCCTAAAAGTTTGCAGGTGCATTAGGAAACTGGAAGAAACAGAGGCAGCTTTTGGAGGGAGAACTGCAATATACATGACCCCATGCTACCTTTCAGCTTTTTGCCAGCTACAACCAGATTACTCAGAATATTTTGTCCTTTCTTACCAGCTAAGTTTCCTTTGCATACCTTTTTTATACCCCTTTGTTTGTTATGGGTCAAGTGCAGCACTTGCCCTAATGTGGCTCAGGCTGGCAACAATCAAACTTCCTGTGGGCTGCTAATCTAGACCTCCTGTCTTTTGATATTCTTTTCTGTCAGAAAAAAAGTCTCAAGCACCTTAGCAGTCAACAAGAATCTGGAAGCAGGTGTCAATTTCCTCGTCTTCCAGTGTCAGGAATTATCATCTAGATGGCATGTTGTCTATAGAGCTCAAGTGAAATCAAACTGCGAGTTGGCATTTTTCTCTTCCACTAGACCTGCGATGAGACAAGGTCGGTTGGAGCAATGCGTGCACCACATGCGCTGATCCAAGGTGAGGAAGCTTGGCTTCACAGGCAGGACTGTTTAAAGAGCTGGACCCAAAAACTCATAAATAACTATAGTTCATAGTTCTGTGGTTAAGTGAGGGACACTCACTGAATGCTGCATGAAAAAGTTATGAGAAGTATCTATGGAAGCACTGAAGCAGCTGAAAAGCTACCTGGAAGTACAATGCCTCCTCTTCATCCTTTCCCAAAGCCCAGAAGAGTGTACTTTGGACAAATTTCCTGATGAATAGGACAGCTTTCAGAATGGCGCAGAAACTTGTCCTTGGCATTACACAAATGAGAGGGACGTCTTCTGTGTAAATACTGTTCTCTGGTCTTTGTTTTGACATTTACTCCAGTTTAATCAACTAGGTTTTAAAGCACATTTGCTTTGATTAAATCCGGGATTGGCCTTGCAATAAAGACAGTCTCTCCAGTGGCTCATTTTGGAAACCCCCTGAACAGTGATCAGATATATTTATGATGCCCTTTAGCTGTGTGTTTGATTTCCATGACATAAAAAGGGGGGGGGGGGGGGGGGGGAGGGAAAAAAAGGAAAAGCTCCTGACTCTTTAAAGGTTTCTGTGGTTGTTATTGCTGGCCTGCAGCCACACATTCTCTTACATGGTGGATCAAAGACACCAGCACTGTGAGAGCTAGTCAATACAATACAGGCACTACTTAAACATATTGCTCAAAACATTCCTTTTTGTTTTTTTAAAGGGTCACATTCTGGAGACAGTTTATCTTATTAGTTAAATGAAACACAGTAATTTTATGTACTCTGACATGTCCTTGCATTTTTATCCTGAGGAAAAAAAGGAAGCTTTGATAGCATCTTAAATACAAGTGAATAAAATAGTTAAGTACATTATGTTTTATTAACCATCTTTGTTGTAGTTACATGAATCTGTGGGGTTTTTTCCCCCCATTCTCATTCTCAACATTATGATGTAGAAAGCTGGAGACCACAAAGAGTTAAATAGTAGCCTATGCTGGGTCCTTATTTAGAAGGAAAAGTTAGTTGTTTTGACGCAGGTCTCTTAGCAACTAGAAATTTAGCTCTTTGTTTATTATAAAACACTTCAATTTTGAAGGAAAGAATTTACATTTCTCATTTTAGTTGCTTTCCTTGTCTTCCTCTCCATCTGCCTTGATGGAGCCTAAAACAAAATAAAAAAAAAGTTGTTTCCAAATATGAGTTACGATATTTTTGAGTGACAAGAAAATCTTAATACTTACGATTAAGAGATTTTTTTGTTGCTGTTAGTGGTAGTTTAAAGGATCAGTGCCTCCAATGTCTAGCACTTTCAAAAAAAAGAAAAGTATTTTTTTCTGCATTTCTGTTCTGTAGTGATTTAGATTTAGTATAAGCTACTATTTTAAGGTATGATCGATAAAATTAATGAAAGCAAAGTGTCTTAGTGCACTCAATTGTGCAATTAAGACAATAAATGACATTATTTTCTATTGAGCCTTCAAACAGGTTAGAGTACTGACATGTTTAAACGCTTGATGGAATTTTGTCCTTAACTGAAAACTGTGTATGAGCTAATGTGTCTTCCTGATGCAGTAAAGACTGCCTTTGTGTTTGAAACTAGCATTTTGACAGAAAATTACTATTTCATTTTCCAGAAAAATCCACTTATTGACCAATAAAACCAAGAATGTAACTTATACTTCCTTCCATTGAGATGAGATGGCCTAATCATTGTTTCAGGTGAAGGAAGCAAAGAATAATTTTGTGTGAGAGAGGGTAACTTATGAAAAAAAAGCACAAGATGCAGGAGACCAAAATTACAGAGTCTTCATCAGTGCTTCTCTGAGGACCCAGATAAGTTCAGAGGGTCTTAACTGAAGATGGGGACAGGGAGAATGCTGCACTCTGGGGAAAAACAGGCCCAAGTATATTCAAGTGGTGGGAAAACTGGGGAAAGGAAGAGCATGTGTAGGTGTTCATTCTGCTTGCGATACAGTTATCAATTGTACAGAGAAGGGTGTCTGGGTACCTACTCCCCGGGCTTCATGTGACTAAATATATGAGCCTGTATTTCAGTAAAGGAGTCAGATCTATCCAGTTTGTGTTTGGAGCCAAAGGAAAAAGGTGGTGGTGCAGCCTAACCAGAAGGAGGGTAGTTCAGCTAGTAGAGGTGGCGAGGTCTGTGACTTGATTTTATATTTTTTCTTTACCTAAGTTGATGATATGGAAGGAAGATTCCAGCTGTCTGTATGGCATTTTTTGAATTAGACAAGTCGCACATTTGCATACAATAAAACTTGTGCTTTTGCATTGTAATACTGAAAATACTACATTCTAAGGGTTAATAAACTTATAATAACAGCTGTAAACAATATGTAGTTGCCACTGATTGTCTACTGCAAACTTATGGTATGTGTGTGCCTGATCAAGCAAACAGTTACCTAAGTAGCCATAATTAGTCCCATTAGCCCATTAATTTCATACCCTTGAAGATGGAAAATTTACACAAGTAGAGTTTTGGGACTGGGTCTAGTGCTGATGTTCATGCTGATCTGCTGTTCAGAAACATAAGCCATTAAGAGGAATAATATGTGGATATATTACTAGAGTTTTTATTATTTCATTATTTGCTTGTTTTTATTAGAGGATATTATGACCATGTTATTAAAACAAGATCTACTAATGAACAATTTAAATGGTTTTCTGATTTTTTTTTAATATTTAGTAGTAATAACATTTCTGAAATTTTCTCATAGGCTTTCTAGAAAACTTATCTTTCCTAAGACTAAAGTAAAATTCAAACTGGTTGAAATATTTGAATAGATTATAGGGTATTACAGAAATTGATAATGCCATAATGACAGTTGCACTCTCTCAATACACAATTTCAGAGGTAGCTTGTGGAGATGCATTTCTTCTATTTTGCCATTCATTTACTTATTTGCATGACAAATCAAAGCCTTCCAGAGTTTCCATCTTCCTTACAAAGATTTTTTTTTTTTTCTTTTTTAGTTTACAGATATTGGCTATGGGTCATGTTCCTGAAAGAAGAAACATCTGCTGGTACCTTATTTTCCTAATGACATGCCTGAATGAGATCAGGGATATGTGAGTTGGGTTTGAAAGGTGCAGGAAAGGCTGAAATTCCTAATAAAAAGGGAAAATAGCAACAAAATTTCTCTTGTGTCCTACTATCTTCTGCTCCAATTGAAAGATTGCTTGTGGAATACTGCAGTACTTGGGTGATGTCTCCAGTTTTGAAAAGTCAGCTTGAGGTTGTCAACACGCAAATCAAGTTGTGTGTACAGCCATTGATTTCCTTTGCAACTGAATCCTGACATTTCTTATATCATAAGGATTAGATTACCCCAAGGGAAAAAAGCAAAATCTGGGTTTCCCAATGAATGCCTGATTAGGTGTTACACTCCCCATTCCTAAATAATTAACCCAATCAGGAAGTTTGTTTGGCACATTCTCTACCTGGCAAGACTGGGTGCTCTAGAAAAGGAAAATGCTATTAGTTTGAGAGACCATGTGATACAAAAGGAATTAAAATTTAGCCAGCAAGCACAGATATAGCAAAGAGTGAACACTGCAACAAAAATGTCAGAGGCATGTGACGAATGCCTCCAGCCATCTGCTCCCCATGACCAGATTTAAAGCTGTTTTGGCCAACAATATGGCCAGTTAACCTTCTGGCCAGGGTATTTCCAGCCAATGGCAAGTTGCCTCAGTGGGACCAGAGGGTGCCACGGGCCAGCCGAGGCAGTGTTGGTCTGCCCTGCACCATGGGCAAGGGCATTCCAGCTTTGAGTCCTGAACAGGCTCCCAAAAATCACATCCTAGTATTAACATCATAGCAGCTAATGTTTGTCTAAGTGTTGTTTTACAGAGCATAGCACAGAGTAGCTTTTGCTTGTTGACATTAAACAAAACCTACTCCATCTATATTTCTCATTCAGTAAAAGGAAGAAAAATGGTGTAATCTGTTTCCAGTTGCTAAAAGATCTTGGTTAATTATATTTCTCCAAAATGTAAATTAAACATGCAATAATGACTCTGACAAATGAAAGCAAAGAATTTTATCTTTTCAATAATTTTTTCATCAGGTATGTCCACATCAGTTTAATCTGATATGCAATTAATTCCTTCATATATCTGTGCAATTAATTAATTTGTATATGCAGTTCTCAGACTCTTCATTCAATATAACCTCTAGGAGGCCCACATCTAGGCTTCGGTTACTGAATCATGAGCAAAATGAAAACTGTGATGTTTATCGACGTCTTCATGACAATGACTGGTAACCCACCAGTTTGATACAGCAGTGAAAAATGGAGACATGCAGCCTTTGCAGGGGGACTTTCACCTCCCAGCTATTCTGGGGGTCCAATGCAAACATGCAGATCTTGTAGTGCTCATTTAGCTCATTTTTTAGTGCTCATTTTGTAGTGCTCATTTAGCAGGGCGAGGTATATTCTATACACGGTTAAAGCAAACACAGCTATAATGTCCTGTTATCTCCTGTTGAAAGATGCAGGATTTGACTCTGCTCTGGAAGTTGTTTTTCTACTACTTCTTGTAAAACTGAATGTCTGCCACATTGAAGTTCCTAGGTACCTTCTTTAGCTTTATCAGCTTTGGTTGGTGGAAATGGCTGAAATGCACAGTTAAAAAGTAAGTTGAGCATGTTCTTTTAAGTACTTAACTGCAGTCTTCAGGCTCTGCATTTCTCATTTTAAGTAAGTTCTATTCACAATTAAGCTTCATCACTTTTTACCATATAATTTGTTTGTGCAAATGTTATTACTAGCTTACTGATCTGTTGGACACTTGTAGTTACTTGAACTTAGTTTTCAGTCTTCCAGTGAGTAATGGAATTGATGTATTACTATGATAAAATACTGTTTAAAGGGACAGCATGTATGTTTCTTCTATGAATACTGTATTTCATCCACACTACACATTCATCTGAACCATTACAGATTAACTGGTTCCCTTTTACATTAGGTCATAGTTGATGCAAGATGTTCTCTCGTACAATTAAAAAAATGCCGGACAAACAGGAGAACTCATGGCACTTGCAATTCTTCTGATGTAAATAGGCCAAGATTTCACCCATAATGACTCTGCAGAATTCACACCTAAACTACTTATCTTTGCAGGATTATGTATAGTTTATGCAGTACAAATGACTAAAGAGGTCCAAAAGTTCTGTGGTTAGCACTCATGTTGCTGAAATTTTTGGTGACTTGTGACTATCCTCTAACTTGATGAAGTTGATTCTCTTACACTTTTCAGACCAATGCTAGGTGAATCAAAGGTAGTCCTTAAAACACAGCGAATCTCATAGGGTAGCCAGCTGTTGTTCAGCATTATTTACTCAATTAAAATGTTGAATGCATAGCTGGGTCACTTTACTGCAAACAACCATTCTCCTGAAAATCTCTTACCATTCAGTACCTGTTAGTCCCTATCTGTTCTAAAGAGCTTTGAAAAAAGAAATATGATATGTGGCCAACAAATCATACATGTCCATAGGATAATAGACAAGACTAATGAATAATTCACCTAATGAGCTGAAGTGTATTACCATAAACTCTCTGGCAATTAGTGACAAACAATACAAATAAATGAAAGTAACAGAAAAAATATCTGAACAATTCTATTCTTTTATACAGGGCCTGAAGTTCTGTGGGCTCGAAGTATCTTTATTTTATTATTCCTCCATGAGGAACGAGGAATCTCTCTGACACTACACAATCATAATAACAGCCTGGAATGCTTTTAAAATGACAATCAGTTTTTAAACCAAGCTGTAAAATAAGCCATTATCTTCCTTTACAGATGGGTAAACTAAGGCACAGAGGAATTAAATAATGGCTCAGCCTCATCAACAATCACTCCAGTTCTCTTTCCTACAGAAGAACACAAAGAAAACAGTTTTGTTCCGTATTGGCACATATTGCACTCAACTAAAATTTCATGCTTGCTGTAGGTGTAATTTTAAACATGTTCATAAAATCTAACAAAGGACATGATGTTATACATACACATTTCTGTATTTAATATGAATCCTCATTCTTACACTTTAAAATACCCTCAGAGCATAAAGCAGACAGAGAAAATCTATGTAGCTGCACAACCTACAACTTCATGATCTGAAGCATCTCAGCGTACAGAGTAAGAATCTCTCCCAGTCTAGGAAACCTCACTTTAATCACTACTGGGTTGGGGTACACTCAGAATTCATTAATTAGAAAGTTGAAAGCCCAAAGCACTCTTACAATGCTAAATATCATCTAATGACTCTTCCTGATGATCAGCCATATATTGATTTGGGGGAGTTCCTAGGACAAAGTGGATTCTCCGAGTTCTAATCTTTCAGCTAAACCATGAAAGTTTAGCTAATGCTATAAAAGTAGGAGCTTCAGATCAGCTTTGGTTCCAGCACCAGTGTGCTTCTGTCCTCTCAGGAGAAAAATATGACTGTCGTATATTTGTAAAGCTCCTTTCTTCATGTTAATATACTAAATGACTAGGGCTACAGAGTTGAAACCTGGGACATCTCTGCACCTTCCTCTGTCTTTGTTGGTTAATTTTATGAGGAAACACATTCAGTGTCTGATTAACTGGTCATTAATCATTGATGAGTGTGAAACTCATTCTTCCAGTAGTGCATTGCCTCCCCTATTTCATGTGTGATAATAATATTCTAAATCCCGACACAGTTGAAGTATAGACAATTTGTACACGTCCATATAAGTAGAGATACACATGCTTAAGATGAGCCTGTTGTTTATGTGGTAGAACTAGCAATGAGTTATGTCTCCTAAGAAACAGAATGTCATGTTTCTTTCTCCAAAGAATAGGACTGGCACAGACCTTTGTAATATAGGAACCTATTTCTCATGAAAAGAAAATGGATAATTTACAGCATTCCTAATCACACAGAAAATGCCTTGCGTGAAATGCCCCGTATGTGTTAAGAGATTATGGATTTGATAGTGTCAATCTATGAACAAGCATAAAAAATATAGTGACTCGATTCAAGGACTTTACAGAGAGAGAGAGAAAAAAAAAAACCCAAGCAGTGTAAGACAAAACCTTGCTATATGCCCAATTTGGAGTGAACAGGGTTTTACATGGCAGAAGCTTGAAAAGGTTTGCATTCAGAAATTCATGAGAGGTTTCAAGAAAAGTCTAAAACATAGTTTAGTATTAATGTTCTAAATTGCAGTTGAAATTTAAGTGAAATTATAGAATTATGTTGTTTGCATTTGGTTTGCCTTACTAAATGACAGACATCATCTTACCTTGATGAAAGACGTGCCAGCATTTGATTCTTTTGGATGAACCAGAACAAGATTTATAATTCAGCCTAAAGACCATGAAAATTCCTGGCTATTTCTAGTTTAACAGACACATTTCACTCATTTCAATTGAGTGTTTTTCCTGATTTTGGGTTCATTCAAAATGTAAACTCCATGAAAACAGGAATGGGAAAGGTTTCATTCAGGCCAAAATAAATGCGGACACAAGCCCACACAAGACACAAGGGCTCCCGGAGAAACCATGCCAGTTCTAAGCCTGACATTGTTCTGACATTACAATGAATTCTGAAGTTATTTAGTCACACCCAGAATTTCCAAGTATGTCCTTACTAGTTAGTAAGAAATAGTTTCTTCAAACCACCCACAATGGCTTTATACACAGTCCTACTCACTGTGGGTAGCTTTCATAGCAAAATCTAGAATGGGTAGATTAGAAGACTTCTTACCCTTTAAAAATCTCAGTCAGTGCATTTGATTTATTTCATGAAGTCTTTTGTTTTACTGCCCTCCACCTCACAAGACGGCTGTGAAAGCAGTCTGCTGTGAATGAGTAAGTTGTTAGCAAAAACATTCTAAAGGTAAGTGGTAAGCATTAATATTGCATGCATTAATATTCGTACAAACATTGAGTAGAAAAGGAAGGAGAGGGGAAATAAATTAACTGACATCCAGATCAACTGGTTTTGATCTTGATGAGTTTATGAAATGAATTACAATTCTTCATTTGCAAGATTATTTAAGATCAATCTTTCTGGACATAATTACCATGTGATTAATATGAATAAACTAAGCAGAAGAACAGACATGATAATTTCCTTTCATTCTATTACATGGATGATCATTGTTTCAATGTCAAACAAAATTAAGCTTTGGCCTTAAAAAACTACATAGCAATCTTAGGATGCATTTAGGATGATAATTTTATGGGGTTTGTTTGGCTGATGGTTCATTTTTAAATAATGTCATGTGCATCTTTAATATCTTGTGAAAACCTTGATGACAAATATCGACACTAGCTGTGCTTTAATACTGTCAGATTTTTAATTTCAGAAAGTGTAAACATTGCCAAGTTTTGAAGGTCTGAACCAAGGATACTGACATAATTTTCAAAGGCATGGGTAATACCTCAGCACCTCCCTTCAACATAAAACCCAGAGGTCTGACACAAGCAAACCTCTCTATAATCCACTTCATGCATAACAATTCTGTCACACATCCTTCCTGATTATTCGTGAATCCACACGCCGAATTGTGCTTTGCTTATGAGGTTCGGGTGATGTATTTTATTGCTGATACTGTTTCACCTGTATTTAGTTCCAGTGACATGGAAAACACTGCAGCCAATTGTCCTTATTACAGTCCCTGTGTATTTCTCCCCAGTGCACTTGCACAGGGGGAAGATGTGAGCATGGAGTGTGCTTAACTGCCAGGCTGAATGGCTCTGTAATGTAGCTTCAGCATGGCATAAATTAAGCTGTCATTTTTTTGGCAGCAAGTGCAGAGAGGCGATTTTCCTGTACTGTAACATTTGAAACAACAATTTTCTGGCTCCAGTGGTAACTGACAGTTCTGTGTGATACATGCTCAACGTTTGTGCTTCAGGGGCTGCAGCTGGAAAAAACCTTCGGGGTAAGGTATTGTCTTTATTAGCAAATCGAGCTTGCAGCCACAGAACACTGACATTTCCTAACTCTTTTCAAAGAGCCTGTCACTCACAACCTAAAAAATTGTACTTAAAATTTACTTGGTTCCAACAAGGTATTTCTGTGTTGCCTATATGCAAAATGCTATTTTTGATAATGACTTCAGACCTATTTTCATTAGGAAGATTGCTTACCCAGAGAGAGCTGGCCACCCACATTTTATTGGCGACATGTACCAAGATGATGGCTTGAAGGACAGCCAGTTTTGGAAATGATCTTGGAATGCTTGGCCAGATTCAGGCTGGTGAAGAAAGAGGATGCTGATGAGGTGCTGACGGTACTGGGAAGGAGAGAAGGAGCCCTTTTCCAGCACACCACTAACACGGGATTCTGCATATAGCCTGCCACAAGCCACGAGGGAAGCCTCCCTTTGCTGTCTGGCAGGATGTAAGGGTATGCAAGGTCGTTTCACAGAGGGGAGGGAGAGAAGGAAATTAAGGAGTCACCTGCAGGAGTGAAAGTAATTTTATTAAATGTATGAATTTTGCAGCGTTCTCCTGTTTCAGACGTGCGGTCAATTTTGACATTGCTTTTTTAAGGTTCCGGAGACACGTTCTGCTTTTCTGGTACAATGGTGAAATCAGGGGAATTACACTAGATTTGCAGTTGTACGAGTCAAGGTAGGAATCAGCTCAGTATATTACACAGTCACTTTTCTACTATTGCCAAAAAAGACTTGCAGCACTCCTTAAGCATTCAGGTATTTTGACACCTGTATGTACCTTCACTACTTCCAGCCTGAATTACTGCTGTTCCTGCTAATAGAGGCCCTGGCAGCCCCTGTGAGCAGATTTCACTACATGCTGCCAGTCACTCATTGTTGTCCATTTCAAATATTTTGGCCATAATGCTCACATTTTTAAGTCATTCCTTCAATGCCTAAATTCATGCTGGTATAGATTTTGAGATCTGGCTCTTAACTTTAAAGTGCTGTTGAATCCAGAGCTATAAACTGCATGAAAATCCACATGCTTTCATTGTCCCTCCTGATCTCTGCTTTCTTGGGTCTTGACTGAGTTTCTCAAAACTACCTAAGAGACTTGGATGGCTAGTTTCCACTGGAACGAAAGCTTTCTATTGGTGCTTTTGGAAGGCTTGGCTTCAGTAGCTTGAATGCATGGGAGAATTCAATCTTTGCCTGTTTGGATCAAACGAGGAGGAAGAAAGAGAAAATATGTTTCAAAATGTTCATCAATGAGCTCAATTTATGGGATCACTGCTGCCAAGGAACAGAAATCACCTCCTTTTATTTTCAAGTGAGATCTAAATACCGTGCTGCCTTATCAAGTTTGCCGTTGTTCACATACGTGTTTGGCTGTGTGTTGAGTTTAAGATGCAGTAATACGAATTGGCACCTGACTTTCATTGTAGAGGCACTCAGTCTTATTGATATAATTAAAGGCTGTAAGCACTTTCATTACACACCCAGATTTAAGAAGTTTAAAGCTCAGCCATAAAAATCACTTTTGATTAAGGCTTGGCAGACATGAACTTTTTCCAGGATTTCACTTTTAAAATCTTAGTTTTTTGAGGGATTTCCTTCTCTTTACTTGGTTATTTCAAAATAATAACTATCCAGAAGATTTTCTGAACATTCATAATAATGATTGTTAAATGGCAGAACTATCTGCTTATTATACGGTCATCAGGGAGGACAGCAGACATTGTCTTCCTTCATGCCTTTACCCAAAGACTGTGTTTTAGTGTTAAAGCCTTTATGTTTTCCTTTGTCAAAACCCAAATTTTGCTTTTTGAGATGTATTCCATATCCAATAAAACTCACATACACAAAATGGAAAAAAAGTCACCTGCATACAAAACTAGACAGGGACCACCTCCAGCTGGTGAAGCCTGGAGAAGACTTGTGCTGCTTTAACTTACAAAAGGTTTGGTGAATCAAGGCACTATGACTCACCTATTTGTGTTCCTCCATTTTTCACTTATTCAAAGTATTTTATTTCAGGCGACAATCTGATCTGGAAGTTTTGGGCTCTTAAATTCCAATAAACTGTCTGTGAATGGTTATATACTCTATGGCTTAAATGCTGAAAAACCTGTTTTTCCATCAGGTATAAGACTTGCTATTCCCTTCCCCATAAAAAGTTAAACTTCTTAGGCTACTATTATCATCACCTCTGCCCAGCCAAAAAAATGCTGAAACATTTTGTTATCTTTAGGATAGTAGGGCCTTTGCAGTGAGCCCAGAGATGTACAGAGCAAGGCCACAGCTGTACATGTGCAGTGCTGTACAAGTCTGGTGAGGAAGAGAAGTGAGCAAATGAATGCAAGGGCAATAGCTGTCTCCATGGTGTTAGCAGTACAGGAGTATCCCTAATTTAAAGTTAGTTAAGTATATTCTTAAATACTGCTGAAGCTGGTGAGACGGAAATATATATATAGCAGGCACCTATATGTTTATCAGATTTTTTTTAAACAAGAACCTAAATTGATTTCCTCAATGATATGCAACCCTTTTATATAATCACATGTGTAAAAGTAATGGTACCTGTGATACAGGAGTGCAGTCATGATGGCTTTTAAAAAGATGATTTGCTTAAGGCTTGGGAAGCTCACCACCTCAATCATTGTGTCATTTTCTTTGCCTTAATTTCAAGCAGAGGCCACTATAGCAAAAAGAAGTATTTCTAGGTGATTTTTCCCCCCCCCTTACCAGTTATTAGATCATAGTGCTTCCAAATTTAAGGTTCTGGAATGAGCTGCACAAAATAAGAATAGTGGGATTTCATGCTTAATCTGGTTTTAGGTTAGTCAAATAGGCTGGAACTCACATAATTTTAATGAATTAAAGGTTCTTTTCTCTAAACGCATCAAGGGAACTGCCAATTACGTACACTACATACATACACACACTTACCCTTCCAAAAGAAAAGTATGGATGACGCACACAGAAATAAAATTAATATGGAAACTTCAGCTCCAGCAATGTAAGCTTTGTATTCCAAAGCATTAACTGTAGCTTTACTTAAACCTACTATGCAAACTAATATTTACTCTTACCTTTGAAAGATAAACAAAATCCGTTTGCCAGGTGTAGAATATCAGATTATGCCACTGCAGCTTTTATGTGAAGTTTTAATACAAATCTGTTTAATACAGGGTCTTCTATCTTTTTATAGCTCCAAATCTCAGGAACAGTATTTCCAAAAATCCTGTTGTGCATCTATTTGATTATTCCATTGTCTTTTAACTAGTCTCTCAACCCCAGGAGTACGAAGTATGCTGATTTAAGCTGAATTGCCAAGTATCTGCTATTTTCCTCCATATGATCAGCACTGCTGGGTTTTAGTATTACCATGCTTTGTCAATGTTAATGTAATGGCAAATGATGAAGATGCCCTTTGGCAGGAAACATTGCTAGCCCTTAATAATAAACAATTTCTGCACCTCAAATTGCTGCTATACATGAGCAAGTTTAGTCAACCCCTAAAGAGAACCTGTACCTTCTCATTACAGGGCAGCAGTAGTGAGAAAGCAATTCACCAAGCCATAGGGTTGGTAATCACCCATATTTTCTGCTATGAGTAAATAACTCCAATTGATTTAATCATAAAAGAATAACAGGAAAACTACATTGATTTCCAAATCCCTAATGTGAACATCAGAATATATTGACTGAGTTGCATGTAAAAAGCTTGTATCCTTTTGTATGAACTGAAGAAATATCAATATTTGATCATTACTCTAACAAAAAAATATGACAATTTGCAGTCATCTCAAAATGGACTGAAGTAGCATTATGCAGTGCTATGGTTCAGTCTACAGGGGTGAAAGTGATAATACTCCATAGTATTCATAGGCTAAGAAGAGAAAAATCCATATATTTCAAGCAAATGCACCTCCTATTAATTGTAATAGGCTACTTACATAATCCTATAGCACTAGTAAATAATATAGCATTGTTTTTATTAAAGAAATCAACTAGCAATAAAAGACTCACTGTTAGTCCTGCAACTGTGCTCACCACAGCAAGTGATCAGTGCTAGCCAAAACAAATTGTGCCAAAACAGCAAAATAAGAATATAACTGTTTTTTAAAAAATCTAATGTCTTCCCTTTGGAGGTGCCAAAACAATGATATTTCAGCTCATATAATACTCTAAATTTCTCCTACTTTGCAGTGAAAACCAAAAGATCAAAATTTGTTTAAAAGTGATAAGAAATTGATATTACCTTTGCAAGACTAACCAGTCCATTTAATTTGTTCTGGTTTTTTTTCTTTTTTTTTTTTTTTTTAAATTTAGGGTGAGTGTCAGGGCTGTAGCGCTCTTTAGTGCAGCTTATCAACGGGAACTGAGAACAGCAAGATCTCTGTGGCCAGCCAGTTCTTTACAGGTAACTTTCTTAGGAAAGGAAGAATTCTAAGCTGCACAGAAGTTGACATTTTTCCCATTTAAGCTGACAGAACTTTTGCTCATGCCTGCAAAGACAAGTCTCACCTGGAGACATCAATTGGAAATGCTACAATTTGGCACCAGCTCTTTACTGCTGGACCTAATGGGTACAGCTACACTAGTGATATAGTGAGCTGGCAGGATTTTTTTAGTGGCAATTTGCCTTGTATGTATAGGAGTCTGGTGACATGTGCTTGAATGTACCACTAACACAACCCAAATGATTTCTCCCTTGGTGGAAGCAAGGTTGAAGTCACACACAAGGGCACCATGCAGAGCACTCAACCTGCAAAGTAGAGCCCAAATCATGCACAGTGCATGCCTGGGACCAGTGGCCAAAGCAAACTTCATTGCCAGTAAAGCTATGAGGCAGACATGAGATCCTAGATTCAAAGTGGCTTGCAGCAAATCAAACCTTACTCCTTCCTTCTATGCACATCACCAGTTAGTAGCGGAGACATTCCCACATATCTTTATGATCTGCTACAGCTTTGCCAGTGCTCAAGAGCACAGGAACACTCAAGTGTAGCTAGAGTAAATAACAAGATGTAACTGCACATTTAAGGACACAAAATAGCTGTAGAGGTTATTTCAAAATCCAAAGTTTCTGTCCTTAAGGAATCACCAGAGAAAATGTTCCTCTACTACCAGAATTAGCAGCTTGCTCTGCAAGACAAAATTTGCTGAAAGTAGACAACAGTTTTCAGGAGTAGGTTGACAATACAGCTAACATAACACAAAAGCCCTTTGGAGGAGATGTGAAATAGGAAAGAAACAAATGGGAAAAAAAGTCACTCAAACTATTTGGCATGAAAAAACAAATACAGGAGAGGTAAGAGTTTTGAGAAATGAAGACTGCAAAGTTATGTGAATTGGTTGAATATGTATGCGAGTCCAAACATCTGGAAAATTGTAAGCTCAGTCACAACTCAGATTTGAAGCCCTTGAAGTCACTGGAAAGATTCTCATGGATGTCATTGACTTTGAATGTGATTGAAAAAAGTTTGCTCAACAGAATAGTATTGCAACTTTAAATAGGAACTGCAGGATCCAACATGTTGGGTATCTTTTAGCATTGCAAGTACCTGTCATACACTGTGCCATTCTTAAAACTGATGAGATGCATGATTTTTCATAAAGAGATGTGCAAAACATCTGGGCTTTATAAACTTTTTCAAGTATAATTGATGACTATAGGTGTCTTCATGAATAAGGGAAGGTTTTTTTATCGCAGCTCTCAGAGAACAAAATGAGCATTCCATCAGTCAGCAATATTCAAACTGCAATTGTATTTGTGATGGCTGTGTAGCAACATGCTGCCATTCTGTGTTAGATGTGGCTATATGATGGTCAACTGATTATACCTTAATTGTAAGCAATACATTCACTTTCTTCCAACTATTTATAGAAAAACTTTGTGATCCTGATCTGGAATATTATGAAGAAGGTTTTGGCCTAAAGATACATTGCCTTTAAGGCAGTAAATAGACACCCAAGGAGCTGTAAAACCAAGAAATGTCTGTTATTCAGTATAGGTGAGAAAAATCTCTTGTTTCAGTGCTGCTTAATATTCTATATGTAGACAGTCTAGAGCAATACATAATTATTATATTAATTTTGATGACAAAATCGTAACTTAAAAGACACACTAAATATGCTAACCTGTCATCTTTGGATGTAGGAAATGAATAGAGTACATAATTGATGGGAGGTATGTATTGAAAATTAATTAATAGTAAACCTAATAATTCTTTTATTACAGCTATACTGATCTTAGCAAGCCAAAGTCTTTATTATTTTAGCTGATTTCTTGAGGGGAACCATTCATGCCAAATCCAGTTTTGGTCCTTCATACTTGAAATTCATCCGAGTTTGGAGCATGGTGTTATGACAGGCAAGACATACAGTTCTCCACTGGTCATTCAAGAGGTAACAGCTTTCTGTCTCTTACTTTCTCTAACTTCAAACATAGCTTTGTTTACTTTAGGTTAAGAGGACTGCATTCTCAATTGGATATAGAAAGCAAAGATTACAGAATTTAATTGATAGGGCCAGTATGAATTTCATTTCTTATTTCAATTTCTCATTTAAATAGCAGAATAAAACCAGATTTATGAAAAATGTAGAAGGGAGACAACTTTTCAACCTTCAATAGTGAAACTGAAAATTGGATCATTGAGCTATTTCCTGAGTTCTCTATAGGAAATCAGCTGGCAGAGATGGAAAATTTAGAATGAAAAAGACCTGCTGAACCAATTATTTCTTGTCCTGAAAGTAGAGCTCTCCAGAAGTGCAGCAAAGTGCTTTGTCCAGCTAGGATCCATACTGAGATGAGGTGCAAAATTTACATAGAAAAGTGGTACAGTCAGCAGCACTGTGGAGCTGTCGTGTTTTCTGGGAATCACAGGTAGTTGCAGCATGACCCTTACAAGAGCGTGCAGCTGAACTGTGTGGAGATGGCTATGTAAGACATCTGTAAGCTCTGCAATACTAACCTGTATCTCTGCTAGAAATAATGACTGCAATTATTTACTCTCCATATTTCCTAATGGCTTTTTGCCTGGAAATACAGTAGCTCCTAGACACACATGGAAATCACTGCAGAAGAATACTAATCCAGCTGAAATCACTCACTCAGGGTGATTCCAGAGAAAGCCACTGCAGGTATTTGTCACAGTCAGCATTTGGACAGAACATTAGGACCATGAGAACAATTCATGGATGTTTCCATGACCAGTGCCATGGTGTGAAAGAGAGTGCTATTTCTGTTGAGAGCACCATTTCAGTTGGCCAGTGATGCAAAACATGAAGCCATGCTGTTGATTAATTATCTACTAAAGGAGCAAATGCTGTTCACTGAAGCACCAATCCTTTTTTTAAAATCCCTTGCAAAAAAACCCAGAGTAATGTAAAAAATTATCTGATGTCATCTCTGACTGCCATATTGCACCAGCACTGATTTAAAATTACAAGCTTCCTCAGAAAAAATGAGGCATTGAGAAAGTATTTATCACAGACCCCTGTTGTAACTGGTGCAGTATATCATCATATACCAACTTCTTTTGGAAGTTGTGGTTTTTGTAGCCCAGCCTCTAATCCACTGGGTGTTAGGAAACTGGTGCTCTGGAGTCCTTTAAGATTTATATATGAAAAATACTTGGAAATAAAGTTTGCCTGATTGGTTACCAGACACAAATTCATATTTGTGAAATACAAACCTACTTACGTACCTTTAAGTGCCACAAAGCTATTATATATTTGGTTAAATAAGAGCAATAAAGAACCCTAAAAGACTGTAACACTAATTTCCGTGTTTGTTGCACCATTTTAGCATTGTCATAAACCTGTAATAGCTTTAACAGAAATACAATCTGCAGCAGCATATTTTATTTCCAATGTTAAATAGAAAAGGCAAAGCAGGCAGAGCAAGTCTTCAATTTTTTTTTTTCATTAGATATTCTGAAATATCTGATCATTAATGCATTTCACATCTCCTTTTTTATTGAAACTATTTTGGCAGCTGGGACACCTCACATTTATTTCTTGGACTCCGTCTGTGGGAGCTAGAGCAGCAGACTGCCGACAGGACTCATTGCTGTGTCTCTGAGCCAGTCTTTCCCACATCCTGATGTTCGGCTTTTTCCAAATGAGAATTTGCTTTTTAATTAACAGGCAAACAAACAAAGAAGGAGGCTGTTTGTTCTAGAACAAGGAGCGCCTGTTGGTTAGCATCCTAGGACAGCTGGTGCAGGGTGGAGAAGAAAGAATTTAATACGGAATTGAGTTTGCTTTCAGATACCGATCTCTTGGTGAGTCCCTCCACAGGGTAGCTGGCCATGGCAGAGCCTGCAGGCTGGCCTGGGGGAGCCGCCTGCCTTTGCGTTACGGGCTTTTGGCAGCATTTCCCACAGAGACGTGGAAACTGTGAGCTCTCCAGTGATCTGCTGATCTGCAGGGCAGGACACGTCCCTTCTGCTCCGCTACCGGGTGGCGTCTTCCCATGCTGACACAGCAGGAGCTGTGTTAGCATGCTCTACAGCAACCATTTGCCATCCAAGCTGTGAGCAGCAGAGCATCTTAGAAAACTGTCAGGAGTCATAACTCTGCAGGTGGTTACATTGACTTACACAAGATGTTTGCTTATCCCGCAGCATTACAGCAACGGGGTAAGCAGAGGAACTGCAATAGCCAAAAGGAGAGTGAAAGAGCATAGTCAAGCTACCTCTCCCAACAGCCAATTCCAAAAATCCTCTAGGGATGTGCCAATAGCAGAAATCTTCCCAGGATAGTTACATCGTCCAAGGGCCTTATACTGTGCCGGCAAAAAATTTTGGTTTACATCCAATTCAGAATTTCAGTATTCTGTACTGTATCAGTGAAAAGTTCACTCTAGGAACTTCACCTTCATGTAGGACTTTTCCTCTAAAACATTTAAGCATGGCTCAAGCTCTCTTCTGGAATGGGTTGTTTACGTGGAGTGAAACACCAGCTTACCTGAATAAATACGCCGCGTTTAAATTAGATTCAAAGGTGACTCACTATGCACAAATTCGAAACAGTTAAACTGACTAATAGTTATCCTCGGCGCTCAATACTTGGTGCAGTCCTGTGCTTCTGTTACCTCTCCAAGAACATTATTTTGCCTGGAGAAGGAGGGTGTAATTTTCACCCAATCTATTTAGCAGCTACTATAGTTACCATACAGGTGATAAACAGGTTACGTGTCCCCCAGGAGTGCATTAGTTATGAGGCAGTACATTACCAGCGTGCTGCAACAACAAAGCACTTGCTAAGGATGCAGTAGTTCAGACTGAAAAGGAGGAACCATCACTGGTACTCTGCTACACAGGGTTTTTCTTGGTGCTACCTGCCTGTCTTACCTCTTCACATCCCACTCTGTCACAGCTGTGTCAGTGGAGATGGAGAGTAATGTAAATGTGACCTCAAAGTTTATAATTTTAAATACAGTGACACACATATGTTTATATAGTCCTGCAGCATCAAAGCACTTATATTACCATAAAGACATTTAGTCTAGAATAAATATTCCTGCAAGTCAAATAAGCTAAACCAGTATAAAATATTTTGATCCTAGCATAACTGTGTCTATGCTACCAGTTTTGATATAACACTTCCAAACATATTATTTATGCTGGCACAAGATCTGTGTGTTCCCAGGCCTTATTTTTCTTGAATACATGACTTCAAGGGCAGGTTATTCTTTGAAGAACTGCAATGCACTGAAAAACCAACGTCACGCTCAAAAACAGGAGAGGGGAGGCAAATAAAGCTAAAATGCATGTGTGGCTTCCATTAAGTGGTAACAGTCTGAAGAAGCAATCTTTAGCAGACTTATTATTAGCTGGTAGGTTATTGAATAGCATCTCCTTACACAAGCTATTTCAACAACACTTAAACTAAGTGAAAAACCAAAAAAAGAGTGAAAAACGCCTCAGTTTACAAAGCTTCTAAGGACAGATTTTTCACTGTGCTATTCATAATCATGAGTAACTGCAAATGTAAGATAATTCATACAGGTAATCTTCCTTTGGGACAAAAGTGCTGGTCTGAGTAAATGTGATGTGAAAATGTTTTCCTTCACTTTGCTTCTATCCTACATTCAGTTGTCTGTTATAGGCAATACAACGTAAGTGCTTGTCTAGCAGAGTTATTTTAAAATAACTCAGATCAAGCAGAGCCTCTTTAATTTAAGAGGCGAGTGACTGGATCCTGTTTTGTTTACTTGATCGAGCTGCTTTTCTTCCTTCATGCTGCCTTCCTGAGTTGTCAAATTCATTCACAGCAGGGAACGCAATGGCCTTACCTGTCTTTAATTTATGCAGCATTTTAAATCGTACCATCATTGCAGGTGTGGCCAGGCTTTTGTTGAGGCTTCTTAAAAAAAAATAAAATTCTGATCTACCTGCTTGAATCTGTCAAGAGCCCATTTGTATGCACGCAGCTAATGTGCTAGAAATAAAAGCTGCAACCTGTCAAATAAACTCCTGCACCTGTATGAAGCAGTTAAATTGTTCCATCTACCATTATTCTCAGAGATCAAAGGACCCTCACTGTGAGGGGCTCTGAAGAAATAAAGAAAATGATAGACCTACTTGTCCTTGAGGTAAAAAAGAAGGGGTGGGGGAAAGAAAGAAAAGTGGACTAGTTCAACTACCTGAAGGAGCTTTTGTTTGGCATGGGCACAACATGAACGCATTCTTTCACATTAAGACCCAAGAGGAAGAAATTCATTCACCCTTATTATAGTGACGTAGCTGTGGCATTGATGTGTTTTTAACCTTGAATAATTGTTGTCTCTAAAGCTCCAAACAAGTTTTATCCTGTCCACAGGTCAGTTTTGTTACAAAGGCCAATTAGTGGTGCTACCTTAGCCTGCAGCAAAAAGCCAAGTAATGGTGGGGCATGCCCCATCCAGAGGTGATGAATAGCCTGTAGAGCTATAATTTGAGAAGGGGGGAGGGGGGCTTTGAAGCATTTACCTTACATGGAACTCCATTGTCACTGCAGGCTGTTTGATCTTTAAATAATTTACTTAATGATCTCACCATGGGAGCAATTGGCAGAGCAAGATTAGGTTGTAAGGGCCTAATGGACATGGGAAAACTTAAAATTACTAGAAGAGAGGTATGTACAGAACTGAATTTTTTTCTGTGTAGATTCATGATTTATATGGGGGGGAAGCTATAAATTATAGTATTTGCTTGATGTGTTCTGGCAGAGGAAACAAGAAGAAATTCTGCATTTGCTGAATGTTTCAGGGAATTTTAATCCTTACTCTTTTAATCTTTGTGTTTTTGTTTTGCTTCTCCTTAAAAAAAGGAGACCCATGGAAATTATTGTTTTATAATAGATTAATAGGTCAGCAATAAAAACCTTTGGCCACTGTGAATAGGCTGCTGTTAAAAGGTCATCGTTAGCATAATATTTCATTTTTCATAAATAAAGGGTTGGAAAGTCTGGGGCCAAAGCTTGTGAATGGGAAAAGTGTAGCATGACCCCTTTTACTCAGTAAATATTGTGAAATATGAATTGTTGGCTCACTTTGTAATCACACATGAAAACTATGCACCATTTCATTGGGATATTCTACAGTATCCTGAAGATATAACATTAGTCACCAAGGCACCCTTTAATTACTTGCAGATAATAATTGTTGCATTCCTGTGGCATTACACTCATTTGCATAGGGAATAATAAAAGAAGAATTGTAGACATTTTAATATGGACCACTATATAATCGTTTCATATCTGCCTTTGTAAGTGGATACCTTCATGTGAAACCAAAAGCATTAGGAAGAGTTTGAGATGTACCTACCTATCACATGCAGTCTCTAAACCTCTCTATTTTAGATTATTGAGGGCAAACATTTAAAATGTCTATATAAATACAAGTAAAATGTCTATATAAATGCAAATAAAAAGGGCAAAAGTCTTATCTGCTTTGTACATATGAATAGGTTTTAAAAAGTTCTTACAAGATGAGCAGTTTCTGGCCCTCAATCAGGAAGCAAATGACACAGTATCTCTTATTGGTTTGGATTCATATGAGAATTTAGAACAGTACCTTTATTACTAAAGCTGTTCCAACCTCTTTTGAGAAATTTTGAAACTTCATTTCTTCAAGATTCCTGCCTTTTCAGATTTTCTTTCTCTTTTTTCTGTCCTCTTTCCTCTTCCAGACCTTACACTGAAAGCAGAAAAAGGGGTAAGGCTCAATAAATTGCAGTGGACTACACTGCAAAAAGGTAACTTGTGAGGAGAGTTGAAAATAGAAAAAATCCATCACCCCTGCAGTTTAAAAAAAATATTTCAAAGAAACAACATTTTCTGCAGAAAGTTCTGCAATAAGAGGGTTCTACTGGGGGAGAGTGGGAGTGTTTTTAACAGATAGAGCTGTTGCCTGATGCAACACATTGACATGTGTCTTCGCTGCAGATCTAAGCTGTGCCCTTACCAGTGTTTAATTAAAATTGGGGTCTTTGTGGTAGTAACTCTGGAAGCTTGTTATTGAAAAAATGTTAAAATCTCAAGGTGTAAGATGCCAAGAACAAGTTGATAGTCCCTGCCCATCTGCTTCTACCATGAGAGCTTTGGCTTTATGGACTTCTTGGTTGACTTGTTGGTCGATCCTTCATTTTTGTTGAATTTTGGATGAAGAACAGTCTGACAAAGAGGTTGGCAGAGCTAAGGAGACCCCAACAACAGTGAAAGTATATGAGCTGGAACAGGTTCTGGAACAGGTCTGTCAGCACAGTCCTGCCCCAAAACTGGACAAATTTCAGGTGGGTATGAAGGAAAAAGAAGAAACATTGGAATTGGTGCCACAGCTGAGTAACTGAGAAAAGTAGCATTTGTTACTTTTACAAGCCAAACTACAGCATTGGTAGAATTATGTTGTAGACTGTTCACTTCAGTCACTGATATTGGAAAACATGTGGTATTTAGGTGTGGTAGGTCTAGGGTTTTTTTAGTTGCAGACTCAGCTGATAGTATAAATGCGTCAATTTTACAGTCCCCTCTTCTATTCCATTCATTACATGTTTGATATAAGATACAGTCCAAGGTAGGGGCAAAAAATAAAGCTAGAATTGACAATTCATTTAAAGTAATATTTATTGGTTTAATGATAATGAATTGTTCTAAAACTGGAATTGAGTTTAGCAAGTAAATCATGTATTTTTAAAATTTGCCTGTGCATTTCTAAAGTATTGAAGTTATGTATGGTGTTATGTCAAATTTCTTATGTTGCTCTGATACATCAAGATTATTATTACCTCAGTGATCCCTATCCCACTCTCTCAAGTACACCACCAAACTTAACCTGTTAAAAGAGCTAAATAGATGTTAAACACTTATGAAGCTTTTTGAGCAGTAATGGATAAGTGTCCTGAGTTGAAATAAATACTTGCTAGGCAGAAAAAAGGATCTGTAACTTAAACAAAATGAATGGTCCAAGAAAAAATATTCCTGCTTCATATAAGGTCATGAGAATGGTTAGAATTTATATTGGATGGAAGTAGATAAAGATACCACTGTTTAGTGCTGCTGTGACATGAACATAAAGTCATGAATACAAACCCAATATGCTCTTTCATTGTCAGAAGAAAGGGAATAAAAAGGAGAGAGAATATGGGGTAGAGTGCCCAAAGCATATCCAAACATCAAGGGAACAGGAGTGAAGGGAGTAGAGGAGGATGTTGGCCAGCTGCTGTGTTTTTGAGAGGGAGGAGATTGCACACTGCAGCACAAATGCTATCGCCAGCCCCCAGAGCTGGCACAGTTTACCTGCAGATATATACCTTGGAAACAGCTGGAGCAAACAGAAATCTGGTCCATACAGACTCTTTATTTGTTGTCAGACTAATAAAAAATAACAGAGGTGCTTGGGAAGAACAGATACCTTCCAGCAGACCACACCACAGAATGGTCCACAGAGTACCTCAGCTTTGGGGAGACATCCAAAATCATGATACATCAGAAAACACAGGGGTCAAAACCTCTCTGTGCTGCACTGGGTATATGACTGATTTCTGGTGGTGAAGCTCTCCCTGAAATCCTCCCCTTCCCCGGCAAATGCAGAAAAGGCTGGTAGGCATGGCTTAAACAGAAGTTCAGATATCTCTCTTCCATGTTAGTCTGGCACTTTTCTGTATGGTTGTTTGCAGGCAGTGTAAATTAAAGGATTTAGAGGACTGTCCTGTTTCAGTGCAGGAGCTGGTAGCCAGGTGAGCACAAGTCCTGCTGCAGTAGCAGGTATTGAGCAGAAAAACACAAGACAAGCTTGCATCCTTCAATTCCTCTTTCTTTCCATCCCCATTTTGTGATATTTGACCTAGGGACAGTGGACATTAGTCTATATCCATCCTGAATATAAACTCAGGATACAAATCTGTGAAAGCTAGGCAGATCTAAGTTTTGGTTACTTTATGTCATTAATGGGGAAAAAACATTAGAAGGATCAGAATCAAAAAGATGTTTCTGGAGAACATGCATTGTAACCTGTCCATTCATTGACATTCCAAGAATTTCCAATTGATACAGACAATCAGGAAGAGACTCTTGATTTTCTCCTCCAGGGAGGAATATTGAATGTGCTGACATTATATACATACATATATACACACACACACCTGGAATGTACAAATAAAGGGCTGAAGGATTACATTATAAGGGAATTCTGGGTGAACACAAACACTTGCTGATCCAAGACTGGAATACAAACTCAGACGTGCATAAACTGATAAACTCCTTGAAGCAAGTAGGAGTTTTGCAAACTTATATGTAGCCGCCAAGCTTTGTATGGAGCCGGGTGACATTTTATTCAGTTTAGCTAATGAGATGTTTGCCTATGTGCAAAAAATGTATTCATGGCAAACTGTCTCCTTAAATAGTTGTGTGGTTTTAGTAATAATGAGAGGCATCACCAGACAGCCTTCATGACTGATATCCTCTGGATTTTGAAAGAAGGCAGTCTGGTAAGCTTAACAAACACTAACAAACCCCGACAGCATACCTGGGGTGGAAGATTTCCTCCAGGGGCAAAAAGGGTAGATCAGACTCAATAGATCAGCCACCATTTGGCCTCTTCACTGAATCTGCCAATTAGTGCAGAGCATTATGGCATGTTTGTGTTGTGGCAGCTAGAGAAAGAGACCTGCCAAACTCATTCTATACAGAACCCCAAACATCCATTAGATGCAAGATGCTTTTCATCCTGATGAGTTGGCTTCAGTTCAAACTAATGGCCAACTGATGAGAAAGTTCATTAACTCTGAAGCATTCAGTCCCTCAGGAGGTGTAAACTAAAAAGTGGGGTCCTACAGATATACACAACATAACAAAAATGATGTTAAAATATTGAAATTACAAAGCCAAACACTTTAATGGTAGGGAATGGGAGAATTAAATTTAGTCCTCAGATTTTCATGTTGTCTCCTTTTGCACATGCACTATAATGCAGTCTTTAATTACAGTGTGTCATTTCTACTTTTTCCCACGTGCATTGGAAGGCCATAAATCCTCAGAAACAACCTCTTCCATTGAGTGTGATAAGTGAATGAGAGGTAGCTCTGTCTTATTAAAGATCCATGTTCTTCCATTGTTGCATATCTGGTTTACGATATCAGTGCAATAGACACTGTATGAAAGCTGAAGATACGCAGATATATAGATAGCTGTGTGACTCCCATTAATATTAAAGGCATTTACTGCAGACATGTACAAATAGAAAAAGAAAGCCCATGAATATACAATTTTTTTCTCCTTCCCTTTACATCTTCTGTTTATTATCAGATACTGAGGAATGTTTGCTTAAGTCCACTTGCTTTTTGGTTGTGTTTCTCCAGTGCTGTAGGCCCATTTATTTTGGAGTGTAACTGTTAGGTGGGTCCGAGAGAATCCTAAAACCAGAATCCTAACAACAACCATTCCTTTTGGAAACACTTTTCTTTATCTACTATGTGACTTAAGGCATTAGTAGGCAAGAGTCTAAAAGTCAGGTATGTTGTAGTCTTGCACAGAGAGTCTATTGGTCACAGAAAGATCACTGAAGTTCCCTCCACAGTCATCACAGTTAAAGGGGTAAGGGTGGGACCTTGTGGAAATTAAATCCTTGGGAGGCTCAGAGGTAAAGTAATATACATTTGATTAATCTGGAAAAAAAGCTTGGGATGTGCAAAAATTTATTCATTGCTATTTAAATCTTTTCTTCACCCTACAAGTGCATTTGTGTGAGCAAAGCTGTGTGCGTATAGCTGTGCGGGAATATAATGTAGAGCAAGACAACGTTACATAAAAGTAGCACAACTCTTGGGAATTCACGGCAGCTGCAAGTGCAATGTGCTGTTCTTTCTTAAACTGTAAGAAGTAACATGGCATACATGGAATTATCCACCCGTAGCTGCTATGTGTAATGTAGCAACAAGAAAAGGCTGTAAATAAAACAATCTTTAGAGACAGCAGGTTACAATTCTGTGCTGAGTCTCTGCTATGCCTCTGCTTTGCTTTAGCAGGGGGTTCAAGGGCTTGAACAATGCATCACAGAGTTAGGGAACTCTCTTTGGCCAACAAATGCTCCCCGGCCTTAATGAACTGGTCCTTTAGTGCTAGGTTCAAGACAAAATAAATCCTTTCTACTCTGATGCGGATATAGGTGTCAAGTGCTACTTATCCATGACACAAAGAGGGTGTGCACATTCTCGGGGCACGGGCAGCACAGCAGACAACATCCATGCATTCAAGCCACAGGAAAAGGCAGAAGAAAAGAAAAGTGGGATGAAAAAGGAGGAGGAGGTCATCAAGCTACTTGGCCACCCCAGGCCACCCCACAGCCTCCCTGCAGCTCAGGGACTGCCTGTCCCAGGTCAGGCTCATCCCACTAGATCTCTCCTCTGCCCCGGGAGATGCAAACTCTACACATGCATTTCTAAACTCCTACACAACTTAACTGAAATACAGATTTGACTGCTCACTTCACAGACCCTCTCAGCCATGCAAATATGCCATTCCTTGACCTTTGGTTTGTTTCCATCTCTATTTTCATATGTATACATTTTTTTCTGTATCAGTGAACTACATTTTCATGTTACTTGACCAAACTCAAACAAAGTATGTTCCTGAAAGTCACCAGACACATGAAAGCTTTGTCAGTAAGCTTTAAAGGATGTTTAAATGGATAAACTTTAAAAAGAGTTTATCAAGGAAAGATTAAGATTATTAGAAATCAAAGATGACTGCCCCTTCCATCATTAAGGTCTAACAAAACATGACAAGAATTTAGTGAAGTGTGACACACTGGATGTTTTTAAATTCAGGCTTATTTATATTTGCCAATTGTCTACAGGGTAGTTAGTAATTTCTGAGTTTAATTTCTCATAAATGATTTTTTATATTTAAAAAAATATTTCTAAAGATAATTTTGTTAGTTTAAATAAATACTTGACATATTAATAAGGCAAGTATTCTCTGATTTGTATGTTTGTGGATGGACACTGTTAGGCATAATAGGGTCCTGACCTGCAGAAAGTATGATGATGCTGTTCCATTTTCTTCTTTCCATCCTGATTTGATTCGAGCCCATGTGAGGCTGATTTTGTACAGCCTAGAATTTTTTACATCTTCCTGTCTTTTGCTTCTCTCTAGAATCCCACACAAGGAATTTTTTTCCTTTATCTTGTTCAGTGTAAGAGATCAGGCATCTAAAGTGATGCCAGTTTTGCAGCACAGTCATTATGACTGTTTAATCTGAACTTGTAAACTGACGTAAGAGGTGGCACAATGTGGGTTGTACCCTCTTGTGGGCAAAGAGAATTTTACAGTCTTCCATAGCATATGTAGGCTCCAGCTTGGTTTCATTTGGATTCTCTTTGCGGGGGTGGGGGGTGGGGGTGGGGAGGAGGGGGGGGCATGGGAGGAATCACATCAGTAGTCAGGGCTTAGGACAGCATTTTCAAACTTTGGTGTCTAAAACTGTGCTTCCATTGAGCATCAATAGAGGAATCCATACAAGATCTTAAGAGCTGTGATGCACAGCGCTGCGAGAGCTAAGATTTACGGAGCTACTAGGCTACTGGCCAAAAGCTTTTAGAAAGTCATTTTATGGGAAGATACTTGTATACTACGGGATGTTCAGTTGGGCATTAGCTAGAGGGAGGAATCTGCTAACGGGGCTTCAGCTCCTCTGTTATTCCTGTCTCCCAATTGCAATACCCTGCCTGTACTCCTTAGCTCCACAGCCCTGGGGGGAGCTAATCAGCCCACCAGCCAGCTTTGTGTGTTCTGCCAGGTCTGCAGGTGTGAGAGGGACTCCCGCAGCTGGGTAGTGTGGGCTTTTCTCTGTTGGGTCTGTGGCACTTTGAGCCTGAATCCCATTGCACAGAGCCCCAGCCCCATCATGTAGAGTCCCAACCCTGTCACGTTGAGTCTATACCCCACTGTGTAGAGCCCAAATCCTACCATGTAGAGCCCCAATATTGTTGCACAGAACCCCAGTCTCATCGTGCAGAGCCCCAACCCCATCGCATAGAGCCCTGATCCCATCAGATAACACTGAGCAGGAAGGTGCTCTCCGTCCTGTGATCCAACACTGTGAGATGCTCCCCTTTCCCTCAACGGGCGAGAGGTGGTGCAATTCCCATGAGGGTCCTACCTGAGCTCTCTCATCACCTGGAGAGTGAAGGGGTAGGCAAGTCCTTTTGTATCACACAGTAACCCCACATTCTAAAAAGTGGCTAAGTAGCATCATGGGTCCTGCTCCACAGGCTTGTTTAGGTGTCTGCCTTGAAAAGAATCTTTAAATGTTATATACATTATGCTCCATTGCATACTTACTGTAAGTTATATTGTATTTAAAAAAAATTGTATTTTTTTTTATTCTATTCTGTTACAAAAAAGAGGCAATTTAAAATGATACAAGGAAACACAGGGCACAGACAGATATTTAAGTGTAATTATATTTTCCAAATTCTAACAATTTGCCTTCCTAGATTAAATCATGCAATTAATACTATTTCCATAAATTTTCTTTAATGTGCACTGGAACCGCTTATCATTTTATTTTTAAGCTGCTAAATTCCATGATCTTAAACTAGTCATCTCTCCTTGATTGAAGGTACCTTTTAACACATGAAAATATTTAGCTTCATTTCACAATCTTTGTACTAAGTCTAAGAGAAATAGATACGGAATATTAATCATGTTTGATTAAACACAGCTATATATTTTTTCATTAATTTAAATTTATGCTGGCATTATCTTGATTGAACTGAAGTATCGGTATAAATAAAAACAACTCCAGTAAACTATTTTTAGTTTAATAAATTTGAACTAAGCACAAGTAAGATCTGTACATTTCAATTCCTTCTCTTTTATAATTGCTTGCTGCTAACATAGCTAAAATCTCACAGAATCACAGAGTGGATGAGGCTGGAAGGTGTCTCTGGAGATCGTCTAGTCCAAACCCTTGCTCAGAGCAGGGTCTGCTAAAGCAAGTTGCCAAGGCCCATGCCCAGTTGGATTTTGAATATCTTATTTGAAGGATGGAAACTCCACAACCTCTCGGGGCAACCTGTTCCAGTGTTCAACCATACTCACAGTAAAAATTTTTTATCTCATGTTGAAATATAATTCTAATTAGTTTTTCTTATAAACAATGGAAATAACACATTAAAATAAATTTTATAAAGTGATGGCAATACTCAGATATTAACGTTAGGAAACATATGCACTCAAATAATGCAGATTTGTTCAGCATTGTAAAAAAAAGAAACTTTGTGAAAAATCAGACTATAGGCATCTCAGTTAGGACACTTCAAATCAGAGACTTTAATCTGCATGAATGTGTCTGTAGCTCAGTTCCTCATTTGTAAAACAGAAAAAAAGGCAACTTGCCTCACAGGAGCACTGTGAGATAAATTCATTGTCATTTCTGAAGCACTCAAATATTGCAGAGAGGAGTACAATAAGAAAGAAAACCAGGAGAATACTAACAATTCGGTATTCAGAGCAAGGAGTGCAACAGACATGTCATAAGGCCGTATGCTGAATAGAGACAAAACGTGTTGAATAGTGGCTTGTTAAGTGAGCACTGTCCACCTTGCATTCTGAAAGAGGCAGAAGGCCGGTGCCAAATACCATGTATGATCATAGCATTAGCAGTTGTGTTTTAATGTAGAAATTAAAGTGGCCCAAACAAGGATTACACAAGAATCACCTAACTTCTAATGTTTAAGTTGACAAGCAGAGTAATATTTACTCTGTGTACATTAGTACATATAAATGTCACATCATTCTTAAAAAGACTGCCATTAATAAAAAAAAAATCAGGATCATTTTAATAAACTCTAATCTTCCTATGTGTCTGTGATTTTTTAGGAAATGTTAGGTTTAGAGGCGTTTTATTTTCTGCTCTGCATTGTGAATCTGATGTCATTTAAATACATAAGAGCCCTATTGTTCTGTCATTTATGCCCCGTGCACTTCTGCTTTTAGCATGATTAAACAAAAGAGACACATACCAAAGCTTTTTTGTCTGAATAATGTAACATCAATATTTTACATCTTGGGCTGCATTTCAATTTTTTTCCTCACCAAGGTGAATGCTTGAAAAGGAAGCAACCATTGCTTGCAAAAGTGTCAATTAAGTTACATTCTCCTCTTTTCCAAAAGAGATACGTGTCTTAAAAAATACACGTTATTGAGTAGTTGTCATTGTGTTGTAAACCAGTTCTCCAACTGATGTTCTCATTCTCCAGTAGCAGAAAGCAAGCAATAACATATTTACATAGCAATTCCATTCTTAAACACTTTCAGAATGTTTTTCCAGTGGATGGATTGTGCTTTAACCTTCAGTAAGGAGCAGCAGCACTTTGGATGGATGCCCCTGAGTGGACCAAGAGCACGGCACGTCATAGACAGTGGAGGGGTTCAGCTGATCTTACACAAAGCACAGATGCTTATGTTAGGGTTGGATTCAACTGTGGAGCTCATAGCTCTTGGCTCTTCAATTTCCAGGAGTTAATATGCTTTAGATCAGCATTTAGGTCCCTCTCTTTTCCTTAATTGGGACTGGCTTCCCTGTGTGTAGAAGTGTTGCTATCATAAAGATACTTCTGACACCCATTTCACTAAGTGACCCAAGCCACCCGCTTTAGCAAGAGCTATCTTCTTCTGAGCAGCACACAGCTCCCTTGTGTGCTGTTACTTACCTTTGGAGGAGCTGCTTCCACGAATCCATCTGGCTCCCCAAAGTAAGCATCTGCATCTGGGTCTGCATCCGCACCATTTCCACCAGATGCACCCTTCTGTGATGTCTTCTGTGCCCCCAGAAATAAAATGCTGAGAGCTGCGTGCTGGTCTCTTGCATTGCAGTTGATGCATCCTTATATCAAACTCGTGGGCTGGTATGTAATTACCAGTAAGTCAAAAGAGAGTTTCAGGGAAATCAAGTGTGCTGAGATTAAAAAAAAAGATAATATTCCCAAACACTGGGCCAATCTCAAACATACAATCAGAGCCAGTCTGGTTTCCATTTGAGAAATTCCATTAATTCCTATCAGATGCATACCTCTATGTACGCACAACAGTACCTGACAGGACGTGCCCTATAATATAACAACATTCTGTCCTTGTTTTGCCTCAAAAGCCTGCAACACTCCAGCCTGCAGCCAGCAGATTGGGTGCTTAGTGCCGCGGCATTAGGTGACACTTCTCACACCTTTGCAACCTGACTTGAAAACAAGTAATCTTCTTGTTAAGTGTCCCCTCACACAGCATTAAATTTTTACACATCTCTATGTCATAGTTCTTTTCCAGGATAAAGAAATAATGTTATTTCTGTATGTTGGATCATATCTTCAATTTATTCTAGTACTTTGTGTAGAAAGTTTATTGTGATTTACAGTATTCTTTGGAAAATAAAGACTATGACAGGCCACCTAAGTGATAAGTTGGTGCTTGTTTGTCAAAGCTTAAAAATAAGAAAGCAAAACTCACAAAATGCCAATATAGTTTATAGGGACAAAAACTGGATAGCATCTAACTTCGTAATAAGCAATTAAGTCCATTTGGTTAATAACACAGTATTTGCAATGATTCATTCTTGCCTCTATCATAAAGCACCTAAAATTTTGGAACTGAACAGGTTCATTAGTATTTAGTGTTTAATATTTCATATTTAGCATTTAGTGCTTCGTATTTAATATTTAGTATTTAGGTTTTGTTATTCAGACACATTTATTCTTTATGCCAGAGAGGATAAGACTGATTTCTGGCATATATATAAACCAACTTCCATTTACCTCAGCAGGAATCACTTTTGCAAGAATCCATGGGCATAATTTAGTGCAAGTATGAAGCTTCTGAAAGCAAAATAAATTAAAGTACGGACTTTCAAAGTATGCATTTCAGTTTAGCTCAGGACCAGTTGGCTGGTGCTGTAGGATTATAGGACACATATAATGACTTTTTAGAAAGGTTCACAGAATACTATAAGGACCCATGAAATTCCCTTTCGCTGTCCAGGATCAACAGCTTCCCCCCACCTCCCCTCTGTCTTTCTTATTGTGTGCAGTTAACATAAAAATAGAGACAAATACACAAATATAAAATATATGTAACTATAACTTGTCAAATATGTCTGTCTCTTACTGCCTACCTGTCATGAGACATTATCTTGATAAATATGTATATATACCAGAGACTGTATTTTATTACAGTTGGTTCTATTGTCAGTCTTTTGCATTACACAGCCAGAAATCCTTGAAGTTAAATGTCCAGTCTTTTGAAACTTAGAATAAAAGATATTTAAATACTTTTCCATTTATTGAAGTATTTTAACACCTCTCGTATTACTCAGAGAAATGAATTGCTTGAGAATGAGGTTAATGCTCTACAAAAAACCTGCTTTTTAAAACCCTATAAGAGGGGTCAAAGACCAGGAAATGCTCTCACTATAATTCTCATTTTCAGCTGAATTGGCCATGACAACTGCACTAAGAATGCAAGTTTGAATTTCATTATGTTCCAGAAACCTGTAACTTTGCATTATAATGACTCGTGATAACAGAAGGAAATTGCAAGCATTTTTGATGTAGCATACTTTAATTTATAATTTAATAAAGTAGTATTTTAAGTTAAGTAGTTACTTTCAAATACAACAAAAAATGTTCATTTGATAGCTACTAAATGCATCCCTTTACATTTTACCTGCAAAATGCTCTGTGTTTTGTGACAGGTTAAACGTATACTATACACAGGGAGCCAACATTTGTCTTTGTAATGCCGCAGCAGCCAGACCAATTTTAGCAGCATTCTTATTATTTTAAGCCGTCTCCATTGTCTTCTAAAGACCATAATTAGAAGCTGAAAACTTGAGGCAACCAAACTCAATAAGCTCTCATTATGAACAAAATATTCTACTGTTGCTCAACAAGTGACCGTATGTAGCCCAACATGATAGTGCATTTTTCCTCAATTGTGTCTCTATAGATCAAATATTAAGTCATATCTCAAACGAAACTTTCATTAATTGCAATGGAAGTTTTGCCTGAGTGATGCTGGAGTACTGGCCTTTTAGGTAATTCCATTTGTTTAACCATAACTATTATCTAAATGAGCAAGTTTTTTATTATGATGGCTTCCAAGAATACACTTCATTTCCTGGGAAATGACAAGGGAGCACATCTTTAGTTAAGACTGTTGCCTTACAAGCAGCTTAAGCAACTCACTGAAAAGCAGTAAGTCAATGCTCAGGAGTGGGAGGATGAGAGTGAGATGATACCTTACAGTTGCGTGGAGCAAAATTAAGTAGTTCTGGCATGCTTGGAGATGCTGAGACTTCCCAAGCACATATGTAGTATTGGTAGTGCTATGGGCGGATCCATTTGCACAAATACTTTTAGCAGAATCGTGAATTAACCTATCTTTTAAATTTCAAAGTACACTGCAGGGAAGTTTCAAACGTTGAGCTTTTCCCCCCAAGAAAGCTATGCAACCACCACTACACAGCTGCTCCTCTAACTGCAAGCTCAGAATAGCTTTCTGCTATTTCCAGCTCAATGTGATGTTCAGAAGTCTTCCTCTGGCTGGAACACTCCCAGGTTCTTGCAGCTGGTCTGCAGCAACCTATTACCTCAGCCAGACAAATGACAGTGAGAGAAACAGAATTTAATTTCACCTGGAAATGCTGCGAACAAGTTTTTTGTTTACTACAGTTAGCTGGGATTTGTAGCAGGTGTATTGTGCAAGCAATAGAAAGCAGCTTGGTTTGGACCTGCAGAGGTCAGATGGGATGAAGAGTCGTGTCAAACCATGTCCTCCATCCCACATACCCAGGAGTGATTGTACCCTCCAGCCACATACCACCAGCTACACATTTTGCTGAGAACATTTATCCTATCAACATGCATCTTCCCCAGTATTCAGTTCCCAACCTAATGGTTATACCAACCTTTTGCATGCCCAGAGCTGAAGGGGGCAAATGTGGTTGACCTCCCTGTCAAATGTGGCCTCCCTCAGGGACACAGCAGGTAGAAGTGGCAAATTTGGCTGGGTCTAACACACGCGATCAGGTGCTCCCTCTTAAGGACCTGGTATCCCCTCTTGGGCATGTGGGATGAGAGAACTTCCTGATGCTAAGAAGCAAAAAGGGCACATTTCAACCTGACATGTGCAGCCTATTCCCCTGGTAAGATCCAGTGAGATTTATAAGCAAAAGGCAGAGCAGACAGTGACCTTAATCTCCCAGGTACAAATCGCATACAGTACCTGAAAATAATGAAGGGCCAGTCCTGCTGCTTTTATTTGAAGGTGTTAAAATAGCCTAGAGTATGTGATTGTAGCCACTGAACCTCCTCCAAAAAGCAGCTACAAGTAAAGAGAAGTATGTGTTGTGCAGGATTACTCTTTTTTCCCAGGGAGCCTGAGGTTTATACATTTTATGGCTGCTTAGCAGAAACTACATCTAGGGAATCAAGTGGTCTGAAACCAGCCTTCTCTCTTCCCAGGGAGCATTTATGCAGTCCAAGAGATGCTTCCTTCTTAGGGAGAGATGATTTCCGGCTAGATGCTCCTCAGAAGAGCCTCACATCATGGAAATAGGCTCCTGCTGTGGCACAGCACTTCCTCTCTTGTGTTCGGGTATGCTAGTGGCAGCATTGATTTGTTAGCCTTTGAGGAGATTAGCCTAATGGTCAATGCAGGGCAAAATGTATTTGTACACAGACTAGTGTCCGGTGTGGAGAATTAGCTGAAATTTGTATGTGGTCTGGTAATGTCGAAAATGAGTTAGTGCCTCAGATCTTCTGAATGGGTATTTTTATTAGGCTAAATTAAAGTTATAAATATCACTATTACTTAAAAATATATTAACACAGTATATAAATTCTTGGAGATTTGCAGGAAAAAAAAAGCAAATTTCAGCAAATCCAGGACAATCTGGTTCTCATTTATGAAAGCACATTCAACTCCCATGCTTTCAATTTTCATCACAACAATTTTGCAGAAGATTGAACAATATCTTCCTTTCAATTTTTCTTTCAAAATACCTTTATCCCTTGGAAACAGAACAGGAAGAGAAGTAGTAAAGCTGATGTTAGTGCTTTTCTCTTTGACTTGATCTCTGAGAATGTCAGCAAGAACAATAAAGAATCATGAACACACATGAAACTGTGACAAAGAGAGGCACCAAACACGGTGCCTTAGCATTTTCTGTGGGAAATTCTAGGCAGATGTATCTACTGGGTTTCTGATTTGCAGCCATCCTCTGGCCTTGTGTGTTTGTTAAGTGCTGGAAAGAAAAAAAAAAACCTAGCCAGAGAATCAAAGGCAGAAAGATATTCTGTAAAGTGGCAATATCTAAAAGCCTGATGTCGTAAATGTTCAGAGTTTGGAGCTCCCTTTGAAGTGACATGGAATGTATATGATACCTGCCTATTCATTTAGCCACTGATAAGGTCCTAATTAACACAGCACTCAGACCACCTCCTGTATAGTGAAGTATAGAAATAACCACGTCTTTTACTTCCTTCCTTCACAGCTGTAAGAGAAACAGCTTTTGGGGTTTTTAATTTTTGTCAATGTATGCATTTGGTGTACTTGCAAATACCTTGCTAAGCAAAAAAAAAAACCAGTCAAAAAAAGAAAATCTGCTTTTATTCCTGGGAAGTGGTGGATTCAGCAGTCCTTTGAGTCATGCAAGGGAATAAGTTCTGTGGTTTTAGGTCAAGCTCCACTTACAAACTCTGGCCTGCAGGCTAACACTCTCCTTGGTTCAGTGCAACATAGCTGTCACAGTGAGTCATGACTGCTTCTCCTTCCAGGATCGGGCAATCAGACTCTTAAATCCTAAAAATCACTTCAATGGAAATGTTCCAGCGCACAGAAGAAGTGCCTCCTGAAAGCAAAACTGCAGGATCAGGCCCTTCAATTTTAAAAAATGACATTTAATATGGACAGACAAAGGCACTGGAGAAGAACACACTGACTCTCTGTACACCTGGAGGAGGGATAGTAGTACAAAACAAGCTTTTCTTTAACCACAACGGCAATCTTCTAACAGCAGCACCCACTCAAAAGCACAGAACTCAGAGGTTGATAATCATCTTTCAGTTCAGGTTATTGCATGCAATTTTTCACATTCATTCAGTTTTCTTCATACAGCTCTTAGTAAAGTAACTCCCTTAACAATGAAAGCTTTTATGGCAGCCCATTACACAGGAGAACTAACCACTCCTAGTTTTTTTATTGGCTTCTTGGAATATTTATAGCAGTCTTTGTTCTCTTTGCAAGCTTATGCATCTGGGTGTGTATGGAGATTTTTCTTCTTTTTTTTTTTTGGCAATTGGGTATGACGGCAAAGAACATATATTTTTACATTTGTAAGGTTTTCAAGTTTTATATTTGTTTTCCTCTATATATTATTATTGGCACCACAGCCAACATTCAGCCTACTCCTCATTGTTTAGCACTTGAATATTCACTGCTGGAGAATTTTCATTCCAAGTTGCTTGACATAGAACTTTATTTGCCACCACGCTACCTCTTCCTGATAAACTGGTTACACTGTGCACACAGAGATGTCTTGATACTTGGCTCCATGTTCCAAAGAATTTGCTTGGTGTCTAAAGGAACAGATTAAATTTCCACTTCAAGAATTTGATAGGAAAATCTCACGTTAACACAATAGATTGGCATTCTTGTAGGAATCACCTCAGCAGTGACTGAAACTATCATGATGACTTGTTTTGGCATAGCATTTTGGACCCAAAATGATCCTAAAACTTTTGATACAGCTTACACAGAAGAAAAAATGGCCCCAAACAGGAATCTGTCTTTGAATACTGCTATCCTGGTTTTCAGAATTTTTCTTCTAATTTTGTATTCTGTGTTTCATAAATAAACAACCTTTGTTGTTTACACCATCTTCACAAAACTCATATTGAATATTGGAATAGATGGAGGAATTCAAGGTACAGATATGGCTTTTCTTTATTTTCCAGTATAATGAAAGAAGAAATTGTAGAAACTGGAGTGATGGAACTGTTAAAATTAAAAGGAGAATTCATTTCTTGTTTCTCATTTACAGTTCAGAAAATAATCTTTGTACTAAGAGTTAAGGCAATGCAAATAATAAATAATAATAGTAATCATCTAGTAAATGCCTTCTTGAATTTATTATACACATACTTACTGAATAAATAATAAATAATTGAAAAGATCCCTTTCTTTTTGATCATAAACATTGGAAAGGTATACGTTATTAAAGAAAAATAAAGGTACAAATTGCTGATATGAAGTTAGGTTTTTGTAGTGTTCTTAATAAATACAAGGCTGTAGTAATAAATGCATTTGCCATGGTATCTTTCACAGAGACATATTTCCCTGGAGCTTTGCTGCCACTGGAATCCCTCTAGGTAGGTGGACTCTTAATTTTCACTAATAATACCAAGCAAGTTATTTGGGCCTTGATAACATATAACCTACATTCTACTGTATTGACCTGGGGTAACTTCTTTCAATGGCTTTATTAGGTGGGTATATCCTCCCTATTGTGGGGCTATAAAAATGCCTTATCCCACTGTAGAGACTGGTGGTTTTTTATAGGGGAATAGTGATTGCGCTGCTATCGCGAAGTTCAGATTTGGGAAGGCCCCACTGGCTCAGTCAGGGCAGCCCTCGTTCCTCCTAGAGACAAAAGTTACAGGCCATTTCTTGGGCGCCTCCTCTCCCTCACGTCTCGTATACCCTGGGAAGGATCATCAGCCTTTTCAGTGACACTCTTCATATCCTACAAGCTGGGGGAGAACCCCACTCTGTCCTGGCCCTGCAGCCTTGAGGGTCAGGTCTGGTGGCTGCTTCCTGGCATGGAGCTGAGCTTCGGGAAAGATCTCCCGTGACCCTCTGAGCTAGCTGCAGCATGGGCAAAGAGATGGAGTCCAAAGCAAAGGGAACCAGCAAGCACTAAGCACCTTCACTGGCCTAATCCACTCTCCAGAAGTACATATCTCCTGTGGAAAGCTTCTTGACCCTGTTTTGGGACACAAATCACTTAGACAGGGTTCAACAAAACTTTATCATCACAAGACAGCAGCTGCCATTCAGCAGTCAGAAAGGGCACAGAGTGGAAGTAGCTCTGGTGGTGTAAGTCACCACTTTGTGGTGACTCACCTCCTCACCTCAGATTTTGCTTGCAGACTACTACTGGCTTCTGTCTTCAAGGCCATTGGAGTAGCTGACACACCATATCTCTTTCACCATGTCTAACTGGAGAGGAAAGGTGTGGTGTGTGAAATAAGCCCTGAAAAACCCACAGGGATGTCTCCTATAGGGGCGAATCTTGTCCCTGCTCTGCTCCAGTGAACAAAGGAGACCTCACACCGTTGTACAGAGGCACGACAGACCTCGCTGAAAGCAATCTGCCGGTTACGTCTTACAGGAGCCCGGTAATGTCACCCATTGTGTACGAGGAGTCAGCGCCCATGTGAAGAAGTAGGAAAGACATGAGCAAGACGTAGCTGATACTGTGGAAAACAGGAAGTAGAGAATACGGCAAACTATTTCTTCTCTGGACAAATGACCATGTCAGGTCCTTGGTCCTATTTAAGAGCTTTACCAGGTCAGTCCTCAGCTGTGCTTATCCAGGACAGTGCAGCTCAGAGCACAACCGATGAAGCACTTTTGCAAGAGTTCAAGACAAAATGTTGACAAATTACAGTGTGACTTTTGGGGAAGATGACACTGTGGAGACTCGCCACCACAATCAAGATGGGGAGTGATGGTGAAAATTAAAAAAAACAAAGAAAGAGGTGTTTTATTCAGGCTTTCCCATTAACAGCACTGGGTGATAATGACCTTTGTGAAGGACAAACAGGGACTCCATGAAGTCCCTCAGTGTCACTCATTTGATGATGCAGTTTATGCAGAAAGTATCTGGATCCTATGGTGTTGGTACTTGTAAAGAATAACTGAGACCCAAACCAGACAGCAGATCAGACAAATTGGCTTTGGGAGGAACAACCACCCTCCTTAACCCAACATGCCTTTTCAGCAGTCTGAAAGAACCCTTTAAACAAAACCATAGTTTAGATATCAGTATACAGATTAACTACAGGCATTTTCATGCTGCCATTGCACTACTCTTCATGAATTCAGCCAAACATTTCTAAAAGGGATGTGATTCCTCCTTGTTTGAATTAAAATTCCTAGAAATTCAGAACGCTAATACACAGTAAAATTCAATAAGCTTTGCAAACTGCTTAAAATGATACTATAAATATTATTTAGACATATTTGTAGGCTTATGCATAATAAGTCTATGAAAACAATAGCAAAATACTATTTTGTTCCTTCAAACGTTTTTAATTTTCATCATGCCATTGCATTTTTTTGACTGAAGTGAAACACAGAGACGTGTTTAAAAGAAGCATAATTGGGCTTGTTTGAAATTATTTCTCTGAGAGTTGAAAGAAAGAAAAGTCAAAGAATGCATTAGAAGTCAGAGTTAGAAGGAAGTCAGCGAACACATAACCTTTCAAGATTTTAAAACGCGAGGTATAAATAATGTTTGTTTCCTGGTAAATAGCAACCATATGCATAAGACTGGAACCCACTGTAGAAATAAATAAATAAAGTCTATTCAACTGAAATCCCAGGAACTTTAATGTTGTGGAACACTGCTGGACTGCTTCAGTTTTGCAAGCGCTTTATCTCAGTTGAAAGGTGAAATTAGCAGCTTTCTCAAAACCCTGGGAAGCTATTGTGTCAATGCTACGTGCTGGAGACCACTGTTTGATGCCAGTGCCACTGGTTTAGATGAGCACTGCAATCAGGAGTATTAAAAGTGAGTTGGTGAATTGTGTTGCATGAAGCAATGGAGCTGCTTACAGACAAAAGAGCTGAATGGGGTTTTATAGACGTCTATAGGAATATAACAATATGTCAAATATACCAAATGATGCAGCTAAATTCAGCAAAATTAAAGTAACCAGGCCAGGAAAGAAGCTGGGGGAGAGGGGAGATGAGGGCAAGACATCTGAATAAAAGAATTAATTAATAAAATTAGTTGTAAAATTCAGACACAGCTGGACAAGTCCCTGAAATATTAATACTCTGAAGAATAACATATTAAATGTATCTCTCAGAAGCTACTACTCATAGTTTTCTCCACTTTAACATGACACTGTTTAGTTTTTAATCTGTCAAGGTATTGCTTTAATTTGGGGTGGAGATAACCTCAGCGCTCATTTTACCAGCCAGAAGACAGACAGCAATTTACCCAGTGTGGTCACTTTGCTTTCTTTTTTCTTTTCTTTATTTTTTTTTTTTTTTTAAATGCCAGCAAACTATCTTCGGAAAATTTATAACCTTGGACCAGCCTGTGGTCTTTGTTGGATTCACGTCAATCTAAAGTAACTTTGCTTATAGGTAGTTGTTCTGTTTTTCAGGTCATTTATAACTTTTACATATTTTTTTCTGACACAGAACAGCTGAAAGCATTCTGTGTAAACCAGCTGAAAAGCCTGTGTTGGGATAATTGTATTTTTGCTACTGTGTGAAGACATAGAGGTATCACAGTCTAAAGATCATTATAAGAAATGATGAGAAATAAAATAATCTTTCTGCCATGTGATGAGGTTTATGAGAATATCCCTAGACAATTCATTATTTTTAAACTGACATGAAAATCAATTAATTTTAATAGGGAATAACAGATTATGTGTTTAATAATTCATCTAATTTCATGAGGCAAAGTGAATTAGACAATGCAATGTAAATCTAATAGCAGTTGTAACCACATAATTTGAGTGTTTGTCAAGAGCAAAGCATAGTGAAATGATCAAGAATTATACAGACAGAAAAACATTAATTGTGTGTAAACTGAGTGACAGTTTCTTGTAACCCTAAAAGCCTACGAGTTCAGTGTAATTATTTCTATTAGATCTTTCCCTAAAATTGTCCTGTGTCATTAATTATGGATTCATATTGAGCAGACAAATTAATAAATAATACAAAATAACTTTCTTGTGCTTTCAATTTAGAGATACTATTCAATTGCTAGACATTTTATAGTGAAACTATGTGAAAATAGTTTTTATAGTCTGCATTAATTAAACAATAACGACCCCAAGAGCAGACATTTCTGCTTGTTAATGACCAGCTGGAAGAGTTGAGGACCTGACGTCGAGCAGGGGGCTCTTAACCTGGGCGGTCATTAACGTTGGGGAAATGCCCGACCCCCGGGTCACTGTTGCTGTTAATCGAAGCCATGATAATTGTTATGGTTTTTTTTTCCATGCACAGAGAGCAGGCATGTGCTTTCCATTTGAGTGGCATTTATTTCAGATTAAGAAAAGCAACAAAACAGGAAAGAACAAAAGTGAAGTCTCCCCATGACGCATGGCATCCGCCTTGCCGAGCAAAATGGCAGCTGTGGGCGGCCGCCCGCTAGAAACGTAGCCTGGAGCACCGGCAGTGAGATTGTGGCAGTCACAGCTTACGTGTCACAAGCCACATGATCATGTTAAAGCACAAGCATTATATAAAGGGATTGCCCTTGTATATGTTTGAAAATATACATGTTGAAATACGTGTTGCCATGGATACAAGTCTGTCTTTGGAGCAACAGTCTCTGCCTACTAGGTAATGACACTAGTAGCCTATAGAATCAAGAAGCATCACACTTCTGTGTGATTTTTTTAAAAAAAAAAAATCAGAAAGACCCAAAGTGTTTTTCTTTTTACAACAAAATACAGAGGAATCATAACTTTGTGGGTCATTTTTCTTGTTTATAGTCTGAAGAAAAAGTCTTGTTTGTGTAATTACAGCCAGGAAATGTGGCCTGACCTACAGCATGTGTGCTCCCATCCCTCTTACCTTTAGCAGCAGTTGGGATTCAAGGTGCACAGGCCAGCACAGGAGATGAAGTACCTGCCAGCTCAGGGTGTGAAAATCCAGCACCCACCTATGCCAAAGGAATGGAAGATGTTGATTCTCCACATGCTCTACCAAGAGCAGTGAAAAACCTCACCTCATTTTTGAGGAAAGCCTCAGGCCTCAGTTTTGGTACACTGAGCAGAAAGATGGAAGAAGCAGTGTCTGGACATTATCCCAGAATTGCAGATCCAGACAGGAGAGAATAGTATTCACATCCAGGGCTGAAAGGGCTTCCTAGCAGTTCCCTAGCAAGACAAGACACCATCTCTTGTGAGTCCTCTGCTCTATACCTACACCTCTCGTCCCAGCCACACTGCCTACTGCTTGTGTAGGAAAGAGAAATATTTACATAATAGTTACCTCTTGGGAGACATGCACTGCTACAAAACCTTTCTCTTGTATCTTGAACCAAGGGGAGAAAGAAAACCTTAAATTCCCAGTCTTCTGCTGGTTCCCTTGGTTTTGCAGACACCACAAGAGAAAAAACAAACCAGGAGCCTCCTTGCCTATATATGGCCCACAGTATGGTCTTCTGGGGTGTCGACCCTATTAGCTGTACAGAGGGAAGCACAGCACAAAGCTGAAAAAGGAAAGAGATATACACTCATAGGCTGAACAAAGAAGGGGTAAATAGATGTCATGAAAGGAAATAATATCTTCATCACATTGCAGAATGCATCGGTCTTCTCTATCAGACCTGCCCATTCTCCAGCCATCTGCAACAGCATTGGAGAACTGAGTGCTTCTGAGCTACACTCAAAGGCTCATCAACACGTGTGTGCAGATTCAGTGCAGTTTCTTGCATGCTACTGTTTAAAACAGTGCACCTAGGTGGAGTAACTCAAAGCTGGCCAGACAATTTCCACGGTAGTTGTCTGTGAAATATCAGGTCCACCAAAACTTTCATACTTGGCTCTTAAAAATTAGCTTGATGTTCCTGGCACACCCATTGCCCAAAATATGCTTATCATCCAACTGATGTTTTTGGTTCAATAAAGCCCCTTCATTAGGTGACCACAGACAGGAAGACTTTCAGATTATGTAGGACCACCAGCACCAAAATGCTGTTTTGGCTGATCACATTTCCATCAGCTTCTAGCACTGGTCTGCTGCATGCCAAGAGCGTAGCATCCTGGCTGATAGAAAGAACTAATTTTCTGTTTCCATATATAGGAATTCTGGGAGACTTCAATACAAACTACCATTAGCAAAAAATAAAGGAATATAAATGTGTTGTTAAAAAAGTTTCTCTGTCTAATAACCTCTGCTGGTTTTGGAATTAAATGCTATTTACTGACCTGTCATGTAATGCGGTGATCTAACTAAAAACACGTGTTCAAACTATGCCTGGCACTGTCTCAGAAACAATTTGTCTTAGCTAACTGGATGCACCTAAGCAACTTTGTTATTAAGTGCTTGGCATTTGCATGCTTTAGGTATTCTTTCCCAAGTCTGTTAGTAAAACAAAAAATTTGCTGAACAGAAAATTATTAATATTTAGACTGACAGTGTCAAAAGCAGACATAGGAAATTTGGAAAATAGAAATACTTTACATTAGAATGAGCCATAAATTCAAGCCCAAAGATTTTCATTAGAAAGGCAAAAAATTTGATAATCAGTGTTTTGATTCACTCCTTGTAGCCCTTATGCCTTTAATCATTCTAAAACCTAGCACTAAGGTACATACAGAAAATCTGGGTAAATTGTCTGAAAGCCCTGAAGGAATTTAAAATAAATGCTTAAGTGAATCTCTCATTACTGGCATGCAACAAATGCCAAGATGTATTCATAGCGATGCGCCCAATTAAGTTTAGAAGAATTGCATGAGGTCAGTTTCAGCAGATTTCTATTGATTCTCCTAGTTAATAAAGAGTTAAAGGATGAAGTGAGTTTTTAAAAAATATAAGTGCTTTAAAGGTGCTAGAAAGGAAAAGCATAGTACTAAGTGGTCATGTGGCTAGTGCCATTCATCTTGGTAGTGACTATCTGTCAAAAGTGGCAAGAGCCCCTGTTAACAGCCCTGACCTGTGCTGTAATGAAGGGAGAGTGCACCGCAAAGTGTCCATTATCAGGCAGTTGGGAGCAGTAAATTGGTGCAGTTTGCCTCAATCTTGCAGCAAGTTGAGATGTAAGATAGGTGGGGATCAGCAAGCAGCAATTTTATCCTATGATCATTTTTGTCAGATCACATCAGAGTAGGAACTTAGTCAGATTCATGATTTCAATTAAATAAGTCCTCTCATTAAGTGACCACTACCATGTATGTTTTCTGTGGGCCTTTATTTAGAATTGTGTAAACACACCTGCTAATATTTGGGCAGGGAGCAGTGATGGAGAAGCAGTAAGGTAAATGACACATTAAGATGATAGTCAGGTACAATCAAACAAATCTTGCACCCTCTCAACAGGGCTAACAGCTTGCAATAAAATAGGCCACCTATGTTACCTATACACTAACCTTCAGCGCTTACGTACAGTTCTAACGAGGAAAATCCATTTCAGACTGTTTACTAAAAAAGCAAAATGGACAAGTAAAATTCCACGTGAGTTCAATCCCATGCAAATGAATTGATGCTAGTGCTATTTTCCTGGGGAATAACCACAAAAATCCAGGTGATGCCCAATGTCTGCCCTCAGGTGCGCCGAGATGAAAACATTCTGAATGAACTCTGAAACTATCAGGCAGACTTAACCCTTAGGGACCCTCCAGTAAACTAGACAAGCAAACTGAAGACAAATGTAGTTGTCACCGCCACTCACTTCCCCCTTCTCAGCAGCAAAAGCCTTTCAGATCAGCCCATCTGCTTTCCAGACACTGGATGTATTTTCCTAATCACATGTCATCTGTATTCCTACTCCTTAACCTAAAGGAGGAATAATAAAACTTCTGTAGTTCTATAATTTATGTAATTCTGTACAACAGCCCATCATATTCCTCTGCTAAATCCTTCCCCTATTGTGAAAGCTAGCTGCCTTCTCTGCCAGCTCCCAGCCACACAGGTAGGTTGGCTGACAGGCAGAGAGGTAAAGCTCATGTCTGAGTAGCATTATATTGCAAATGGCCACAGCTTTGTCCTGAGTAGTACCATTCCCCAAAGACCTACCCTGTCACCTTCTACATGTGAGTCAGTCCTATAGAACCGAATAGAAAATGCCTCTTTTTTTCATAGGTGCATTAAATCAACCGTTGGGTGCCTTTTTCTGTCTCTTAGTCTATGCCAGCAGTGCAATATCCAGCTCTAAAGGAAGGACACAACTTCTGTTGTGTGTTGTTAGAGACCAACTGGAAACACAACCTTCTATATTAGAAATAAGTTTTTGCAACTTTAAGATATTGCACCTATACCTTGACTACCTCAGCAGGTTTTTGAAATTTGATAAGGGACTGGGGAAGATGTGCCTTGACTGTCCTTTTGTTGTTGTTTTTATGTTTTTCATTTCATGAAATTTAACTAAGCATTTGCTAAGACAAAGTGCTGAAAATCACTGCTTCCCTCCTGACACTTGCGTTCCTCAGAAAAGCTTTGGCAGCATGCCAGAAATATTTATAAAAAACCTTGATCGCAAACTTCTAAAGACTGAATCTATTCAACTAACAAAGCCATTATTACTAGCAACTACTTCAGCGGGAGCACATAAGACCTGAGAGCTATAAAGATAAGCAGTGTTGAGCGTGTCATCTTGGGACACTGCACCTAGCAAACACTATATTTCTTGCCTGGGCTCAGGGGACACAACGTAGCTGAGTTTTTCCTCAGCACATACAGGCATTTCTTGCCTCCTCCTAACTCCTGCTTATATAGTTACCTTCTTATTGGAGATAGCAGCAGCCTCCTGCAGTGCTGCAGGGTTTATGTCCTGCTGAGATGCTTGCTGCAGAATATGCACATATATGCATACATATATGCACATATAAAAAACCCCCCCAAAAACTCCTGAAACATCAAATTTACACATAAACCTGAATGTGATCTTCTATCTGTACGCTATGACACCCTCAATAATTAAATAGCTGGATAGAGAAATTCAACTTTGGGGCACCATTTTTGCATTGCATGGACACAGAAGGGCACAGGATTGGGACATTTTGTAAAATCTCGGCATTTCCAGCTTGCGAAAGCTTGATCTCAGCAGCCTGAATAATGTTCTTCTAACATGGTTGGCAGTGGTGTGTGCAAAGGTATGTTGTATGTCTGTAGTAGGGTGTTACTTTAACTCCTATGAAATCATGATTCCCATGTAAGCAGAGAAAAAGCTGTCTCCCCTTCTGCTTGTGAGCAGACACAGAGCACAGAATGGAATCAAGACAGAGCCTAACTTGCTAACTTTTTATCGTCTTGGACATATTTTGGAGAGAAAAGCATCAGAGGAAGATTTCAGAGCTAGAGGGAAGGGGAATATTTTGGCCCTTTGGAGCCCTTACCAGAAAGTGAGCTGTGAGGAGCAGCCACGAGGATCTGCAAGCTGGACCCATCCTGAGCTAGGAAATGCAGAGGCAGGAGTTTGGGAGGTGATAATAAATAGAGACGATGGAAGCAGATGAAAGATGCATCACTGAGATAACATAGAGGTTGGATGGCATTGTGAAATGTGGGTCTCTTCCACAGCCCTGAAGTGTCATTCCCAGACCAGTGCTCCCCTGCACTCAGTAGAGTGCTGGCGTAAATCAAAAAGACTGCTGATATCCCTAAAAGCAAGTAGGGGATATGTAGTAATGAAGTCAGAAGAGACTTAATAACGTTAACAGTTTTCTGGATATTTTGATAGATTTTAGAATACTTGATAGGAACAGGGCCTGTTTATCAATTTTAGATCTTTAACCCAAGTTAAGGGAAAAGAATAAAAAACATGGTCAGCAACAGCTGTAACCTACCGCAGGGTACAATACCAGGCTGAATCAGGTAACAACAGCATGAAAAATTTAGACTGAAATTCACATCTAATCTGTCCAAAAGCAGGGTGAGAATTTCCCTTGTCAAATTAGCATAAACATAGCTATGTGCACTGAACTCATGATGATGCTGGGATTCCCACTTGCAGGTGCAATGAGATCCTTGCTTGATTTCTACTTTACTGTAAAGCTGTTAGCATTTCTCAACATCTTACAACTTAAATGTGCTAAGTATCAGGACCACCCAAGCAATAACTGGGATTTACACGTCATAACTAATTGGTCTATATAACACCTTCAGAAGAGGAGTTTTAGCTGGTAAAAGGGGCTTATCTTTTGCATGGGCTGTAGTCTACAACCAGAAATACAGAGGTAGAGACACAATGGTGAAACAGAAGTGATGAAATCACCACTGTTCATATAGCAGGTAAAAATTCATGTTGGAGGGGCTGGCACCATCTGTTACTACCAGTATAATGGTGGTTCCTACAATATCGGCTAAAACAATGATGTAAAGGGGGACAGAAGCTGCTACTTTCACTGTGTGTCTTTGGGGGGGAACTGTGGGAAGTGAAGGGAAATCTAATCGTCCACATTAGTAGATACACAAGCAAAACTGTAATTTTGGAGGGGGGGAGTTGTTTGCCTTAAAAGCTGTGTAAATCAGCTTGAAACTGAATTAAACAGGTGGCAAACCACCTGTACAAAATGATTAACTGTACTTACACAATAATTTATGTGAAAATGCTGTCAAACCCTGATAACCTCACATCTGCTACTACTGTAGTATTGTGCAGTATATTTGTATGTATTATTTCTTTGAAAAAAATAGTTAGGTATTATTGACCTCTCTTCCCTTTGTATCGCATTGAGGTAAAGTGCACTGGAAAGTTTAATATTCTGCCTACTGGTGTCAGTTTTGAAGTATCTCATTTGTCTATATTTGGTCATTTGAGCCAAAAATTCTGAAACGTGAAGTACTACAAAGAACCTTAACTAGTCTGATAAAAAATTATATTTTTAGCATTAAAAATGTTATTGAAACACCTTACTACTTATAGGTATTTAAATTTACTACCCTGCTTATATTTAGAGTCATTGAAGTTTGCTTTACCTTTGAGAATATTATAAACAAAATGTTTTGGGCTTTATTTAAATACTCTTTTATGCATGTAGAATCACAGGCAGATTCTTGCCAGACACTATTTTAAACAAGGAGTACCTCTAAGTCTGTGAATTTACACTATTATAAACAGAAGCAAAATCAGAACAGACTTCATGGCATGTGTTCGCATCCTGTGAAGGTATTTAAATCTGCACATGAAAGTACAGTGTTAACACAACACTCATGAATTTTGGCTGATGTGACCACCATGCGACTCATCCATCCAACCACTCAAGTGAAAGGCTAGGAAAGAACTCCAGAGTTTATACAGGTTTACAAAGGGGAAGCTGAAATTTGTGTCAGTTTATTTTCATACCTAGGGCTGAAAATAGCAATGATTTAGGACTTGTTTCATGAGCTTTTCAGCCAAACCTTGTGAAAGAGCTCCAGCTTGCCTCAGTGGGATGTGGCAGTCCCCAGCTTATTGTCAGTTCAGCCACTCACTTGGGAGTGTTCAGTTGTATCCAGCCTCCATCCCAGCGGCAGAATTTAAATTTGGTGGCACTCTTACATAGCTTGCATGGTTGGGAGGTACTACAAGATGCTTGGAAATGGCAAATCAGATTCACTGGATTAGAAAAACTAATAACAACCATAAATTTTCATGAACTGTTACTAATGGCCAATGTTATGCCATTTACATCATAGCAACATGTTCAATTCATTGTACTTTTACATAGGTGTACATGACCAGACAAGGTGTAGAGAAGAGTAAAATATTTTAATATTTGAAGTAACTAACCAAGAGACTTTCAGGTGACTGCCTCTTTAATGAGTTTTTGTAAAGCACCACATCAATGTATATGCTTTCTGATTAAATAAGTCTTCATCACTGTAATGTTATTTAAAGGCCTAGCAGAAACATGTATTTTCCTCATAAATTGGTGACTAAACATACTGGTATATCTAACCAGGGAAACAAAAACAGAGAAATGTGTATAACAAGGGAAATCATATTATAAGCCAACGTGTTATTAGGCTTTTTTAGTTATTTACCTATAAGCCTAAAATTACCTTTTTCATATATTTGCGTATTCTCAGTCATCTTAAAGTGAAACTGTTGGAGAATGAAGGTCAAACTAAGAAATGCCATAGGAATCCCTTTTATACAACACAAAGAACTTTTTTTTAAAATTCAAATCTGCAGGGAATCTTACTAGTGAACACTGGAACTAAGTACGGATAATTTTTTTTAATGTATGTATCATGCATTTGTGAATGCTTGGCTAATAGCATACCTTTACGTATCTTTGATTCAGTATGTGTAAATGGAATATCTATGGTAGGGAACAGTACAGTTGCACTACTCACTATGCTGGTTTTGTGCTAATTGCCTTTTCCCATAGCTAGTCTCCATGGGCAACATAAATCTTAGCCAGGATTATCCTGGCGGTTTCAGCCTGTGGCATAGCTTTGACTGCATGCCATGACATTAGAGCTGAAACGATAGCCCTGGTTCCTAATGTCCATGTAGCTGCCTGCCCCGAGGGAGCTGGGCTCGCTGACCCACGGGGCTCTTCCAGGCCCCCTGCTCTTGTTTTTCTTCAGCAGTTCTTTAAAAGCAGGATTCACCTCTTCCCTTCCAGATCCAAACCACTTTGTCAGTTAAACTGTAATATAGAGAATAGTTTTAAAGATGCTTACAATCAGCATCTTTTCAGTATCGCTACAGTTTTCACAATTACAATACCAGTGATTTGGGGAAGGTGCAAGAGCAGAAGATGCCTTCATTTATTCCAAGTTTTATTTAGGGGTTGATTTTTCGGTGCACAAAAGGGAAGGCTGGGCAATGAGTGAGAATTAGGGCCAAACTTCATGCCTTTAAGAATTGCAATAATAATTTAAATCAAGCCTTGGGCAGGAGTGGCAGCATCTTCTCCAAATTTAGCTGCAGCAGTTCAGGATATTATCTGTGTTGGCTGTCCTCTGCCCCACACTTCTGCCAGAGGTTACCTTCAAGTAGCAGGAACAGTAAATGGACTGTCTGCCTGACCCTCACTATCTCAGTTCACAGCCTCACAGGTTAACACAAACTCACTTGTGTTACGGGTTTAAGCTAATACACCACACTGAACAGGGGTGGCTGTTTGAGGCACCCATTGCATTCTAACATCCCTGCCACAGAAGCATCAACTTCTAGCTTGTAGGCTGGCTAGAGGGCTGACAAGTAGTGTTTCCAAGTGCTGACAAAATGTTTGCCAGCTTATCTAACCGAGACATCTCATGGAAGTAATTTCATGTATTTGGGGTATTTAGCCAGCCCAAAGTTAAGTGTCTGGCTTGCTAGTATTCTAAGGTTCTTTCTGAAGAGAAAGCACTTAGAGAAAAGATTTATCCTATGCCGTAGCATATATCTAAGACTATATAAGATGAAGTGCCATCTGGAGGTGCTTGTCTCTCTCCATTGCCTGTACAAGGAGCCTAAATAAAAAGGTTAAAGTAGTAACACTATTTTTTGTCAGCCAAAGTTAGATGAGATTAATCCCACTGCCAGTGGGTGAATATCTGTTGGATGAGAACCCCTCTAACAGTGTGCCAGCTTAAATCAGGACAAGCTCCACCAAAGTTGGTAGATGGCCACAATTATGAGCCTTACTGAAATCCAGTTTATGTTTTTTTAGAGTATATTCATGTTGCTGAGGTGTTAATTTAAACCATTCTTGTGATGGTTTAGCTTTGAGAAATTGAACAATTGTATTGTCAAGCTAGTTTACAGAGATAAAAACTTCTCTTCAGCTGAACTTAAAGTCATTTATTGTGGGAGCATTACAAAAAACTTTTGTAGATATTTACTTATCTTCATTTATACATAACTTTCATGCACTTCAAATAAGCATTACAACTTCGAGAACAGCACTGTATTGAGCTCATAACATGATGGAGTTTAGCTAAGCCCTTCATATTCTTTCTCTGCCAGTCCTATTTTTTCATGGGAGAAAAGATAAGGAAGAAAGCACCCATTACAGGAAACCTATCCTATTACGACAATGAAATAATGAAAGAAATCAGTGCATGAAACCCTCTGAAGATTAAAATTCTACTTGGAACTCCCACAAGATGACACAGGGGCCCACAGAGGAGTTTTAATAGTTCCTCATGAAGAAAAAACATGCTTGAAATAAGAAATTCTATTGCAAGGAGCTTTTGGATAGCTTGGAGAGTGTCTGAACAATATCGCAGTTTTACAGCTGACCCAACTGAGGGCAGACAGCTGCTGGGATAGAAGTATCTGGAATTACCATAATTCTTTCCACTTTGATTTTTCTTCCCTGATTTGTAGGCACAAGAAATCCAGTGTACATAAAATTCCAGTGTTTAGTTTGGATATAAAAATTCACACAATTATTTAGCTCAATTCACACAATTATTTAACCTTCCTTTTCTGAAAGAAAAAAGAAAGAAGAAAGAAGAAAAAAAGAAAAAAAAAAAAAAAAAGTTCTGCAAAGTATTGCAACAAGACAATATTCCTGTATCAAACTGGATGTTTTATACATTTTCTTGAAATTCTGTTTCATTGCAGAAGATCCTAAGTCCTACCAAAGCTTTATGTCAAGGACTTACACCCAGGACCTAGTGCAAGCCTTTGCAGAAAGCTGAATCTCAGCCTTCATGAGCACACAATCAGTAGGTTATCACTTTTTTCTTGAATTTAACTTTTAATCTTACAATGGATCTATAAAAAATCATTCTTGTGGAGCCAGAGATTCTTTATTATAAAAATGACAGAACATAAACATGTGCCCACTGAAACTTCCAGTACAACATTGATTAAAGCCTCCTGATATTCTGCAAGCCTACAAATAGAGTTAAATGATGAGAATATCAGTTCCTTTCTATCTGAAGTTCAACCTCAACCCATCAGTTTTCAAAGTCTTCATTAACTATCTTAAAATCACACCCTGAAGGTGAGTATAAAACTACACTATTTGCCTCTCTCATGCCTTCATTGTAAAAAAATGAAAATCTCCAATAGCAGCCATGTTTCTTTTTCCCAAAAATGTGCAAAAAGTAATTAAAGTTCTTCTGCTATACCATAAAAAGGTTGTTATGTTTTTCTAAATTAGTTCTGGTCATTAATACTAGAATGCCCACAGACAGATTCCTCTCTGTATGTACCCCTGGAGGCACCTCTCAGAGCGCTCTTTGAGCAATGACAATACAAAGGAGATCTAATGTTTATGAGAATGCTGCTGCAAACTCTCTGTGTTATCAGAACAGGGCCAGAAGTCCCCTTGATATGGGCATCCATGAAGGAAGGACGCATATGTACCACAGCATCAGAAGCAATGCGCTTTTCCTGTAGTCGCATCCGTGTCGCTGTGCCTGTCCTGTTATCCACAGCTCCTGTTTCTGTGTTGCTGGTTCTCTGCATTCACAGTAGAACAAATAGCATAACAATCAGTTAGGAGAGCTTCAAATACCAATTGCAGTGGCAATGTTTCCAGTACGATTAAAATTCTAGCCTAACTCACATTTGATTTGGGGAGTCACTACTTCTTAACAGGATAAATGGAAGAATCCATTGAAAAAATACGTAACATGTATTTTCTGTCTCCAGCTGAGCCTATATAGTCAGTTGGCCTCTGGACCCTTGGATTTTATATCTATCCCATCACTTTCCAAGCTATAATTCACTCCTTGTCTTTCAGCACTATGCTAACATGAACAGGCTTTTTTTTACAATACAAAATCCTCTGACAAATACATTTGATGACTCATAATTGTTCTGCTTTGTTTCTTGCAGGGATGCCAAGAGCATTATGTCCATTGTACAGGAGTTGACCGAATTTATTAACGCTTATCATTAATATTAAGCGTGTCATTTAATTTTTTTGAAAAAAATCACCACCTCCATTATGAATTTTTTTTTTCCATAAAAATGTAGAACAGATGTTAATGTAAAATAAACCACTCAATCAAGTGTTCAGAGAAAGACTAGAGGAGGAGGCCTGCCATCGTCAATAAAACACTGATTTGGAAACTACAGTTGCCCCAAAATGATGGCTCTGTCCCTTCCCTCTGTGGATGCCTCCACCTGTTCAAATTTTGGGGTGGAGGTTCCTTGAGGACATGGATCACAAGTTGGGTATCCTCTGAGGTGATTTCTTTCTGTTACACGGAGAGTAGAAAAGGTTCGGCTACCTTGTCACTCCATGGCAGTCTCTAATTCATCCACAGTGTGTGAACTTCGCTCTTTTCTGCAAGTTAATAGAAGAGGTTAATGTCTTCATGAATGCTCCTAGCACCCAGCAACTGTGTTTATACTCACTTCATGTTCTCCTGTAAAGATCCCCCTTTTCTCTTGAAACTGGCATGGCAAATCATTAATAGGCTGCATTTCAAAAAGCACAGCAAAAAACTGTGCCGATAGTGTAGCAACTCTTCTTGGTTAGAAAATTATTCCCTTCATTTAAATCTCCCCATCTGTAGTACGCTGTCCTTTCTTAAGAAAAAGTTCCCTTTATTTCCTCTCTTTTCTGTGTTATTATTGCCCTACTGATGTCAAAAGTTGCGCCAATGAGGAATATTAGCAATTCTGCTTTCTGATAGTGTAGATGTGTCCATTTTTTTTTTAAAACAAAGACAAAATTACAGCACTTGTTTTCATAATGTCACAGATAATGAACACTTTTGGCTACAGAATTTTGAAGCAGGAGAGGGCCCAGAACACAGATGTAGGCATCAAGTTACTGAAGTCCCTTCTCCTAATTTGAAAAGCTGCCCGTATGCTTTGCTGGAGCATTCATCTCACTATCTCTGTCCTGGCCATGACTGGACTTCCTAAATCTGCAGCACCATAAATACAATTACAGTTTAGTTCAGACATTGGCCAGGGTCCCTTTTTTTAACAGCTATTTTTGCTTCTGTTTAGGATTTTATTTTTTTAAACAGCATCTGGGCTCATCCCTTACCTCCTCTTCTGGTGGCCGTAAGAGCTGTCACAGAGCAAACAAGTACAGGCTGGTGTGGCTGCTCTTTGCATGATCCCTTTCCTGACCATCTCTGGGCAGGTAGTCTGCATTGAAGTACCCACTGATTCCTGACAATTTAGTGTTAGAACAAAAATAGCACAAATGTTTAAAATTCTTTTTGTGCATGCATATGCTTCTTGGGTTTTACTACTATGTAATGGTAACAAATGGATACGGCAAGGTATTACGTGTTGACAAAAGATGATGTTAACTTCTTGGTGCTTGTGATATCAAGGTTAAAAAAAATTGCAGTTACTAATTACACTGGACTTCTTAAAATAAACATCAAAATACAGATGTTGATCAAAAGTAACGATCAGGAAATGATGGAATTAACAATGCAAATAGTAGTAGCCAGCTTTTGTGATCTGGTTCCTGGTTATTTTTTCTAGACACCACCAGCTCCTCAAAGCAGGCTGTTGTGTATGTGTAATAACCTCAGCTGGCACTGAAACAAATACTTCTTTTATGAGCTGAGATTCATCTCATCTGACTGTAGATGTCCCAGAGGTAGATGCTTAAGCCTACACCAGTTATTCCTGGTTTAATCTAAAGCTAGAGAAGATAAAGAGGAGCAGTGGCCACAGAAAGAATTTATTTCACACAACTTGGACATCTTTCTTGGGTTGGAGTAAATACCCACTGGAAGTGCCTTTTACTCCTCCTTGGCTATAAAGAGAGCTAAGGATGACAAGGGCAGACTTAGATACCCAGCTTTAGAGATGCCCAAGAGAAGAAAAAAATCCCCAAACTAAACTCCTAGTTCTAAAGGTTACAGAGAAATTCTAAGAAATATGAACCAAGTATCCCCTGAAGGATGAAAAGCTGGAGGCAAACCACAAATCAATCTATTACACTTTTAGCCACCTTCATGACTCTTGGAGGTCTCATGAAGAATTTATTTGAAAATCTATTAAAATACAGGTCTAGACTGAGGGCTGGTGTGAACAGCCAGAAGTCCCTGACAACTAGGAGAATTACTCTGCCTTTCACTGGATGTTTACCAGTAATTGCTTATTTTAAATCAGAGTGATTTCTTGATAACACATTTTAACATTTTTTTCTACAATGACCTCTTTAACTAATGACTTAGATCAGACATTTGTTTGCATTTGCTGCACTCATTGTTTTTCATAGTTGTTGACTAAGTTCCTGCTGTCAGCAGATGAGTTCCCTATCTGCATGTCCTTAATAAAGAGAGATCTAACAACAGATGTAGTTTTGTTGAGGTATTTTCAATTCTGCCCTTAATGTGCAGTCGCTCAATATTTAAAATTAGACATTGAATGAGGCTAGGATATAGCAGCACTTGTCTTCTGGTTCTTCATATATAAAAAATTCAGGACCAGCTGCCTCAGAAGCCTCTTGAACCAAAGACATTAGTCCTTAAGCTTCTGTTACTGAGTCTGCCTGTGAGCACTGGATTTATGAAATCAATAAGGAGCTGTGAAAAACATTGCAATGCAATGGTTAGGACAGTTATGGAGTCCTTGAATCTCAGGGTTGTTTGTATATTGATCAAGTTCTGCATTTTTGAAAAAAAAAAATATTATTTTTTCTGTATGCAACAGGTCTTGGTGTTGCATGGTCAAGCTGACAGACAGAAGAACAACAATGCCATGACATGGGGTTTGTCTGATAGTCTCACCAGATCCACTCAGTTACTCTACATTTTGTGCCTATTATTTCTGATTTCTCTCCCAGTGCCCAAGGCTACACTGAGGACCAAGGGAATGGTCCTGAGGATCTTTTCCATTACTCTGTACTTCATTTGCAATAAATGGCTATGTGCATACTAAATACCTCAGCTTCAGACTACCTTTAGACAGTCACAAAAGCAGTTTATTGCCCCACACTCCTTCACCATGAATATTAGACTTCAACTCATGCCATTTGAATCTACCAATATTGTCCCAAAGGTATACCTAAAACAAAAATGCTTGATGCAGACATCATGCCTCCATTACAATTTGCTTCCTTAGCATCCTTAAAACAGCATTATGTGCTACATGGTCTTTTAAGCAGAAGTTCTTTCCTTTGTGTGCAGGAGTGACTGATTTTTGCAACCACATTTTTTGATCTAAGCAGGAACACTTCATTTTTGCTTTCCTCCCTCCTTTGTCACTGATACGTGAATAAATTAGCACCATGTTTCACTCACCTATACTTTTTGGAAGGCATCTTCAACATGGGAATTCAAACAGGCAGTGATCACCCATGTCTTTTATATGGAAAAGAGTACTTGTCCAGCTAAATCCTGGCTACAGGGGAGATTATCCTTGAAAGGGTTAAAGAAACTGTTTTGTGAAAAAGATTGGAAATCATTCCAATGTGACAGTGCAGCTACAAAACATCTGACCTTATGCTTTAGGTATTGGAAAGACGGGCAAATATCTACAGAGAGTGCTCACTAATGTGATAAAATCTCTAAGAGTTAGAAACATATTTGATGCACACAGTCCATGTGTTTTCTGCTTTGTTGTCTCATACAACTTTGCTTTATGGGAGGTAAAATAGTGTTATGGTTATCAAGGTAGCATACTTTCAGAAGATCAATTTTTCAAACATTTCTTAGGAGCCTAGCTTTAGGCTTCCCATTTTGAACACCAAGCTCACAAAGTGGTCTCTTTTGTGCTTGTGGGTGAAAATGTATTGCTCTGGAGTATCGGGGATGGTCTGCCCTACACAAGGACATGTGGTGCACAGATCGCCATGAGAGCACTGGCCAAGCTACCCCGACATTAGGAGCAGGGCAGCCTGTTGGTGGAGACCCAACTGTGTTTGGAGTTAGTGGGTCCTGCCGCAGGGCAGGCTTTAGTAAATCAGGTGATTAAGTACAGACAACTCAAACAGTTTCCTGTGGCATTGAGAGTTACTCTGTCACCTACTTTGCTTATGCCAGAGACCACAAAAACCCAGGTTGGCTGATGCTACTGAGGAAGGCATCAAAGACGCTTCATCCTGGCAGCCTCCCTCAGTGCTGCCATGCCTCCATCCCCCTCAAGCAGCAACAGCGAGGCTCTCGTGCAGGTTCCCCTGTTATCCAGAGCTCTCCCCTTCCCAGGCCAGGAGCAGACTGGCTGCTAGCCCCTGGGCCGCAGGCTTTGTCTCTGCTGATGAAATGCTCTAAGCCAGTCTTTCCAGAGCGAGTATCTCCATACAGTGTTACCCTGTGCCATGTACATGGCACAGATCTGTCTGGAATAAGCTTTACTGTACAATGCAGAGACGTGCCCTCAAAGACACAAAGAGTTAACACAGTGTAATTTTCCTAATAAAACTAAAGGCAGTGCATCATTTTTTTATAAGCTATGGCAGGCTGTGTGACACCATGTAATTTTTGAGGAATTTTATACTTTGCAAGGAAAACAACAATACTCTGTGTCTTTTTAAGACTGTTTTTTGCTGCCAAAAACATCCATTTGCTTTGTCCTGATTGCAGTGGTAAATATTGTGGTGAAGATCTTTAATGATGGCTACAAAGATTCTTTTATTTTACCTTGTGAAGGGACATTTCAGAAGTTTACCGAGCATATTCATCTGCACCTCAAGTAAATGAAAAATACTATGGACCGTATATTTGCTGAAGGAGACCTTACAGGAATAAATGCAACAGAAAAGCAGTAGGCAGTATTAACACATGCAAAGTAACCCAAACCTTTCTATGGCCTACTTAGTAAATAAATTTCTCTGTGTGGCACAGATGGTGGGTAAAGGTAGGAGCTACCATCATATCTCTTAATGCCATCATGCTACCAATGGGAGACAGTATAAGCAGTTCAAGGCTCCAGCTCTCCGCTGCTGCCTGGCTACATGTGTTGAGAACCAAGAGCAGCATCCCTGAGGCTGATACAGGAGAGACACCCACCTTGCAGACACTCAGGAAGGGATCCCAAAGAAAATGTTATCTCTGCTAGGAAGTATCATACCCATTTGGCACCCTAGCTGCAATAATGTGCCTGCGCACCTGTTCTTGCACACGGTCATGTGTAAAATTGGGCCCAGTATGAACAAAAGGCAAAGTCAGGACTACAATGCATAGTGATCATCAAAAACCAGCTTCTCTTGGGATTATCTCTTGTAAATGTGACATAACTCAGTCCCTGCTGCTTAGGTCAGGAAAGTTGAAATGAATGACCTTTTTAGTAAGTCAGTTTTCCTCATTTGGTTTAAATAAGAAAACTGTGGTCCCAGCTGTAGGGTTCTCCTCTAGCAGTGAGAGGACTGGGAATAATATAGGGTGTTGATTTATGTGGGAGGAGGAGCTGACCCTTAGTCTGAGCTCAGAATGGGTTGGAGGGCCATTGCCCTGGTGCCCTGCTCTGACGAGTTCAGAGGCAGAAGTTTGTGGCTGTTGTGCTGGCTGCTCCTGAGAAGCTGAAGTGCCCTGGAAATGTCAGACTGCTCTTCCCAGGCTTGAGGAGTCTCGGGTATCCATTGGCACCTCAAGCTTTAGCTCCCTGCCTAACATAGGACCTCAAGAGCTTTGTGAGCAGCAGTCATCCAGGGGCCCGGAGATGGACATTCACCACTGGCAGAGTTCAGGCAGGGTGTGAAACAACCTGCAGCTGGCCGTCAGTCTCCAGAGCTGGCACAGACCCTGCCCCCGGGGGCTATGGCCTGACAATTGCTTTAGACCAAATGCTGCAGCTTGTTCTCCAGCCATGGCTCTGCCACACTCTAGGAATGACTTCTTTGCAGACTCACTCCATGGTCATCTCCCCTTTGAAGGACCACCACAGCCCTTCTGTGCTGTAGTGCTCCTATAATCTTCCTATGAGGGGAGAACATCTTACTCTTTTTTTTTTTTTTTTTTTTTTTCCCCAGTACGCCATCTCATCAGCTACTTTGAATTATCTTTCTATCAAACTTATTTATTTTTTCCCCTACTCTCTCAGAAGCATAAACCTATTTTCTGGCTCTGCGTAACTGATTTAAATGCTTGCTTTTCTGAAGCACCATACAATTTAATGGAATCCTTGACTACTGCATATGCTAGTTATTTTTATTGCTACATTGTACTTAACTACATTTTTTTAAACTGTTTTCTTATTGATGGGTATCTCAAGCCATTCTTTTACAGCTATAAAGGACATGGTCAATTGTAATAGAAGTAATGTAAGATATATTTCGTCTTTTTGAAAAGCAAGATAAGAAAGCACATTGGAATATATACTCAGATTTTGAAATGATGGAATATAAGAATTGGAGCCTCATGAACCTAAAGACTACTAATGGAAAGGCTATTTAGTTTTTAATGCTGTATTTTTCCAGATGATGTTGAAGGGGCAATATGCAGTAGGCATAGCCAGTGCTAGACACTTGGGAACAATATATAAATGTATACAAAGCTGTTTTGAGGGTTAAATAGAGACACGTGTTGCATGTGATTTTAAAAATACCCAAAAGTAGATTAAGCATGTCATTCCCCTATATTTTGGTGGCACTGAGGCATGTCTATAAATCCCAGTGGATCTCTAATAGCATCTTTACACATCTAAAGACATTTTGAAAACCTTGCTTATTGTGTTAACCCTGAAGAGCAAATTGTGATGGAGGAGTCCTGCTAAATAGCAACAGGGAACTTTCAAGCCCCTGCTCAGCCTTTGCTGGGAGATAGTGAAGGTCTGAATTAACAACAGAGAGTTTGAGATGGTATAGAAGGAAAAATGGGGAATACAATATAAGGTGAGGAATTCAGGCTTGTATGGGGCAGACTTTAAGTTCATATGAAAACCAGAATAGGATGTGTTTCACATGACCGCATGCTTAGTTGCAGGAATTCTTATAAATGAACCCTCAGGAGCTCAAAGCTGAAATGATGATCCATTTGCTACTTGCCATGTTATCTCTGCTAAGCAGTGCAAATGAATATGAAATTCACTTCTACATGGCTCCTGAAAATGACAAAACATTTCTTATCTAACCATAGAATAAGAAAGACGATCCATAGTTACTAATGGTATTGACATCTAATCTTGTCTGACATTCTTCCTACAAGCATTTATTAGTAATTTGCTAAAGAGAGGACATATGACTAACTGGGGGTCAGTTAGTCATTGAATTTGGCTGAATTTCATGTTTGGATGCTGTGAAAGGCTAATCTCTAACTATCTCTGAAACATTTAAATATAAAGTCATGCTATGATCACCAATGGCACATTATACAAATAAACAGCTCTTATTTATTCCATGTATTTCCCAGTGTTCATAAGCACTGCTTGAGCCCAAGCTCAAAAATTATGAATTTGTTTTCAAAACTTCAGGTCAAAAATGCCCTATAGTCCTTTTTGTTTGTTTCTTTTTGTGGGGGTGGGGTTTTTTGGTTGGTTGGTTGGTTTTGATTTTGTTTTGGTTTGTGTCTTGTTTTGTTTTGTTTTTCCCTTTCCCCTTTTTTCTTTGCATTAAATTGCAGGAAAATTGCACATTTCCCTCTTGGTCTTTTACAAACATAAGGATTAAATACACACAAAGTATTTTCCAATAACAAGTCCTCAGAAAAAATAGCACCTGGAACGTTGTGCTAGCTATAGGCTTTTTCACCCACTGGTGTCACAGCTGATGTGGTAGGAGAAGTAGGAGTACCTACAAGTATTTTCACCCAATTCCTGTTCTGATCCTATGCAGCTGCCAGAGGAAGCAAGAAATCATAACAGAAAGCAACTTCATTCTCTCTTGGAAACAGCATTAACAGAGATAGCCCCTAGGGGCTACAGCCACAACAAGGAATGTGGGGCCAAGAAGGGTGGCTACATGGATTTTTCTCAAGTAGATATATGGCACCTTAAATGTTTTTTTCTTCTGTTTTTTCGAGTACAAGTTTGAGTGCAAATTAAGGCAGATGCAGCTAGGACAGAGGGCATGGTGGAAGTGTCCAACAGGAGTGACCATCTTCCATTACTCTTCGTATAGTACTTCTATGGGTAATTACTGTAGGCTTATAACGAATGTTGGCTGACAGCACTGCTGTGGAGTGCTGCTCACAACACCCATACAAGAAGTTTCATTCTCAGCACTACAATTAGTTGCAGAGAGTCAGCAGGACTCGTTCAAGCCTCCTCTGATGGTGACAGATGGATGAGTTTATATTTGCACACCCTGTGAAGACAGGAGTTACAACAGTGTTGGAGTGTAGCATGCGAGTGCTTTAGGTAGTCTTAAAGGCTTAAAGCAGCTTTTAAAATAATCTTAGGAGAATCTCCCACTGCTATGGGAAAGGATTTTTTCTAGAAATTATGGGAAAGTTTAGAAATTGTGCTAGAATTTAACATCTTTCTGTCATAGATGGGGAACTCTGAGGTAGAAAGTTAATGAGTAGCTTGATGTCATACAGCAGCTGAGGGGACCTGGTCATGAAAACCTACTATCCTTGCGCCCAGAACTGCTGTTTTGTCTTCCTGAGCAGCCTGCTGGAGCTGATCCTGCTCTGAGCAGGAGGTTGGACTAGATGATCTCCAGAGACCTCTTCCAACCTCAACTACTTGGTGATTCTGTCACAGTTCCACCATTTTTCTCTGATCTGTGTTTCACCCACAAGCTTTATAATCCTGGAAGAAAATGTGGTAAAGATCTAACCATCAGTTATTTTAGGTTTTTAAAAGCTAAAAATACCATGCATCACTCCCCAGTGGTGTGCTGAGGCTATAATGTTAGGCTCTTGAAAGTCACACACATACAAATACCAAAGAATTCAACTTCATGTGGGTTCTTACGGAGTCTAAATTCACCACCTAATAGGAAATACATGTGCTTATGCATGCAAAGTGGCACCCTTAAATGCTACAAGGTCAAGAAAACTTGTCAAGAAAATCTTTCTGATCTGCCAAGATCTGAGTTCAGAGACCTGCCTCACCTAACATGGATGAGGAGATCAGATGCTAAGTCAAGCAGGAGCAATAGAGATATTACTGATATATGTCACTATCCTGAACTCAGGTGTCATGTGGTTAAGCCAAGAAGAACTGAGAAAGCCTTATGACTGCTAAAGGATATCCATGAGATAGAGACTGTAGTGTGCATTCAGTTACTAACTTGGTTTCTTCAAAGATTATATTTATTTTAAATAGTATTTTCCTTTTGATTTAGAGAGCAATCTGTTTAAGTTGTGTATATGAATCAAGGTATGCAAAAGCAATTTTTTTGCTCTACATGTTATTATTTCATGATCCGATTTAAATCTATTATGACTTATTAATATCTGGTTACATCCTACATCCAAAGCAGGACATCACCCCACAAAGTAGCCAAGGTGACAGATCTTCTATATAAGAAGTTATGAATTAAATATTGCAGGCTTTTTCCTAAAGTAAGATCAGATTTCCTCAGTGTTTCTGTGTCCAAAAATAAATTATTTGTCTTTCATACCGAAATTTAAAAAATGCTGTAAGTTCTAAGAAATACAGTAGTGAACTTCACTATGCTGTGTCTAAATGTCTCATAACTGCTGTCTCACTAATTAATATTGTAGAGAATATTGGGATTCCTCATAACACCTGTTATTGCTAATGGGAGTAATAGTTACTTATTAAAGAAGGGTAGATCTCTATTCAAGCTGCAGTTTGCAGTGCAGTGGGTTAAAAAATATAGCACAGTCTCAGCCTTAAATTTCATAGATGATATGCTGGCCCTGTTGAAGTCAATTAAAATTTTGCCATTGATTTCCAATGGCAAGTGTTCCACAATACAGGTTTGGACTGTAAAAGAAATCAATATTATTTTAAGACATTTACTGGCTGAATTCTGTTTATTTTTAATTCCCTTGGTTCCTTCATGTAGACCAAGAGAAATTCATTCAGAGGACTTTGTGGACTGGTAGTTTAATGAGTATGATTTAGACATGAGGCAACAGCCTAAATCATATGTCATTGCTTTTCAGTTTTCAAACTTCCCTTTTACAACTGAGGTGTTTTTTAGCATAGCAAAATTAAAAATTCACATACATTCCCACACAAACCCAACACTATCAAACAACCTAAACCAGACATCCCCAATATTTAGTTGATATGATCTGCCTTTGTGTGAACACACAATCTATATATATAGATATACTTTACATATATCTGCCCTCTCCATCATTTGAAAATGAGCAAAAGTGGGTCATTTTGAAAGAATGTTCAAGAAACTGTAGCACAGAAAATCAGTTTGCAGGCTGAGACCCTGCCTGATCAGTTTTGCCTAGAATCACTTTCCCCCACAAAGTTAATAATCCCTGAAAATTTTAGTGTAAGGGACACACTGACATCATGCAGCTGTATATGTACTTCACTAAGTTGCTATGAAATTGAACATGTATTTCTATTTTACAGTATAGTAATTTTCAGATTTACACCATGCTTTAAAAAAAGTATAACAATTTTATGCCTATTTTCAATTAAAGGAGATTATTTAGTTCACAATGTCATTGCAGTGAGCAGGTTGGTTAAGCTACTACATGGCATTTGATATGACAAGATTACTTCAACTGCTATGTATTAATATGTATATGTGGGGTACAGTTTTAGAAAATTAAAAGGAGATTTATTAAAAAAAAAAAGATTTTTCTTGTATAGCTTTGCTTTTAAGATCTAGAAAGGCAGCCTGGCTATATGCATGTTTTCTAAGTAGAAAGAAATACATTTATCAGTATTAAATGCAGTGCAATATACTTTACATAATAACGTACAGAGTAAGCACATGTGTATTGTATTTTAGACAACGTTGTTCTTGTATAATTTATCCATACAGTATACACTCTTTTCCTCAGAGAGGGAATATATCCAACATATTCACAACACCCATACACTCCAAATATTTAGACCACTCTGAGATGTTAAGGGAGTTGCTTCATGAGACAGATCACATGTTCTTGTTTCTCTGTGAAAATTAGGTGGTACCTTAATTAATGCTGAATTGCAGTGGAATTCCATGTGAGTACTTACGACATTCACAAGGCTACAGAATGAGTTAATTATGATCAGTGTTATTACAGTGAATACCAAATGAATTAATAATGCTGGCACACTTAAAATGAAGTGTTACCAAGGACTGTAATAGAACACGTAAGGTTAAACATTATGTGATGAAAGGCATTACGCGCTCAGTGGGAAGAAGCAAAACTCAGCCTCTGTAGCTCCACACTCGCAAGCACGGTGTCCGTTAGCATCATGCACGCTTCATATTTGAACAAATCGAATACATGTTTCCTTGCAGGAACAAGTGTTCAGCAACACCAGCCACAGTTTAACTTTCCAGGGGAGAAAACACACCCTGTAGAGGAGCGATATTTCGTAGCAGCACTCTGAAGATCTCCTTCTCCTACAGACAGAATTTTCCTGGGTATCTATAACATTAAAACAGTTCACTGACAGGAAGCTGGAGACAGTAAGAACACCTGAATCTCCTACAGCATGCTGCCCCAAGTCATGCTGTCGCTTACCAGACACTGAGGACTCTAGCTGGAATGAAACTGTGAAATACAACAACCTGACTCAACCGAATAAATTATTGCTTCATAACCTTCTGAAGATGACCTGCCTCGAACTCATTGTGAATTTTTTGTTTAGATATAATATATTGCAACATTTCAACAATTCATATCTATTATAGATTTATAAGATGTGAAAGCATAAATTGATTTAATCAGAAGTAATTATTTTTATGCCTACCACTTAAAAATATGCAGAAATGAATTTATGGTTATTTGGCAGCCAGTGGGAAGTGTGTTTATAAATGTTGAAGCCGCTGTTGGCAAATGTAAGTGTTAAAGCACAGAAAACAGCTTTTAACTTCTACTCGTCAGCTTTGGAATAAAGGAATCCTCATTCCTTGTGAGAGCTAGGCTGTGATCCATGTACACTTCCAGCAGCTTCACTGAAATCCCTCAATTCATTCCACACTCATAGGCATGGCAGAGAGATAAGAATTTGCCCTCTAAGCTTTGACTAGTTCTTCACTGGCTCTCTTATTGCCTGTAATTACAAACACATATTATACAGTAATTCTCTGGGGGATTAATATAAATGAATGGATAAAATAAGGACTTAATATACTTTTCTCTGCCTTAAGCCTTAGTATCTTATCTCTAGCTAAAGATGCTTATATTGCTTAACACACGTGCACCTACCTTTACATGTAGATCGCATGCTTGCAGGTTTTGTTGAAGAGAATCAAGCACATACTTAAAACTGTGTCAGTGCTTAAATCCTGTGTTCTCCAGGGCTAGCATGCATCATCGCTTTCCCAATTCGAGTGTTACGGTTTTTAGCAGGATCAGTCTACGTTATACAAATACATGCATGCTGCCTTAACGTATGATAGTTCTACGTGCAGTACTCCTGCCAATTTCTCATAGTTTGGCTTCTATTTGCAAAGTTTACTTTTAAGTAATTTGTGAAGTTTTACATTCTATCAATGAATTATTTTGTGTTACATCTTCATTAGATTACTCCACTTCCGTGCCTTCTAGACAGATAGGCTAAAAATGCCTAATTTGCTCTAAATAAATTCCCCTTCAAGTTCTAGACATAAATGCAATTGTTTTTATTTGGAAAAGAAATGAGCAACAGAAATCAAAATGGTCAGTAAAATTAATAGCACAAGATAGACTGGTGCCAGGAAACTAACTTATTTATGAACTGGAAGAAATATCCTGTATGGAACAGCAGTGGTGTCTGACCTGTCTACACTTAATGATATTCAAAGTCATCATTTTTAAACAACAAGCAAGGGTAAAACTCACCATTACTGAGTAAGTACACTTTTAACTCGGAATATGTTACAACTTTTACACATCTTTTACAATTTTGAAGATGTAACTAAGAATTGACTGTGTACAACACAGGGTTACTCCTAGTATCTGACTTTATCAAATGATGGGGTTCTCTTTCATTCCTGTACTCTGGCTTATTGTGGAAATCAGTAGCATTTCCAATAAATTATAGATCGACCAGTACTAAAGACTCTTCGAAAACCATACTCAGTCATCTCCTACTCAACCCTTTTAAGCTCCTATTAGGCTCCTTTGAAAACCATAGAGTGCCCTCTGTTGATCAAAACATATTCCTTTAACATATTAAAGCTCTCACACAGCAAATGTTACATTTTCATCTTTTCCAATGCTTCAGTTAAAAGAAAAAAAAAGCTAATTTTGCAAAAGTGACGGTATTCACTTAAAGATTGGTGTTAGAATACAGAAGTACATAAAAAAAAAACCCCAAAACCCAAAACCCCAAGACCTACTGCATTACTAAATATTTACACATAATACTGATGATTAGAAAGATACATACCTGGCGATGCTAGTTGAAAGCAATTTCATTCCCTGCGTGTGCATGAGTATGCACATGCCTGTTCATTGGTGCCTAACATCACAGACATAGTTATACACATTCCTAATAATATAATGAAAAATAGTATTTTTAAAAACCAGATGCAAACACAGATGTTAAATGCCACAGAATACAGTGAGCAACAAAAAATGTGTGGTAAATGGTGATTACTTAATCCTACCATGTTCTCCCAAAGAGCAAAACAGCTGAGTGCAGCTTTTAGCTCCCATGTTGTCTCTGCATGACACAGAAAAATTGATGGCCTGGCTTTCTGGTGACTCTTTGAAACTAAGTTCCAGCAAGCCTTGATAAAACGGTAAATTTTATTGCAATTTCTGAGCAGGAATTCATAGGAAGACAGGAATAGTTCTTTTTTTTTTTTTTTTTTTTCCCTGTCTTTTTTCCTTTCTCATCTGTTTGCTGGCTGAGACTGAAAGCATTGTTATACTTAGGACTGTTTCATATGTTAATTGATTGAGGATGTCAACACTGAAAGTGATTGATTTGCATTAAAGGATCTTATAAAATAACGTATCCTCTTATATATTTTATTGAAATGCTGAGAACAGACTCACACTTCATGGTGAATGTTGAGATAAATAATAGTGTATACTTAATATGTTAGTTAATTAAATAGTTCAATTTATCTTGTGTCTGTATCATTGTACAGATAATGATTCATTTGTAGAAGTAATTGTTCTGTGCTATTTTGTAATAAAGAAGGGCCAGTTTCCATTCTTCCGTAGCCATTTGAAGATGTCGTAAAAAAAGAGAAGAATTGTATGGTTTAATTTCTTTTCCTGTATTAGGACTTCAGTACCAAGTGTTGAAGAAACAGGTTCTAATGCTGAATGGCTGTGTATTCAGAAATATGGTGGTAACTATAAAAGCATACAGACACCTTTTGAATCAGGATAAATTGCTAGTAAACACAGTAAATTAACATTAATTTCCTAATATAAAAGGTACAGATGTAAGCCAGAAGTCTGGAAATTAAAGAGAAAAAACACAGAAACTCTGTTCTTCAATGATCTTGCCTCTTGCTTGCATTATATTTATTCTCCAAATGTGATATTTTTTTAATGCTATAATTAAAACATATATTCATGAAACTGAGGTTTTATTAAATTGAGAATATGGTAATACAAAATCTTTTAAAGTACATTCATCAATACCATTTTTGCATATAATCTTCTTTTTGTCAGGTCCATAGATTAAACATGTTTCAGTTGTGAACTGAAACATCTCAAGTACATTTTTGTAGAGGGGGAAAAAAAAAAAAAAAAAAGACAGCATAAATGTCAAAAGAAAAACACACGAGGGTTTTTGAAAATTAACAATATATGTTGACATTCATACTGATTGTAATTTATTTTCTTTGAAATCTTAATGATCCTACAGTTTCATACAAATTTTGGTAACTACTACTCAAAAGTAAGCTAAATATTTAAAATAATATTTCATAATACACAGGGGGAAAAAAAAGAGTAACCAGATTAACTTCTCTCACTTTTTTTTAAAGGAAAGTCTCAAATTCATTAAAAATAATGTAGTTTTAATTGCCTAATGGCAAGGAAAAATAAAAATGATTTGGGGTGCATACATTTAAAATAAGTTTCCTTTGGCTTATCAAAATAATTCTTACAATTTTCCTCAAAAAAATGGAATTAATATGTAGAAATCACTTCCAATATAGAAGATTCTAATTGCAGAATATTCCCATGACAACAAAGTAGTTGTTATAGTCCTGCGTTTTCTACCTGTCCTAGTAGCCACAAGAGGGCACTCTGCTTTTGTTTGTAACTGGGTTCAACTATTATCTGTAGTTTATGGACATGCTGTTCTACAAGTAAGATTCTTTTTTTTTTTTTCCTTTTTCTTCCCATTTCAAAGATCGTATATTTTACCACTGTATATAATGAACTGATGAAATGGTAGGATCAAAAATCCTTAATGAGTGACCGCACTTCTACAACTTGACTCACTCGACTGAAGTATCCCTGTTGCAATTGCACTACTGGAGCTCTCACAAACACATTTGTTGTGTTGAGTATATATGATACACCCAAAACCACCACTGGTGAGATTTGTTTTATGGAGAGATTGAACTCTGGGGCAGCATTAAACAGAAGCAGGACTCGCTCTTCCAAGTCGCACAGGCAGCAGATGCAGACTTTCTGTAGGACCTGAAAAGAAGGACTACACCGAAGGAAGATGGTGTGGGTGCAATCACACCTCCATAAAATCTCATTTTTGCTGTCAGGCTATGCCTTGACTGCAACGTATTATACAGCCAACAGCTAGTTGTAGGTTGTACTCCTTGTACCTGCCCCAAAAATATCTATTCTATTGGTCATTTTAAATGTGATACATAGTGGCCCAAACATGGCATTTGTTTCCATATATATTTTCTACTGTAATATATAATATTTTCTGTTTCAGGTAATAATTAAGGAACATTAACAAAAGTTAACAGGTATTTCGCCAAGCTAGACACAGAAGGCTGCTTTGTTTTTTCGGTATCCTAGACTATATATAGCTTTAGACCATGCAAGACTAATCTTCTAACTAGATTTCCAAATAAGCCTTCCAAGAAGAAAGCTGTCTAGGCATGGGGCAGACCTTTTTGTGCCCATGTATCACTCCTTTTCAGAAGCACAGGGTGCTTTTCCCTGGGAGCTGCATCACAGCAAGGGGAAGGATGCTGGTGTCTTCCACCTTTTCAGCCTTTTGACAGTGTGTCTCCATCTGGAAGGCCTTTCTCCACATTTTGTCATTAACAAAATCACAAGTAAGCTTTGTCCCTTTAGGTGGGCCTTTACCAGACCCATACTGTGTCCTGGCATACAGTGTCTTACAGAAAGATGGATAGCGTTTACTCTATATTTGTGGTTTATCTATGGCATATTTTAGATTATCTATGGCATATTTTAGATGTTAACTATCTTTCCACAAAACTTCAGTTTAGATGCTCAAGGAAGTAGATGGGATTTCCCCCATGGAAACCTTCTCTCTGGAAACCTTCAGAGACATTTCCCTCTCCACACTGATTGAAAAGTTCAGGCACTGCTTTTTTAACTTCAAATTGATTAAATTTCAGTCTCAAGTTATGTGCCTGAATCAGGTGGATTCTCCATGCAAGAGTATCTAGCACAGACTGCTAGAATAGCACCCTATGGAGACCTGGAGGTGTAGGAAAAGGTTTTGTAAAACAAAGACAAGCAACCAAGAAACATGAATTTTATAACATAACTGGTGTTTCCTGCTTGGCAACATCCCTGGTGTGCTGCTAGAATGATATCGGAGACCTCAAGTGTTCATGGACTATTAAAACATGACACTTTCACAGCTCCCCCCATTGCATGAATGGATTAAAAGGTACTAAGATGGTGGGGATATTATAGTAGCCTCATAGTATTATACCCATGATGAACCCACTCGTAAGAGATAAAGAATTAAAAGCACAGTCACTCAGACTGGAATGTAAAGAGGTAGATTGCATAGCACAGATTTTTCTTTTCTCTATCTTAATAACTTCAGTTTCTTGGAGCACATGAGACACAACCAGAGCAACAAGATATGCTTAAAATAGCTAGCTGAGTGCAGAAACAGGTATGTTTCTCTGTATGGCCTCAACTATCTCCATCCCCTGACCCTACTGCCAGTCCTTGCAGATGTTCCTCAGGGCACTATTTTTGTAAAGCATGTCACACTTAGGTGTTGATCACATACTTGGCAAGATAAACTATGTCATTCTTTTCCCTCTGGAGGGGGAGGAGAAAATGAATTACGGGTTTGATTTGGTGTGAGGGTAATTTAGAGGGGTAAACCTATTTACAACATCATAGCTGTTAGAAAGTCAAACCATGCCAGTGGTTGCTTGGTGAGACTAGATTCATCCAGATGTTCCTCTCTATTTTTCTGTAGCTACTTGTGCCCACTCTCCACCCAGCGAGTCAGCCATGACAGGAGGTGACATGAGTCCAACGCCTCCGTTGGTAGTAGCTGTGAGATGAAGACCCTCCATCCCGCTGTGCAAGTAAGCAGCTGTGCATCAGGTCATATTTCATGTTGGCAGTATTTCTTCAACCAGCTGCTGTCCCAGTCTGGTATCTGTGTTCCTCTTTTTAAAACTGGCCCTTCTCTGAGTTATGGACAAAAAAAAGAATGAGCAACCTGCTTATGTGTATTTAAATATGAGCAGCTCTGGAAATAAAGACAACCAGTGCTTGGAGAGAGAATAACAGATGATCTGATCTGTCAAAAGGCCACGTTCAAGCTTGAGTCCACTTTCCTTCACCCTGAACATAGAACATACGACACCTGGAGGTTTGATTTCCTTCGTTGCAGCGCTCATCACCTGTGCTGTTTGAATGGAGAGGAATTTCCCCTGCTCTACTACCACTGCATATTTTTGTCTAATTTTGTATTCTTTGATAGCAAAATTCTCAGGAAAGGGCAGGCTCTCAGCAACAGCCACAGCATTGGTGGCAACTGCTGGAAGTATGCTGAATTAGACGGACCTATCCATTACTCTGGCAGATAAATCTTTTCTCTTGTTTGAAACTAGAAAACACAAAGTTGATAATTGCTCCTGGCTCTAAGTAATGAAAACACAATATATGCTCTTCATGCTGAATCCATCAAAAGGTAAAAGTATATTAAGCCTCAAGTCAAATGACTTCCCAATTAGCCAGCCAGGTTTGTATCCATGAAAAATGCAAATTACAGATGAGTGATGAGATCTTGTATGTGTTACTGTTTTGCAGTCTCAGACTTTTTAGGTAGAATGGTAGCAATAAATAATGCTTCTGAATGCTCATGCTGTGAAATTGCTTGCTGTTGTGAATACATCTCTTCACTACCTGCAGGTGCAGCAGCGAAAGTACAAGCACTGTTAATCACCCCTGAAGTGGTGAAAGAGGAAAGAAGGGAAGATCCTTCCTGGCAATGTCTTTCTGAAAACCCAGTGAATCTAGACATGTTTTTATGTTCAGGAACTCAACAGTGCACCTGCTTAGAGGCTGGATGTGTCAGATACTCTTTCCTCTCCTCTAATCCCCTCACTCCCTCCTGCCTCTTCGAAAAGTCCTTATTTAATACAGAAAAGAGTTCCACCCATTTTTAGAGTGAGCATTTTTAGAGTTTAGCTACCTGTGAGGGCATCAGCCCTGCAAGTTCTAGGTAGTCCTTCCCAGCAGGCAGATGGTGGTGGTGACTGCTACACATAGTAGACAGCAGTAACTTCTCTCCTAAAGGGTAAAAAATGGCAGCCTTGAAATGTAAGTTTGCCTCTGATCTACACACATTACTTCCCAGGGTAAAATCTTTGCTTTATTTCTTGTATCAGCCTGATGCTTTGGCTTGTCCTGAGGTTCAGTTAATGCCAGCAGAGTTCACACTCTGTAACACATATTCGTGTTCTTTCAAATTTCACACACTTCAAGGATGGTCACTGCCCCCACTGTTGCATGCTGAATTGTGAGCCACTGATTGTACAATTGCATTTTAACACTGTTTCTAGCAGACCTCTTAGAAGTAATCCACTGATTCCCTGGGGAGCTGCAGGCCCTCCCAGACAATGTCTGCATCTGTTTACTTTCTCCTTCAGAGTGAGCATATCATGCAGAAGTTAGAGTCGATCTAATTTATGATGCAGGTATTTCTTCTGTGACACAGAAAATATTGCAAATATATCTAATGTGTTATGGAAAACAGTTTTATATAAATAATTTTTGTCTTTAATCCCTTCAGCTGATGATCTCTCTCTGATTCTCCAGCTAATTTCACACCACTGTCTAACCTAAACCCTCTTATCTTGTGCCTGCTTTCAAAGTTGTCAAAGTGAATGTTGTATTATATCAGAATAACATATGCAATGATGTTTGACAAAACAAGCCTGACAGTTTTGTAAAGGGACAATACAGAAAAACGTCTTCTAGTGGCAACCTGAGTACTTCCATCTGTACTTTCCTATTTTGCAAGGAAAACATGTGTCCTTTGCGCAATTCAGTAGACTGCCATTTTTCTTTTTATATGGCAACAGTCTTCATCTAGGTTGCTTCTACCAACCGTATATGGGACACACCAGGTTTCTTCACTCCAGATTTTGTGGAAGAGTAGATAATCCTTATGCAACAATGCTGTGTTGTTTTGTTTTTTAAAAGGGAGAGAGCGCTAATTAAAAGACACAGGAGTGTGGTAAAATGCACAAGGAAGTTGAATTGTATGTTGGTACTTCTGAATTGCACACATTCTACTTGGTAGCTCTGTTCTACAGTTCCCCTAGCTGTAATATGGGAGTGATAATATTATAAGCCTAACACATTGGTTTGGTGAGTTTTATTTCGCTCAGCCTTGCAAAGTGCTTTGAGAACCTTGCTGATGTCAGTGAAATATGAGAGGCGCTTTTCTCTCTCTCTTTTTTGTTATTGTGCCTGGAAATCATAATGTTTAAGTACAAATAATTTATATTCATGTTTCCTTTGAAAATAAAGGAATGAATGGAATATTTTGCAATTAAGATTGCATTGCATTTGCAAAATTTGCCAGCAATCAATCCTCACATGTAGAAAAAAATCATGTGACAGATCTATGACAGTGACACAATGAAAAATCATTTAATTTATCTTTCACACAGTTGTTATTCATTTAAAACACTTCTGTGAGCTGTATGCAATAATTTCTCATGTCTATGTATATTGCAATAAAAGAAAACCCAAACTAGACAGTCTACATTTCTATTACCTCAAGAGCTGATTTTTTTTAGCTCTTCTATGAAACAGAATAGGTCTGGTTTAGCTGCAGGATTAGGTAGCTCCATCAAAACACTTGTTACTGCAGTAGAGGATGTTCTGTTGTGCACTGCATGCTCTTTTCTTTCTCAGCCAATGCTACCTTATTTTTCAAGTAACACCAAGACAGTGGTGTACAGCTTATGTGATAGACCAGTACTTGAGGTGTATTGTTTTGGCAAAGCTGCAGAACTGAAATATTAACAGCACTTTTGGACATTCACAAAAATCTAGAGATGGTTTTAAGTCTGATAATACAGGTATAACTTTTCTGTGCCGACCTCATCTCCAGTTAGTGAATTCTACTCCGTGTATCTTCATTACTTACTGGTTTCAACTGACCCTAGCTGCAGTTTTCAGCATGTGGTCTGAGGAAACCTAAGCATGGATGGACTATTTCTAAGACTTCCAGAAAAGCTAAATAACAAAAGCAAAGTCAATGTCATGAAATTAGAATTCATTTTCCAGAAAACTACCTCTTCAGAGGAAGACATGGGGGTGCAAACTGGAAAGAGTTGAAAATCATTGTAATATACTGGATCTAATTTCACTAAGTACTGGATCCAATTTAACTCACACTCTTTAAAGAACATCTTTACCACTCCCAGAGGCAAGCAAAGGAATGTGAGAGTACCTCAGAATAAAGTCCTGTAAGTCCACCTGATTAAACAACCACCATAATCGACTCATGGCAATTGCACTTCAATAAGGTACATATTTATTTAAGTGGGGATCATGCAAGTCTAGATCAAAGCTTGAAGATTAAGGTGGCATTTGCAGCAAGAGTGTAGTCTTACCATCTAACAATATTAAAATGAGTTTTGGCCTTAATCTTTATGTGTTAATCCTACTTATGAAAACTATTTTCTCTGCCATTTGCAATGAAGTTTGGTCATATCCCCGAGAAAAAGGAACAAATATTTATATATTTTATTTCAAGTCGACTACTTCATTATTTTTCCATTCTCTATAAAATTAGGAAATTTGGCATTAAAAGCATGAATTCCTAGAATTTTAAAAATACACTGAACACTAGAAGTACATTGAAATAGGAGTAGGATTGATGAGAAATGTTTGAAAGGTAGCATGGATCTGCTAAGAGAGCTTGCTGTTATTTCCAAAAGCAGAAATTGTAAATCTATCAAAACGTCATGAAATTCAGCTAGTGAAAATTCAGTTTAAAAGAAATCCAAACTTGCTGAATTAGGAAATATGAGGTTGAAGCACCCAAATGGCTTGGGCTCTGCTCTACTGTGGCTTTCGGGGAGGATTTCCATAGCCTGCAGAATGTCTCCTGCTGCTGTTTCTGCCAGATCATATCTATGTTGCTATGTTAAGGCTACACTTTATGAAAACCACTGTTTCCTCACAACATCCGGTATGTTTACCTTCAGAAGTGTCTTTTCAGAAGAACTGGAGGTATGTGGCCAGTAACATGCATTAAAACACCAAGTTACTGAGGAAAGCAAAATTGGAAAGATGTTAAAAACTATTTTCTTTTAGAGGTATTTCTTTGGCTACTTTTCAAAACATCTGAGGAAAGTAACAGGTTTTAGTGTTTTCTTTAAAAAAAATGTTTCCACACATAAAAAGTCTTTTGGAGTGAGAGGAATAGGACAGGCAATCTGAAGATATTGTCAAAATTCTGTTTTAAAGACATGAAGAGATTAAAAGGAAATAGTGCTGTCTTCTGTTAAACAAGACTTTTTAAAATATTAATTACAGGTTTCACCACCATGGAGAACTTCAGGACATGTAGCTGATTACCTACATTTCAAAGGTAGCAAAAGTCCTAGGAGGACACACAGAAGACAAGGTTTTTCCAGTTTTGTAAGGAAGATGCGGAGGCTGTGTTTTGCTGATGCAACTGTGCTCCCTTTGATACACGAATCAGAAAAAGATTCATCTTTTACTCAGATCTTTTCAGATTTTCTCTTCTTTGCTTGGGGGTAAGGAAATATTCATGGAAGAGAAAGCAGGGGAAGGAAAAATACTGGTAGAGGCTGGTAATGATCAGCCAAACTCACTATTTTCTCATACGCTGTGTATGGGTGTATCACTAGAGGAAAAGCAGAGCCCTACAAAGGATTGTACTCAGTGAAGGAGGAAGGAGACATTTGTTTACCTTGCCATTACCAAGTACATAGCTGTATGCACAAAGGCAGATAGTGGGGAACAGCTGACAGTATGGTTTATACTTGTTTGGATGGCTGGTTCCTAAGTCTAACCTCATGCCTTAGGGTCGCTGCTGAGAACACAAGAGTCTCACTCCCCATTTGAATTAATTTTCTTTTTTTAAATTATTTTAATTGGTCTTGCTTAAGACCTGTCTGCATGACAATATTAACATGAAACACTCAAGGCTTTGTTTTTCAACTGGAAAATATAGTCTGCTTATAGCAACTCTCATTTGACTTTGATATTATCTTTTTTTGCAGCATTAAAAGTGTATTTCTTGGAACTAGATCATGTTAACCTTTAAAAAATCAGTGAGGCTATGTCTAAATTTTATCAAATATGAGACACAAACCCTCACTGCTCACTCTCTTAACTGACCAAAAATCAGATGCCTGGGCGAAAGTAACAACTCAGAAGGAACGTACTCTGTTTCTCAGCTCCAAGCAGTGGTACCTAGTAGGATTTATGCATGCACAACTCGCGTTTAGACTGCATGTTGTGAATGAAGTCATATAGCTTTTGGTCGTCTCAGTAGAGTACCTACAATGTACACCACACAACAGATTCCTCTCTATCTTTAGATCACTCATTTCTAAGATAACAAGCTTTTTCAGAATCTGTGTTAATTCTTTAAATACATAAAACCATGAAAAAGTGCTTAATTTGCAGAAATGGATGATGCAAATACAGGTGTACTGTAGGACCAATGGTGTATTTTCTGCATTTCAGTATTTTAGTCAGTGTGCTAAATAACTGAATGAACTACAGCTCTTAATAGGGAAATTTCATTTCACTGAAACACCTGTCAACATTTTCTACATTATTTAAACCACATGTTCAGTAACTTGCCTGAAAATTTAAATATGATAGATTATAATGTCTTCTAAGTTCTTGCTTTCTTGAGGGAAATAGATTCAAAATATCTAGAGGTTAGTAACACACAGGAAGCAAAACATGTGGACCAATCCTGAGTAATCTTGATACTGAGTAAAGTTTGCCATCCAGATGCTGAAAAAAAGAGACTTCCTTTTGCATCCTGAAAATTGAAGCATTAACTCATTAAACACTCCTTGGAAATACAAATAATGAGGTTTAAGTCTTTCACTGTCTCAAGACTTCAGTTCATACTTTACCTCCTTAGGTCTAGCCCAAATGTTTGCCTGAATAAACTGATTCATATAAAAATCACTTACCACCAGTATTGCTCATGATGTTAGCTCTCAAGGACATAGAAAGTCAACAAAATTTCAATTTGTTTCCCTTACAGAACGTTTCTTTGGTATACAATGATATCAGATACTGTAGTACATGAATATTTATTTAAATTATCATATATCTAACATGTTAATTCATATTCCTAATTTTTCTATTTTTAGCTTTTTACAGGATAAGGAATGAACATTTTTTAACTATGGTTTAGACCAACTATGCTTGAATGAAAATTAAGTTTCATTTAAAAATGACCCCAAACAGAACTTGAGATAGTTAAGGCATGCATATACAAGAGGAGGGGAGGAAAAGTTTAGTCCAACACAACATATTTTTCTCTGATTTATCAAATCAAGCATCATGTAATTGAGAAGTCCATTTTTCAGCACGTCCTTCAGGATTTTAGAATTAGTAAATTCCATCCTTTTTTCATTTTCCATAGGTAGAAAGAGGCTAATGACATCATTACTGCTTGCTCTGTCAGATTTTCAGTTTTGCATGAGCTAGTCATTAAATCTGGTATAATATTCCCTCCCATGTTTCCATGGGAGACGCTGCGGCTGTCCAAAGCCAGCTTGGTGCCTCAGCAAAGATGCGGCTCCATGTGCTCACCCAGTGCCATTACCAATTCTGTGCTTTGGACAATTTAGAAACTTTGGCACTAAACACACACTGCTGTCAGCTACCCCCAATGGCAATTGAGGACTCCAGCCAGGCTCCAGGCACGAGGTTTCCTAGCTTGGCTGCACGGTGGCTGGCGCACCACTCCCCTGCATGGCTCCAGCATGGCATGCCGGAGGCTGGCAGCTCTGCAGCACCAAGATGTTGAGCTGCCTGCACCTGCAGCCTCTGGCCAGCCAACGGCAGAGCCAGCCCAAACGCCTCAACACAGAAGCCTGGCTGAAAGCATATTCATTGACTGTGGTATTGTGAGCACATGCATAGAGCCACTGCTAACCCTCAATTAATAAACGTGACGCCAAAGTGCGGGGGCACTAAGCAGCAGTCGTGCTAGGTCTGGGCAAGCATAGGAGTTTCAATGCTGGACCTGAATGAGCTGCCATGAGTAGTCTCATCAGGGTCTCTACACCATTACCTGGAGTATCCTAACCTCCATGTATCTCTTAAAAATTGTAAATCTGGCTGTATCATCTTTCAAGTTTAATTTAGAATACGTCTATAGACAGTACTAAAAAGTCATCATAATTTTTAATTGAAGCAACTGCATAAGTTCTTATTTTCTATATTTTTACATCATCACTTGTTATAAATACCACCAAAAGGTTACTATACCTATTTAGGCTTCTACATCTTTCTCATCATTCTGACTACCATGTACATCACATATTAATCATTAAGATACAGAAGAAAAAGACTCTGTGAGGGGCTGGTGTCGTATAAATCTAGGACCCTGCTGTTATCCATTAAACGAATGACCTGCAGAGACAGAGTTGTCACATATACAGCTACACTTCAGTAGAGATTTTCCAATAGCACAAATGTACGTTATCTTTAAGGCACTTTCAGCAAGACTCCCTGGAACCGACTCACAGCCAGATCTTCCAGTAAATCTGAAAGGGATCACAAAGATCAGTTTCAGGCTGGGGATATACTAAATACAAAGGATTCCAGGTGATCCAAAAGAGATTTTACCATTTTAAAACCTCCCATAGTTGTGTTTCCAGAGTCAAAGATTTGACCTGTGATCTGTACAACACATAAAATACTTAATACTTGCTCTGTGGTTTGTTTTTTTTTTTTAAGGCAGCTCATAAATTTCTTGCAGTCTTATGGCATACCATTCAGATTGATTTATGGGGTACAGCTCAGATTTCTTATAGCTGAATTACCAAGCACAAACCAGGTACACCATCCCATTAAAAATGAATTTACTATGGGAACTGCACATTGAAAGTTAAATAATGGCTTGATTTTCAAGCTGAAACTGAAATATTTGCTTTTCTGCCAACTAATCCAAAACACTCTATGAATAATTGCATTACCTTTGCTTTCAAAATGTTATTTGTTTTCACTGAAGGTCATAGTCTTTGGGGAAAAATTACAGAATAATAAGCATTACTTTACATACTCTGACCTGTAGTGCCACCACTGTCACACCTTTGCACTGAAGGGTACGCCTATCTTTGAAAAAAACTTGGTTATGCTGTTGGGATTTTTAAAAGTTGTTTTTATTTTATTTTAAAGGAAATTTTACATATGTATACATACACATAAACAGCTGCAATTCATATGAACTGCAAAGTCATGAATGAGTTCCAGATCAACAAAATCTAGAACAAAAAAGTTCTTAATCCTAGAGCACATCATCACAAGTTATGTTTAGCTCACATTTCATAGGAAGTAATATTTTAGTAAATGTCCTAAAGAATAAGGAAAAATAATGTGTGAGGTTCTCTTTATCATATTCTTTTTCCCACCACTCTTACTATCATAAATTCAACTATACAGACCCTTAAAGGAGAGATAAATGATCCTAACAGAATGCAAAATATTATGAGTGACCCTGCATAGTTATTTCTCAATGTTTGTATTCTGCAGTCTACAAGGATAAAAGCAAATTCCCTAGAACAGTGAAAATACAGGGTCCCAGCCTGCCCAGCAGATACAGTCCTCATTTTTATTTCTAAACATTTCTGAATATTAACTTTATGATATGCTTAGGATTGAAGAGAACAGTCACTTTGAAAAGAGGTCTGATATAGAATTTTTCATCACATGGTATGGAAACCTTGCCTAACATACCAGAAGTGATAAAATAAGAAACCATCAGACTTGAACGTATAGTGCCTCCTTGTCATGGTTTAGCCCCAGCCAGCAACTCAGCACCACGCAGCCGCTTGCTCACTCCCCCTACCCCGATGGGATGGGGGAGAGAATCGGAGGAGTAAGAGTGAGAAACACTCCTGGGTTGAGATAAGAACAGTTTAATAATTGAAATAAAGTAAAATAGTAATGATAATAATAACAATATAATAATGATAATAATAATAATAATATACAAAGCAAGTGATGCACAATGCAATTGCTCACCACCCACCAACTGATACCCAGACAGTTCCCAAGCAGTCATCACTGCTCCCCGGCCAACCCCCCCCCCCAGTTTGTATACTGGGCTTGATGTCATATGGTATGGAAAAGCCCTTTGGTCAGTTTGGATCAACTATTCTGGCTGTGCCCCCTCCCAGTTTCTTGTGCACCTGGCAGAGCATGGGAAGCTGAAAAGTCCTTAGTCCTTGACTAGCATAACCAGTACTTAGCAACAACTAAAACATCAGCGTGTTATCAGCATTCTTCTCATACTAAATCCAAAACACAGCACTATGCCTGCTACTAGGAAGAAAATTAACTCTATTCCAGCCGAAACCAGGACACTCCTAACACAAAAAAAAAAAAAAAAAAAAGTAAAGGTAAATAATTTCCCCTCCCTGCCATTTTCAGTTATTAGCAATTATCTATTTGAGGGACCAATTGAAGTTGTAAACATGTTATGACAATAGCTGAGCATTTGAACTGCTGTGCACGTTGCTAGGTAAGGTGACCACTTGTTCCAGGTCAGCTGAGTTGAATCTTGCCCAAGATTCTTGAATCTTCCTATTCATCATGGAATCTCTTGTGAACTGGAAAGAGTCCCTGGTCTTCATCCAGAATCTCACTTTGTTCATGGTCATGAGGCCTTGGAAGACCAGAGAAACTCATTACGTGGCTATACTTACTTTAACACACAGGTAGTATATATTTTGTTTTGTTTTTCCCCTGTAGACTGCCTCCTTTATTCCATTTCTTAAGCACAGGGGTTCCTTTATCCACATGCAACCCGAAATCCCCTACTATAAAGTCCTCCTACACCATTTTCAAGCACACATTGCCCACTGACAGCTTACAAAGTGGAGCAGGTGCTGACTGTATGCGAAAGAACAAGTTGCCTTCCCAGTTTGGTGCCATAGAGCTGAATTATACTAAAACTGCACAGTGCCCATAACCACGTGAGTGACGTCCTTACATACTATCGCTGTGCACTGCCGGCCTTTGGAGGAAGTGCTTGCATGTCACAGAAGTACTTGTTTGATTCCACTCTTTCCCTATCTGGCAGATATCCATCCAAGACCTAAGTCAGTTATCTGGTATAAGGGTATGCTATGTGTGTAGAGAATAATCAGCATATTATATGCAGAGAGAACAATCAGTTTCTGCAGTTTTTGTCTCATTTCAAAGAATCATAGTAAAAATATGCAGAATCAGCATTGCCTGATCAAGCCATGACCCTCCTTCATCCAAGTTTTCCTCACTTTTGGTCTGGAGTGGTCCCATTCGGCTGTGCATTTGGAAAGCATTCTGGATTACTCTGTGTCTATGGCAAATGTTCTGCAGTCCTACTGCCAGGCACTGTATTGCCAGAAAGGAATTTGGTCCAATCTTCCTAATGCAGGGCATGGAATATAATTTGTGCTAGGCAACCTGCATATTATGTTGAAAGGAAACCATGAAAACAAGGGCCAAAAGGTGGAAGATTTTTGTGATAAAAGACTAGGACAGAGGGAGCTACTAGACAATGAACTCCATAAAGAGGCACATCTGTATTTATCTACAGGTGATACAGTGTACAAAAGAACATTTATAAAAAGTGCAAGAGTGATGTGCATGCAGAGTACTGAGCGCTTCTAACCCATTGATTTATTATACCATTTGACAGTAGTTTCTCAGTAATGGATCATAGCTGCTAATGATGATTTTAAAGTGTAATTGGAATGAAAACAGGACCTCTACTCTTTAATCTGTTATGTGTGACACACTACGGTGGATGTGATTTACTACTTGTGTTGTGAAATACCATGATTGGCCAGTGGTACAGAATGTGCTATAAAAAGATGGCGTAAAGCTAAGTTATTTCATACTCTCCTTTCTAGCTTTCCAGCTGTGTTGGCAAGTCTTACTTTTATATGTACATACTCTTTTTAGAGATATTAATTGCTTGATTTTTATTTCCTGAGCAATTGATGACATTAAATAAATGTAAAAAACTTTATACAACATAGGGTATGTCAACATTTATAATTTATGACAGTTTAGGCTTTAAAAATGTTGCCTCACATTCTCCTCTAGTTATAAAACACTTCACAGAAACAGAAATGGTAAAAGGCTCTTTCATAATGCTTAACAATAGGCATCTGAATCATCTACTTGGTGAACCTGATGCAGTTCTTGGGGAATTTGGGGCCCTCAGAATCAAGTGTACTGAAGAGACAGTCAGTCAGTGGGCTCAAGCAAGTAATGTTGGATAATCAGTGACAAAGGTCAGGGACCACACCAACTGCCATGCAAACAAAGGGTTAATTCATGCTCTATATTCCTAGCTTCCCTTTACAAGACTTGCACAAATACTGAGGAGGAAATCTCAAAGAACAGCTGGTGGGAGAGGAGAGAGAAGAATGTCTTTAGGAAAACTGGATTCCAAGTTCAAAGGTCCTTGGAATAGCATGGTTTTGTATGTCCAAAGCTAGAAGGGGCTTTCAGGTATTTCATTTTGTCTTTCTGCTATCGTTCTCACAAACGCTAGCCTGGAAGAAGCTAGAGAACTTGTGTACTCAAAAAAGGTAGTAAGCTCATTTCAGAATTATATAGAAATATTCATCCCAAATCTCAGTCTCACCTTGTACCTTCCATCATGAACTTATAACATTCTTTCTTTTTAGATTTTCCTTTCCATGAGAACAAAGGTCAACTTAAAGCAAAGTTGATGGCAGCAGAGATCAGCAAAAGAGGAGACTGGACACAGTATTCTGGACACAGAATTTATATTCAGAAAATTAAAAAAGAGACTGCCTTTGGAGAACTAACATGACTCACAACCAGTTTGCATAAGAAAGAGAGTATTTCATCCACTCACTCTCTTTCCTGGTATCATTTTGGTCACTATTTTCCTAAACGGGTCCATCTTTTTTGCAGGTTTCAGCTCATTTTCAGAGCAGCAGCCAATGATTTCTCCACAACTCAATTTCACATCCACAGCCACCAGTGATGTGAGAAAGAGCTCACCTACCTTGGGATGTGCCAAGTATCGGTTCTTCTAGGTATCTTTTTTGTTGGACAACGAAGAAATATAGAGACAGTCTCCAATAAGGGATGTGGGGGAGAAGATTAGTCTATTACTGCCCAAATCTCTGCTCACTTCCTCAGAGTGAGAGGGTGACCTTGTTTTCTCTGCTAAATTGTCTATTTGTAGTTTGAACTCCCATTTCACACACTTGCAGAGCAGATCCACTGCTTTGTCTGTTCTCATTTGTTACAGCCTCTTTGGCTAGTTTTCCTCATGTGCAATTCATATCTCATGAAGCATTTTTTTGTGGGGAGAGAACCTGTTTACAACAGAGCCAATGTACAACCGATAAGAAATGAGCCATATGCTCCCCTAAATTACTAATCCTGCTTACTAACTAGAAAAGCAGAAATAGTGTTGAAGGCTCTTTACATGAAAGCCTCTGACTTTCTGTTACCATTTACTTAAAAGTCAGAGCGATGGCCTTTTCCCATAATCCTGATCCAGTCATTAGTGTGGCAGGTGCTTTCTCTCCAGGACCATGGAGAGTGCCTTTATCCGCCCCAAAGGGCATGCCCATCCCTCGGCTCCCAGTAATTAGTGGAACACATTTTAAGTAAGTATTTTCAGAGGGGGAAAAAAAGGGTATGGGTATCCATCCTCTAAATCTGGAGACAAGGCAGATATATGTGCTGGTGTGCTGATGATTTATGGGTGAAATTCCCCTCAAGGATTGTTTTATTTTTCTCAGTTCACTATACACTCCACACTTCATGTCTGCTATTCTTCGCCTGCAATGGGAAAATAGTTTGGTTAAGGAGATTTTGAAATACAGTCCAGTTTTTATGGATTTTTGAAGTCATATCCTGAAATAGGACTTTTAAATCTTTTGGTAGCAGAGAAAAGTCTTTGAGTCCTTCTTTCATAGAATCATGGAATCATAGAATCGTTTAGGTTGGAAAAGACCTTTAAGATCATCCAGTCCAACCATTAACCTAACATTACCAAGTTCACCACTAAACCAATTAAGAGTAGAGTAGCAATTTCATGTTTCCTGGCTTGGTGGCTGGATTATTTATAATGGAAGTAAAAACTAGGAATCATTAAGATTGGAAAGGACCTCTAAGATCATCAGTCCAATCATCAACCCAATACCACCATGCCACTTCCTTCCACATTTCCTTCCACTGAGAACTGCATGGACACACTTTACCTGCCATTTACCTTTGCTTGTATTGTTTACATCCCTCAGTCACAATCACATAACTTTCCTGTGGCAACAAGAGCAACTGCACGCATGGGCAGAGTTTTACAGAAAGGATAATGTGTTTTTACCTGGCAGCTACACTGGACAAGACTCCTCTCCAAGTATTGTTAGCAACACTGTAGATCCCAGTGTGAAAACGCTTGTTTTAAATATTAATTGATATAATTGTCTCTGAAGATGGACTCTGGAATCTATTCCATTTTGGGGGATTCTTTCCCCAACCGATTTTCTTGTTAGTGGTTTTACTAAGTACTTGCAAAAATCTCAATATTGGAATGACTTGTCTTAAAAACAGGACAGTAAGTGTGTGTTAGCATATGTGTCCAGCAACATATAATCAGTTTTAAACTGAAAAGTATAATTCGGGTCACTTTACATTTCACAGTTCATTGTGATGCTCAACTGGGAGAGCTGAAGTGTCTCCTGCTTTTCAGTGACTTACAGGAATAAACTATTTAGAGCCAAGAATGCACAATGGGATTCCTTTCAATACTTAATCAGAAAACAAACCCACACTATCCCTTATTGGAGGTGTTATTCTTCACCAACACATAGCACTGAAATTGCTTTAAGCATTCTCATAAAAGCGATTGTAGTTAAAAGAGAAACACAAGGTAAGGGGGAAATGTTCAAGAGCTGATGTTTTCTCTTCTTTAACTGACAGGTTTCTTGAATACTTAGTTGGCTTTTTATCTCATACCTGCCAGACAACTTATATCGCAGCAGATAAGATTCCTGAAGAAAAAGAACTCTGAGAAGAATATAACCAGTTTATTAATTAGGTGTTGAACACCGGACTATTTACATACAAGGAAAATACTAGCTCTGAAAAAAGTCTGCTACAAAAAAGTGAGCTGACAAATGGCAAATCTGAAAAAACCCCTCAACCCAGCATCTTCTTGTATGAGGATAACATACATAAATACAGTGCACAGGAAAACACACATATTATATATATCAGTCAGCATGTGGATGGAGGACAGACCAGATGATCACTTTACATCTGTTCCAACATTCCTCCTCTGTGATTCTCTGTGTGTGAGAGTGCAAACATCCATGCATAAAACATTGTTGTCAACTAAGGCTAGGACATGACAGGCATTTAGTTACAGGTTATTAGTGATTTTAAAGAGAAGGTGTAAAACTGGACTGCAGAAAAGATTTTTTTATTTTTGTAGAGAAAATAGAGAACACTTCACAGGACTAGAAAACAACAGATTTTTAAAAGTTCCAAAAGACTACCTGAAATTCCAGATCCTTTTCTAAGGTCTTGAGCAAAAACCTCTTTGTAGTTGCTGGCATTAAAGAAATGCTATACAGCTTGAGCAAACCTAATGCTTCTATTCAAGACTGTCTCAAAGGAATGAAACCAACTAAAAGATTAGATGGAATCTGAGTTTTAGACCAGAAATTCATTCCTAACAGGATTCCCTTTAATAGCAAATGCTATTTAATATTATTGATGTGGGTGTTACGGTACCGAAAAGCATGTCACCTCCTCGAAGAGCTCTATAATTACTTTAGTAAGATGACTGTAAAGAAGTCCCCTTCCTCTTTGATAACTGACCCAGAGGGCATTTACTGAGTTCAAAGAGAAGGCACAGATATATTTTTTTTCCCTCGTAGAGGCAATCTACATAGAAGAGAGAGCACAAAGAATCTCACTTTATTCCCTCATATAGACACTTGACTTAACATGTATATTCATGAATAATGTTTATTTTTCTAAGCTGTTGACTCAGCTTTACTTAGGTGCATATTATCATACATAATTCTAAGCAAGTGATGGCACAACCTTATATGTTATATAGGCTTATCCCAAAAAACATTCTTTTTGAGTCAGCTGCCCCAGAAAACAAAAATAGTTATGTATTAAAAGCTGCAGGTGTTGGTGCTGACTTGAAGGGGTAAACATAACTGTACAAGTCAATATGACAATGCATTGGACTCAGCATGGCCATTTAGCTCACAGAGAAACACAGGACTAAGCCCTTCAAAAATCAAAATGAATCTGTGAATCTTTTTTCTTTTTCTTGATTCCTGAATATTGGTTAAGTCTGGGACATGTTCAGACTATTAGGAAAATATCTGTTCTGGGACAGGTGAAATGTGACAGGAAAATATGCACCTCATTTGCTTGGTATTGCAATATTTTGTATATGCTGAACAGGTGCATACTTCTATTTATCTGTGTAGTTATTCTGCTCTTGTGACACTCTCTCTCCTTCCGGAACCAGTGGCTTCCTAATACGTAACATATTTAACTCCTTTTTTTCCTGCTTATATAACACAAAATCTCTGTTAATTCCTGTTGGCTTTTAGTCTGAAATGTCTACAAAATCAATCTGACTCTTCTTTGACATACTAAGACTTATGCTTAGAATATAACCATTCTTCTTAGCAGTTGTAAGGTTTGTCTCTAGGCACTTCTTTGTACTTCCATTTTTTTTCTGAACAAAGAGTATTTGCAAGCTGTCAGTGCTGCCTACAGTACCTCCCACTTTTTTTTTTTTTTTTTTTTAATATTTTGGTATCATACATCTGAGAAAAACACCACCTGTTGCCAAAGTACAGTACAGGCCAGGTTTACAGCTTTCAGCATACACATGTGCACACATAAATGAGCAAGTACAGTTTATATCTGTGCTTTTCAAACAAAACCACAGGAAGAACTTCCCATTCTGAGCATCTGGTTATCCACAAATACTGGCTCTTCTGCAGACAGGAAATGCAGACAGAGCAACAGACTTTGGAGAATCCTCTCAATTGCTTCAAAATACCACTTTCTCCTGGGACTGTAAGAGGGGAAATGTTCCATAGGAAAAAAAAATCTTTACCTTTGAACAGGGTACATCACAAGCATGAAGACTAGTCTTTGCTAGAAAACTTCTAAAATTATTTTGCTTTTCTTCTGCATTTTGGTGTCATTCTTCTCCAGCGCTGTCCCTGTAAATATCTTTTTATTCTGAAACTGTGCAGTACAGTAATTTCTTCCTGTATGTTCTCTTACAGCAGGGTGCAACTGAGGTAATCCTTTTGTCACTGATTAAAAGTTCCTCAGTGGGGAACCTTGGTGGGTACTAAGCCAGAAGAAGACATTTTGTCTACAGCCCATTACATTTCCGCACAGATACCATCTTGTTGACATGGCAACTTGAACTTCATCCTTCTGCTTTATGTACAGTTACTATCTGCCATCTACTAGGCTGATGCTGGAGTTTCACCCTTTCATGGGAATAAAATATAGACCACAGCCCCCAGTGCAAATAATTTTGTTTTACCAAATGTCACAACACGAAGGAAAGCTTGTTCTGTACTAACACACTGTACTGACTACCAAAGACAATTAAAATATTATTTCTGCACTTTATTCTCTCTATATATACACAGCCTATTACTCAGTTGCCTCACATGCTGACTTATAGTTGCCACCTCTTACTGTAGGGACTTTCATCCCAGATTTTTAATCCTATGGATTCCTAATGTAGAGCAGAGAATAAGCACTACCTTTATTTATCATCATAATTTAAAAAATATTGCCAGTGCCATTGTATGTGGGAATTAGGTCATTCTTTCCCCTCTATGCTTAAAATAACAACATTTAAATGAGTAGGTGGTATTCTGCTAGTCTCTAAAGTTCTAAACTTTTGATGAAGCTCTTTCACCCCGAATAGTGTGGAGGTTATGTCAGTTTGAAAATGTAGCCTAAAAAAAAGGCCACAGCTTTCTTGATTCCTGGTATGTGCTAATTTACCATTCTCATGCATTTCCACCCCGCTCACTTCTACTGTTTTGATGCTCTGCCATCACTCCTGTCTCATGATCCTGCTCCCAAGTGATATTCCCAGACTGACCATAGTCTGCCAATGTCCTTGTCCTCCCTTTATCTTCAGATCCACTTGCTCAATTTCCTTCCAGCCTGTACAGTCACTTACTTCCCAGCTGTCCTTTGAAAAGCTCCTCCTCCAAAAGCAGCAACAAGAAATGCCAGCATTTATAGATAAAAATCTACTCTGGTCAAGTCTCTCTGACCAACTGGTGGCCCTGAAACAGCAAACAGCTGTGCAGTGACAGTTTGGCTTCTTGGGTGTTGCGACAGGTAAGATTACCCTGGAACCCCCTTCTAGCCCTATTTTATTATGTTTCTATATTTAATAATTATCAGATATTGATGAAAAATATTTCTCAAGAAACAGTTCTTCGTGATACCATATGCTAATAGTTGCATACATTCTTCTCTGTCTCAGGACAATACTTGCCAGGAAGGGGCAGATACAGATCAGGAAAGTGAGCTTACTGGCACCTTGCTCTAATTAATTGGTGAGGTTGTGGTTCTCATCTGTCAGCTTGCCAGGCATGAAGCTTGAACTATATGAAATAGCAATCAAAAATGACTCCTATATTAAACTTTAGAAAACAAAACATCAGCAGACTTTCACAGTATGGACCTATGAACAACATGTTGTAAAACAACTTTTTGTCTCAGCAAAAGAAAAATAAAGCCAGCCAAGAACATGTTTTCAGCCAGCCCACCCAGTGTCAGATGTAATAGTGTTTAAAATGGCAAGATATAAACTAAATAGAAAAAAACAAGACCTATAAAAATGCATCCACGGGAAATTCAAATTAAGTTGGTATATGCTTTTAGGGATAAAAAGGCATTTATGTCCAATCCTAAGCCAATTTTTAAAAGAGCCATTTCTAAACAGTTTGATTAGGTTTTGGGAATCAGTGAAGGCAGATTTAGGTTTTGTAAGGCAAATTTCTTTGCTTGTATGGCTAGCCCAAAGGGTGCACACTGCATACAGCCCAACTTAATCTTCTCTCTGGGATTAATTTCATGAGGTTGTAAGTTAGCAAAGGTGCAGAGGTCACTCTTTCCCCATGCATGGTTTTTCCTAAAAAATGCTTTCTTAGGCCTCTTCTACCTACCATTTCATTCTCATTTCACTCTCTGACCCTTCCATTTGAGTGAGGTTATAAGCAACTTGCCAAAGGGATTCTGAAGTCTTCACTTAACTCTTCCCAATCAATATCAATACCTGCCAAGAAAACAAGTTTCGGAGAAATATTGAGAATCTAAGGGAGCCATTGCAGGAAACCCGAGGACTGTGTTATTTAGGATCATCACAATGGTCACTTTGGTCCAAGACAATATGCAAGACAGTAGAAGAGGAGCCCCCCTTCCCCAATGCCTCTTTCGAAACAGCACCAAACTGGAACAAATATATTGAGCACATGAAAGCCAGGTGCTTCTAAACAGCCATTTATCACAGCAACATTGCAATAAAAGAGAGAAACATCTTCTCTTCCCTCTTTATGCTGTGAAGAAAGGCTGGGTGTGGCAAACTGACACTGGCCTTGGATGCCAAAATATCCTTCTACAGCACTGTCCCTGACCCTGTATATACTAATCGGTTGGTTGTGTCTGTTTCTATAGGTTTATTTTAATGGAAATAACAGCATATGGAACAAAAGTCACCTGTTCTTTCAGCACTGAAATTCACACAATAACATTTTAAAGTACCATTATAGGCTGTAATGTTGTTCCTGGTCTCTTAGGGTTTTTAAATCACAGAAATATGGACAACTGGTGTGAGACACACTTCCTCTTCTTGCTTCTCACAAGTGCTTTCACTAGCCAGTGCTTTCATTATTTAGTGAGTAATAAAAGATAGCCAAGGATGGAAATTAATTAGAGATGCTTTAAGGTAGAGGTATCACTTTTTCTGCAAGTATTTAAAAAAAAAGTCAAAAGTTACAGAGTGTGATGATTTCTTTTTAAAGGAAAATCCAAACTTGAGCCCTTATTTAGAATGCCTCTGTATCTAAGGTTGTTACAGCAAGACTAACATTGTTTGCCAAGATCTGCAGTGCCTGTTAATCCATTTATTCCTTCTTAATAATGTCCTGCAGCACATTCATCATTTATGTATGCAGAATTTGAATGAAATTAATTATATTTAAAGATACAATATTTCTACATACAATTCAATAGCACTACAAAATTTTGAGTTACTAATCTTGTATTTCAGGTTTCCATGTTGAAATTTCTGTGGATCTCATTCCAGTTTTATGCTAGAGATTAACTGCAAAAAGACAGCATAAGTAATTTTCATTTACATATTAATGTATCTTGGTTCTTAACCTCATCGTAAATACTATATTCAACATATGTGACTCATGAAGGTACACAGCTAGTTAATTTTCCTGTGGCAAAGTGCATTAAAACTCTTCCTTATACCTTTCTTTTACAGATATATTAATAAGACTTTTTACTACTAGACTGTCAAATACTGCCTCTAGGACTACAGCCATTTCAGGAAGGAAGGTGTTAATATTATTTCAAAAGGACGTATTTGCAGTTTTACTAAGTATTAAAGATTATATGAACATTATGTTACAACTTGCTGTTTATCTGCTTTAAGGGGGACAGTTCTCAACTGAGTGGTCTCAACTGCCATTATGGTTGCATTGGATTTAATGGGAACCAGTGGTGCTCATCACCATGCTGGGCTGAGATTGATGGGAACAAAACACTGCATTTCACTATAAGCTCTGTAACCTGGCTGGGGTTTGGATCAGATCCCATGTAGTTTAAGGTAGAAAATCTCCCAATTACCTTTAGAAAAGCAGTTTCTAAACGAGCGAGCAAGCAAAAATCCCTGTTTCACAGTAGTCTCAGTTGCTAAAAGGAGTCTGGTGCCCAGTTCCTGATCTGTGCTTTAAGGACCTCCTGAAATGGATCAGGATGCTCCTGGTTGTGTAGAATTTGCTGGAGTACAATAACTGCCCTCTAAAGCTGTTGAAATAGTCTGTACAAGTCTATAGTTGTATTTTCCCTAGTGCATACAGAGAGTAACAGAGTGTTAAAGACCAGACAGCTATGCTGTTAACATAAGTACTTATCACCTATCTATCCATAGGTGGAGACATAGATCTTCCAGGGACCTGTATGACTTTCATGCTGCAGCTTAGTTTTTGAAACGCAGAGGTAACACATACTTTCAGTAAACCTCATCTTCTCCTCTGCTGCTCCTTGCCCTGTAGGAATGATAGATCAGGTAAAATGGGTAGCACTAACCTACTCCCTGTTTCTTCACAGAACTCACCCCACACAGGCTGCTAAGGAAAGTGTCAGTGCTCAGACATGTCTACCACTGTCCTTGTCCTGTTTCCCATCCACCTTGTGGATTTTCTGGAAAAAATCAAGTGACAGGTTTTTATCGCATCCATTTCATATCTTCTTCTTCACCTTTTCAAGGCCTTTTTATGGTTTTCCCAGCCTTAATTCATTCTCCTACCCCTTTTCTGCTGTCCTGCACAGTCAGGGGTTCACAGGTCATCTTGACATCAGCTGACTATATTTACATTAATATTGGAGGCAAATGCTTTAATAACATTAAATTAGGGAATTACAGTAAAGTTAAAGTCTGAGATACACAGTAAACACCCAGAATAATTCAGATGACTCAACTGAAGCTAATGCATATGGGCTGTTAATCAGTAACGTGACCTCGAAGACTATGAGGGACTGTTGTTGGAAAGAGCTGTCATTCTCTCCTGCTAGAGCCTGAAGGAAGCCGTCTCCTTCATTTGCCTTCAGAGCCTGATAATGACTAGTAGGATGCAGAAAAAGGAGAGTATGACATTCAATGAAGAAACCAATAGCTTCTATTTGCTTCCTACAATCTGGAGTGCTGAATTTAATATGCGTGTACTAACTTCCCACTATTACCAGTCCTTCTGCATGTGTAGTTGAACTGCTTCATGATCTCACTACACTAAGTCTGACCCAGAACTGTTAGTTTAATTAACGCAGTTTCTGAAAAGGCCAGTCACCAAAATTTGAGAAAATAAATGGTTAAAAAGTATTCACATCTTCACCACAGATACAGCATTATAACTGCACATACTTGTAGCTCCCTCACTAGAATAGCAATTCAAAATAGAGAACCACACAATGAACGATTGTAAATGCTTTTAAGACAATTGCGAGATTTTGCCCAAGATGGGTATGACATATCCTTCCTGGCATTTGTGCTGGACTAGTGATGTGCTGTGCCTGTCTTCAGTAGGTGGGTTGGCTGCTGGTGGGCACATGTTAGAGCAAGTACAATCTATTTCTAGATCCAAGGTTAGGAGGAAAGTCCAGAAGCCATAAGTGATGCTTACTGCTCATTCTCTTCTACTGAGTCACTGCCACAGATGCGCTAGAAAATAATTTCTAGAGACTACAATGCCATCCTTTTGCAGAACTGCCTTCCTTTCTCCCTAAATTTCCCTCCCCAGACTGACTCACTCTCTGCACTTAGTGTCTGTACACAGAAGATATTTTCACCCTAGCTTTAGGCTGGTCTCCATTTTTGCAATTTTTTGCCAAGAGTTATTTTTTCCAGAAGTCACATGTATGTGGGATTCTGCCACAAAACCAACCTATTTAAAACCACTAGTACCAATAATAAACTCTAAAATTAAACTGGGGAGGAGGACTGAATCTAAAAATGTGGTATATTTTAGGTAATGGATCGATGTTTCTATTTTGAAGTAAATTATCTTCCAAATGTGATTCTGTTTGTCAGCAAAAGAGCATAACAGCAAATTGAGTAGATTATTTTTCAGCGAAGGAAAGGACACACACATGAGCTTTGGTGACTGCCTGTCCCAAATTTACAGTCAGATGTAGAAACCTTGATCCAGGCTACTAGAAGATTGTAACTCTTTGAAGAAGACATTAAAATTAATGAAGTATCTCACAGATTTAATGTCAAGCAACAGACAACATTCATGCAGCAACTTTAAGTCAAAAAGATCTTTCACTTCCTTACAAACTTCCTATAAAAATTAATCCTACTGCTACTAAAAATTTTTAAAGTATGTTTGAATAGCTTTTGCAAGTTAAATCAATCAATCACAGCCATATAGTCAACCTCTTTGTGTATCGATCTTTTCACATGCTAGTCAGGATCTTATCCCAAATATTTATCATACAGCAAATACTAGTAATAAAAGGCCCAAGTTTCTGAACCTATTGGCTTTATATACAGTTGTGCTGTGTAAAGATAGGTACAGACCCGAGACTGACAGAAAACTTAATCTTTTTAATTTTTTTACCCAAGTTTTCTCTACTTGGATGAAAACAGTGATGGTAACTGTTCCACCCCTTAAAAAGAAAAGAACAATCTTCCTCTTACCTGAAAAAATGGAAAATTTATTTCACATAGAGGGCTAGAAATAGCACAAATTGACATAGGACCTGGTGAAGTTTATGCAGAGGTGCCTGTGGTGGACTATCAAGCGGACAGCATGCAAACTGAGATGCTTAATAACAATAATTCTAATTATTTTAGAACAAAACTCTTGCAATGTTTATGCTGCTGGCACACATAAAAAATATAGAAAATGACAAGATGGCTTCTGCAGAGGCAACGAATGTTTTCAGTAGTGTTATCCATCATCTTTCATATACATATCATCTGTTTGTGACATATACTTTTCCAGGATGCACTCATGATAAAATGATATATTTATGTAGGCCAAATGATTCCTGTCTTGACATCAGCTTATTAGCTCCTTTTTCAGCTGAGACAATGTTCTTGCAAAATTTGGTTGGAAAGGAGTTATTTTCTTCTGTGGCCACGTGGTGCCTGTGACCATGGAAATTGCAAATAGTTTCTGATATTACTGTGCTACCACACAGAAGTTAAAGGAGAATAATCCATTGTTTACCTGTCTTCCATCTCTTTTCCTCATCTGCCTGGAACATCCTGCAGAAGACACCTGTTTTCACTCTGAAATAGATGGAAATGTTAGGGCACATCCTTCCAAGGGTGTGTCTGTGCTGGTTCTGGGTACTTAAAGTGGTAGGTTTAGGTTTCCTTTCCTTACAGTGGTAACAAATACAGAGCTGTGGCTAAGGAAAGGATGGACAGACCACCTTGCTGAGGGAAAGCTGGAGAGCCCAAGGGCAAAATGTGGTTACTAAGAGTCCTCTGGTGAGTTTGCCTCAGTGGGAGTTTCCCAGGGCCATGTCATCACAGCCCTTCTGTGCCTCATTCTCTCCTGATCACTTCCTCGTCCTTCAGCTTCTGCCACCTCCATCTCCCCACTCAAGCCTACCATTACTCCCAATGACTATGACTTCTGTTGCTGCTTTGCATTTTGCCTGACTGGTACAGACAGGTTACAAGAGGAAGCCACAGGAAAGCTGTATGCTCCTACTGGCTCTGAACAGATTTCTACTTATGCAGCAAAACAAAGCCGATACCAATATCTGGGTTGTGATCAGAACTTGGAACTAGCCTAAGCCTAGGCTACTTTGAAGAGTACATCCTAGCATGAGTAAAGCAAAGAAGTACTAACAAAATGACAACATTAAGAATTACTTTAAATTAGGTGAAAAGTCCTCATATTTGCTTTACGCAAATAGTGCAATCTGAAACTGAACGCAGCTCAAGGAATTGGGGCTTGTGCTTTTTTAGTGTGGTTAGTTCAATCTGTCTATGATTAGATGTTGGTTTTATAGCCACCGAAGAAATAACTGAAAGTGTTAATGATATTCTCTGGAAGTATCTGCCTCATTGGTGAAACACTGGAACGGGTTGCACAGAGAGGTGGTGGAGGCCCCATCCCTGGCAACATTCAAGGTCAGGTTGGACGGGGCTCTGAGCAACCTGATCAGGTTAGAGCTGTCCCTGCTCACTGCAGGGGGTTGGGCGAGATGACCTCTAAAGGTCCCTTCCAACCCAAAGCATTCTATGGTTCTATGATTCTATAAAGTGAAAGCATAATGTTTCCAGAAAACTTTGGTAAGTTGTCTTTGCTATCTGTCAGTAGAAAATAATCTTTTGTGTTGTTTGCAATCTGATGTACTTGCAACTTATCTCTTCTTCTTAATAATTGTTCTTCCTTTTTCCACCTCAGTAAGCTAACAGAAGGATCTGGGTTCTGAGCTCGTCATTCTCTCTTCATTCACTCTTCCTTTCAACCAGGTACACAGAAAAATAACTCTTGTTAAATGCCGAAGTACTGGATCTTATCTTTTCAGTGCTGAAAAGAAAAGCCATTGGCTTTTTTAATTTAAAAAGCCACACTCGTTACTCTTCCCCTTCAAGCCTAATCACACATATTTAAGGTGTCTGACAGCCACAAGTGACATTGCTTACAGTCACTTGAAACTTGCACTTCTTGATAGCTTTAATATCCTTTTAAATAACTGTTACTTGTTACTTTCCTTTCAAAGAGAAGACTGCCCATTTTTTTAACAATACTTCATTAGTGCAAAATGAATCTTTTCAGATCTGAAAAAGTTGTCAATCTATAAACCCAGCCCTTTCTTGCACCTTCTCTGAAGTTGGCAGAGGAGCTACCTGGAAGGGCCCAGTGGGCTGACCTGAGCAGGTCCCCTTTACACAGCCTGTTGTGCAAGAGTGTCCCCAGCAGGCCTTGCTTGATCAGCCGCTCTAAACTAAAGCTTTGTTTTATTTATTTTCTATTTCTTTGTTCAGTTGGAAGCTATCTACAATGATCATCTAGTCCACCTGCCTGATCACTTCAGGGCTGACCAAAACGTAAAGCATGTTATTAAGGGCATTGTCCAAATGCCTCTTAAACACTGACAAGCATGGGGCATCGACCACCTCTCTAGGGAGCCTTTGGCTCTGCTTTAACTTGGTTTCATACCTTCACCGGCACGTGCCTGACCTTTACCACTGCCTGCAGTTACACAGGCCTGCATCCTGAGCAGCAAGGAGAGGCTAGTTTGGGAGGAGATTTAGGAGCTGCAGTTTCTAGCACACTTGGTGGAAGGAACAAGCCATGTCAGTCTATGTGGAATAGAAGCTAGAGAAACTGAAAAATAGCTCACTCTGCTTTCTTGTAATTTCACTCTCCCAGTTGCTCTGCACACCAGCTATGTAATTATATCAGTAATATCTACAGACTAGAGATACAGCCTGGTAGGTTCTCACCATGCTTTGAACCGTACCCTCAGTAGGTAGTGAGACTGCCAGGAGAAGACTTGCTTAGTCCTCAAAGCCTTGTTAGGCTTCTGTGAAAAGCTGATGCTGCTACTGTGTAGGTTGACAGAATCTCAGAGAACTAAAAATCACCTGGGTTAGGAAATGTGTGAAAGCCTCATTAAAAATAAATATATATCTATAATAAAAAGGATGTTGCTGTTGTAAAAAGTCTTCATTACAGTATCTCCAGCTAAATCATTTCAGGGCAAAGCTTATCAAACCACTTCTGAAACTTTTTATTGGTTAATTCAGTACCATGTTAAATGTCATATCAACACAATACATTCGTGCTTGTCTAATCACAGTCAGTATTACGCTGGCAGTCACCCAGGGTACAGTCCCACAAGCAGCAGCTCCCCTACCTCTGTCTTCACCCCAATTTTTTTTAAAAAAAGCCCTTTGTTTTTTCACTAAACCTACTTGGAGGGTGAAGTTACATTAAACAAGGTGAGCTGATGAAACCACTCCTCGCCACTGAAAAGGAAAACCACTCCTTGCCTTTCCTCTCCTCTGTGTTCCCTAGCACCTACCTGCTACCACCATGAAGGCAGCACCTGGGGACCTTCTGTGACCTGTTCAGCTCAGTAACCCAGCATACAAGCCCAGAAAAAAAGAAAAAAAAAAAAAAAAAGAGCATATTCTGCTCAAATAGTCCGTTCAGTTGGCTTGGGGAGGGGACTGATGAGTATTAGAGCAAGAAGAGAAGGACAAAGGACTGTGTGGCTGCCAACAGTGCTTATAGAAGAGAGACTTGCAAGGAGGCCCTCTGAGCACAGGAGGAGCAAGACCTCCCCTTCTCAGGGGGGCAGTGAGATGTTAGAAAAGCCTAGAAGCTTATGGAAACACACCCTGGAAAAATTAATCCTCTGGTTTTTTTCAAATGTGTCAGTGTTTACTTGTGCGAGTATTGCCGGGAATAACACCGAGGAGAAGGAAGAAAGATGACATACAGTGAAAATAGATTGTCTATGTAAAATCACTGGAACAGTATTAACCTGGACAAGTATAAGAACAAAAAGAACACTGCATATGTTCAGCACATGTTTTTCTTTTTTTTTTAATACATTGCTGCTTTCTGAAAAGTTTCATGTTTTTAATATTTTTTTGTTGTTTCAAGGCTACCTAATACTATCTGTCTTAAATTCTGGCACTTAAATCTAGTTTTCACTTATTAAATCAAATATTTTGAACATCCTGAAAAGAATAATTTATTATTATAGCACCAAATAAAACCAAAATATTTTCAATAGAAAATACATTACCCATAGGATTAGTTAAAATAACAAGACTTAAATACTGATTTTCTGTACACTTTGCATTTCATAAAACCAGTTTTATTCACATAATTTTATTAACAAAAATTGAAACAAAATAAAAAGCCAATTATTACATTATGAAAATATAAACAGATTTATTGAGCTAAAACTATATTCTGTAAAGTAAGACTAATGTGTGTCATCTATTTTGTCCAGCTGTAATAACCTTAATGCTTAGATAAAAATAGTAACAAATAATTACATAGTTTTGAAGATCCACAGGGCAACCACCTATATACCAGCCTGAAAGTGGCTTCCAAGAGGCCATAAGCGTGACGTTCTTCATCTCTTTCTACCTTGCTGTGCATGAAGCTGGTTCACGCAAATCCTGACAACTTCTATGGGCTACCAACGGACACCACTTCCGAGCATCCTGAGAGTGGACCCTGAGGTCAACCTTAGGACCATTCTCAAGAGGCAATGTCGATGCATCCATGCATGTATCTGCACACCACGTACAGGCCTGGGGAAGATCATGCACAGCTCCAAAGTCCTATTCTGTTACCAGTGATACTTAAAACTCCCAGAATAAGGCATGTCAAAATAAAACATATTCTATCTACTATATTTTTTGTATGTCACCTGTTAGAAATTCAACTTCTTTGTTCCTTTAGGCTGGCCTCCTACAGCCAGCATAGGAAATTAGAAGTCCCATCAAGAATTCCTTTCATGTCAGGGAAAATTACTCTGGAAAATATTTGTTCCATGCTTTATGTGCTTCCATTTTAAATTTCCTTCCTTAGCCATAACAAATGCATGCAAACCCCCTCTAAATATCTCCACCAAATTGATTTTGTATAAAATAAAGCTACAAAATTTAGAGCCATAATGATATTCATAAATGATCTAAAACACTGAGAAGTATTTTAACATTAATATAGCAAAGCAAGTCCATAACACAAAGATAACAGCATCCTGCTTTCTCACAGTTTAGACTTAACCTTAAAACTGATTTGTTTGTTTTGTTTTGTTTTGTTTTGGTTTTTTACAAGCTATACATTCTAAATAGGTGCACAGGCTGTCACCGCACTGGCTTTCTGAGCAACAACAACAACAACTTGTTTTAAAGCAATGCTAAGTTAATCTATGGAGTCTCTCTTTCTTTCCCCCCCCCAGAGGAATGCCTCCACTCTCCTGACTTCAGTCCCTCAGGGCATCAGCATAACCCAGTATTCCTTAATTTAAGCTTGTTTTTGATGTCATGGATATTATTTTTTCCAAAACTTTACAGCTTTCATCTTCCTTAGTCATAAAAGGCATCATATGCATCAGCAGCTATTTTACATGCTTTCTGCCGTCCCATGACCTATATCCAGAACTCCCCTTACATGAAAATCTTTCTACACACTCAACAAAGTACTCTAAACCCAGCTTTCAATGAACTCTTTGTTGCAACCTTAATGAGACAACAAAGTCCAGTAATAAGGAAGATCCTCTTAGATTTGGCAGGTTTAAGTTCAGCGCCTGTTCCATAAAGGTTTTTCTTACCTCCTTAGGCAAGTCAGCTAGTGGGATCCACGCACTTAAATATCCTTTTTTGAATGCAGTCTTTAACATCTCTGTGCTTTGATATCCCAGCTGTACTGGGGGTAATAAAACTCCCTGATTTTACCAGAGTGTTGTGAGCATAAGAATGTCAAAAACTAGAGGTGTCTCACACATCTTAGAATAAGCATTTAGGGAAAAGATCCCCTTTATGAGTCTTGCAGGGCTTTCATAGATTACAACGTGTAGAGTCTCAAGCGTCTCAAGTTCGCAAGTTCAGAATGTATGTATGTAGGCATGTACGTATTTTTTATGAACAACAGAAAGATCTTGATTAAATTCTGCTGCAAAATGGGAATTATGCAAAAAAAGGTGCTATACAAAAATAAGCTATTGCATTATTAATTAAGAAATAGAAATAATTAAATTAAATAGGAAAATTAATACTACAATCTGCACTTTTTACTATTAAATTAATTATTAAATACTATAAATAGCTTAAGCTTTCCTTAGTGTTCCAATTATGTTTGAATTGCATATTACTCTATTATCAGTGGTGTATCTGCAGTAAATGAAGACTTGAATAACATTACCTTCCAGTTTTTGCCTACATTAGTAATTGTAGCAACACTGTTAACCACAGTTTATAGAACCTTACTGATTGGTATTTTCACTGTCTTTGCTTGCAAGACACACTGTTCAGCTTTGAGGGATGGTTTTGCAACTCTAGTAAGCTGAATTAACACCCCACCACAGCTGATGCACACATTGCTCCCTGCCTTTCCCATCCTTTCTTTCTGCCCCAGCGCTAACCACTCACTCCTGCTGCTCACAGCGTGCCAGCTCCAGAGCTAATGAGGTATTTCTGGGAGCCAGTTTCAGTCTGCAGTGGGTTAGATCAACTTAGAGCAAAGCCTGCCTACTGTCAGAGCTGGAACAAGGAAGGATGGTGGCTTGAGGGGACAGGAACACATGGATGAGGAAGAGTAGGAGCAAAGGGCTGGGGAGTAAGGCTTTCTTGGCCACTGACATCCCTTTCATTCACTGCTGACTCTTGTCTTTAGTGTGTTCCTTCACTAATGGTAAATAGAGGCTAAAAAGATCAGAAGCCAGGGCAGGTTTGTTCATGCTAGTGATACCTTTGTTGGTTCTTTTCTGGAGCGTGTTCACTATCTGCTGCTAAGTCACATCCCAGACACATTCCTCAGATTTTGGGGTCGTCTTCTGGTGAACTAGAAGACCAGACACTTGGGCTAACAGCAACTGCAACAGGTTCTCCCCAAACTGCAGGCACAGCTAATGGCACAAGTATCCTCTCCCCAGAAGCCAAATAGCAGGGTGTGGCAATGATGGTCCTTAACTTGTGTGTGTGGCTGGGAGGTACTGGGCTGATCAAGAACTGTTTTTTCTTGAAAATAAATAATAAAATGTCTGTAATAAGAAAAAAAAAAGCTGACAAACTTTAGACATAAAGTTCTTAAACAATATGGAATGTTCAGCTAAGGCGCTTCTCCAAATTACAGAATACCTTCAGACTTGTAAAACCAGTGGAATAGCAGTGCCTGATCACTCAGTTCAGCTTCTGGCATAAGAGAAATGGCTGGGAGCAAGGCCAAAGAGCATAGTGGACCAGCTATGCTCACATGTCATGGTAGGTCTCCAGGGAGTGTTACTGTGTTGTACCAGTTAAAGCAGCATTATCCTTTCCTTGTAAATATCTATATCAGCAACATGGTAGACAGAAGATCAACTTTCAAAAATGTTTTCAGAAGTAATGGTAATAGTTTCATCCTTACTGCTTATTTGTAGGCTCATCCACATAATGCATGAAATTCAAATTATATGCTTTCAAATCCCTATGAGGTCATCACATGTCCTGATGCTGCTGGCACACCATGTGTCATGCAGAGTCCTTGTGAGAGATCCCTCATTCTGGGCTTAATTCTTCATTATGTATAACTTAAGCTAACTCTGCCCCATGTGGCCTATGAAGAGTAGGTCAGACTAACTTCTCCTTTCCACACTTCCTACTTGAGTTTCCCCTCCTAGCACATCAGTCAACTTGTGCTTATATACAAGCTGAAGTGAAAACCAGCATGGATAAATGTGGAGTCTGGACTTGACACTTGAGCTGAAGTAACAGCCATAAGGTACTCATGGGGGTCACACTGCCAGCAAAGGCAGCTCAAGGGTCCAAGCACAGCATGCATCTCTTTTCAGGTATGCTACAAGTACAGTCTCACAGCATGGCTGAGCCTATTACGAAAGAGTGAGAGAAGAAAAGACCTCATGATAGCAAGGAAAATTGGCGCAGAGGTATTCTGCTAACCCCATGGTGAAGAAGTGGTTTCACACCTCTTATAGCTGATCTCCGCTGCTGTTGAAAGATGTAATTCTAGTCTCTGCACGGCCACATCTTCTCACCTTCCCTTTGTGTTGGGGCTGTGCAGCTTTGTCAGCACATGCAGCTGAAACAGCTTGCTGACCTAGCTGAGAAAACACCTCTTTTGTGATTGCCTTCTCCAGCTGGGTTAAGTGAGCTTCTCTGAGTCACTGCGTGGCCACACAAGCACCAGTACTACCACAAGGGAGTCAATGGTGACGCACATCGGGGCAAGAAGGAGAATTGTTCTTTTTGGAAGGGCACCTTCTCAAATTGGCTGAAGATATTTGTGAAACAGTACAGCTGAATATGAACCCAGTACAGGTAAGTATGTGGCTGTGAATCAGCACATAAAACTAAATGCCAAACCCAGAAGACTTTAATTAGACTAGTGTTAATTTAGCACTGCAGTTGCTAATGACTAGTGCTGCAATGACCAGTGAGATTGGTACAGATCACCGTGATTTGCAAGATCATGGTTTTTCTGACTATGAGAGGAGTATTGTTGAGAACAAGCAAACTGAGAGAAAGCATAAATGTTAAATGATTCTGAAGTCTTTCTGTTATTAACAATAGGAGATTATAAACTCTGGCAAAACAAGACTAAGTTTTAAATAGTTGAAACTAAGGAATCCCAAATATGTCCTCTGATAAAGGATAGCAGAAGGGATCAAACTGGCATAAGCTCCAGCGTGACAGTTTTCTGCTTCTAGAGATGCTTCCTGCTTTGTCACATTCGTAGCTGGCCATCTCAGCTTTACAGAGCAACTCTGCAGGAACTTTGCACAAAGCATATGCTGGTCACATGAAACAGAAGGTGTCAGGTTTGACTTTGGTTATCCCTGTCATTCCCCTTCTCACTCTCTGTTTGAAACAGGAAAAATAGGTAGTGTCAACGGAGGGATGGGGACCAAGGAATTCTACCTATGGTATAATTTGTTGTCAAACCAACAAAAGAGTTTGGCCACTTGGAGCCAAATCTTCCATCTGCACCACTGTGTGATTACAGCAGCCACTGCTCAGCTGTCTTCTGCCCTTATCTCTCCCTAGTGACTGAATGCATACATTCCCACAGAGGGACACCTAATGGCACCCGAAGGGTTTGGCTCTCCATGCATGCTCTTTAGTCATCTCAGCTAGGCAACAGAGCAGCGCTTACTCCAGAGCTGTGAGATGCCCTTGTGAAGCTTGAGGGCAGAGTTCACTCCAGTGAGAATATCTTCCATTTTTTTACCTGTAAAATACACACATTAAAACAGAAAGCTTATATATCTTTGTCTTAATTATCTTTTCATTATTATTTTTCAATTAGGCAAAGAGAGAAACAATCTCCATATTCTATTTTATGTTGAGCTTAGTCACTTGTTTGGCAAGTTTAATGTTTCATTGTAGAGAAAAATACCAAAATATAAAAGATATCTTTCACTATCTAGTAACTGAATTTTGCAGTGCTCATACATTTGTCATTGCAAATACGTATTTCAGCAGGAAACCACATGAGATGAATTAGATTTCCTGTTCAGCTTAAGAGAGTAGCAGAAGGCTATTGATGCATCTAGCTAGTTCAGAGCTGTTATCTACCATTACAAGAGATACAACTCTGACATTAAAACTCTTTAGTTGTTCTTCACCTGAAGACGAAGGTGAATGGGCCACATGGTGTCAAATTAGTTGTGTCCACTTCTGTGAGCTGCTTGCCGCAACGTGCAGCTACCGAGACAGCAAAGTACAATAAGTTTGCAGCCTAGGAAAGCTGCCTTTGATGTCAGGCAACTGTGCCTGTGCTGTAAAATAAAAATTTAAACATACAGCTATAAATTAAAGTGCTCTTCTAAGTCAGATGGTGAGCTGTTCATGGCCAGATTCTTTTGCCAAGCAGAAAAGGTTGAACTCTCCTATTTCTTAGCAACAGCTTCTTATAGTATCACATAATTCCAAGGAGTATCCAAAAGCAATTTCCTTTTTTCTCTCACGTAATAACTAAAACTTGATGAAAAGAGAAGACTTTTGTTATGATTTAGAATGTGACTTTTAACATTTTGGAGGTCAATCTTAGCAATTTGCATGAAGCTTTTAATAAAACAGAAAGCACTTTCTACATTTCCATCATAATTCAACTCAAAAACAAGATAAAAAATACTGAAATGAAATATGACCAGTGTAAAATGGCATAGTCATTTTCTTCACTATTTTGTTGACATTTTTTTCCTGAAAACAGGAGAAAGGACAGACTCAAGTAATCATTGGACCTTCCACAACCCATAACATCAAATGGGGATAGCTTTGCTTACAAGGCCAACAATAAGTGGGTGCTTTCCAGAGAGGTTTAAATTTCACTAACAGAAATCAGTTACATTTGAAAGTTTCCAACTGTGTTTTTAATTTTTTTAGTATCTAGAGTCCCATCTGTGGCAAAAGAGCCATTCTGTGTTAGGTTGTGTGATAAAGTTCACCTGAACACCCACAAAGGAGCTCCGAGAGACAGTGGCAGGAGGGGAACCCCAGGCCCATCACAGGAGCCATCAGCCCACTGAAGACGCAGCTCCACAAGCCCAGAGGAGCACAGGGATGCAGCGTGGCAAGCAGGAACCTGAACCCAGGACCACCGAAGAATGAACACCTTGTCCAGGCCCCGCCACGGGCTGTCCCAGCAGAGCCTCAGTCCCAGTGTCCAGGTGAAAAACCCATCATGATGAGGCACTGCAAGTGAGCAGCTCCCTGGATTGCCTTTCAGACCAAAAGGCAGTTTCTGCCCAGGGGTGGGATACATCATGGGATGCAGGAGAAAAGCAGTTTGGGATCATACAGGACTTACTATGGGATGTTTAGGGGAGGCACAAAAGGCAGCAAAAGCTAAATTGCTACACAGTAGGCACACAATTGCTTGCAGAAAATACTCCAAGACTTATCAATATTGTGTTTCCAAACAAAAAGGATATATAATTTAGAGTTCTGCTGGGATCTAGCCAAGATCTGATACAATGCAACATTTTCATTCATGACTTGGATGATGGAATGGAGAGCATACTTACAAAATTTGCACATGATGCCAAAGTAGAAGGGGCTGCAAGGGAGCTGAAGGATTAGAATTCAAAATGACTTTGATAAATGGGAGAAGTGGTCCGTAATCAATAAGATTAAACCAATAAACACAAGTACCAAGTACTATACTGAGGCAAGAAAAAAATCAAATGCATAAATACAAAATGGAGAATAGTAACAGCACTGTAGAAAGAGATCTGGGTGTTACAGTAAACCACATATTGGATATGAGTCAACGATATGATGTGGATGCAAAAATAGAAAAAACTCATCCTGGGACATTTTAATAGATGTGTCATGTGCAAGACAGGGTTAGTAATAGTTTTTCTTAACTCACCTCTCAGAAGTCTTAGTTTGGTGTAGTTTAATAGGATAGTACAAAAAGATGTTTAAAAAAGGAGGTTTAAAAGATAGAGACTGATTGAAAAATGGAAAAGAAGTATTTGCTCTAAAAAATAAAGGCTGATGTCAGGTGTGGAGGTGATATGATAAAAATCTTCCAATATGTAGAAGGTTCTCATTAGTAGGGATCCCACTGATCTTCACGACACTGAGGACAGAATAAAACCTAACTGGCTTCAGTTGCAGCAGGAAAGGTTTAGGCTAAGATAGGAAAAACTTCTAACTCTAAGGATAGCTATGGACAGAAATAGGTCACCTAAAGATGTGGTATAATCTCCACCATTCAGTTTTCTAAGAACAGGTTAGAAAAATACTTGTCAGAGATTCTCCGTTCCTTGGAGCAAGAGGCAAACAGTATGAGCTCCTGCAGGTTTTTTTCATTCCAGCTAATGTTATAGTTTCAAAGAAACAGAAACTTGTAACTTAAATTAGCTTTTTTATTTTAATACTAAATATTTTCATTCCAGTTTTTGACAGTGACTTGCCTTTCTTATCTACAAAAAGAAATTCATGCCCTGGTGGTCTGCTCCTTGTAAGTAGTAACATCTGCAGAGAGGTTAGATCTGCTGCTGACTTTGATCCATTCTCTCAAGACAGCTGAATGTGTCTTTTGATGCCTGCAGGTCTTTGATTCCAAATATTTATCTTCTTTCGGATTTATTTCTGGACACTTGAATTTTATGTTGCCCCACAGAACCCCTCTGATACACACATCAGCTACAGAATTCAGCTGCCACTGGTCATGACACTTCCTCCTGGCATCACTGGGGCTGCTGTCAGTTCTCGGTAGACTTATTTATTACTGGAATAAATTCTAATGCAACATGTTTGCTGATTTTACCGTTCTACTGTGGTGTATTTAAATAGTTACCACGTTCATTTTAAGGATTTTATTTTCTTAAATATTTTGCCTTTGGTTTCATGGTTTTATGCCTTTGGACACTCTTTCTGCAGTAAAGATCACTACACTAATCTTCACTATCTTGCAGCTACTGCGACAGAGGGAGTCAGCTGTAATTACTTCTTAAATCAGATCTCGTTTGTTACTTAGGACTAAACCTCTTGTGCACCAGCAAAGCTACCTACTGCTTAAAGCAGTCATTTGTGGTAACAAGAATTTGCTCCTCTTAGCTATATCCTTCAGTGGCATTTGAACCACTCATCCTGGGTACTTGAAATTATCTATTACTACTAGTTTACTTCCATTTGTACACTTTTTTGTGCACTTCTTTTACAAAGGTCATTCTTCTACCACAAAATGCATTGAGAGTTGGACCTAGATAAAAATGGAGTCTCTGGCTCATGTTCTCAGTTCTTTCACCTCAGAAACTTCATTAAAGTAAAACTGTATCATACTGAAGAGTCAAGATTAGAAAATATATTTGAGACTATGGAATGTGCTTGTTTTGTCAGTTTTCTTTTCTATTAGAGTTCAGGGGTAAAAATTCTACCTCAAATTCTCCCATCTAGCTGCTGTACTTGTAGATTTGAACTTCCAGGTATATTCATTGATTTTTCTCAAACAAGAAATGGTGTTGTTATTGACACATCTCTCATGCAGCATTTTTTACATTTGTTAATACAAGATTTGTGCAGAACTGAGTCACTGGTCGCATGTACAAAATTTGGATCATAAATTGCAAAATACACAGAGCACAGGATATGCTGCTTATGCTCATGTGTATTACAGGCATGTTAACTAGTATCCTAGATTGTACTGCATCCCACTTTCCCATCCTCTGGTACTTTGTAAGCTGCCAGCCCTGTTTTCCTTGCAGGGAATAGGGGAGAGGGATCATGCTTCTGTCTTTGAAGTACCCAACAGCTTTAAAAAAACTCATATAAAATATCACCTCACCATCAGAGCCTCTCCATTCTGCAAGATGAACTGAGGAAGAAGCACATATCTGGGCACAGCAGCAGTGTCTTCAGGGGCAGCGCAGATGCATGCAGACTTCCTGAGCCAGAAGCGTTGTTTCCTGCACACAATGGACCACATAAACAACACTGCAAAGTTGGAGTTACATCAGGCACGTCTTTCTGTGTAGTCAGATATTGTCACCGATGACAAAGACAGGATCCCTTTGAGTGTCATGTCTGCCTCTGTGAGAAGAGTTCTACAAATGCAGGTGGGGTTGCTCAGCAGCGAAATGAGATTTCTAGAATGAGAAGTACAATATTAATGGTAGATTTGCAGTAAGTTCAGCCCTTATTCGGTGAGATAATGACTAGTAGAAGCGTGTTGTTGAACAAGTAGAGGAGGATAACTAGTCATGTGGAGGCTCAAAGCATAATTCCACTATATCAGTGCTCTGGTAGCATGTTGGGACTGGTAAATCAACAGCAAGCAAGGTTATTTAGGAAATGAAAACAACCACTTTGATGAGAAGTGGTAGCAGACTTTTCTTGGATACTTTCTCAGCTGCATCAGGGTCACTGAAGGGGAAAAATACTCTCTGCATATTCAGGTCTCCATGCTCTAGATCAAAAAGAAGGAGTAATTGTGTTGCAAGCTGTTGTAGATAACCATGGAAGACAAAGCCAGTGTCAGGTGATTTAGCAACATACATGATGTCTGGGTGTTCCACAGCTCTCTACTGGCCATGCTGACAGAAGCAGGCTATGATCCCCCAAGTTCCCAGCATGCTGAGATCAACAGACTGACCCATCAAGAGCCACTGGTGACTGTGCCTGCACCCTGACATCCAAGCTCATCAGCTCATCTGTTGGCAATCTCCACTGAGACCTTTTCAATTACTGCTTAAGTTGCTGTCAAATGGTAGCTGGATGTGTGTGCTTGTCCAGCTCAAAGAAAAATCATCGATCTTCCATCAGACATGATTCTACCCATAGCTTTCCTACAATTTTTTTACATATTTAAAAGTACCTATCTCCTAATCGTGAGGATGTTCATCCCAAGGTTTTTCCTTCCCAACTTAATTTAGCACTGATGATTGTAGGTTATGTCACGTACTTGGCAATGGGGGCTCTCTGGCTTGGGAGAAAGGAGAAGGCAAGATGTCTGCAGAGACCTAGATCTGTCAGAAGTTAGGGACAGGAGGAGGGGAATCAAAGACATTTCATAACAATGAGAAGTAGAGTCAAATAGCTCCTTGAGTTCAAACAGACTTTGGGCAAGACTTTATTTGAGTTTTCAAACTTGCAATAGGTCAAGCATACAAAAGTGTACAGAAGAGAATAATCACTCCCTTAAGGTATGCACGTCACCTTCATACTGGGTGATGTGACTCTGGGTGGTGAAAAAGCACATGTTTGACTAAGCCAGGGGAAGCCCATCAATGAATGTCCTGAAGTTGATGTCCATGCCGTTTCCTTGGACATGCTGAAGTCCTTGATCGCAGCTGTGACCTGTTACTGTGACAGGGAATAAAGTCTGATGTCTTGAGTAATGTCAGGTGGATTCCACTTTTCTATCCTAAGCTAAAAGCTCACTTTTACAATGTCTGATGCAATGTCACCCAATGGCCAGGGTTGATATGGCAATGGGGTGGGGAGTGCATGGGCCCTGTCTAGAGTCATGTTATTGCATAAATTCTGTTTGGAATAAATAAATGCTTGATTCAGTGTCTGAGACATACCTGTTTTCTCATAATTACCACCACATAGTTATGACATGAGAAAATCCTAGGAGAACATCAGGTGAGTGAGAAGCAGGTGCACTGGGTATAGGTGTGGTAGAAGGGAAGGAAAGATTTGTGTTTCAGGCTTGGACAAGTTAGGGCCATGGCAGGCAGAACTGGGCATTCATTTTTACCATTGGTCTTCCTGGAGGCAGGATTCTTAATCCAGTCCTGCGCTGTTTGAGGTCCCCTGGGCTGATGCATTTGCAAAGAGATGACACTACAGAAGAATTCATGCCTTGAGTTCCCATGGTGTTGTCGATAGATGTTTTCCACAGAATCCAAGCAGGTCAAATACCTCTGACTTGGTCCACTTGGGATCATGTGGAACAATGCCTAAGGAGCGTGCTTGCCAAGTACACGATTTCCACTGTGGCTCTGGTCCAGGCTTCTGATCAGTAACACTATGCTGTCACCAAATTCTTCAAAGCTGCTGTTGTTGGAGCTGAGACAGCTTACAAGAAAACACCGGGTTCCAGCAAGGGCCCAAATAAAAGAAGAAAAATATGCACCCAAACCTGCATATGTACAGGGAAAGTGGTTTCTTGGAAACATTTGGGTTCCTTGAGAAAGCAGCATCAAGAGCAGAAAGGAAGCATGAAAGAATTGGCAAAAGAGCCTTTGGGCTGGCAAAGAAGGTTCATTCAGAAATGTGGATATCTGATACCTGATCTTGCATAATCCTCCCAGATAAAAATTATGCCTTCATTTGTTTATTTATATATTCTTACCCCCACCCCCACCTTCAGTCAAACAGAGTGGTCTTATACTAGTTCAACGTCTTGTGTCTAAGGGCTGCAGCATTTTTAATCTAATACTAGCTACCCTACAACCAGATTTACAGTTTTGTGAAGCCACAGTCTCATTACTGTCTCTGCTGTTTACAGCTGCTGGCCTCTTGGCTCTCTCTGTCCAAATGCAACGTATGTAAGTGCTGGCAGATAGTAGACAGGGTAACCAATGAAACTGGAGCACGCAGCCAGCTGTCTCTCCCTCCCCCTTCACGCCCCCCTCTTTTTTTTTTTTCTTTGTAAAGGTATTTAGGTGTTGCTCTGTTCAGCATTACAAGCCTCACTGTGCTCAGTACAGCAATGCATAAATATGTTCAAAAATATCAGTCAGTGTGTTAGGTGAATGAATGCTAAGGATAGCTTAGAGAGCAAGCCAGAAGTGACATAAAAGAAGATACAAGATAGTTTGGGAGGTTAAAAAAGAAAAAAAAAAAGAAAAAGAAATGCAAAACACAGGTGGGGAACTTGGGTGGAAGAATATTTTTGAGGTGGAGAAAGAAGGGGTATTAGAACCAAGAAAAAAAGCAGCAAAAAATAATGGGACAAGCAAGATCCAGGGAAGTAACTTCACAGAGGAAAAAGTTGGAGAAAATAAAGAAAATTAAATCAGGGTACTAAGGAATGTCATCAAAAATTAGAAAACCAGGAACAAAACGTAGAAGAACTGATAAACGATAGAGACAGAAAACTGCACAAATGGATACAGAGAAAGGATAATCAAAATATTAAAAACAAGGAGCTAAACTCTTCATAAGTGAACAAAAGATATATACACTATGAGAGACGTCAAGCAGTAGAGACTCAGCACTAAGTGGATTTTCTTAGTTTGGGCTGTTGTGCAAACCAGCCACCCTCATGTGATACTACGCCTGAGCTATGTCTTGCCAGGAACCTCGCATTTTGGTGGGTCTCTGCTTACCCACCCATTTCCATGCTGTGCTCTCTTCCTGGGTGTCAACACACTTTTAAAGTTCTGTGCCTGAAAGAAGATGGTGATGAAAACTTTTTGCTTAATTTTTCCCTACTTCTGATATTTTACTTTCACCCATTCCAATAGCAGTTGGGACTCCTGTATCAACAAATATACACCCTTAGATCTAATCCTACTTCCATGTAACTCAACAGGTGACTTCTGCTGACTTATATGAGACCCTGCAGAGAGCAATCAGTATCAGGGTGCAGAGGGTAGGTAGTGGTTCATGTGGGAACAATGCTGAAAGAGGCAGGCTCAGAAAGCTTAAGTTGGCAAAAAGAATTTGAACAAGAGTAACATTTGGAATTTGGGAAAGAGTAGGTGGTATAGGAGTAACAGTGGTAAAAATACATAAAAATCATGATGCCCCTACTGAAACCACCTACGCCACCACCATCTTTTATCTGTCACTTCCATCACTCGCTGAGTTGAGACAGAGCTTTTACTCTTTGCGCCCTAGAGCCAGATTTTCAAAAAGGACTGTACCTACAGCCACAGATCCGTTGGAAATCCAGTGAAAGTTTAAAAGCTTGCATAGGACTTAAAACACCTGTCTCTCACTAAAAAAATGGCCTTGCTTATACATTTGCCCATTCTTCACGCAAACTCTCATTCAGGAGGTGCTCCGTACTCTGCCTCTCGAGGCCCCCAGCGCGCGGGCAGGCTGCGGTGCCCTGACCACCCTCGCTCCGGACCCCTGCCCAGGGGCCGGGAGCTCCACCACAGCTCAGCCCTGGCCCCACTGGCCCTGTGGTGGAGGTGGCCCCCTCTCCTGCTCATCTGACAACCACTGGAGCATCAGCAGGTCCTGTCCCCACCCTGGCCCTGCTCGGACATGGGGGACGGTGCCCTGCCCGCGAGGGCACTGCCAGGCTGGGCTCGATTCGGCAGCCGGCTCCCTCCCGGCGCAGCCCCGCTCTTCTCACTCTCCGGCACTACCTAGGATAAGGCACTGAGATTTCACTGAGCTGTAAAGTGCCAGATATTAACCATCTGCTTATCTGAACACAATTTATTCACCGTTTGTAAGGTCATTTTCTGATGCACCTACTTGTGACCTGTGTGTTCTGTGTACAACGCCTGGTAACAGCCTGCGCCATGGTTATTTCTGATCATTTTCTTACTCTACAATGGACGAGCTTGATGCGTCTACATTTCCTGTCTTCCAGAGGGTGTGCTGGAGGCCTGGGGTGGAGATTGAGGGCACCCTCATCCCTTTGAAGGATGAAAAGGTTGAGCTGGCAAAGACATTCTTTGGCACTTTTGTCACTGACTTGTGGTCAGAAGGTGCTCTGTATTACTTGACAAAGAATTTGGGCACGTAGTATAGAAAATTTAGACTGACAGATCAGCACACGTACACCACAACCAGATTTCCTCCAAATTCGAATGGGGTTAGCAGGCTTTGCCACGCTCCGGTTTTTGCAGATCCACCATTTCTTGCACCACGCCATAGCCACAACCAGCTTCACCTCATCCAGCCATCTTTCCAAACCAGCCAGGTTCAGAGGGCAAAACCGCCGGCCCACTCGCACGCACCCCGGGGCCTGCTCCCACAGGGAACGGGCAACACAAGAACCAGAGGAAACCAACACCACAACCATAATTTATGTCTTGTTAATGCAACGACGACCGGCTCGGCCCACCACAGGCTGCTGGGGGCTGCCTCCCGCTCTGTGAGCCTGCAGGGAGGCTACGCAAAGCGCTGACCCGACCCCACCGGACCAAGGCCCTGCTCCCCCCCTCCGCCCCCTCGGCCGCGCCTTCCCGGGGCCGGCAGCTGACGGCGCCCAACGGCACCTGCCAGGCAGCGCCCCCCCAGCCCCCCCGCGCATGCGCCAACGCCGCGCGCGGCGCCCACCCAGGACTACAAATCCCGGCGTGCCCCGCGCGCCCGCCCGCCGCCGCTGAGCCAATGGGGAGGCAGGAAGCTGGTTTCCGCCCCCTCGCCCCCGGCTGCGGGAAATATCCCCAGCAGGTGTGGAAGAAAGCGCTGGGCCGCCCTTCCCCCGCCTGCCTCTGAGCTGGCCGCGCAGGCAGAGGGCTGGCGCGGAAGGCTGTTACAAAGGAGTAGCGGAGCGAGGGGGAGGGAACAGGTCCCGGCTTCCATATGGAAACCCCGGCGGTCTCTCCTCCTCCTCCTCCTCCCTCTCCGGCCGGACTGGGGCGGTGGGGCCGGCAGCGGGGTAGACCGCGGAGGGGGGCGGGGGGGCGCGCCTCAGGGGAAGCTGCGGCGCGGCTTCCCGCGCGCTGTCAGTTAGGCGCGCGCGAGGCGGGCAGGTGCCACCGGGTTGGCCAGCTCCGGCCCGGGGCCCCGCCCGCCCCTCGCCGGATTTGCTGGAGGCCGGGGCGCGCGCGCGCGCGCCGTCAATCAACGCCCGAGCCGCGGCGGGGCCGCGAGCGGCCCGAGGGCTACGGCTGGGCCCGGCCCCGCCCCGCGGCGGCCAGGCCCCGCCCCCCGCCCGCCCTCCCCTCCCCTGCCCTCGCGCTGTCAAGAGCGGCACGAGCGCGGGAGCCGGGGCCGCCCGCCCGCCCGCGCCGGGGGCAGCCGCCGCCCCCGCCCCGCAGCGCGCGCGCCTCGGCAGTCACGCCCCCTCTCGGCCGACGGGCGGCCAGAAGACGAGGAGGAGGAGGAGGAGGAAGGCGAGGGCCCTTCGCCTGCCCCGCTGCCTGCCGGGGCCGGGCTCGCAGGGCGCCGCGTCCCGCCCCCGCCCCGCCTCCTCTTGCCTCCGGCGTGGGGAGCCGGGCTGAGGCGGAGAGGGGCGGCCGGGAGGCTGGCGGCTGGGCTCGGTTTCCGGCTCAGTGGGCGTCAGTTGGGCCCCGGCGGGCCCCGCCCCCTCGCCGCCCGGCCGGCCCGCAGCTGTCACTCAAGGCGGCGGGCTGAGGCCGGCGGTGGCGGCGGGCGGAGAGAGAGGCAGCTACGCCACAGCCCAGCGGCGGCCATTCGTGGAAAAATAGGCCGTCCCGCTCCTCCCAGCTCCGGCTGCGACCGGCCTTCTCCCCGCTACCCCCACCCCACCCTCCGCCTCCTCCTCCTCCTTCTCCTCCCCCCTAGAGCGGCGCCTCAGCGGGGCATTAATGCGGGATGAGCGGTATGTAACCCCCTCCCTCTCTCCCTCCTGTGCACACCCCTCCCTCCCTCCGCTCCTCCCTCCACCCTTCATCCCCCCTCTATCCCGCCCTCCCGGGTTCCCCCTTTTCTTCCCTGCTTCTCCCCCTTCTTACCCCGCTCTTCTCTTGCTGCCCCTCCACCCATCCGCGCTGCTTCCTCTCATGCCCCCTTTCTTCTCTTCCTCCCCTGACTGCCCCTCCGACTTGCCTCCTCCGTACCTCCCTCCTCCATTCCCCCTTTCTTCGCTAACCCTCCCTCCTGTGCACATCCCTCCCTCCTTCATTCCTCTTTTCCTCCCTCTTTCCCTCCCATGCACAACCCTCCTCCTGCCCCCTAAAGCATCGACGGCCACTGAGTGGCCGTCGATGCTTTAGGGGGCAGGAGGAGGAGGAGGGTTGTGGGTGGTTTTTTCCTGCTGTCTCTGGGAGAGGAAACCAAACCTCCCCTTTCTGGGTGTTAACTCTCCAGCCCCCATGGGTTGGGTTTCAAACCACGTTTCTTAGGACTCGTTCTTTTGTAATAATGATTTGCGCTGTTGTTTTTATCGAGAGGTAAAGGCGACAAGCTGGGAACCAAAAAGGATATGCTCGTAGGTTTTGTTATTGTATAAATGAAGGTGAATAATTAACCTGTTACACTTGATATTTTTGCAGATCAAAAGAAGGAGGAAACTATGCCCACAGAGGGAGAGAAATCTCCCGAGGCAGAGAATAACAACAATAATAATAAAAAAGGGAAAACTGGAGGCTCACAGGTAAAGCACACACACCCGAATAGGGTAGTGCCCAAACTATTAGCATGGAAAATGAAATGTTCAGCTAACAGCGTTTCCTGCTCAGGGCATCTTTCTTTGGGTTGAATGAAACATAGTTGGTTGGGTGCAGTATTTTTTCTGCCTGGACATGTTTTTTTGATTGCATTTTGCAGTGATCAGCTGCTTTCCATGTAATAGAAGCATTTTTTAAATTTTTCTTTCTTTTTTTGGGGGAAAAAAAGACTGGATTGAGGATGCAGTTGAGGCCCTGGCTGTCACACATGCATTGATAATTGGGGGCTTTATGTTTAAAGATTGTTTACAGAAATACATACTTCCTTATTCAGAGCTGTATCATTGGTCTCTATGCAGAAGCACTTTTTTTTTTTCTGCTTCCTGTGTAAACCTTAATGCTTACTTCTGATGGTTCATACTCATGCCGTTCTCCTGAATCTGTTCTGTTTTCTGTCTTTACGGATAGGATTCTCAGCCTTCACCTCTTGCTTTGCTAGCAGCCACTTGCAGCAAAATAGGAACTCCTGGTGAGAATCAAGGAACTGGACAGCAGCAGATTATTATAGATCCAAATCAAGGTTTGGTGCAGCTTCAGAATCAGCCACAGCAGTTAGAATTGGTAACAACTCAGCTTGCTGGAAACGCTTGGCAGCTTGTTGCTGCCGCTCCTTCTGCTTCAAAGGAAAATAATGTTGCTCAGCAAGGATCTTCTGTTGCCTCGAGTGCGGCAAGTCCCTCCAGCAGTAACAATGGAAGTACATCTCCTTCAAAAACCAAACCGGGCAATTCTTCTGCAACAACCCCTGGACAATTCCAAGTCATTCAAGTACAAAATCCAAGTGGTAGTGTCCAATACCAAGTGATCCCACAGATTCAGACAACAGAAGGTCAACAACTTCAGATCAATCCATCTAATACTACTGGTCTACAAGACATACAGGGTCAAATTCAGCTTATTCCTGCAGGGAATAATCAAGCTATCCTCACAACTGCAAATAGGACAGCTTCGGGGAATGTTATTGCTCAAAACCTAGCAAATCAGACAGTTCCAGTCCAAATTAGGCCTGGTGTTTCCATACCACTGCAACTGCAAACTATTCCTGGTACTCAGGCGCAAGTTGTAACAACGTTACCTATAAACATTGGTGGGGTAACCCTAGCATTGCCTGTGATAAATAACGTGGCAGCTGGAGGAGGTTCGGGTCAAGTTGGCCAGTCTACTGAGAGTGGAGTTTCCAACGGAAATCAGCTAGCATCTACGCCAGTCACTTCTGCCTCTGTTAGTACAATGCCAGAGTCTCCTTCCTCATCTTCCACCTCTACGACCACTGCCTCAACATCTCTAACTAGCAGTGACACGCTAGTAAGCTCTGCAGAAACAGGCCAGTACGCAAGCACAGCAGGCAGCAGTTCAGAGCAGACGACTGAAGAACCTCAAACAACCGCTGCAGACTCGGAAGCCCAGAGCTCCAGTCAGCTTCAGTCCAATGGACTACAGAATGTCCAGGATCAGTCGGGTTCCCTTCAGCAGGTCCAAATTGTAGGTCAGCCTATTCTGCAGCAGATACAGATCCAGCAGCCTCAACAGCAGATTATTCAGGCTATTCCTCCACAGTCGTTTCAGCTCCAGTCAGGGCAGACTATACAGACCATCCAGCAGCAGCCTTTGCAGAACGTTCAGCTGCAGGCAGTGAGTCCAACTCAGGTGCTCATCAGGGCTCCAACTTTAACACCATCAGGGCAGATCAGCTGGCAAACTGTACAGGTTCAGAATCTGCAAAGCCTTTCAAATCTTCAAGTTCAAAATGCTGGGTTACCCCAACAACTAACCATTACCCCTGTGTCTTCAAGTGGTGGCACAACCATTGCCCAGATTGCACCAGTGGCTGTTGCTGGTACCCCCATCACTCTGAATGCTGCCCAGCTTGCTTCAGTACCTAATCTTCAAACAGTAAGTGTTGCCAACCTGGGTGCTGCAGGTGTTCAAGTTCAAGGAGTTCCCGTTACCATTACCAGTGTTGCGGGTGAGTGGTCTGACAAAGTTTTGGGTTTGGTTTGGGTTTGGTTTTTTTTTTTTTTCACTACTAGAAGAATACCAGACAGTTTTAAATTAATACTTTTTTCAGGATTTTCTGTAATAAAAGTTAAACCCTTAACTCTAAGGAAATACCTTATCACTAAAATTCAGATTTTAAAATAGCTGATGCTTCTCCTAAACATTGAGCTAATATTACCAGTTGTGTCAATTCAAATGGAACTGTTTGTATTTGATAAACTATCCTTGAATGACCCTGTTCTCTGTCTTATTAGAGACTTGTAGGCTCTAGGAGTGAATGCGACACTTCACTGTTAGAGCTTTGATATGTTTACAAAACAACAACAAAAAGCTTTTTCCAACGAGGCAGTATTCCTAATCTCTGCATGGGGGATGTAGGATGAGAAAAGTGACAGTATGTGAACTGGGATATCATGTGTCATGGCATGCATTTGTATGGAACTATTTGTTGTATTCTGCACTAGCTCCTAAAGTTGTTCCCTTAAAAGTTTGAGTTCTGAAAAGAGGTTGAGTGGAATAAGGTATGCTTGTGCACAGCATAGTTCCTGTGACCTGTCTTTTTTAAAAAAAAAAAAAAAAATAAAACCAACTGATAACTGTACCTCAGTACTTGATGAACTTTTGATATGTATTATGAAATGCCTGTTTGGTTATGCTGGTCTAATAGTTGGGAAGGGAGCTATTAGAAGGCTCTAGGCTGGATAACAGAGCTTAAGTTCTAAATTAAATTCTCTGCAAGGTCTCTGCAGTGTCCTAGAAGGATAACTCTATACGTAAAACTTAAACTTTTAACATTTCAGGTAAAACTTGATTTAGAGGTTCTCTCTGCGAATTTGATAACTGCTTACATGAGTTTGGTTTTATTTCATACAAGTATTCTATTGTAGTAGTTACAATAAACTCTTGTCTTAACAGCAACCAGACTATAGACAATTTTTTGGTATAAACATGAGTTTTTTTCTTACAGTTTTAACTACTGTTCAGCATAAACAAATGTTAGTATCATACTGACTCTTTATCTGTTTTTTGTAATAATCATATGCTAAGATGAGAGATGTTTAACTGGGCAAAGGATTGTTCCCTTTAGTTGAAACATTTTTGGGGAGACTAAACATAGTTTGATAACAAATTTGCCATTGGGCTAATTTCATCTGCTGTGGTAATCTTTGGTGCTTGATGGCATGTTGAAATACTAAGAGCTGGGTCGGATACGCTAAACCTGGCTTACTTAAGGAGAGTTACAGAAATGTTAGTCTGGGTAATAAGAATTAAAATCTCGACCTTGTGTTTAGCTGTAATGGTTCAAAAAGAAGGTTCAATTAGCTGGAGCTGACCAGCTGCTACAGTATCTTGCAGTCCAGTTTGCCTTGGAAAAGTTTTTTCTTGGTGGGAAGGTGCTGGTTGACTACTGTTGTTAGACAGAAGTTCCTGCTTTGGTAGGGGACTCTTCATAGGAAGCCTGCTTTGGGAACAGCCTAGATTTGAGGGTGCAGAGAGAACCTTCCTGCATGCATTTTTTTTTTCCTGCTTACTAATGGTGTACAACTGTTTAGTACACACTAATAGATATTAGAACAAGAGATTCTGAATATCATCTTGCTCAGTTACCTTGACTGCACCTCTGCATGTGATGTCTTTTGGAAAATAAAGCAATTGAGATTTGTAACTGAGCATGAAAGAAGGGGAATGAATCACAAGTATGGTCCTGGAGAAGGTAAGCCTTAGCCATACAGGGTTCATATGTTAACTAAACTTAAGGTTTGTGACCATTGAGTTCCCCTCTGCTGCTTTTTTTTTTTTCTTAAAAAAAATCCAGGTAGGCCTTATGGCTGTTTCTGTAGCACTTACCATTTTATGCTAACAGCAGTGAATCCTCTGACCTTTTTTCCATTCCTTTGTATATCCCAAGTATTGAGGTTATGGAGAAAGAACAAACTTGGAGAATGTGAGAGATCAGTTATAATTTCTTTCTTTTATTTATCTCTGCTTCTCTCCTGTGAAACTTCCTGATGCTACACTTTGGGAATGGGAGATGTAGCCTGGAAAGGAGAGTGAAGAGCATAATGTGCAGTCCTTAATGCCATATTAAGTATTCAAGGAGAGAATGGTTATGAAATGGAAAATTACAAACATGGTGAAATCTAAACTTTGCTTAACACTTATAAGGAATAAGGTGTCTTGATCAGGGTTACTAACTTCCTCAGATTTGCTGGTTTTTATTTGACATGTTGTTTGCTATTATTGTTACAGGAAACCTTTAAAAAATAAATAAATAAACCGCTCAGTTACCTCAATATCTGCAGACTTTTTCCATTCCTTTTCTGCAGTACCTAGGCTTGTTGGTGTGAACTCTTTTGTACATTAATTGAACTCTCCAGAAGTGGATCATTTACTACAAATGAGTAGTAGAAATAGGTGTTAGAAGTGAGCCATATGTAGGATGTCCAGAAAGCATCAGGGAGAAGACTGAGTGAAGAACTCATCCCATGTGTTGATTCAGGTCCTCTAACCTAGTTAGGGGAAAAGAATGTTACTTTGTCCTTCAAGCAAGCCCAACTGATAAAGCCAGCTGAGTTACAGGGGGGAAGGGGGAGAAATCACAATAAGTATTTGTCTGAAATAAGTGTTCTTTTATTTGTGTTGTATTTCTGTTCCATGAACATTGGTTTTCCTAGTTATTTCTACAATGCGGTAATTTAGGTACTTTTTTCTTAGTTTTTCAGTAGTAAATGAAATAGTAAAGCAATAGAGTTCTAACTAATTAACTGCAAATGACAAAAATTCTTAGCTTAAAATTATTATGGCAATGTTAAGCTATAGAACTATTTTGGGAAAGTCTCTTTTTTCTTTTTTTTTTTGGCGGGGGCGGGGGGGGGGGCTGTGTGTCAAACAGGTTCTAAATTCCAAAAGAGACAAATTTCTCATTGGGAAGGAAAATATTAAAATCTTCAATTAAATATTATATTTTGGTCTGCTTTTTATAACCTTTGTTACTCAAAGTCTCTGGTGCCAAGTTGTATAGGCTCTACTGTAAACCAAGAAAGATGGCTAAGTGTGTTTGGGATTTTTTTGTTGTGTTTTTCACTTAAAAGTTCAAATGTTGCTCTTGATAAGTATCACACTTTGGGTTGTATGTTGTGTGTGGTCAAAAAGCAGGGCAAAGCAGAGAATTTCTTATACCCTTTCACTTTCTGGCCTAAGGGAGAACCCATTCAATATCAGTGATGTAGAGGAAAACTACTTTTTTACTGTGAGAGTGACTGAGCACTGACATAGGTTATCCAGAGAGGTTGTGGACTCTCCATCTTTGGAGATACTCAGAAGCTGTCTAGATGTGGTCCTGGGCAAGCTGCTCTAGGTGGCCCTGGTTGAGCAGGGTGGTTGGACCAGATGACTTCCAGAGGCTCCTGAGGAACAGGATAGCCTTTAATGTTAATAGGTGGTGAATTCCTGAATTTAGCCCCTATGAGCTAAGACAAGCAGGTACTGCACAGTTCCCTTGCCTTTCCCGTGCCGCCCCCCCCCCCCCCAAGGCTTCTGTTGTGATACCTGTAGATGCAAGTTCAAAGGATTCCTGTCATCCCCTGCCGCCCCCCCATCCCCTTCCTAAAATAAGGTATCCTTTGCCTTTTTAAAGCTTATTTTCAGGCCCTTTTATTTGTCTGGATGTGTTTAATTGACAACATAAGTGACTATGGGGAAGGAACTTGTTTTAGTACTAGAAAGTTCTAAGAAAAATACATAGTTCTGAAAACCATTTCCTTTTGGTGGGCTGAGTTTCTTTGTCCCTCAACAGTTTGGGAGTATATTTGTTTTAGGAATAGCATGGAATATGAGCATTTGTGGATGCTGAAGAATATGGGGTGAGATAAAACAGCAGTTAAACTGTAATGAAATGCTGAGTATTAATGGCTTCCCTGTGCAAGTTTTGTGTTCTGCCTGTAGGATTTCTTTCACTGGAGCCTTCTGAAGAGGTCTCAGGCTTTTTCTGAACTTGTTAATTGTTTTTGCTGACAGTGGGAATCTAGTGGTGGTGGTGGAGATGATGTCTTTTCAGAATAATTTCCTGTTTCTTATGGAAGAAAACAGAGTAATACATCAGACTTGTATCTACCTTAATTATACATCTTGAAGTAATTTTGTTACATCATGATGAAGATGTTTGTCCCATACAAAAGCATATGAGAGACTTTTGTTTTAAAAATAGTGAAAAATATTATTTGTATTTTATGTGTACTTAGTCCAACCTTTGTTAGTTGCTTTAGGCAAAAGTCACCAGATTCCATAACCTTGCAGCTCAAGTTCAAGCCATTTTGTTTAAGATGAGGGTTGACATGGCCGGAATTATGAAGAATTTGGAGTTCATTCACCAAAATAACCTGGAGGAATGACTTCTGTTCAGTAGAACAGTCTGTTGCCTGGCAATACTGGAACTGGAGAATTTTAAGTCTTTTGCAGGGATGTGCTGTGGACTCTAAAATGATCATTAATGACAATGAAGTCAAATACCAAATGTTTTTATTGGGGCACTTTAAAAACATAATGAACCTTGCCCTTCTGTTTCATACTCTGTAGTAATGTTAGTTGCTAAGGCATTTTTCTGTTTGACCAGCTACTTTCATTGCACTACTGTTAGTAGTTATGCAATTTATCAGTACCTCCAGGTCTCTGCCTGCTTTCTTGTGGCTTCTTATTTGTCTGCATCCAACTTCATCCTGTCTTCAAGGCTTTCTCTTCCCTTTCCTTCTTTAGTAACTCTTCTTGTGTGACAGTCACTAGTTTTATGACTTTCTGTTCAAATACTGAAGATGTTGAACCAGAATGATAGTAATATCTAAACAAACTTTGCAGAGGAGTTTGAAACATTCTGCCAAATTCTTTAAACATGAATAAAATTATAAATAAGATTAAATGCATGTAACTCAGGAATAGTGACTAGAAAAAGGGAAACATCACACCCCTTTTTAAAAAGGAGGACCCTGGGAACTACCAACCAGTCAGCCTCACCTCTGTGCCTTCTAAGATCACGGAACAAATCCTCCTAGAAGCTATGTGGAGGCATATGGGTGACAGAGCAGTGATTAGAGACAGCCAACATGGCTTCACAAAGGGCAAATCGTGCCTGACTAATGTGGCAGCCTTCTACAATGGGGTGGCTGTTGGTAGGTAAGAGAAAAGCAGCTGTTATCATCTACCATGACTTATGTAAGGCCTTAGACACAGTCCCATGCAATAGCCTTGGAAAGATGGGTTTTATGGATGGCCTATTAGATGGATGAGGAATTGACTGGATGGCTGCATTCAAAGAGTTGCCGTCAATGTTTCAATCTCCAAATGGAGATTAGTAATCAGTGCTGTCCCTTGGGGGTCTGTATTGGGACCAGTACTGTTCAATATCTTTATTAATGACATAGTGGGATTGAGTGCACCCTCAGCAAGTTTGTAGAGGACACCAAACTGAGTGGTGCAGTGGGCGTGCCTGAGGGATGGGATGCCATTCAGAGGGACCTGGACAAACTCGAAGTGGGCCCATGTGAACCCCATGAGGTTCAACAAGGCCAAGGGTGAGGTCCTGCACCTAGGTCAGGGCAATCCCCAATATCAATACAGACTGGGTGATGAATGGTTTGAGAGCAACCCTGCAGAGAAAGACTTGGGGATATTGGTAGATGGAAAAATTGGATGTGAGCCAGCAATGTGCTCTTGCAGCCCAGAAAGCTGACCATATCCTGGGCTGCATGAAAAGCCGCATAAAAAGAAGTGAGGCCAGCAGGTTGAGGGATGTGATTCTCTCCTTCTTCTCTGCGCTTGTGAGACCCCATCTGTAGTAGTGTCCAGTTTTTGGGTCTCCAGTAGAAGACAGACATGGACCTGTTAGAGTGGGTCCAGAGGAGGGCCATGGAAATCGTCAGAGGGCTGGAACATGTCTCCTGTAAAGAAAAGCTGAGAGAATTGGGATTCTTCAGACTGCTGAAGAGAAGGCTTTGGAGAGACCTTATTGCAGCCCTTCAATATACAAAGTGAGCTTATAAGAAAGACTGAGAGATACTTTTTACCAAGGCTTGCTTGTAGTCACAGGACAAGGGGCAGCAGCTTTAAACTGTAAAAAGGTGGGTTTAGATTGAACATAAAGAATAAATTCTTTACTATGAAGGCGGTGAGATGCTAGAACAGGTTGCCCAGAGAAGTTGTGGGTGCCCCATCCCTGGAAGTGTTCCAGGTCAGGCTGGACACGGCTTAGAGCAACCTCATCTAGTGGAAGATGTCCCTGCCCACAGCATGGAGGTTGCACCTAGATGATCTTTAAAGGTCCCTTCTGACCCAAAGGTCAGAACAGTCAAAGGTGTTTCTGACCCTGTCTGATGCTGACTACAGGTGATGCACACAAGAATAATCTGCTCAGATACTCTTCCCACTATTCAGTGATCTGCAGCTCAGGTCATCCTGAGCGAGAAGTGGGATTTTTTAATTTTTTTTTTATATTTAATAATCCTTGATGCATTTCTTTTGTTCCGTGAATTTGTCTTTTTTGAGTCCGTGTAAATTTTTTACATATTCAATACTTGTCTGCAATAATTTGTGTCTTAAGTTTTGTGTAAGACACATTTTTATTTAATGTTCTCAAACTCCTGCATTATGAAAAATTAAATGATGTGATTCACTTTTATACCGCTCATGGTATTCTATTATCTCTATCACAAATGCTAGTTATTGAGGGAGGGGAAAGTGTTTAGTCTGAAGTCCTAGAATATTATGCTTACATTGCTGAACGAAAGAAAACACATTTTCATGACAACATGTAACCTGTGGGTCTCCTTGCTCGCTTTAATGTGATAGTGAGTATGTGTAGATGCAGAACTCAGTGAGTTATGTAGCTAAGCAAGGAGGGACGCCTATAGGTGGTAACAAGGTGAAAAGGGTTTAAAATAGCCACAGTATATACAAGCAAACATAAATACCAAGGGTAGAAGTCAAAGGAGCTGAAGGATGGTGGTTGCATGATCTTTTTATTTGAATAACATCCACTGTTTCCCTGGATGTTCATTGGCAAACAAGCTGCAGCAAATACCTTGAAAGAAACAAGCTGCAAGCTATGGAATCTGCAGTGAAAATATAAGTACAAAGAACTGAGCTATTTTCCACAAAACCAGAAAAAATCTAGGAGTTTTTCTTAGTTTGCTACTTCATAGTGTTACTTGGCGTTCTGAGGGTATAGTTGGGAGGAGTATAGAAATTTAGCATACTTTTTCCAAAGTCATGAAAGGTCACTTGCAACTGTTCTCAGGTTGCCTTGAGCTGAGAGTTGTTGCAGAACCACAGTGTTCTAAATATTATAGCACTGGCATCCTTTTCAAATGCTTCAGAGTAATTATAGGAGAAGCATTTAGTCTTCTAATAACAAAATTGCTTTGGTTGTGGGATTTTCTTAAAATGAAATTCAAAATAGTAGCAGAAACAGTTTAACAACAAACAAGGCTCGTGAAAACACGTTTGCCTTGGTGATAGTAGCTTAAAAATAAAGTATCAATGTACTGTTCCTAAACTTGATGCATAAGGAATGCACAATCTACCTGTTCAGCTAAATTGTCTGTGGAGAATAATCTGGTAAAAATGCCTCAGTAAAACAAACCTTTTCTGCCTGACCTGTGAGTAGCAAGGCATGACTTCATCATTACTTGTAGATAAAGTGGGAAGGGGAAGCATTTCAAGTACCAACTTTGCTCATCATTGTGAGGTGAAACAGGTTTCTAATGAGCTGTTTCTATGCTATTAGCTTCAACAATTAAATGTAAGTTCTTAAGTCTTCAGAGAAGAATGTTAGTGAAACTATTTCCCTACTAGATTATGTGGTCTTATAAAAATGTTTTGTCAATACAGGTGCGTTCTCTGAGAATATCAGGTTTTGCCATCCCCTTTCTAATTCCCTATTGTCAGAAATCAGAGCTTATAGAGCAGGAAATTAATTGGATGAACTTTCATGTTCAGAAAATGTCAAGCAAGCAAACTGAGTGATACTGCACATCTTCATCAGCCTGGTTTTTTTTTTTTTTTTTTAATAAGGGTGCTTAGATGCACACTAAGCCAAGCTTCTCATTCTTCCATTACCACCTGAGGCAGCGAGAAACATATTCAAAATCTGATTTCAGTAGCTTCCTCAGTGTATCTTAAATTATGGAGTACTTAGCTTCATATGATTTTGGTACTGGTAGATAAGAGAAATCAATTCTTACTGTTTTAATATATTAAAAATGTTTAATGCCAGTGCTGATTATTGAAAAACCTGTGTATGGGATGTCATGTTCTAAGGGGAATGTTAATTTCAAGTATAAACAATGTTGTTATTGAAAAAACAACTACATTTTTCAATGGTCAGTGATTTTAATGGACAATTTAGTTAATAAAAGTTGTTTTATTCATATGCTGTAGCATAGTAGCTTTGGAAATAGTCAGGACTGCATAATGAAATGTAATTTTTATAATGAATATTTTGCTCTTGTCATGACACTTTCACCAAAACAATAGCTCTGGACATCTGCAACCTCTTGAGAAACATAGCATCTGAGCACACATTTAGGTTAGTATGGGCTATAGTTATATGGATTTCTATGTGCATCCATTCTTAAGAACGGAGTTTTGAGTGGTTGTTTAATGCTACTGACAGTGGCTAACAGTCATATACCTTAATCAGCTTGTTATTGGTAAACCATGTTATCCCAACATGCATAATTAGTCTTAATAGATCGGCAGACTAGTATCATTTTGTTGTAAAGAGAAAACGATCAGTTAATATCCTTCTGCCAAAATGAACTTGGGATACATGTTAGGTACAAGTCTGGCTTTCCTTAATTATAGTTTCAAGTGATGATGTGACCACTCTTCACTTGAGCAACATAGTGAAGTCTAAGAAATACAGGCCTTGGTTTTCTTGTTTCTTTGGTCATCAGGAGGTAACTCTGACTGAAACATCAAGTTCTTCAGTTTGTTCTGAACCAAAAAGGAAGACCAGGTAAGATTAAGCATACCATTTTATAGGGATAACAATGTTACAGAAAATGATGGCATAACTTCTAAGGGTTTGGATCTTGGAGATTTACGTGGCTGTTCTTTTGTGGTTCTATAATACATAGCTTTGTTGGTCCTTGCCTGATGAAGGCTGTAACAAAGTTACAGTTTTTACATCATTAATAAACAAATTACTCTTTAATTGGTTAGCCTATCTACCCATAGGTTGTTATAAAACCAAGACTTGATTCTCATGTTTAGTCTTACAGTAAAAGGTTTTTAAAGATGTTTTATGAATCTTGTTTTTTATGATAACAACTTCTAATCACCTTGCCAGTGTGGTTTTTTAGTCTGAATAAATTATCAAATGCTATGCAACTTAACCTGGTTTTAAAGTCAGCTCTCTTCCTTTTTGTTGAAAGGTTTTTCCATGTATGTACCTGTTAACTAATCCCTCCTGTGCATAGAGGTGTATTTATTTTTATCTTGATCAATATGAAGATAACATTTCATATAGCCAAAATGGTTACTTCAAGGACATTCGTGAGCCTTCTAGTCAAGTGTAAAATATGTAAGCTAGCTAAACTGTAGTCAAAAACCTCACAAAACCCAACCAACCCTACCCCTCCCCCCAAAAAACAGAGTACTGGAAACTTAGCTTGTATTTTTTCATGTCAGCCTCCTTCTGTCCTTTCAAGATTAGACTATTACTATTTCCATGGTAATATACAGAAATTGAACTGAGATGTTGAAAAACACGCTTCCGGAGACCAGTATTTTAGTTTCCATATGGCAGAAGTATGTAAGGTAGGCGTTTGATTTTTTTTGTTTGGTTGGTTGGTTTGTTTTGTTACAGTTTGTCAGGTATTGAGCTCCTCTAGTCAGACTGTAGAGACCAACAGTCAAAAAGTTTCTTTCTAGTCCTATCCCTATTTCAGAGTTAAGGGGAAGAGTTGGAAAAAAGAACTGGGCCATGTTCTGTTGTGGCTATAAGCTGTAGAATAACCTGAGAGTTGGGGCAGAGTGACAGGGTAGAGGGAGATGCTCCATAAACAGAGGTTTTTAACTTTTCTCAGATCTACTACTAGTTTCCATGCAGTGCATATGACATTCTGCAGCACAGCTGGTACTTGAGTTTTCAGTTATCTATTTGCTTTAAGGTTCAATATGCAGGCAGCTACTTTTGTTCATCTGCAAAGAAGTTGAACACTCATCCTAAATACACTTTTCTTTTTGACTGTTTTTTCAATGACAATGAAAATCACTTTTTTTTTTTTGGAAGGGTCTCTTGCCTTAGCAGTAGTGTAACATGTTATTTTTCTGATTCTAGCTGCTTCTTTAGAATACCTAATAAATTGACCATATTTTCTTTCCATTTGAAGCCACAGCATCCAGAACAACCGGAGGCACTGCCTTGCTTTGACTGAAACCTCTAGTTGGTTGTGCAAGACTAAATTTTGTGAAACTGTAGCTCTGTGGTTGATTTTTATGTTGTTTCTGTATAGGTCTTTCTGTGTTGTATTTATGGTAGCTCTTCCTATGTTTAATAAAGTAATAAAAAGAAAACTAGCTTTCAGTTTAATGAAATACACTACCGGCTTGGAAAAATTCTTTTCTGTCTCAAAGTACTGAAGTGACTTGAGGTTGTCCTAAAGCATTTGGGTAAAGCCTTACACTTTTGAAAAGTCATTAAAGTACGTTCATGAAACTTTCTGGGCATTGTTTTTGTCTTTGTGTTGCCAATAAGATTCTTGCACAAAATGAAAAGACTACAGTTTTTCTTGAGGTGTTTAAAAACCTCAAACTTACTTTTTACTGCCTTAAATCTCATGCTTTTAAGTGGTATTTTTCACAGAAGTTAAGCATAATTGTGATGCTGTTCAGTAGTTTTTTGAACACACTGAGCCATTTGACATAGGAAGCTTTTGGAGGAGAGGATAAAAAGTTCTTACAAATCTTGTCAAGATTGGCAACAGATAGAAACTTGTTGCAATGTCCCTGTGGGAGGTAAAAAGACAGATGTCTCATTGGTGCTGCAGTTTGCACTGGAAACTTTCTGCTTGTAGTAGCATCTGGGCACAATGCTGTGCTGTGATAACCCAAATTTCTTGTAGCAGTTGAGTTGGGTGGATCCAATTCCTCTCTCTACTCCAAACTGCTCTTCTCTAGAGAATGTGTGGGTCCCTTGCATCAGCCCTTGTACAGTTTCTGTTGTGGGGAATTCTTCCTCTGTCACATATTGTTTCTTCATAAATCTTTATAAACCACTGCTTCAGGGTAGAAGAGAAGGCAGAATTGTCTGAGTACCATTTAAGTAGCACTGGATCACATAGTCTTCTGTGTAAATACTGAAACTCAGTGTTGTCTTCACGTATATTTAATTTTAAGATGTGATTTGTCTTGCATTCTTCAGCATGAAACATCCTTCCTAGTAGATTTTGTTTGGAAAAACATGCTCTCTGACTAATATAAACTATTGCAACAGAGTCTTTTACAATTTTAAAACCTTGGCTATATGTTAATCAAAGTATTATCTTTTATTATACATATATAAAACATATTATTATAAATAAATGTATTGAGTTATAAATATATATAAATATTGTCTTATTAAAAATTATCTGTATGTCATTGTGGAAAAAGAATGTTAGAGTAAAGGATGTTTGCAAACTGATTGTAGTTGGGAAGGGGAGATGAGAAACCTTTTCTACCATTGCTTTGCATCAGTAAGTTGTTGAATGGGCGAGTTGCTGCATCAGCTCTGATGCTTGTAGAGCTTTGGAACTCTGCAGGCTGTCATTAACTTTACTTAGCTGTCCTTTAGTAATATACATTGAATTATGGATGTCAGTTGCAACCTTCTCTTTCATTTTTAGAATATGCAGTTGAACAAATTTTCTTTTTTGCAAGATTAGCCATTCTGGCTCTACGTACAATTTGCAAAGTGTTCCTCAGGTTTTGCAGTAAGGTGCATGCTACTGAGAAAACTCTCTGTCATTAATGCTGTCATCTTTTTGACTGCTGCATGCTGGTTGCACAACAGCAACAGGAAATCTATACAAATTATTCTGGGGAACTAAGTACCAGAAACTAGAAGTGTCCTTTTCTTAGTCTTAAATTTCTCTTCCTTCCAAGCTGTTTTTCTAAAGCTTGACTCCCATGATTTCTGTGGATCATTAAAGTTCCTTTTCTTCCCTTTCTGCCCTGTTTGCCTCAAAGAGTAGTTTTTCATGCTTGCTACTGGTGAACAAGAAGAGGAATGCAGGTGTAATATGTAGTAAAAGGAAACTTGTTTTGACTTAGGATGGATGGCCAAGCCTAATAACCATGACATTCAGTGGTCAATCACTCTATAGGAAAGTACTTCATAGGTACCATGCATTGGCTTTCTTTAATCATCCAGGTGGTGTTATGGGAGTTACTATTTTGCAAATTAGCTTTGAAGCCTAAAATGGATTGAGAGAAAGATATATATTATTTGACTTCATAGTAATTACTTAAAATTGTTGTTTTCTTGCATGAATGTGTTACAGACTCATGTACATGGGAAAGTGTATACGAGTTGTAACTACTAAGATGCAGTTTTACTGCGAAATTGGAAAGCTGAGTGATGTTGTGATGCTGAAGAACAAAGGATGTGCAATCCTTTATCTTGATAATCCTGTATCTTGTGATAATAAGTAATGCATTTACTTAACTGCTTAAATGAAAAAGATTAGGGACTAAAATCATGCAGGTTCTTCTATTTGAGAAGCTTTAAAAATTTCTATAATGTTATTCTTAATTGCATTCAGTTGTAATCATATATGCAATATTGTAATGAGTGAAAGTCTTACTGCACTTGATTTGCAAAATAAATACCATTATCAGGTTGCCTTGTTTGCATGTTGTCCTGTGGTCTAATAAATGGTTACTATCCAAAAGAGAGAGAGAACTTGGACCTGAGAGAAAATTAAATGCAATGGAGTAGTTGGTATCAGTGTTATTTTGTACGCTAACATTTTTTTGTAACTTAACGTTGTAACTTGACAGCATGTACAATAAAATTCAGTCATACACAAGCTCAGTGATGATTTTGTTAATCAAGAATGTTTCACAATTTCAGGAAATCACTATTAAAGAAATCATGGGAACTTGAGAAAAACTTTTTATCTTCTAAAAGCAGGTGTGAATGTGTGGTGACTGCTTTGACAACTCATATAGAATAACATAGATGAACTGAAGTGTGACTTTGTTCCTTCATGTAACAATTTGTTTAGACCTCTTCCTGAAATCTGTGTTGAAACATGAGAGCTCTTGTTACTGAAAGGTTTGATTATGAATAGTGAAGTATAGTGATACCAGGTCTTGTGGTTTGGAGTATGTCAGGAAGAAGTAATGTCAAGTGATCTCATGATTGTAGCAGAATTTCTGGAAGGCTTTAAATGGTATTTTAATGCCACTAAAAGAAGTCATATGGATTATTTTTAATAGGTCTTTTTTCTCCATCTAGAAGGTGTCAGGAGATCATTCTGTTCCTGTATGGATAACATTATGTCAGCCACCTGTTTTCAGAATAAGCAGGGTTTGTTTCAAAGAAAAAAAAAATTTTGTATCTAGATCCTCCCTATTGAAAAATCATAATTTTTATAACCTTTGAGAAGTTGCCCCTATTTAATTTTGTAGGCTGTTGACAAGCTCATATCAACCGTTAAGCTTTCTCAATATCTTTTCTTCAGTAAACCTGACTTAAGAAATAATGAGATTCATTTATCTTCCCCTAATAAGCATAAATGAAGTAAAAGTTAAAGCCCTTAGTGATCTATAGTTGACTCTAGTATGTAGTTTAAAAAAATCAAAATCCCATACAACCCAAGACTGTAGCAGGCTCACTTTGAGATTTAGACCATGTTCTATCAGTTGTTTTGTGAAAATTTTCTGATTTTTGTTCAAGAGAAAACATTTTTCAACTGGTCTAAAATACATCCATTTTACTCTCTAAGAACAAGAATTTTATGTTTAACAACTTTAAAATGAGAATAGATACATTTCTTTCTATCCTGTATGCTACTAGTGTGCTAGGTTGTTTGGATGCTCTTTCAGGAGTTCAAAATGAAAATTAAGTCCAGGAATTGCATTAGTGAACTTTCCAGTGTTTTCTGATAACTGTGTAAATCTCTGGCAAAGAGTATCAGATATATGTGCTTCCTTCAGTTACTCTTTTACCTTAAAGTGTAGAGATTTACTTATTGAATATCATGGCCCAGATCTTTAAATAAGGCTATTTGTGTGATATTTTGAGAGTTTCAGAACCTTCTGCTCTGAATTTAGTAAGTGGAATACAAGGGAAGGGAGTTTAAAATAACAACTCCATGAGATTAAGTTAAAGAAGAAAATCAACATTCACATTAGAAAATGTAATAACTTTGTTAATGCCATCTAAAGAGCAGTCATTTAATTACTGTTCACTGAAACCATATGGATAATGTAATTGTCTGTCTGAGTAACCTTACTTTTGGCATTTTCTCTTTTGTATTTTTATTATCACCTCTACAGTTATTGTTAAGCATTTCTACTCGGATGTATCACTATATTAAGTTTAACAAATAGATTAAGGTTGTAGCTCAGTAGTGTGTATCCTATGCTCCAAGATATGCATGGTCCTCACATGGGGGAGGGAAAGTTCGGAGCAGGTAAAGTATGTGTCAGCAGTGATACTCAATATTCTGAAGAAGTATTGGAAGACCCTTGTGTGGTTGGTTGTCTTGTGACTTAGAGACTGAAAGTTGGTTCATATCGAATCAACACAATATATTGGATTTTTAGAAATGCTGAACAGGCTTCCCCATAAATGTGGATTGGTCAGATCCAGCAAGAGTTATGTGCCGGACATTCATCACTATAGCACTAGTCATGGAGTGAAAAATGGAGTCGTCCGTCTCAGGGTTCAAGTGCCTCAATTCACATGTTACTTGGAAAGACTTGGTCTGGCAGCTGGGGGGAAAGTTGCATTGAAACTTTAATATCAATTCAAGAAAAAACAGAGAGAAAGGGAAAACTGAGAGAAAATTATGTTCTTCAGCTGTGTTCCAACCACAGATTCGTTAGATCCCAGACTTTTTTGCTCAAATAGGACTCTGGCATGGATGGACTCATCTGTCTAACAGACTGTAATGACAAAGCATAATTCTTATTAATGTACTTGAAAACATGACTGATAGTGAAAACAGCATAAGAGGCTGCAGTAGGTGTGGCTGTGATATCTGTACCATCTTTTAACTTTTGCAGTAACCATTTGTAGACTCATCATTTATAGTGCTGCTCTGTGAATTAAAGGAGTTTGCATCTTGGGTTTGTTTAACAGACAGGGGAGTGGTTTGTGCTCTGTGAAAGACTACAAGCTGAGCAAGTTCTTCCTGTTAATTTATTTACTTTTGGCTAACCAAAACCTGCAGCTGGTTTTCAACACAAGCAATCACATTATCATGTTAAGATGAGCATTAGATATAACAAAAATGATCAGCTGCCTTTTGACTCTGGCTATTCGTAGCACTCAGTCAGCACTTAGCAGCCTGACAAGGAGTTGCCCCTGGACTAGCACTTTCTTTGGAAGCTCTTTTGTCCTCTTCTGCCACTGTTAGACCCAAGTAGATATTACTATTTGCATTTATATCACAGTGTTCTCCTTACCCTATCATGTTCTCCCTCAAGGCTTTTCATGAGTGCTTTTCTTACCCATTAGAATTTTCTTTCCCATTAGAATATGGGAAATAATTTTATTTCCAGTACATAGCTATTATGAAAAGAAAGACTTTGTTCCATTCGAGACATATGGAGGCTCTGCACTCGAGATTAAGCCTGTAATTCTTTTTCTGTGGTCCCCTTGCTGCGAATACCAGACTTTTTTTAGAAATTTTTTTGGTTTAATACATACCTGTCCAACAGCAAGTGGGATTCAAATGTTTTCTCTTCTGGGTTTGTCCTTGTTCTTTTCAGAGAACTGAAACTACTCAGCATCTGTCAATATTTGTGGCCTGCTTAAGAAAACAAGGAATTCATGTTTATTCATATCTAGGCAGATCAGGTGCAAGTTCCAGATGGAAACCAAGAGGGAGAACTGGGAAAATTTGGTTAGTGCTTCTGGTGAAAATAACTTGGTACTGACCTAGGCACAACACACATTTATTCTATTTCCTGTAGCCAACAGTGGCCTGTTAGAGGACCGTCAAGTCACTTTGGGAGGTTCTCTGTATATCATGTTCTTTAGTCCTATCCTATCTGTGTGTATGTGGTGGTGTTATGTGGTGTGTGTTAGGTTTCATTTATGGCTCTCATCATGGTGTTATACAAAATAGCATATGTTGCTCCTCAGAAATCATGTGAATGAAGTAGTCATCCCATGTTGTGTTGTATATGAACTCACTTAGTAGCTAGGCAGTTTAGACTTCAGAGTGTTCTTCTCAATCTTATCCCCATTGATGGTGTCTGTTATGGATGCTTGAGAAGTTGGAGTACCCATTTGAATCTCTCTGAATCATGTTACCTCTAAGGGATTTCTAAGTTTTAAATTAATGCTTCAATACTGAGGACTTTCAAGTCTTAAAATATTATAGTCTATTCTAAGGAATTCTGGTTGGTCATTACACTCTCTCAATAAGTAGGTGGTATTTCCTCTTATTTCCCACTTGTATGAAGGCACTGAATTTTTGAAAATGGCATAATCTAATGATATTTTGTCCCTGTTACTGGCAGGACACATTCAGTGTTGTCTGATTGTGCCTGGAAGTCGTATCTCTGTGTCAGATTTAGTTTGTCACATTATTTTCTTAGACCGTATAGTACTAACTTTTTAAGCAAACATAATATTACCCTGCTGCTCAAGAAACTACACTTCTTACCTATATTGGAATACTCTTTATTTTGCTTTAATATCAAGCTAGTAATCCCGATTCCTTTGATCAAGAAAGCTAATGAGATCAATGAACTTACGCAATGAAACGGAATTCTTAATTCATCAAGTCAGTCTTAGAATTCCATTTGATTCAGTCAAGCTGCTTTTCCAGTCTTGAAAACATACTCCCTTCTGTAAAACCAAATCATAGAATCATAGAATATCTCAAGTTGGAAGGGACCCATAAGGATCGTTGAGTCCAACTCCCTGCTCCTCACAGGACTACCTAAAACTAAACCATATGACTAAGATGGTTCATCCAGATGCTTCCTGAACTCTGACAGGATTGGTGCCATGACCATTTCCCTGGGGAGCCTGTTCCAGTGACTGACCACCTTCTCAGTGAAGAACCTTTTCTTAACATCCAGCCTAAACTTCCCCTGACATGGCTTCATACCATTTCCGTGTGTCCTATTGCTGGTCACCAGAGAGGAGGTCAGCATCTCCCCCTCCACTGCCCCTCTTGAGGAGGGTGTAGACTGTGATGAGGTCATTCCTCAGCCTTCTCTTCTCCAAGCTGAACAAGCCAAGTGACCTCAGCCAGTCCTCATAAGTCTTGCCTTTGAGACCTTTCACCATCTTGGTCGCCCTCCTCTGGACACACTCTAATAGTTTGATGTCTTTCTTACATTGATGTGCCCAAAACTGCACACAGTACTTGAGGTGGGACTGCGCCAGTGCAGTGTAGAGTGGGACAGTCACCTCCCTTGACTGGCTAGCTGTGCTGTGCTTGATGCACCCCAGTACACAGTTGGCCCTTTTGGCGGTCAGGGCACACTGTTGAGTCATTCAACTTGCCATCAAGCCAGACCCCCAGATCTCTTTCCATGGGGCTGCTCTCCAGCCTCTCATCCCCCAGTTTGTATGTATAACCAGGATTACCCCGTCCCAGGTGGAGTATCCTGCAAAAAAACTCCCAACAAAGCTCTGGTACAGCTACCTTGTTCAAGTCTAGTCCTACAACATTTCTTTTTCTTTGTGAAATTTCCTTTGTGGCTCGATGTTGATTCAGGACGAATTGTAGGAGAGGTGACAATTCTGTATGTGCCATAAAGCAACTTTTAAAATTAGCAATTGTATTTTCTGAATGTAGATATGTTTTCAAAGGCTATTAGAGAGACATTAATTGGCAGTAGATTTAACAATCTTTCTGTGTAAGATTTTATTTAATGTTTTCTTATTTATCTCAGCATTTGAGAAAAAGAAAATTTGTTAAACTTGATCACATTTCTTAGTATCAGTCAGTAATTTGCAGTCTTGTACTGTTCTAATAACAAATTACATTAAACAGGGCTATCTAAGCTAGCAGGTAAGTCCTCTGGTAGTGCTTCAGGAAAACGGGTGGATTTAGTATTTGTTTTGTGGCTTTCCTTAACTTTAGGTAGATTTTTGTTCTATAAAACATGTAAAGTTTATTTGTACATTTCACTTATTGAAATGACTAATAAAAGGCACAAACACTTTCTTATTTTACAGGTCAACAGCAAGGACAGGATGGAGTAAAAGTACAGCAAGCCACAATAGCGCCTGTTACTGTAGCAGTAGGTGGCATTGCTAATGCAGCAATTGGTGCTGTTAGTCCTGATCAGATAACACAAGTGCAGCTGCAACAAGCTCAACAGGCTTCTGACCAGGAAGTGCAACCTGGCAAGAGATTGAGAAGAGTTGCCTGCTCATGTCCTAATTGCAGAGAGGGGGAAGGAAGGTAAATGTAAATTTTATCAGTAGGTATTTAGGCTTCTTATCAGTTTGCCTCATTTGGGCATGAGATTTTCTTATATTGCCTACATTTTTTAATGCTTTCTGTTAGAAAGTATGTTTACATGTTTCTTTTTAGACTGGGGATTATAATTGTCTCTATTAGCATGAAATATTTTTCCTAATAGTTAATAATATTTTAAAATATAATTACTTAACTGTTTAAATTTGATCTTTTCAGAGGCAGCAATGAGCCAGGAAAAAAGAAACAACATATCTGCCATATTGAAGGATGTGGAAAAGTTTATGGCAAGACATCTCATCTTCGAGCACATCTGCGCTGGCATACCGGTGAAAGACCATTTGTATGCAACTGGATTTTTTGTGGCAAGCGATTTACAAGGAGCGATGAGTTACAAAGACATAGAAGAACCCACACAGGTTGGTCAGCCCTCTCTGTATGCATAGTACAGCAAGTCTGAATCAGTGGCCATGGTTAAACAGTAATATCAAAGATCTCACTTATTAGGATCTCTGAAAACTATTTTTAAATGTAAATAAAGTAACTTTAAAACAGAAGAAGTGGTAGATCTCAATTTTCATCAATGCAAGCTGACTGTGAAATCAAATAGATAAAATGAGATCTGTTCAAACTGTTCTTCTGTACCTATGCTAGAAAAAGATGACCGTTTCATCACAGGTAGGTGATGTACATTAGCTAATGCCTAATGCTAATCTGAAGTTGGCAAATTTTCTTGAGCATGTAGGATTGGCCGTGGAACAGGGTTGTCATTTCCTCACTTGGACTAGCTCAGTCCTTAAGAAATTTATTAACCTAGTCCATGCATCAGAGTTGATCTTCTTGGGAAATTTCTTGAAGCTTCAAGTGAGAACTGATAAAGCAAGTTCTCTTTACAGTTCAGATTGGAAAGGTGGACCTTTTAGAAACTGAAAATTTTATCAGTCTTCGTATTTCTAGCCCCAAGAACTATTTCTCCCCCCAACTTACAGCATCAGAAGATAGCACTTAAAGTCTAAGCACTAACTAAATTTGAACAGTGACAGGACTTTTTAGTATGGTTAGTATCAATTTATCTCTTGATATAGATTTCATACATCCTTATGGAGCTTTGGGATTCATGTTTCCAAATTCCCTTCTCATCACTGTCATCTAAATAACAAAAGTATTCTTAAAAATTGTTATCAAGTAGTCCTTTCAGGCTTTTGCCTCTCCTACTCCATCAGGTTATAGAAGTTTATGAAAATTCTCTGGTGACTTGAAATTCAAACTTCTCACCACATAATCACAACATAGCGAATATTTGTTGAGAACTTTTTAGTAGTGAAGAGTGGATTGCCAGAAGCCTGGAAATTGGACAGGTAGAGAAGAAAACATTGTATCATTTTAAAGACACTTCAGATGTTGAATAGAAAAGGGTCAGATTCAAATCATCAAGCAAAAAGCGTTCATTGCTCTCTTTCAGTAACATTTTGGTTTTGTTCTTCTTTTAAAAAAGGTGAAAAGAGATTTGAGTGCCCAGAATGTTCTAAAAGGTTTATGCGAAGTGACCATCTCTCAAAACATGTCAAAACTCATCAGAACAAGAAGGGTGGTGGAACAGCCCTTGCTATTGTTACCTCAGGAGAACTGGACTCTTCAGTTACTGAGGTTCTTGGTTCTCCAAGAATTGTCACTGTTGCAGCCATTTCTCAAGATTCAAACCCAGCAACCCCTAATGTTTCAACAAACATGGAAGAATTCTGAAAGGATCATTTATATGGACGCCTAGTGCTGCACTTAAGTTTACATACCTTTCAGGATATGGAAGTGGGCTGGTAAAGTGGATTACAGAGCAGGAAATCATGTTTTCGGTCACAACTTCTGTAAGTGTACCAGGTTGGAGGGTCAGCATGGGAAGTGTACACCGGTGCAACAAGACAAAAATTTCAAAAATACAAACAGCGCAAATTGATGTACTGGATAAACAGATGGGGGAATATTATTTCCATACTGTACTTTTTTAGTTATATGTCTGTATGTCATGTAATGATTTTAAATGAACTTCCCCCCCTATTTTAGCATTGTATGTTAATGTGTTTATAAAATCAGATCATATCAATGTAAAACAGGGTGGACCTTGACTAGGATTAATATAATTTGATGAAGGTACTTTGGTTTTAAAATAAATTTGTAATATTTTCATGAGAACATCCTTTTCCCATAAGGCACAGCAAAACCGAATACAGATTGAACGATAGTGGAAATATTTTAGGTTTTTGCTCAGTCCATAGAACACGTCAGTTGATTTTGGCCGTCTTTTCTCAAGTTTTGGAATTATTGAAATAGCAGCTGGATGACGCGTGCTGCAAAGTGGTTCTGAGGCGGACCTCAGATTAATTTTGACCACTACATTATAGTAGTGTGTATAAATGACAATCAGTGAGTTCTAATTCCTCTCTTTGTTTGGAGAGCTAAGGTTATGTAGAATTAGTGTATACAGTAGGAAAGATAAAACCATAGAAAGATATTAACATAAGATTTTACAAAAGTAATGGTATCTTTATGTAGGATGAAAAATTAATTTGGCAACTTTTGTGTCAATTTTTGGTATTTCATTTCATTATATTCTAAAACATCGGTGGTCCATTTCTAACTTGTAGGTAACATGAATCATAAAAACTCAATCTTAAGTATTTAAATGTTTTAATTTTGTTAGAATTCATGGAAATTAATCAGACAGTTGAGTGTTGTAGCTCATTCTCCAGTATCTTCTCTCTGTAAATACTAGTTGTTATATTGCGGTTAATGTGCAGAGTTCTTTATGCTTTGACTTAATAGCCAAAGAAAAGAATTAATTATCACATTTTAACCAAAAAAAAAGGTAATGAAAGTAAACATTTTCTCTCTTTTCCCCTAAATATTACTGTCTTTATTTTCTCTTCAAGGGTAATATGTGGGCTGGTAATAAATATTGGTTACTTATCAAGTCTTACATTGAGCCTCCAACCACAGAACAAACTGGGGAAAGAGGAATATAGTTATCTTTTTACTACACGACTTCTGGTTTCAAAGGTTTGGTTACATTTTCAGATGTGCCAGTTTAATAGGAATATAGAGGAAATGAAAACCAAGGACAACAAAAACAAACTGCGTTTTGTATGTGAAAACTCCAGTACATACAAGGAGGAAAGATGGCCAAATATTTCATACTCAGGATTTTTAATTACTTCCCATAGGCATAAATGTAACCTTTTACATATACAGTCGTTTGGTAATAATTCTCATGACCAGTTTTTTAAAAAATTTATACACCAAAATATTTTTGATGTAACTAAAGGAAGTACAGTGCAAGAAGGATAAGGTTTTGGATTTGCTTTTTTTTTTTTTTTTTTTCCCCTGCAAATTACAAAAGGAAGAATGTGTTTGGTAGCTGTTGGTTTGAGAGACATAACAGATACCTTGCACATTCCCTCACAAGACATATACTTCTCATCTGAATACTTTATCAATCTTGTGGTGTTTTCTGTATTTTTGAAGCAAGAGAAATACCAATCATTGTTTACACTGTGTACACTTTAGGCCAGCCCTTTGTAGCAAAATACTAAGCTGAAGGTATTTTATACTTTCAGTTTACACAAAAAGCTTTGAGATTAAAGAAAAACAATTTTACACTGTGGTTATAAATTTCAAGTTTCTTAAAGCTTTTGTAGACTTGTAACAGAGTCTTTAAATTTTAGTTGGTTTTGTACATTATTTTGTATATTTTATTTAAAGTACTCTTAACTGATGTATCTGGATTTAAAACATCAGAATCAATTAGATGTTACATTTAATACAGATGAACATTAGGTAGTATTAACTGTTAATTTTATTATATAGGAAATGAAACGTCAAATATATATTTTATCATTATGCTTCACAATCAGTGCTATAAATTTCTTTATGCAAAGAAAAAACTTTCCTAATGTTAATACCATGTTTCCTAGAAGTTAACAATTTTTGTAAACTGAAGTTATGAGCATTCTGCACAACCATTTCATATATAATTTTTTCATGCATACTTATGTATGCAGATAGGAAACTGAAGTAATTTTTAATCTGCAATGAATCCCTATTATAGATGTATCAAAATCTAAATGTGGTTGGCTTCATAGCATCTCAAGTACATTAACTTGTGTTAGCAGGTGCATATTGTACCGCTGGAATTAGAAACATTTTGACAGTCTGTTCTGCATACCATTCTGAATCCACTTTTCTGTCTTAAAAGGATCGTAAATTTCAATGTCCTTTATTTGACTCAGTGGGATATAGCTGTTGTAAGTAATAGGGCACAGATGTGCAGTAGTATCTTGTTTAATGGCATTTCACTGTTCATTCCCTTTGCCACCGTTAAAAATTTTGCTTTATTGTAATTATCAGTGCAAAGTGTATTTACCATGGTAGAACTCCAGTGTTAGAATAGTTTTTTTCTTACAATATACTTTCTTTGGTTAGGTTTGTGTATGTGTTGCCGATTACATTAGAAATTGGTGTTAAGTCATTATTTATCACATTCTTTCACGAGAGCAGTAATAAAAGTGTGTAATCTAGGAGAAAAAGTTAATTTGTCAAAGTTAGGTAAGCATGATGTTTAGGTCCTATTTTTCAATTTTATAACTGTTTTATTGCAACAATATTTGTATTTAAGTCTTCATTTTAATGCCTTGTGGTGTTTTTTTATGCATGTCACTGAATTGTCATCCCGCAAGAATTGATGTGCAGCATAGGGTATTAAATCTACATAATGATTTTGAAACAGAAAAATAGTTGATGGTAAAAATGTAAATGTTTTGCAAAAATTCCTTATAAAAAAGTTTTGTAGTAATATTTCACTTGTAAATTTTTCTAAAAAAAAATGGAAAAGGAAAAAAATGAGAGTAACATTTCCCCATATCTAGAATTTAGAAATTAATTCTGCCAGCAAAGCCTGTAAGGCATTAATTTGACACTTTTACAATGCTGATTTGTATAATTTTTTGGTGGGTTTGGAACTAAAATCATGTACAAGTTGCCTGCAATAACATTTTGCAAGTAACCTATTAAAATTCCCTTGAGTTTAAAAGGTTTCTTCATTTAATTACTTACAATATAAAGCAGCAATAAATTATGTTTGAGTGATAATCTGTTCATCAAAAACAACACTAGAAAGCAAATGTTTCTCAATGGGGAAAGGTTGGCAGCAGCTTCTGGATTTGTGTAATTAAGACCTGTACTTGCTGGTCAGCGTTTCCCAACTGGCAGACTCCCAGCAGGGAATTAAACCAGCAGATTCTAGCTCGGTATGAATTCTGTGGGGTTTGTTCAGCTCTTGCGAATGGAAGTTACGGTTATTTCTGAGCACACCAAAGGAATAACCAAAGGAGAAACTTTTCTAAGGTAAGGAGTACGAACACACATACAAATAAATATATATATTTTTTTTCTTTAAAGACAATTCAGTTTGAGAGGTAAATAATAGGAGGGTCATGATTGTATTGCAGACAGGGAATGAATAGAACAAATAAATGGAAACCTGAAAGTACTGACTTCAACTCATAGAAAAGATATTGAGCTTTTCTTAGTGAAATGTAAACAGGCTCCTGCATTGTGTTATACTGAAATAACCTTGATGGTATACTAAATTGCTAATTATAATGGTATACTAATTTTTTTTAATACTAAAAGAATTTTGATGATAAGCCTTACAGTACTTTTGCAGTAGACAAGTAGTAGTATTTCACAAAGGAAGAAATAAGTATCAAGGAGACCACTTGCTTGTTCCATCTTCCAAAAGAAGAGGGAACTTAAAATTTGTGGCTTTTAGGCTTGTACTGCAAGACAGAATCATCTTTCTTCTTTCCTCATTGAGACCTAAAATCAATTATCTTTATTGTATGTTTGATGAAATACTTGTTTAATTTTAAGTCTCATTAACGTCAATTTGACTGCAATAGTTCTAATGTCAGACGAACTTATTAACTGAAGTCAAACTATGCCATAATTCAAAGTACCTGCATCTGACCAACTAATATGTCTTTATGGTCGAATTCTTTAGTATTGTGGCACTGGCATGTTTATTGTAAATTACAAGATATGTGGAGTTTTGAAGCAGTTTCTAGATTATTGATAAGAGAGTAGTCCTCCACTTATATAGCCACCATTGTGGTACGATATCAGAAAAGGTAACAAAATTTAACATCAGGACATTAAGGATGAATGTGCCATATTCCATTTTACCCTTTTAGTCCTTCAAATATGATCATTCTACTCTGTGAAGCAAAGTATAATACCAAATTGAGTAATTTCTTCTACAACTGTATATTCAGTACCATGGCTACTAATTTAATTACATTTTATATTTATTCCACTAGCTTAACTTCATGTCCAACTAGGTAGCAAATACCAGGGTGTCGTTTTCTGTACGTAAAATTCATATTTAATTCATACAGAAATTTTTGCTGTCAGTTTCACTTCCTTATGCTTTCCATGTCCCTGCTTCCCATTCCTTTTCCTTTCCCCAAAGCTACTTGCATCATTTCCCGATATCCTGAGACTTGTCAATGCACAGCTAGCATACACTATCCTTGCTTGCTAGAATAACTTCCGTAAGGAAAGGACAGCAAGATACCTTTTCTAGCAGAACTGCTTCCCTCTAAAAATTGCCAGAAGTCATTACCAGCAGGTAGTTGGTGATTTAATCACTTGATGTGAAAGTGGCTAAAGGCACTTTCTTCAACTAAGCTAAACATTAAACCACTGTGATGGGGGGATTTAGCTCGTTGTGCCCATTCCATAGTGCAAGTGATTTACCATTAACAGAAATGTTGAAAGGTCCCTCATTTTGCCATGGAATTGTCTGTCTCTTCTCCAGAAGCATTTGGGATAGAAGATTTATAGCTTGCAAAGGATTTTTAGTAGGCTCTGATATTTGGGAATTGTTCAAGTGAAATGTTTCTTCAAATCATTCCACTAGCGTTGCTGAGGAATTTTTCTGTCTGGTTTTATTTTAGTTTATTGGGTGTTTTTTTAGCAAGGATCAAAAATTACCTACTTCTAAATTGCTGGATCAAGGAACATAGGCATTTCTTTGACTTATATGAGCAGCAGTGTGCAATGTAAGATTCATAATATGTAGATTCCAAGCTTTGCCTGTCATTTATACTTTTATGTATGGAAAATGCCTAGCCTTGAACCATTTAATAATTTCTTATAATGCTGTTTTTAGCACAACTTTTTCATTAAAAAAAAAAAAACCAAACCCTACAAAAATCATGTCAACCTTTAGAGTTTCCCCTAGGAAGAAACCCTTTCTGTTCTAAAATGAAGCATATTGGAGACCATAACTATTCAGAAGTTTCTTTAGCAGCAATACATTTTACAGCATTTCTAGAATTTTTCACTTTCTCTCTTGCATCTGTCCCCTATGTTGTATCCTAGCCTAGGTTTCCATTAAGACCTCTCTTGCTGCGTTCTCAAATGCTATAGCTTTTTATCTTAATAATCTCCTGCTTCTTGCTAAAACCACTACAGAAACACTTAGACTGGACAAAAGAAATACTCTGTCTCAAATATTTATATTGGAAAACTCTCTTGGAAAATATTTGAGTTGAATGAGGTCTCTGTTCCATCCCCATCTATTATGGAAGCATAGTCCAGGGTAAGAGTTTAAAGTGGAGTACAAATTTGCAGGGCAGGGGGTGTTTCTCGAAAAATGTTTGTACTGCTGGTCTGAAATTCTGTTAATTTTTAAGCTGTTTAAAGTTCAATGCATAGTTTTGTGTCACTTGTGTATATTTTAAAGGAAGTTCTTGGGACAAATTCCAGGAAGAACCCAATCTCAAAGCTGGCTCACCTTTTGGTGTTGGCACACTTGTCCAAGTTTTGGAAGATTTTTAAAACAAAACAAGCATTAAGAGAAGCATGCTCTCCATAGACCTAGACACATTCAGATTTTTAAAAAATGTAATTGAATTAATGAGGTATTGATTTACTTTCATAGCTCAATTTACGAGCTTAAGGTAGGTAGAGCTACGAGCTCTAGGTAAGGTGTGTGCCTGCTAAGTGATTCATATGCAACTTTCAGGAGCTACTTGAACGATTTTTGAGTTTGCCCATCAACAAGTATATAAACCGCTATCCTCTTTCTAACTCCTTTTAGTCAGTTCTACTTCAGTCTTACAAATACACATCCTCTGCTTACAGTTTTAAAAATCTAAGGAACTAGTACATAAAATGACACAGGTAGGTGGAACAAAGCCAAGAAAGTGAAAGCCAAACCAAGTCAATTAATATTTTAATATTTACTTTTATCTTGTTATAATTTTTACTTAGGCATGCCAGATTTTCATCACCTTCTTTTGTCAGTTCCTAACAGGAAGCTTCCATAACTAGGTGTGGAAGAAAGCTTTATTTAAAGGAAAAAAGGGAGCTAGAGCATAAACAGGATTCTGGTTGGTGTACCTGTTCCCTCTAAAGTCTTAGGTTTTTATTGACAGCTGTCATTAAAGCTTACTGCTGCTGGTAAAGGGAAAAGAAGTCAAAACAATTGAAGGAGGCAAGAATTACTTCAGAGTGGGATGAGAGGGATGATAAAATATCTAATTAGCAGAAAAAAAAGGTGATATAAAAGAGTACATTACAAAACAGGAGACTAAAGAACAGGAACAAACCTGAAAGGGATCTAAAATTATAAAAGAGGAGAAGGAAAAGTAGTCTTTCCCATTTTGAGCTAGAAGGAGATGGAGAATTGGTAGGTTTGTCCTTTTGCAAATATGCGGTTTTTTTGTACCTTTGAGTTTTCGGTCATGCAAATGGTGCAGGCAGCTTCTTTCTATCTTGAGGAGCAGCAAAAGTCACTGAGTACTCAGTAGACTCACTATTAAAAGTTCTTTAAAAGTGGAAATGGCCTTGTTAGTGTTTATTTTTCTAAACTGCTGGATTTGCAGGCACAGTGGATTACGTTAAAAGTAGAGTCCCCTGGGAGCTGTGCACCAACGTAGTAAATGTCAGTCATCCTGGATCTGTTACCATCTGTTTACATTAAGACAGGCAATCAATTTTTACAGTCTGTCATAAACCAGAAAGATTTTTCTACTTACATAGAAAAAAATTCAATTTCCCTCAGCTTTTTCCCCCTCCTCTTTTATAGCAGCATGAAACTACGCAGAAATCAAGTCGGTAAACTTGATGGAATAAAAATACTCCGGTTTAAATGGTAAGAGCTTAAGACATGAAATAGCAATACATTTAAGCTCCTGCTCTCAAATATGGGCAGAACCAATTTCACTATCTTCCAACATCAACTTACTGAAAAAGTTCAAATAATGTAATTCGGATATATTACAGTCAATATGGCTTTCACATTAAAGACAGTCCACACTTCTACATTAACATTTATAAATTTCACTTCTGTTGAACTAAATGCATGAAGCCTCTTCTGAAACTAATATTGAAACCTTTGGGTAGCCTTCTGTTCTTACACTTTAAGCTTTCAAAACAAGTTTGCTGTTGTGGATCACCTAGAAACCACTCCAATTGCTATTTATTATTGCTATTTAGGCAGTAATAATGAGTGATTGCACCTTTGCTCTTTCTTTAGTTATGACTGTTCAATAGCCTCTATCTCTATTTGTGTTAGCACAGTAGTCTGTTACCACACTGTTAGATAATATTTCTTAGTCTTTTAAGAACTCTAGTCTGTATTAGATTGTTATCTAATTAATTGGTGGTAGCTGACTGATCACCCAGTAGCATGCACATGAACAGCAGGGAGCTGGAGAGCAATGGAGTATGTAACAAGCCAATATGTAAAAAGGCATTACCTGCAAAAATGCTGTATTTTATCCTGTCTCTATTTGATCTCTTCCATTCTTCCAAGTTCTGCACGTGGCCTGCAGAAAACAAATTATTATCCTTGGTCTTGAGAAGATGTCTAGCAAATACACAGGAACACGTGCAGTGAAAAAAGTTAGCCGAGACAAACATTTATTGCAACCAAGCCCTGCCAGCTGAACAGCAATGATGTATTGAGGAAAATCAAAAGTGAAATTCATTGGGGAAAATTATAACAGATTTCAAATGTGGCACAGGATCAGAGAAGGAATTTTGGGGGATTACGGGTTTGTCATATTGAAGAAATGAAAATTTATGTATCACAATAATGTGTATGAATCCCTTCATTTAAATGACTTCACAGGATGTCCCATGTAATGTCTCAGCTGAACTAGCTAGCCAAAGCTTTCCACAAAGATTCTACAAACATGAGTTTATAATAAGGATCAGAAAATGACTTTCTGAAAGTGCCAACCCTTCTCATTTCGGAGAACAACAGCTTCTATTCAACTACTTCATTGAGATCTTAGGGATCAATATCTATTTCATGTACATCTAGTCAACTCTCACCTTATGTCCCTCAAAATTTAAGATTATTATTTCAAGTCACTGTTGAATTTGTCTGTTAATCATCTGTTAATTGTCCTTCTGACTGGCCAACAGAGAAATTCAAATATGCACTCTACATACCTTGTTGAATGTGTCTATTCGTTGTGCTACAGCTGCAACAGCTAACTAAAAAAAATATGTTAAAGTTTTCAACCAAACTCTTGCTGAATTGCACTGCTAGAAGACCTGCTTTGCTGAACAACTTGAGACAAGATTTAAAGAAACAGAAGATTATCAGCAAAGAATAAGGCAAATAAAACTTGAAGACAATTTCTGTCAGTCACTGAGGTAGAAGTCAGTGAGATACTTAAGAGTCAATCTTTTGGATTTTTATCCCTTATTTAATGGTAGAATTATTTTCTTTAAAGAATCTTGCACTTGGTTTCCCCCCAAGGACATAGGGAAATTACTTGCCTTCAAAAGGTAGGTAGGTAGGTAGGTAGACAGATAGATAGATAGACAGATAGGCAGATGAGACTTTTTCACCAGTGCCCATTTAAATTTGTAGACTGCACTGGATGTGACCTGAGACAGGTTTGTTTGTCTGTGGGGAAGCCTTGAAAAACCCCTGCACTTATACCAGGACAGCTATTTTCTCTGCTGCTCTGTGATGCCAGAAAAGAAAAGTACATCAAGCCTGCAGTGAGGAGCTATATTGCACCAATCGATGTCTCCAGAGAGCAAGAGAAGTTGAAAGAAAAGAGTTCTCTTGGTGTTTCCTTGAGAGAGGTGGAAAGTGCTCTAAAAGTTGGTTACGTGCTAAATGTCGACCAAATGAAGCATGAAAAGCAAACGGATGGCACTGGCGAGAGAGCCGAACTCCAAGCCTTAGCAACAGTGCTGAACTCCGGCTGGCCCCTGCAGAGGGGGAGCTAATCCCCTTTTCTAGGAATATGAGGACAAAGGTGCTCACAGAAAAAGAAACTAGGGGAAGAAATGTAACGTCCCTGGTGCCACAAAAAAACGAGAGAAAGATTCATCAAGGAGCACTACGGTTTCTTGCACAGAGTGAGAAGGCAAGCCAGCTCCCAAGGTCTGTTGGGCAGCAGCCTGGCACACGGTGGATGGCTGTCGCTAGGCAGTACCTCGCTATTTCTGCTCAACTTTCAGGAGGGCTTCACATGCGGCAGAGCGGGGGGCTGCGCAGTCCACCTACAGGTACTGGTTTCTAGGGTACGTTGGTAGTAGAGCTCAACTCACAGTCAACGTTTTGTTTTTCCTAGATGCAATCTGTTGGGTTTTTTTTTTTTTTTTGCAAAGACCTCTGTGATCACAGATCACATTAGTCACACGGGGAAAACAACATTTTCTGAAATGAGTAGCCATCTACAGTGGTGTTCTACAGTTTGGCTGGCCAGCAGGTTGGCTGACAACTGTTAAGAGACAGGGGAACGAGCAGCCCGCACGTGCCAAACTGAAGAAACCGCAGATCTGTCACACACCAGATAAAACTGGCTTTCTTTGCAGCTGACACTTTCTCTCAAATACCTACTGATTTTGCGCTTTCACTAGGTCAAAAACATATATTCTGCAAATATCTGTATTTTGTTTGTGCTTAATCAGATACAGTCAGCCAGCTCTAGCAGCTGTGAAGTTGGGAAGGCAAACACTAGTGACCTGTTTCTTCTTCCTTCTGCAAAAAGCAAACTAAGAAGCAGGTTTAAATCGCAATGCGAAATATTCGCTAAGCAGCTGTCTTCACACGGCTGCGTAAGAGGCAATTACTTTTTGCGTGACCTTAAGTTTAACTAAGAACTGCCCAAATAAAGTGACAATAGCTGCGACGCTCCCTGCACGGGAGTGGGGCCCGGCAGGACGTGTCCCGGGGGGACGCAGCAGCACTTGGCCACGAGTGGGAACCGGACATTTGTGGTCTCTTTTATTTCTTACAGCTTCCGTCTGACGGGCTGTTCTGGTATCCCTAGGGCATGCTGGGGAGCAAGTATAGGCAGACAGCGAACAGTTAATTTATGGCAGTTTGGTAAACATTTGCGAGGGGGGATGCTGAGGTAGGGACCCGTATTTCATGCGTTCCCGGAGGCGGCGGCGGGAGGCGGGGGGATGATGTGTGAGTGTTGCTCCATAAGGACCCGATGCTGCGAATGTTCACGAATTCCTTCAAATCCGGCCGCGCCGCCTCTGCCCTCCTCCCGCGGGGGATCCGCCGCCCGGCCCCGGGGCTGCCGCAGGCGGCGGCCGGGCCGCTCCCGCTCAGCCGGCGGAGGGACCGGAGCGGAGCGGAGGGAGCGGAGCGGGGCCGGCCCGCCCGCCCGCCCTCGGCAGCGCAGGTGGCGGCGGGGGCCGGGGACCTCCATCCCCAGGGAGACGGGACGCGGTGAGAGGCAAGAACGGGGCGGCGAGGGGTGTGTGCGCCGCGGGGGGGGGGAGGTCATAAACCGCGGCGGCAGAGCCAGCGGAGCAGCGGCCGGTGCCCTCACCGCGGCTCGGCGAGGCGGTCCCGGGCGCGGCAGGTGAGCGGGACCCGGGACCCGGGGCCGGGCGGCGGAGCCGCCGCAGCCCTCCCGGAGCCGCCGTCCCGCGGGAGGCAGCGGCCGGGCGGCGCTGGCAGCCGCCGCGGGTGGCTCCTGCCCGGCCCCCGGGGCAGGGCGGCGGGCTGGTGGTGGGCTTTTTCCAGGGAATTTCGAAGTTTTTTCTTGTTCCCCCGCCCCGTGCGAATAGTGGGAGAAAGCAGCGGGTTTGCGTTTCTTTCTTTTTTCCTAATTCCGAGGGTTGTGTTATTGTGGAAGTCTGAAGAGTGTAGCGAACAGCAGCGAAGAGGTTCGGAATATCGTCTCTCAATGAAATTTAGTTTCAGCCCGAAACAAAAAAGTTCTTCTTTTTTGGGGCGGGATAGAGGATAGACAAAACCTCAAGCTGGTTCCCAATTCTTGGTTTGACCAGCAGGCTCAAAAGTTAACCGTTCGAGTAACTCTTCCGTGCATCACCACAAGGCTGCACTTGTATCTCCTCTCAAGTAAGCTGAATACATTTTAAGAATAGTTTAACTTTGTGGTAGAAACCAAGGGGTAGAAATGCTGGTGCTTTGCAGTGGCAACCTTCTTTCCTCTCCTTCCTTCTCCTTCCTTGAACGTATGTGGTTTTGAAGTTCTTCTGTGCCATTTACTTTGACAAAGGTCCGTGATTTCTCCTCCACTGTACTGGCTCTGTGGCATCTGTGTTGAGAACTAGGAGAACTGTGTAAAGCTTGGTCCCAGTTAAAATACTTTGTGGCAAATGAGTTGTTTGTATGAATGCAGTGTCTGAGCAGAAAAACTTTATTTCTGCATAGCATGGCTCCCCTTCTCCCCCCTCCTTCTACCGATGAAGTTATGCTTGTGCTATGGCCAGGATTCTTGCAGTTTCTTACCTCTAGTTGCTGATCTATTCCAGAGGCATGCTGACCTTCTCTACAGAGATTATTCCTCCGTTGAGGAGCTGCTTCAGTCTCTCTTAGAACTCTGCCTGATGGCATTCAGTGGGCCACAACCTAACCGTAAGGGTCACTTAATGCTATTTGTGCTTGTTGGTGTGGTGGAGTGAACTGATCTCTTGTTGGCATGGTCCCAGGCTACAGCCAGTTCAGCCTGTACTCAGTTATGGCTTTTAACTTTTTCAGGTAGGTTAAAAAGTATTTTGCTTCAATGAAAATTCAGATTCTGTATTCCTGAGCTAGCAGTGAAATTCACAGTAACTTGCACAGCTGCCAAGTCATGAAACACAGAGCTCTGGCAAACAAGATTTTGAAGAGTTAGTTTATTTTTGGACATGAATACATAACTTATGGTGAGACTATGCTGCCGGAAATATTCTTTTGGTTCCCACTAACTTAAGAAGGAATGATGTGTACAGAGTTGAACAGAGTTAGGTCTGTGGAAGTCTCGTCTCATGTCCTAAAATGCAACTGCATTGGTGACTGGAAGCGTGACCCTGATTCTGTATCTGTCAGCTACAAAGCAGGCTCTCTGGAAGGTGAGAATATATGGCTTTTTGGCACAGCAGAGAGAATATAGATGACTAAGTGCAATTATGTATATTGAAATATGGTACTGATGAAAGGTGGTGTGGAGTATCCAGGGATAGTTTTCAAAAGGTGATTTGCATGGTCATATTTCCAAGCCCAAAGGCTTGGTAAAGGTCAATGTACATCCATTAGGGAAGCTGGAAAAGCAGGTGTAGGAGGAAGACTAAGGTGTACATATGTATGTTGATGTAGTATACCTATTCTGGAAAACATTCTTTGGAATTGCAACTTGCTTGTTTAGGTACCTTGTTTTCTCCACTCAGTCCCAACAAAAAGTGCTGAGATTTTGACTTCTATGATGCATCAGTTGTTGGAGAGCTCTGGTGGGCAGTGGGGTCTCTCCTCATCTTTATTCCGTCTAAACAGTAGTGCAACAGTGACATTGTCAAACTGATAACCTGCATCTTACTTGCTTTAGGTGCCACGTGAGGTGATGCAGAAAGCTGTCAGTGCTATGAGGAAGACCACAGAATGCCTTGGAACGGGGCACAACAGAAAGGACCTTCAGTTTGGGAAGCGGCCTCAAACACCACTCGAGCATACAGTAGCATTCATAGAAGAGGTATTTATAGCCAAATACTTGTAGTAAAACAGCAAAAACAAGGATGAGATTTTAACTGGCACCACAGGCAACTGATGCAAAATAACTCTTATGAAAGGGAAAAAGTGACTCTGTGTAAAAAATAAAAAAAGAAAAAGTAGCTACTCTACTCTCTATAGACTCATAAGAGATGGCTTGTTACTGAAGGCTTAGTTCTGCGTAGCATGTTGCTCTTGCTTTCTTTTTGTTCCTTTTTGTATAATGGATGTGACTGCTGTCATCTGAATTGTTGACAGCATAAAATATATATTCTTTCCTGTGCTCAGGTATCTAGAGCCATCCTCGATGCAATGATAGGTGGTGTACTTCTTGTCCAGTATATGTCATTGTGAAAGATGAGGGATGAGTCACTTCCCTTGTGGGTAGTGATGACTAACCGCCTCCCCTTTGGGAGCCATGACATCATGAAGCTACCACACCAGCAGTTAGGCACACAGGGAATCATCACCTTAAATCGGCTCTCTGCTGACTATATGGTGTTAAAACAGTGTATTAAGTCACATGATGAAAGGCTTTTACAGCTCATAAAGGAGGAAAGCTCATAAGAAGGCAGTAAGGAACAGAAATATTTAGTTTTCTACCGGTTTTCTCAAAAATGTGCTGCTTCTGAAATGTAAATCATAAAAGATTCGTATACAGGGTGTCAAAAGATGCCTTGTAAGAGTTATTAGGATTAAGCTGTAAAAACAAGTACTTATTCTTAAAGAATAAGGCATAAGTAATTGAATTCTTATATGTGCAATTTCTTTCAGTGTACATGTCTTAAAGTTGCATAGCAACCTCTTTCTTTATTAACAACACTGTGTAGTAGACGCTCAGAATTAGTGCTGGATACAAAGTGTCTGGGTGGGGGTTTTTTTTTGTCTTGTAAAAGTTCTGGGGATAACATGAAATATTTCATTTTGAAGTGTAGCTGAGTCTACGTGAATATCTTAAAGTGCAGAGAGACTGTAATCCAGATCAGACTCCTACCTTTGCAATAAAAATTCCCTTAAAATTGCATTTGAAGCTCTGCTTTAAACTGATGGTGGATCTATGCTTGGTACAAAAGGCAATGTCATAGATGTAAAAGTGTTGTACTGTTCTTTCCAGGTCCCGAGTCATGCCTGTGGTCCTGACCCTGATTATCTGGGACTTTTTCCCAAAATTTTGAGAAGCGTTGGCTCATCAAAATAACATGGTTTTTAAAAGGATGTTCTCTAGTTCTGAGTAAATTTTTATAATTACAGATCCAGGATCAAATTTTAGATTGAGGAAGAGACCAATATAGTGGTTCATGTCTGTAGCTAGGATTCAGGAAACCCAAATTTAAGACCAGGACAGGTTTCACAGAACAGTTTTCGTTGTTATTCCTGTATTTCTATGAAAAACTGATGTTTCAAGAAGGAAATAAATGTGTGCCATTTATGCCACAGTATTACAGATACTGTGTATAAATACTGATGGCAATGACAAAAAGAATAGTTTTCATCTTCCTGTGTTTTAGTACTTTGTTGGCAGCATTCAGATTTCAGGCTGGTCATTATCTCAGTGGTTTGATCTTGAGAGACAGCGGTTATGAATAGGGGCAAGGATAGAACCGCAACTCTCCTGCCGAGACGGAAATCTCTTCCTGATTGAAGCCCATGACAAAACTCCCATTAACTTCAAAGGAGAAGGATTTCAAGCACAGCAACCTGAATGCATCTGAAATCCACTGTTGGGCAGTTTGGAAAGGTCAAGGTTTTTTCAAAGATTAGTAAGGAAGAGAAAAAGACTGAGAGCAAATCATGACTAGTATAAAGAAAAGAGAAGAGGAAGTTGACAAGTAAGTTCACAGTTTGTTGCTAAATCTGTGTTTATTAAGGAAGCTGATTTTTGTGAAACCTTGCATAGGCATTCAGCGGGCTTAGGTATTTCTGCTTAAAATGAGAATGGGATTATTTCTTCTTTGGTTTGATGTTATGGAAACAAATAACTAAGATTTGGTTGTCACAAAGAGTATCTGTAGCACTATTGTGGCTGTTTACTTAACTAGCAAATTCTGCAGAGACAAGCCCAAATTTCCCAGCAGTAGCACCTGCTGAAGTTTTTAACTTAAATTTCTCATAACTTCCAGTCTCCATGTGTTGCTCATCTGTCATAAAACAAACAAACAAACAAAAAACTTCAGCAAAAGGTGCTTAAAAATTTATTTTAAAACTAAAATATTTTAAAACCTTTTGCAAAGGAGAGACTAAATGACAAATGGAAGTTTAGAGATTTTGTCATGAATTTAGTGCTTGATCATTTATAGCCTTGATATTTAAATCTAGTCTTTAAACTCCACTGGCATCTCATACCCTGATTTCAGTGTTCAACAACAGAAAAATAACCCCCAAAATTTCAGTTTTGCTCCTCTTTTTCATACTGGAACAAACACACGCCCTATTGGATTTATGAAGTTTGGGAAGTTTAAGGGGTTTATTATGTTAAGGGAGCACAACTTCCTTCATAAAGCCACAAATGAACTCATTAAATTAATGTCTGCTTTACAAATCCCCAAGGAGCATACAAGCAGTGTAAGGCATGCCCTCTTCATGGATGAGATGGGAACCAGCACGAGTGAGAGATCTCGGGAAGGCTTTTAGGAGAGGAGGAAGGGCTGCCATGGGAGTGGGACTCGGCCGCTCTGAAGCAGCTGGCAGCGCTCAGGTGCCGGCTTCGATGGAGTTTGAGCTTCAAGGTGCTGAAGAAACCATTTATTACTCTATCAAGACCTAATAAATTAGGTCTTGGGAGAGGGATGATGGTTAAAACAGATAAACAGAAGGACTGTGCTGCTCATGCTAGCTTCTCTAGCTTGTATTTTTGCCCACTTGCTTGCACATCACAGTTGAGTAATAACTGCAAAGCAGCAGGTTTTGAGGCTGCTCTTGTGCTTCATGTCCTCACTGTCAAAACAGGCAAAACTGAACCCTAAAGGTGAACCTTGAGTCTGCAAGTACTTGTGCAAGAGCAGGCTTGCATCGCTATTTTCCTTATTGGTTCCCTTTCTGTTATTTTTCAGTTTCTTTTTTGTAAATCACTCCAGCACAGAGAGGAGTAAATGGGACATGGTATGGATATAGCAGCACATCTTTAGCTGTACTAGGTCCAAAAACTGAGTTCAGAGCAAGGGTCCATCTCCCTGAACTCTGGAACTCAAAGCTTACTTGTTGATTTTGATGTTTGGCAATAAAATACTTTGAGCCTTATGAGAGTCTGCAGAGACTGAAGTCCATACACACACTGATGAATACATTCCTCCAAGAAGCTCATTTGGGATGCTGGTGTGAAGTTTTAGGTAATCTGTCTATGTCTTGGACCTGATTCAGCAAAGTACTTTGATTTGAGCATGTGCTTAAGTTTAAGTGTTATGACAAATAGTAACATACTTCAAGTTCCTACATGCTTTCCTGAGCAGAACCCTGTACTGACATGGTTTAAGAAACAATGTGGAGAGAAGTTAGGAAATGTTTATGTAGTGAAAGAAGATGAAAGATTTAAAATAAATGCGTGAACTGGAACAAAATTAATAATTAGCGTTATGCATTTGCATCACAGAAAACATATCTTCCCAAAGGATATCACAGATGCCTATTTTTAGGAAAGAATTTAAAATATGAACTTATAGCCTGCAAGTAAACTGGCTTTAAATGGTATATATTAGGAACTATTAAACTACAGAAAGGAGGGTTTGTTACTAATAGGATTTGTTTTTCCTGCTAGGAAAATACTGGGTATAGGTGATATGAAACTATGCCTGCTCCTCTCTCCCTCTATTCCCAATCTGTTTCTATTTTTTGAGGTAAGGGAGGGAAAGAGGAGAGAGATAATAAGTGGTGTAAACTACTTCTGAGTTTCTGAAGCTGCTCAGTATTCATTTCGCCTGACTGAGAAGTAATAATGTCCCAAAATATAATTTCCGTCTATAGTACAATTTGACTGAGATTCAAGTACGTATTTATTTTGATAGAAAAAGAAAATATAAAGCTGATTTTGATTCAAATAGTGATGAGTTTAAGAAGTGTGGCTTGGGTTAGCTTGTTCTTCTCAGATTTAAGGAAGCAGTTTGCAGTATGTCACCGATAGGCAAGTTATTGTTATTACTGATTTGTAATGTTACTTCTCCTGCTTTGCCTCCAGGTGTTAGTGCCTATTCTAAGCAATAAGGAAAACCATATGTCCTGGCCAGGTTGTGTTTCCCAAGATATGGAGCATCACGTGGAAATCATGAAAAATAAAACACAAATTATGAAAGGACTGATGTCAGGAAGAACTCATCTTCCCATTCCCCCAGTTGCGGCAAAGATTGACTTGCATCAAATATATGCTGAAAATAAGTAAGGAAAGACTATTGTGTGACCTGTGCAACACAGGAATGGGGGGAAAAAAGAAAGGGGAAAAAAAAGCATGCTGCTTTTGGTGGGTTTTAGTCTCATATGTAAACTGGTAGTAAATTGCATTAACAAGAAAGTAATTAAATACTTAGTGTTCCAAACATAATATTTTTATTACTTCATTTTTCTAAAGAATTAAAAGGTGTTTTAAAGTATTTTATGTGCAATTAATATATTTTAAATGCTGTAATTGCTCTGTCATATGAAAACATGAATTTCCAAGAGTTTATATTTTGCGTTTATTAATTTCAAAGGCAAGACTTAAGCTCTCTGTAGAGTCATCAGGATTTTGAACCACATGAAGATATGCTTCCAGAGTACGAAATAGGGTTATTCTGTAGAATTACCTTTTAAATCTGTTCCCAATAGATTGCACTTCTCTGATGCCTGGAGTGTTTAATGTGGACTGAACTGTTGCCATAAAAGGCGTCTTATTGTTTTCAGTGAGACTAATCTCAAAGGACGGCACCAGAAAGGAGCGTGGCACTAATCATTGGGATGTGCATCTGTTACCTATAGAAACAGCAATAATATGAGCTAGGTCCCAGAGAACTCACAGTTTAAGTAAACTAAAGGCTTAATTTCAGTTTAGGACCAACTGTGTACAGAGATGATTTATATCAGTTGTTGGATAAGCAAAGATTTATAATCCTGTCAATAATAAATGATTTTGAAGGCTCTGGTCAGGGTCAGCTCCTTGCTGTATGTCATGGCAATGAAGCAGGTGTGCCAGGCAGAATAGTGTAAGTAAGTATGGAGATAAAACTGAGGCACAACAGATGAATTAGCTTAAATGAAAGGACTGAAGGGGAAAAAAGAGAGTGTGAAAGGGAGAATGTAAAGTTTAATGTTCCATTAATATTTTATTAAAATGCTTTGCTGTGTGTTGTTAGTTCCTCTTTTTGTAAACACTGGCAAAGTGCAATAAAATGATATTAAATAAAATCTATTTAATATTTATGTTAACTATCAGCATTCATTCAAACACCAAATTATCGTGTAACTTACTTTTTAGAAAATTAAACAGTAAAATGCAGATTTTTTTCACATCTGGAATAATTGCAAGGAACCATTCAAAGGATCTCCTGCAAGTAATTTCTGAGAGGGTATTTGGCTATGGTTCTGAATAGTAAATACATCTGGAAGTGTGATCTGTGTCTTCATAACCAGCCTTTTTAGCACTGTCTTCAGGGTTTTCTCTTATGATTTTCCTCTTAGTAGAGCTAAATTCCAAATTTCAGTGTTGTTCATCCTTAAATGTAAAGGAGAGTGGGGGGAGAAGAGCTCTGTACTATCACAGTACAGTACTTGCTTTGAAATTCAGGGGCTTTTTTTGTATTTTGCAGACAAGATCCTAATTCCAGGGCAGTACTACATGCCATCGAATCAATGGTTATTAGGTAGTCACATCAGATTCATGACACTGTGAATAGGGATTCTGCTGAACTTCTTCTGCATGGCATTCATCCAGACCCCCAAACTGAGCTGAGCTAAACTTCTGGAAAGCAAGAAAAGACAATCTTTTATACATAAATAAGCAAGTAAGTGATTTCAGGGATTATTGTAAACATCAAGGAGAACGTTCTTTTGGTTTGCCTTTCCCCATGTACTCTGAAAAATGAGACACCAAAATGATGTTTTGTTGTTTTATTTTTGCAAATAACTTGTAATGGTTTCCCAAAGTAATCAGACTTTGCATAAGTTACCAAAGAAAAACAGAGTTAAACATTAGAGGACAGTGAAAGTTAGTGATGAAGGGCTATGTAGCTCTAAGGAATTCTGTTTTTCTTGTCTATCTTTTCTAAATTTCTTCCCATGACATTTCTCAAACTCTGGAGAAAATGAGGTTGACAACAAAGTTTATATTTGGGAAATTATTGCCACATTGGCTATGAAATTGATATTGTTGTTTAATGATAATAATCATAGCTTGTTACAAGTGAAACAGCTCTTTTTAATTGAAAAAGGCAAGATTATTTACTTTCCAAATATGAAATGTTGTTAGGAGCTGTGTTTAATCCTCTGCTTCTTCCGTGCTTGTTATTAGCAATGTTGCAATGTCAGGTAAGTGAACATTATGAAGAGCCCAGTTCATTCCCCACTGAAAGGCTTTGGAGCTTTTCTATGGATTTCAGCTGGCATGGATCAGCCTTTATCTGCTAGTAGACCTGAGACATATTTATTCATTAATTCTCTGAGTGCAACTGTAAATTGTCTGAATTCTCCCTTCTACTCTTTCTACTCTTTTGACAGGCAACTATGTCTTTAATTGCTTTCTTTCTTCTTTGTTAAATTATAGCTTCAGAGTCCTGTTTTTCAAAAAATGATTAAGATCTTAAAAGCCAAAGAAAGCAGCTATTATCCTGCTTCTCAGGACATTCTCAAGGAAGTAGAAGATGGTAAGGGTAGAGTGAATGAAATGTATGTTTTGGTTTTGCTTATATGTGTATGTGTTACAAAATAATCTATAATTTGTCTTGACATAACAGTGTAAGTCATGATGGTGAGATATACTAGGGCTATAGGGACATACACATGTTAAATCAAGCTCCTTTGTGTGCTGAGCTGGCTCTTTTTTTTTTTTTTTTCCCTAAACTTTATGTGGATAACTTTTCTGTCATAAAAATAGGTGAGAAATATAGCAGTAGCAAAACCAATTAGTATGTGCATTTTTAGCATTGTATTTGATTCTTTAGCTGCACTAAATCTGTAGATAGATAAATTCTACTTTTAAAAGAAATTAAATAAGTCAGCAATAAAGAACTATTTAGCTAATATACTACTTTGTATATAAAATTAAACGTTAATGGAATATAATAAAATGCCAGCTTCTTCTATAAAGTTATTCAGTTTAGGAAATACTAGCTCTGCAAGCAGCTTCCACTCACAACTATTGTCTTCCCTGTTTTACTCATGGTTAAAGATCACTGTTAAAGTTTTGAAATAAAACCTTCAAGAACTCATGTTTACTTTTTTTTTTTTTTTAATCCCAGTGTTAAAATTTTGGTCTCTTGATGGGGGCAATAATTTTGTACTAGTGAATTAAAATATATTTAAGCAGTTTATCTGTTGATGTATGACTAGAAGAAAGGATTGAAACTTTTGCAGTTCATCAGGTGCCTTTAGTTAGCAAATAGTCTACAGTGACAGAGTGCAAAAATTTTCAGGTCTCTTCTGAACTTTTGGGGCCAGAGATGTATGGAGTCCATACCAGGCAATGGAAAGACATTATTCACTGGGACCTTGCCACCTGTAGAGGCTGGCATTGCTCTACAACTTTCACTTTAATAGGAGTTTCGAGCAGTAAAAGAACAGACTTTATCTATGTTGAACAGAGCCCAAACCTAATTGTTTGTATGAATCTGAATCCTTCCCATGTCATCCCATGCAGCAGCAGCCCAGAGCATGCTTGTTGTACCTTCTGCTGAAGGGCAAAATAGCACAAGTTTCTACAGTCTGTGAAAAGAAATAAGTTGTCAGTGTTTGTTAAAGATCCAGCTTGAAGCAAACATGGAGTCCTCTTCCTTTTGATGAAAAACCCCCAGCCATTGACCATAACACTGGAAGGTGCAGTGGAGCACACAGCCCTTTCCAGAATGTCAAGATGCACTTTCCTCTTGGTGCCAGATTAGCCAGGAGTATTAACTGGTTATCATTTGACCTCTTGTGATCAGACCTGGCCTGTCTCTTTAAAATGATTGCAGGCTTCAGATTTTTTTTCTTTCATTCCAAGGTAGAATTTCACATGTCAGTGACCTGGGTATCTGCAATGATTCCTGCTTCCCCTCAGTCTGGTTGGCAGCAGTGGGAGGAACACCAGACTGATTATAGAAAGTTGTTAAGCATCCTTAACTACCAGCAGTGGAACGGGAACCATCCTATCCACTTGTAGAGCCTCTGTGCATTTTCATGAGCAATCTTTGGCTGTAACATGCCACTAAAACCTATATATCTTTCTCTTTTAAATAAGTACAGGATAACTTCACCTTCTTCATTGAGGTTAGGTTAATTTGGCAATGATAATCTCTTAAGCTATAGCATTTTTTTTCCTTTAATATTTTTACAGCACTTAGAATCATAGAATCATAGAATCATCCAGGTTGGAAAAGACCTCCAAGATCATCCAGTCCAACCATTAACCTACACTACCAAGCCCACTCTAGACTAATCAAGGGTAGACCAGACTAAACCATATCCCGAAGTGCCACATCTACCCGTTTTTTAAACGCCTCCAGGGATGGTGACTCCATCACCTCTCTGGGCAGCCTGTTCCAATGCCTGACCACCCTTTCTGTAAAGAAATTTTTCCTAATTTCCAGTCTAAACCTCCCCTGGCGCAGCTTAAGCCCATTTCCTCTTGTCCTATCGCTAGCTACTTGGGAGAAGAGACCAACACCCACCTCACTACAACCTCCTTTCAGGTAGTTGTAGAGAGCGATAAGGTCTCCCCTCAGCCTCCTCTTTTCCAGGCTAAACAACCCCAGTTCCCTCAGCCGCTCCTCATAAGACTTGTTCTCCAGACCCTTCACCAGCTTCGTTGCCCGCCTCTGAACACGCTCCAGCACCTCAATGTCTTTCTTGTAGTGAGGGGCCCAAAACTGGACACAGTATTCCAGGTGCGGCCTCACCAGCGCCGAGTACAGGGGGATAATCACCTCCCTGCTCCTGCTGGCCACAGCATTCCTGATACAAGCCAGGATGCTGTTGGCCTTCTTGTAGAAGCCTAGGATATTGATCTGTATCTGAGACCACTGGAAAAATACATTCATCTCTTTCGGGAGATGGATCTCCCAAAGATTCGTAATTTAATCCCACCTTTACTTCACACCACCTGCCTGATATGGAGCCACTCTGAGTTCTACAGCATGCCTGCACGAATAGTAGTTCTGCTGCAGGAATTTTGCAATCTTCTTATTGACCAGGTAGCTTCAAGTAAGGGTGGTAACCACAAAAGTACCTAATAAATAAATGTTAGTTGCTATGTGCTAGTAACAAAGACAGGGATTTAGTCTGTCTGTTAGTTGTCCAATAAACACCATAATTACATTATAGATGTTTTCAACCAGCATTAGATTATTAAATCTGAAGTTGAACAGAATAATTAGTCATCAGCTGTACCATTCACATACTGTGTATTTAAGAATGAAATATGTTTCTTCTCTGGTGGAAGAAAACTGTTTTTCAGAAGCCATATAACTTTTCCAGGTTGGGTTGGTGCTCCTTACCCTCCTCCCTTTGGTATAAGTTTGCTGCGTCTTTTCTTACCACATTTCTTGGTAGGTATTTCCTTCCATGAATTGCAAAATGCTGGGTAAGAGCTACACAAATTAGGAAAATACAGGGTTTGCAAATAAGCTGGGAATGAGCCACCTTGATGCATTTTCTGTCATCAGTAAGCTTTCCCCATGCTTCCACTGAAACACGTGGAAGTACGAGAACTTCTAAATGTTGGCAAGCAAAGCCATTCGGTAGGATTCGCTCTTCTGGAGGTGACTCTGTTGGTCAAGAAACAGGAGAATTCCCTTCAAAGCCAGCCTGTTGTATTTTCTAAATGGCCACCACAATCCTCTCTTAGAAACAGCAGGCAGGCAGCCTCCCTGTCTTCCCCTGCCTGAGGGGGACAAGTGTACAGCTTCCAGGGTGACCTGTGACCAGGGAGTGAGAGAAGCGACCACGTTCTTGTCTACTGCAAGAAACAACTCCTGGAACGTGCTTACAGAAGTAGGAGGAGGCTTGGCAGGGCTTGTCACTGAACAGGAGCCTCCTGAGAGCTCCTAGGGGAGTAAATCCACTTTCTCTGTTACAGGCTTGCAGCAGTATTGAAGTGGTGAGTGGGTACAGGGTACTTCCCTCTTTTTTGGCGGAGAGGAAACTGTGGTGTAAACATCTGTGCGCTGAAGAAATCCTCTCTCTGACAGGATGGGAACTGGATGCTTAGATTTGTGCTTAGATTTGCTTGGAAAAGAAACTCGATCTGAAGAAATCATTGTGTTTCCCATGTCACACAGCATTGCACTATCAGATCTCTGGTTTATTTTTACTTTGTCAGACATCTGTTACATGTGGCAAGGCCTCATTTGCTACTTCTTTGACTTTGCACCATCTCCTTCCTCATGTGTTTAAGCTGGATGTTAACAGGCTAACATAAAATTTTCATTGACATTAATCTGAATGCCTGGCAAATAGTTGCTCTCTGTTAGAAAGCAAACGCTGATGAAGGACAGAGCCTGTGCATTCTGATCTCAGCCCAAAATAGCAGGTTTTGAAGTGGTGCCAAAAGGTTTGGGTGGAACCATGTGTAATTCTTACTTTGCAAGGCTGAAAGAAAGAGAAGGCAAGAAGTACCTAGAAGGGGTGGCAATGTGAACTAGAAGAATACGGCAGGGGGGAAATGGAATGAGAACTATGACCAGGAGAAGGTTCTTATTTCCCCCACCCCTCCCCTGCCAACCCTATTTGCATTGCATTACTTAAAGAAATTAACGTCATGTGTTTGATGTGAATCTGTAATAAATGTAAGTTAGGCAAGTTTGGGACAAACTGATGAGGCAAGAACTGCAAAAACTATCAATAGTCCCATCCCCATTCCTGCTCCCCCTCCCCGCCCCCAAATCTTATTACATGCAGACAGTGTTATCCATGGATCCTGGTTCTCTCTTTCAGGTTATTCATGACACTGTCCAGAATTATACATAGACACATATGTGTTCTAAGCTTGATTTTGGATTTGGGGGAAGGCCTTCTGCTACTTTACTAAACGAAAAAAGCTAGAAGGGTTTGTACTGGTACTTCTGTGTGTGCTGGCACACACACATGAGGATTTGTACCTAAAGACGATGGAGGTGTTAGGGCAAACAGGTGAATGTGTTTCCAATATTACTTCTATTGGGCTAAAAAGGGTCCCTTTACTCTGTTATTTCCTGAATGTTCACTGTGCAAAAGATGATACACAAGGGTCAGTCTAGCTGGTGGGATTTGTAACAGGTTGAACGTACTTTTGGAGCATCTCAAAAGTGAAAGTTTTATTATGAGATAATTGACAAGCTAGAATAGTTGGAGATAACAATTTTAAAAGATAATATGTATTATTTTTGTGTTCATATGTAAAGTGGAAAGTAACTTTATGACTGATGTCATGACTTCATGTTAAAAAGTCACTTTTAAAATTTTTTTTTCTTTTGCTGTTCATTTAGTTACCTTCTAGTCTAGGTTGTACCTTTCACCAGAAAATCTTTTCAAAGAAGAAACTGAAGAAGCATTGGACCATGTGAAAATAGCGAAAACTACCTCAAAAAGCTTTAAGGATTCATTCTTTAGTCACAGAAACAGATTGGAGAGTTACTTCACCTGTGGCAAGGAATTTAAACCATGGGATTTCAGATCTGAGATGTTTTTCCAGATTTGATGTTCCTCAACCGCTTACTGAAGATTGAGGTATTACTTATCTGTGTTGCTGGATAAATAGAGTATCTGAGAAATATAGGCTATTCTCAGTTGTACAGATGGCAAGACTCGGGTTTCTATTATCCAGAAAGCAAAATTACAGTGCATAGGAAGAGTTAGGAGTGTTGAGTAGGATGCAAATATTGCATGCTGTGCAAGGAGTAGACTCGTATTAGCAGTAAGAAAAATGACAAATGCGTTTCCTAAGTCTAGCCCTTCCCAGGGTTTTGAAAGTTGCTTGGGTAAAGTGCTACTCTTCATATGCAGCCCATGATTGGGACTTTCTCCTGAGCATGGCACCTGCATCTGTTTTTTTTCCTAAGAACTGAGAAGGAGTCATCTGCTTATAGCTAGAAAAAATTGGTGGTTTAGGCTAGTTCTTGGATGAGACAGAACAGTCTTCACCTCTCCTTTTAAATCTGTACCAACAAGCAGGAAAAGATGAAAAATCTGAGGTCAGGAGAGGAGTGTAGAATATTTTTCTAATATTGTGGTTAGGGTATTGTATAGGATGGGAGCAGTCATAAGTTCTGGTTCCTGCTCCTGGGGCCTCTTTTTGTGCTTTTGTGAGCCTGGAAGCAGTTGCAGGAGTCTAGACTGGCTGCTGATTAGGGTGCCCTTCTGGGAAGTGGGAGATTCATTTTTGGGATCTGAGCTGGAAAATCATGTACTTTACCTCTGCAATTATTTAGCTAGTGTGCCTCTCCATCCCACCCCTTTAAAATACTATCAGAGAGTATGAAATCCAGTCTTGCAGTGTCTGACAGATGCCTACCAGAGCAATCTCTGAAAGGAATTTGGGCTGAATGCGTTGGCTCTTGGCTGTCCATTGACAGACAGACAGGTCGAGGTGCTCTGGCTGGCGGGTAGTTGTAGATGCTTAAGAACAGCACCCTGTGCCAGTAGTTTTGCAAGTGTAGCTGCTTGCGCCCGTCAGGAGCATCATATACAGCCGCGGCACACGAATGAACCCTTGCTGACAGCCTTGGTTCTTGACAATCAGATGGTCCCACAGAGAGCCCAGCCCAGTGCAAGCGGACCCTTTTGGGGTGAGGTGGCAGCTAAGTCTTTGTAGATGATAATACCAAGCCTAGGGGTCTGCAGTCCAGCAGGACTCTGCTTGGGCAGCCCGCGGCTGGTTTGCTCCTGAATAGAACAGGTGTTGCACATTTCTAAACACACAAGGAACCAGTTATTTTCATCCCTTTGGGGTATAAAATAATTACTTGATTCAAGTGAAATCAGAGACCATAGAAATTAATTTGGCACATGTTACAGAGGAGGTTAAAGCGGGTTCGATTTTACCCCTCTGAGAAAGATTTATGTTTAATTTTCATAGCAACATTTTGTGTTATGATAATAAATCATGTGTTTATACATGAAAGTATGTGTTTAACAGTGCTCGCTCTTCTTTATCTAGGCCTTTTATAACTTAATCTGATAAAATTAAAATGGAGTTAAATTTCTGTGTTCTATGGGACAATTAATTTCCACTTTGGTTTTAATCCTCTAAGTGACTCAATCAGGATAAAGCCTTGCTGGAATTACCTGTTGCTCCTCCACTTTTTTATTTTCATATTAATTATTCAAGATGGCACAGATTTTAACTTCTCATTCTGCCAAACCGGAAGAGAGAAAGTCAAATGAGGCAAAAGTAATCTCAAACATCAGGTTTGTTACTGTTTTTTGTAGAGGCAAACCGTTAATTAATTTTTATTCATTTGATCTAGGAAATTTTCATTAACATGTTGGAATTTCAAAAGCTGGAAAAGCTGGAGTTTGGTGGAATCAAGGGGAAAATTTTAAGTGAGCAGGTCTGCAGAATGAATGAAGAGTTTCTGGAAAGCTGTGAAGTTTTCAGAAAGAGAACATCCAATCCTTCAGATTACAGTAACATGGTAATATTGCACCCTGCGCACAGGCATTTGTGCTGTTATTTCCTTCTTTATTTAAAAGTATCTGTGAACTTGGAGGTTGTGAAACTGGGAATTTTATAGTGCTGAATAGAACTAGGCATGAAATAGGCTTCCAATGCAGCTGGGTTCAGTGTCTACCAGTTCTTCTTAAACCAGAAATTCATTTTCTTAAGAAAAGATTTCTGGATGCTTTCTCCTGATCAGATGACTGAATTATTTATAAGTGCCACATGTGGAGAAGCATTCAGATGGCTCTCACTGGAGAATTTGAGTGAATAAAATAAATTTAAATGAATAAAATAAGTTTGGATAAAGTGAAACAAAATCATTGTCCAACATTAAAAAAAGAAAAAAAAAAGTTAATTATTGACATACACTCTACAGAACTGACAGTCAGTTCTGTAAGGTTTTTGTCCTGAGTGTTAGGGTGTGATTTATAGACAGTTCTGGTGTAAACAATAAATCAGTTGATTCCACCTGAAAAATAGAGAAGGTTTTAAAAATGTTGGTATATAGCAATGTCTTGCAATAATAGCTAAAATAATTCCTAACACTATGCTCACTAACACTATATCTGATAAAACAGAAAGAATGTTTATTACTGTTCTTTTCATAGGATTTTTTTTTGTTCTTTTCAAGATTTTGGTGTTAATTCATAGCCATAAGTATCTGCAAACTTGGAAAATGGTGTTTTCTGAAGGATTTAATCCATTTTTAACATAAATTCAAATAAAGAAGTATCCTATTGTGTCATGTAGTTGGCTTTGCTTCCTGGAGCACTCTGCTGCCTTCAGAGTGGGCTCTGGTCCCAGCGCACAGGATGCTTTCAGCATTTGCACTGGGCAGCCACGCGCGGGGAGGAGAACGGAGCTGCCCGCTGAGTGCCCCAGCCACTGGGCTGCTCCTCTGGCTGCTTGCTGCTCCACCTGGCACGGCCGGCAGAACGGGAGCCAAACTCGCTCTCATCTTCCTTTTTACCCTGCAGCTTTGTGGAGCAGGGTATGCTTTGACAGTGGAGAGGTATTGATTAAATTCCTCTTGAGGTGAGGAGGCTGGTGAACCCAGGTCTGCCCTTGGCAGGTGCATGCCCCAGCCAGGGGAGGTAAGGAAGCAGCAGAGGGGGGTGAGGCAGCCCTAGCCCCAGCTGCAGATTTAATGGGTACCCCGTGATGACTCTCTTCTTTGCCACCCTGATCCAAAAGGGAGCCATCACAAGCAGGATTCAATCACCCTGAAAAATCTATATTAAAAATGTACTTTTTCTAATCTCTTTGACTAAACTTCATTTAAATGAAATTCTTATTCTCTATTGGATGACCAATTTTTTTTTTTTCACACTTACATCCACCTGTTCCTCCCCAAAATCCTCCAGCCAGCTGATTCTCCTAGCTGTGTCCCTGCCATTTCCCTGTACTTCTGACACCTGTGTACCCACAAGCCTTACTGGATTTGTACAGGTGCAGACAATGAGGACATGGGCTCAGCCTCCCGGTGGGTGTAAGCTTTGCTGGTGTCTAGGAGCTCAGACCTGCTGCATGGTATTTTTGGCAGTGCATTAAGAAGAGAAAGAGTATACCATGTGCGTGAGGAGTGTGTATTTTGGGTAAGGTGTTATTTTAACAGGCAATTTTTTTCTGAAACAGACCCAAATTTTAAAGTTGTTATCATTAAAATAATATATATTAATAAAAATATAATTATTAGCAGAATATAGAAATTTACTGTTCTATTAGATGTAGTAGGAACTATAATCTATGTTTATGCGTGCTGGTTTGTTGACTTTCCGGCTTACTGCCAAGTAAAGCATAGCCAACAAGTGTTAGTTTTCAAATTTGAGGCACTCTTACTCATGTATGCAGGCTTAGTGTTGACAGAAGAAGTACAAGTGAAATACCAAGCACCATTTACTGTGCTTTTTTTACTGCCATCACTAATTTTTTTTTTTTTCAGGTTCTTCAGAAACTATTTGCCTTTGGGTTTGACAGTACTGATTGGGAGCTTTATCAAACAATAGCTGTCATCTTAAAGCTAATTTGTTTGTCAGGACCTTCAAGGTTCATGCTGTGCAGTGTGTGATATATGAATTGTGTCCAGATATTTCCAAGAACAAGTTTTACATGCTTCTGAATAGGCAACATATAGTACGTGTTTGGTTAATATGTGGATGCAATTGCCCCAAATCCAGAACAGAGCAGTGGTCTGGATCGTGGTGTGACTGGGGGTCTGACCCCGAAGAAGACCTAAACGATGTTTAGCTTTTAGGGCACAGATATGGGCTTCTCAGACTGATTGTCTTAAGCGATTATTTGATGTGTTAAATATAGGTATTTTAAATATGTATCACACCTAGTCACAGAACTAAATCTGAATTTCTTTATTGGCTATGAAGAAATGCATATAGTTTCTGTCATGTGTTTTGGGTGTATATGTGTGGTTTTGTGCAGTGTGTTTAAAAACCAGCCAACCAAAAAACACGTTAGTTGGGGTGGAGGGGGTTAGAAAGGAAGGAGATTCTTAAATAAACAAGCTAATTTGATATGCCTTTCCAAAGAGGCTGAATTTCATTTAAATGTCCAGCTTGGCTACTGGTACTTCTATTTTATTTTTTCCAAGTGGCTTGCAACAGAAAAGATTTAGCCAAGTTGTAAAGAAGAGTATTTTCTTGGAGGTGATCAATGTTTAACATATTTAACAAAGGAACAAGCATAGCTTTACTTGTACATGCTACTGCTTGTGTTGCTAACAGGACAAAGCTGAAGGTGCTGGAGCTCTCCCTTTAGAGCCAGCATGAATGTGCATTAATATGCACCTGTATTTTCTGCTCTGGTATTGTTTTTCCAAAAGTCCTCACCTGTGAACATCGTTAATTATTTTGAGTATTAAGAAAGTACAGCTGTGCTACAGAAAATGACTGTTGTTCTGTTGCCTAATATATGTGGTAGCTGTGGCTTCTTAATCTAATTAAATGTGAGTCAGAGTCAGAAGATACTGTTTACTTAGTGAGTTGACTTTAAGTATCTGAGTAGCTGAAGTTTGATGCTCATAATGTCCTACTTAATGATAACATACAGAGGTAATTGGGACTTGTAAAAACTTGTTGAGACGTTCTTTGCCTTAATGGGAGGGTTAATAGTGTCAGCATAAAAGAAAGGAGTTGTATTACCTGGCATAGATGGCTATCCCTCTTATCAAGCTTCCGAAACAAAATATTTCAATAATTTCCTTTCCTTGACTATCTGTATCTCTGGTACACACATGTATTTATCTAACCCTGTTATTTAAAAATAATCTGTATTGCCAAGCAAATGCTTCAGTTGTTAACTTGGTTTCTGTAAAATACTAAACCAAAAGTATCACTGTCAGATAGCATTGGTCATTGCTCATCAGTTAAAGTATTACTGAAAAACCTGAAATACAAAAATCTCAGAAGTTTGTTCAGTGACAGAAATGAGCTATGTGTTTAACACAACCATACTGCCCATTAGCTTTTCTTCCTGTTGGAAAGACATGCTTTTTTCTTCAATTTTTTTTTTTACGTTACAGGAGTTTGAAGACAATTTTATTGAATTTAAAGCCAAAACTGTGGATCTTGACAGACATCTTGCCTCAGTTCTTTGTGTCGGAATTCATGACTGTTCAGGGTTAGAATCCATGTTCAAGGTCAGTATCCATACAATAAAACTGTTATAAAACTGTTCTTCATTTATTATTAAAAAAAACAGGTTTGTGCATTGCTTAAATTATACTTTGTATCTAGGTAAACTATTTGTGGACTGACTGTTGTGGAATACTGACTAACAGAAAATATTTTGGCAATAAAATCTTTTGAAATAAATGTAATTTTGTGGTGTACTTCAGCTGCAGGCTCAAACTGAGTTGTTCTATTCTATTCTTGTTGTAATAACCTTCTGAATTCTGGTTCTTTCCAGAAGTTAACCTGTAGCTAAGGCCACATCTAAAATGTTATTCAGAGAAACAGAGAGATTGCTGCTCATTGTCATTGTCTTTGCGCTTGACTGCGCAAGGCATGGAGAATCTCATGGATGGCAGATGCATCAAGGCTCTCCATCCAGTGTAGCATATAGCTAGCCTGGGGAGGTGGAGTGTGTTTCTGCAGTAGTATGTATTATTCTTAAACAGGAGTAATTAAAATGTAAGATAGAGAAGAATTGGTTAGAAACGGTTCTTCAAAATATGATTTAGGAGTTGTCATATGTAGAGCCTGAGTCAATTTCATGTTATTAAGAAAGAGGTATGTAAGATGTTCAAATGAGTGATTGTCCTGAAAGGCATAAGGAGAAATCTTTCGTTTTAATCACCCTTGATAAGGCCTCCAATGGATTGTTGTGCCCAGGTATAAGCATTACACTTCAGGAAAGAGGATCTGTTGATGGTTATTGAGGCTGAAGAATAAAAGAGAAAACGGACATAAATCTTCAAATACATTAAAGACTTCTTCATACAGGAAGGAAATAGTCTGTTCTCTACATCCAGAACATAATGAACTTGATTTAAAGTGCAGAAGGTTCAAGCCTGATGACTGGGAAAACCACTTTATGCCAAGCGTAATGAATTGCTAAAATAGATTGCAAGGGGAGGTGACAGGCTCTTCATTACTGAAAAACTTTCAGAGAGGGCTAGAAAAATGTATCTTGGAAATGGCATGAGTATAATGGACCTCATCTTGGGGCAGGAACACAGACTAATTGCTCTTGAAGTCCCTTTTAGACATACATTTCTATGACATTGTATACATCACACTCAAACTGTGTCAAAGCATTGCAGATGAGTGGTGGTAAGTATAAGGCAGTAATAATCCTTAACTACAAATTTTGAGTAAATGAATTTTCCTTAGGTTGTCACTTGGCATCGTTAGCAGTTAAATGAGTATCTTGCATTTAATGCTTGTGTTTATTCTGTTTCTTTCCAAACTTACTTTCTTACTGAATTTGGACAATACATACAGTATTAAATCTACTCTTTCAAAAGGCAGATAACTTGTCTTAACTTTAAACAAAGCAAGGAGAATGGAAGATGACTTATCCTCAGATAAGTCACTTCTGTTTGTCTCTTGTCTGGTAATTTTTACAGCAGTAGGCATTTTATTTTTCCCCAAAAAACTTAACATACGATTAAGACTTTGAATTTGTGTAAGACAGTAGAGGAAGAGGCTAGTGATTTAGGAGAAAGAATATATCTGGAAAAAGGGGAGGAAACACATGAGTTAGAAATGTGCAGGGTAGTATTTAGAAACTATGTAGAGTGTGGTGTATGTGACTGGATCTGGAAATCCTAGTTCCGTAGTTCCTAGGATCTAAGCTAACCTGTCATTCTTTAACATTCTAGAATTCATCTGTTGAGCACAATTTAAGGGCATATTTGGAAATATGTGGTCTGTTTATCAGCATATGGCACATACCAATACTATAGCTTGGTACAGTTCCAATCCTTATACTTCAGAAGCATTTTGGATGAGATTTCAAGTTGAGAGAAGCTTATTACAGAAAGAGAACTCTAATGCTTACTTTGTTGTTTGTTTTCTTTTTTTTTCTTTTTTCCTTTATTTTCTTTTTAAGATTTTAACTATCTTTGGAAGCTTTCTAAAAAAAACCTGTCATTATAGAGATATTTAGCCCAAATTGCTATACTTTATTGGAAATGTTTTATGAAGAACTGGATAACTGCAGACATATACGTGATGAACACATTAAAAAGGTATGCCACAATGCGAAAATAAAAGGTTATGTTCTTGTTGGTTCATAATGGCTTAATTTCTGTTCTAATAAGCAGGCAGAAGGGAATTAAATAATTAACAAAAATATGCCAGTTACTTCAGGAAAACTTAAGTGGGCTAGAGAACTGAAGGAACGAATACAGACATTTTGGTCCTACTTCTTGTCTCTGTGTCATCTGTAAGTCTTCATAGTCGCTGATTTAGTGGGAAGTTAACAGCCTTTAAATAAGGCATCGCTAATCACTGAACAAGTGTGATCTGCATAATATGGTCTCTTACCCAAGTGAATTTATACATCCATGTTGTGCATGTGTACAGTTCAGGTTTTGTGGTATATTCTGGAAACTTCATGTTTCTGCATTGAAGTGCACTTGGTAGAACTCTTAAAAATTGCTTTTTAAGAACTGTGTAAGAGACTTGCTTGATTTCTTGGATGAATCAATAACTAACAAACCCAGGAATTTCACTGCTTTAGGACAACACTAACATATCCCACATAAACAGTACTATTGTTCTATGGTGACAAGACTTTCAAAGATACCAATGTGGGACCTAGACATCCAAGTTTTTTGAAAATTGTGCCCTGTCTCTCCCTCCTTTCCTGATCCTTCAGTAAACATGCTTTTAGGTGGCAGCACAAAGAACGGAAAGTTCCTGTAGGAGAATTAGACCCATCTGAATCAAATTATTGAGTAATAAATATTCCAACTGTCATAGGTACTGAGATACAATGGGGGCATATTCCCCTTTTTTCCCAGAATTTTATTGTTCCCATTGTTCTCACTTCTTGCTTTATGCATCTTTTCCCCTCTGGTTCAATTTGGTAAGGCTATGGCTAGCTTTGAAATGGCCACCACACATGGAACTTCATCTAAAAATGAATCGTGGGAAAACAAAACTTTTCACTAATTTGTTTGTAAACTGGTATCATTAAATGAAGAAAACTGATTAGGTGTGATTTCCTCCCCCCCCCCTTCAGAGTCTTAGAAAGTCCAGAAGCTGGTTTTATTTCTCAGAAATGCATGGAGATGTTGAAATTCCTTGACCAATATGAAGATCAGACATACTGTGGATGGAAAGCTCAGGTGGATGAAATTCATCAGTTTAATTTAGACCAACCTCTCATTAAGTGTAATCCTGAAAATGGCCTTCTGAGTGTGAATTTTGACCCTAAGGTATGTATGTATAACTGCAATTAAATCCATATCTAATGTTTCTCCTTGACTTCACATTCATAAAATGACAGTAATATTCTAGGGTATAAGTAAATCTTAATATTTTAAGTCTTACTTATTTTGTTATCTTTATTTTCCAGTTGGGAAATCTAGTTGCCCTATACCTGCTCAGGGGAGAGTTCTTACTTTTAAATAGTAAGGAAGATTATTACAGTAGTAAATGGTTTCCCCAGACACACATGGAGGAAATATAATAATATATGTTAATACAATAATTGTATGAAAATATAATAATGACAGTACTTACCTTGTAACATACCTTCAAGTTACCAAACTTCAAAAAACCCTTAAATCCCTACCCTTAAATTGCTGAATATTAATTAAAGATGTCTCCTGTGTACTTTCTTATACTTCAGTCATCAAAAAGATATTCTATGCCTTTGTATCTGAGGTTAAAAACAAAGTAATCACAATGTTATTGTGCTGAGGCTTCTGAAAGGACAAATATGAGGTAAACTGGTTTTTAACTTCTTCTAGGTAGTGGCTTTATTGAAAGAGGTGAAATACCTCTTGATGTTGAACCAGCCCAGTATTCCAGATTCTGCTTTGGCTGTATATGAGAAAAGGAAGAGTTTTGCAAAGGTTCGTGATGGCTGGATACGTTAGCAATGTGTGTTTTGTTTTTTCTTTTTTCTTCACCATAGCTCTCGCAACTTACATGTATGCGTGTGAGCATGCGTATGGCTCTCACTGTCCTGCTGTCCTTGTTGAAAGGAAATACTACATCTTTGTCTAACAGAATCCCACCACAGCTTACCCTTCAGCTTGCAATGCTGGCCACAGCTGAGCATTAGATACCTGGGGGCACTGCCAGTGGGGATCTTCCAGGCTGTGGATCCATTTGCCTTCTCCATAGCTTACCTTCTACCTGGCAGCCTGTTCTGTTTGGACACATTCAAGGTCTGCATGGTTTCCCTTTCAAGGTGTGTAGGTGGGAAAGGATCTCCCTCAAATAGCTGTTCTGCCCCGCAAAGTGTGTAATATCATGTGTGGGATGTTAGAGGGATTTCATCCTGTGTGTGTCTTTCCTGTCAACAGTGTATCAGAAACTTTGACCTTGTCGTTCAGCTGTACAACAGACTAATGCAGACTACTCTGGAGGTAGAATATCCTCTGACTGAAAAATAGCTGAGAACTATTGATGACCAGCTAAAAGAAGCAGAAGAAATATGCATGTGGCAGTTGACAACCTGCTGGGACCACATCAAACAGGTGGAAATGTCAGTGTGCGATTTGGAGCAGAGAATTCAGCAATCAAAGGACAACATTAGATCAATCCAAGGAATTATGAATGCTTGGATGGAACGTGCCCTCTTTTTCAGGAAAGGTAAAAAAGAAGCTCTATTATACCTAGATGACAAAGGAGAAAGACTTGCGAAAACATATAAAATGCTGCAAGAAGATAGCTATCAGATCCATCATCTTGTAGAGGTAATGGACAAGTGAGCTGCATTTTGAAGTGGTGACATGGGTGTTAAATATTTGACTATTCATACTTGGTCACTTGCATGTTTTTGTTCAGTTATTTGTATGATTGCACAAACCGCACAAAAGTGAAGACTGACGTTTGAAGACAAATAGGAAGATGAGAGAATAATTTTGGCAACATCTGGAAAGAACATGAGTGCTTTAAGTTGGTAGATTACGAACGACTGGCAAGCTGCATTCATGATAGTGCTGCCATCTCACTTTTGTTACTGTGAGCTATGTTGTTCCTGTGATCCTGCGGGTAAAGTAATTTCTGCAGCTAGAAAAATTGTCCTGAAACACTTTCTTGCACTAGATATATTGCAGAATAATTTTGATTTGAAATGTGAATATTGCTTCCTTATATGTGTAATCAAAAATATACAGCTGAAAATTTAATTCACCAGTTTCCTTATGAATGCTAAATCAGATCATAATATCCTTAAATATGAACTGCTGCATTACATGACTACAAGCGATACGTTGTATGGTGACTGAGTCAAAGAACTTAACTTGAATAAGACGTGAATGCAGAAGCAGGTTCTCTTTCTCTGCCCTATTTTTGCTAACTTTGAGGGACCTGCTTCTGTGTCTACTGCAACAAATTTGTGTCCATTATCAACATTAATCTTAGTGTTACTATCTGGACTACCTTTTAGTTGAGATTCAGACCTAGTTTTATTTGTAGTATTGCCTTTATTTATACTACTGAAATTTATTTAAGGAGGAGATCAAAATAAGGGTTTCTTTTTAATGTTTAGTTAAATATAACAAGGGTTGATACTGCAATGCAGAACAAACATGCAGAAGAGTTCTTACAGAAGGTGGATGTTCCATCAAAGTTGATGTATTGTATGATAGTGTTCTGCCAGCCCATAGTATTTTCAATGCAGGGATACCTTCACCTTTGCACAGAGGTTTTGCTAGTGTAAATGTGATTCCAAGGAGGTTCAGGAGTCTCCTACACTGAGCAAAGTACAGTCCAGCAGCACACCGGATACAAGAAATATTAGACAGTGTTGTTTCACAATATACATCAACTATATAAAATAATACTTAAACAAGGAGGTGTATGGAATGAAAACAAACATTAACTCCACCATGTATTAAAGTACTTTTTAACTGTGAGATGGTTTGTTTGTTTGCTTATTTAGGGAAATGTAAAGCTCTTCAAAGCAGATTCCTCCTCAGCCTCTTGGAAGATTTATATAGAATACGTTGACAACATTGCGTTCAATGGTTTATATAACACCATAATGTGTTCTTTAGACTTCTTTTTGGAGAACACAGAAGAAAGTCTGAAGCCAGCCCCACTTTTCCAAGCACAAATGGTCCTTGGTGGCACAGAGATTCAGTTTAAACCTTCTCTAGATAAAGAGGCTGGTGATGGCTTTTATGACCTAGTAGATGAACTCCTGGGTGATGTTTTCTAATGTCTGCCCCAGGTGAAAAGGGTAGCAGCACACCTGGGATCAGAACATTGCCAGGTACAGCTTCTCCTCTTGTGTTTGGAAATAATCCAACTAATTGTAAGCTGCATGAAGTTTATTTTTAGTTGCAAACTCATTTAATAGCAGTCTTCAAATTCTGAGCCTCATCTGTTCCCTCAGTTATGCAGTTTATAGAGGCATAGTCCCATTAATTTCTGAAGGCTTACTCATATTTTCACTCACTTCTGCATCCATGAGCAGCAGAATGAAGTTGTCCATTTTATGCAAAGCTAATGTAGATTAGCTGAATATTTATCTCTTCGTTCCTGTACTGTGAGCTTCCACCGTGGGTGCCCTGTTGAAGTCTGTAAATCTGCACACTTGCCTTTTAGACAAGCAAGGGAGTATCCACTGAACTGGTGGTCAGAATTACATATAGTCAATGAAAAGTTCAGCTTTGAATAGCTTGCAAAGGATATGTATTCAGTCTGTTTTTATGTGTTCATATAACAAAATGTAAACCCAAAATAGGAACAGCTGAGTGAATTGTAATTTTTCTCGTTAATAGATCTCTGGGGAAAAGGGGTGGAATTCCAGTCTTCCATCTGCATGTAAATCTAAGCAATTGGTACTACTGTCTAAGTTACTGAAATAACAAAACTTCTCTTTTGATGCCTAGAATGATATGAACAACATGTTTGATCTGTCTGAAATCAGGCAGAAGATTATGGAGAGAGTGACAAATGTTACCTGCAAAGCCCTGGAGCACAGAAGATCTCTTGCTAGCTATGCATCTCTCTGGCTGGAGGACCAGTCTGAGTTTATGAAAGAATTCCTCCTCCATGATCATGGCTCAGCATCCACAAAGATTCCTCTTACTGATGAAGTCTCTCAACAGCCTCCCATTATTAAACTGTTTAAAGAGCAGGCAAGAAAGCAACTAGTCTTAATAATTGGCTATTTAGTGTGTGGGGGGGAGGAAATTGGAGGAGTATATGCATTTATTTCTCTCTCTTCTGCTCTAGATTGACATCTATGAAAATCTTTAAGTTCACATAAACAAGTTTGAAGACTCGAAAATTTTTGAAAGTTGGTTTAAAGTGGATATGAAGCCTTTCAAAATAAGCTTGCTGAACATTATTAAGAAATGGAGCTGGATATTTAAGGAGTAACTCTTGAGATTTGTCATTGTTAGGTAAAATGGAGTACATGTGTGCATGTTTACATGCACTAAAAGAATAAATATAAGCTTGGGGTCTTTTTACATGCAATACTTCAATGGGCTGGGTTTGCAGCTTTTTAAAATTTTCATTTTCTTAGTGTTTTTTTTAGTGGTTGGTGGGGGGTTTTTTTGTTTTGTTTTCCAGAGATCATACTTGCATATCCTGTTGGCGTAATTCTCAATAATAGCACTTGCCATCTCTGGAAGTCAGGCCCCAAATGTCTTAAAATGATATAATAAAACTATATTATTTTTATTTTATTTTATAAATAACTATATTTATTTTGTGAAACAGCGTAAGTGCCAGTAGTACCAGTAGGGCTTGCTACATGTTTATTCACTATAGTAAGGAAGGTTTGCCCTGTTTGTAATCATACCTGTCTCTCTTTGGTAGTTTGACTGACTTAGAAGAATTTATAAAGGTGACAGATGCTGGACTTCAAAAAGAGGTGACCGAGGAAGATTATTGTGTGCTGGTAGAAATCATGGGCCACCTCTTGGCTGTGAAGCAGAGGCAAACAACTGCTGGTGAACTCTTTGGACCTTTAAAAGAGATGGTTGCACTCTTAGAAAGCTATGGACAGAAGACACCAGGTGAAGTTTATGCCCAGTTAGAGGTACTGTAGCAAACATAATATATCATGTTTACCTATGTGTGTATATGGTCCCGAAATAGCAGTATTTGATCTCAGTGATGCAAAATCATTCCATTCTCCTTTTTCCTCTACTTCTCAACTGCTAGACATAAAACCAGGTAGCTTTTCTTATGTTCTTTAAAAGACTTGTTTTATGTGAATGATGGAAAATCAGTTAAGAGAGATGTGTTACATTTTGTTCTGATCAGGTATGTAGTTATTTTTGCCTCCTTTTCCCTTTCTTCTTTTTTTTCTCTGTTGACCAAACCATGTTTACATTCATAAGCCTCCTCCCAGAAGCTGAGCCGTATAGAAACTCTAGTGAGTGTATTTCCTATGTTGCTTCACTTTCTTAACACATTTAACAGTAGTTTGGGGCTCTGTTCAAACATGGATAGAAAAGCTGGGATTTGATGCCTCTCAGATGATACTGTCTTTCAGACATCCTCAGCCACTTGTTTCTGTATATATTCTGCTCCACGCCCATTCCAGCTATAATTATTTTGGGTGGCAAGTGAAATTGGGGGAATTAACTGAATTAAACAAAACTTGGTGGTAAGAATGGGTGGGAAAGCACTACAGCTGCAGTGGCCCCTGCTGATGCTGAAAGAAGAGGTTATTAAGCTATGGCTTTAAGATCAGCACCTGCATATGAGACACCTCTATTTGGTCTGGTTTGGGAGATGCACTACACTGTAAATAGTGTGGAATAGAACTATGTAGAATTTCAGCTAATGTTTTTCATCAGATAATCTAATTAGTCAAAATGAAAATTTCTTGCCAGTTTCGGTGAGTTTTTGAGTCCACGGTGGAAATTCTATTTCTGTGTCTGTCTAACCCAAACCAGACTGAGGGGATGACTAGGAAAATAACTGTACCATTTCTGATGTATACTTTAAAGTAGTTGTCCAGTTTAGTCACTGTGAAGTGACTTGGATTCAGGCTTCTCTTTCTTGTACTTTCTTTTGATCACAGACAAAAACACCTGCCAAGGGTTGGTTTTTTTTTCATTCTGCTGGATTTTTTTTTTTTTTTTTTTTTACCCCCCTTAGTTTACTGAATGATTTTTCTAGAGGTCTTGGGGAGATCTGTAGAATGAGAAAGCTATTTCCAGGTCAGCTTTATATATTTGAAAATGTGTTAAAGCAGCAGGAGTGGAGCTCTCTGTTTTACTGTGTGGAAGATTCCCAACATAGTTTTGAATAAAGTTTTATGTGATTATACATAAAATAACTGAGTTTGTTAATTTCCAGTATTTTATGATCACCAATGATACATAAAATTAATTATTTTACAGTTAACAAAAATTCTAGTAAAAGCTATGTCATAGAGTATAGTTTGTAGTTAAATAAATCCTCCACTATAATTTCTGATTCATAGGCAGGTGTTGGGGTATCCGCACTGTTAATATACAATTTTACTGATGTTTCTGCCATGTGTGATATTCTTCCTCCAAGATAATTTTACTCTGTTAAATAGGAATTGCCTGAAAAATGGAAAGCTGTTAAGAAGAGATCTGTGTTAGTAAAGCACAAAGTAACTCCTCTTCAGGCATCTGAGATTGCAGTTATCAGAAGAAAATGCACTTTACTTGATCTATGTTGAATTCTGTGATCGGTCTTTTTTTTATCTCTTTTTTTTTTTTTTTAATGAGAACGTGATCAGTGACAGGTGTCATTACCTGTGTTTCATCAGGGGAAGCAGATGGAATTCAGAGAAAGATTTAAAATGGAAGCTCCCTTTCAGTTTGATTCAGAAAATGCATAAGCTCATCTTGATAAGGTAATGGCGAATCTCAGAAAAATGTATTTGCTTGTAATCTTTCAGTACTAAATCTAATGATATTTTGATGTACATATTTTAATATTTGTGGGTTTGTTTTTTGGGGGGTGGTGGGTTTTTTTGTGAATTGTGGGGGTTTTGTTGTTTTTTGGTATTTTTCAAGAAGCTGGTATATATTCTAGCACCATCAAATCTAGGTTTCTCTGGTTTCTCTTCCAATGATGCATATGCTCACTGATAAAATAAAAAATTTCAGAATACTTGCTCATATTGTTTATTCATGTTCTTTTTTAAAAGTCAGCATAATGAGCTCTTGAATACAGTAGTCTGGAAGATGTAGTGGATCTTTTTAAAACATCATGAAGGGACTTTTTTAGTATTTATACAACTTTAAGGAGAAGTGGTTTAATAAGTTAAGAGATTTATTACAAGAGTATAAATTAACTGGTTTCTATGCAGCTTTTCTTTTTATGGCTCAAATGTAGAGCTCTTTCTATGCCTTTTGGGTGCTTTCAAAGACAATGCAAATGCAAGTTTTTAACCTCTTTGCAATAATTGCTCTCAGCTTTTCTTATATTGAATCATACATACAGGATCTATAGATTTCACTGACAGGTTTAGGTAAGCTCAATATACCCCATAACAATACTTTATTGAGTGTTCTTTTCCTCTTCAAGGCAAATCAAGAGCTTGAGATGCTGGAAAAAGAAATGTTACTAATGCAGGAATCTGCAAAACTATTTGAAGTAGCTATTCCAGACTACAAGCAAATGAAACAATGTCAGAAAGAAATGAGGTTGCTCAAGAAACTTTGGGATATTAGTGTTTATATTAACACTTATATATATAAAGATTTTTTTTTTAAAGTTAATTATAAAGTTAGAATATATTTTGAATTTTATACTTTTAAATTGATCCTAAAAGTGTTATAGTATTGATTTTCTTTTTTTAAAAAAAAAAGTTTAAAATAATGAAGATTTTCATATTCCTTTTGTTTTTGAAATTATAGTTGCTATGTTGTAGGATACCCAGAGTAAAAATATTTCTGTTCTCAAGTTAACCGATTTCAAGGTAATCCCAAAGCAAAACAACCTTTGTAGTTTCATTTTGAGCTTTTTTTTTTTCCTAATACCACTATCTTGCTTGAATAATTAAAATCATTAAGTAAAAATTCAGAAAGCCATAAAACTCCACTTCAGAACTGAGGATTGTACATTAGAAAGCTGTAGAAGACTAGAAGCAAGAGTCCAGAAAAGTCAGTGTACAGACCTGTATGGGAAATCAGCCTTGTAAAGTTGTTTACCTCAAGAAGCTGATTTTTGTTGGCAAGGTTAAAAATATATGTACTAGATTTTCTTTCCATAATTATTTGACTAGCATTTGTATTGCTAGGAGGGGGTGCAGGGCAGTTTTTGCCACATTTCCCAAGTGTATCTGTATATTATCAGTGGATATAGGTGTGTGGTTAATGGGGCAAGAAAGGTAGGTATGCATACCCATCAGAAACAAGTATAAAATGGTTTAAATGCCTGGGGTTTGGGTTGAATTTTGAGAAGATGGATTATTTTGTATGCTTTCTAGGTAGTGGTGGTGTAGGGTTGGAAAAAATAAGGTCCAAGAGCTATTGCTGGTGATGGGCTTTCCCCCTGCATCCATTTATCTGTTATATAGCAGAAGCTTGTCTTTACCAAATGTTGTTGATGCTTTTATCTGTACGTTCTGTTTCAGAGCAGCATTGATGTTTGGGCTAAAACCCAGTGGAGACAGATTAATGTGGAACAGATGGATGTGGAGCTTGGAAGGTTTGCCAAGGCAGGTTCCATAGCTGTCTCTTTCTGCAATTTATCTGTCTCGGTGCCACCCCTTCCTTGCTCTTCCCACCCACTTCGATGTTCCAGTGGATTTGTTGCTCACATTGAAACTGAATGTTCTGGAACATGTTTTGTTTTGGGGGCTTTCCTTTAAAACTTTATTCTTCTGACTGGGTTTCCAGCCTCTGTGGAGGCACATGGTCTAACTGTGCTGTCTCTTCTCTGAATTGAGGCAGTATGTGAAAGAATAAAGAGGATGGGGTGCTATGACAGTCCCCACAAGATGAAAGTAATTATTTTTAGAGACAGGTGGAATTTTCAGTGGTTTATCTGCTCTGCTCTAAGACATAGCTCCAAAGTGTTAGGAGTTGCAGGAAAGATGCTCATTTTTAAAGGCAGGGCGCTTTTTCTGCTTGAAGTATTTGCAAAATTTTGTTGATAGTAGCCCTGCAGAAGACAATTCCAATGGGACAAGGGAAGCAAAAATAGCAGCAAAGGCCCCCAGACTATTTGTAGGACACTGGAGGAATAGCTGTGGTTCATGGACAGCATAGTAGTTGAGTATGGAAAGAGGGAAGTCTTGAACCTCATGGGTACAAAGTTTCTTCTTCTTTACACATTCGTTTCATTCAGGAATAAATAAGTTTAATTGCATGCCCGATTAGTAGTGCTTGAAGAGAAGAATCAGACTTCCAGCAGATGTCTTGGCTTAAACTGCTTCAAAATAATGTGACTCCCACTTAGCCCATTATGATACCCGGGGTCATATGCCGTGATAGGGGTGGTAAAAGTGAGGAGAGAGTTGAGGTAACTGCATTCCCCTCCTGCTTTTGCATCATTCACTGTGGCACATATGCCAGGTCATGGAACAGAGATGATGCTGATCACTGCCCATGAGCTGATCACTTGTGTCATGTTCATCACGCTCCAGTGTGCCTATGAGTCTCCCTTACACCTCTGAATGGTGGTTTTGAATATATTAAGTTTATGGATACTTTTATCTGCAGTGAAATAATTAATAAGAAAATTAGACTTAAATCATCAGGGCTGTGATGAAGTAAATGGCTCTGATCCAACTCTAATCATAAAATCACTGTGTAAATGCAGCGTTAATATAGTTCCATTACCATAAGTGACGTACTGGAAAATACATTTCCAGAGCCTTTGCTTTATCTGCTACATAAACCAATGACCCCAATAAAATCTTCCCTAGACTTGTGCTAACTACAACTGTCCCACACATCCACACATGAAATAGGAAAGTAGACTTTTCTGACAAAGCTCCTAAATTTTTCTTAAAGCTGTCAACAAGGTGCCTGTTAATGACAAGTAATTATTGCAATTAATTTAATTTAATTATTTTAAAATAAGTATTATTTTAATACTTACGAAATGCAGTCTTTGGATAAAGAAGTATATGGATGTATATAAGGTATATTGGATGTATATAGGGGCTTGGAGTTAAAGGTGAAGAATTTGATGTCGTCACTGAGGGCAATTCTAGAGCTGCAAAATCCTGCGATCCGAGAGAGACACTGGTACCAGGTCATGAACGTGACAGGAGTAGGTGTTCAGCCAAAGAGGCCCTGGTGGTGGTCTTTCATGCTCTACCCATAGATGCAGCAGTACCGTCGGGCATGTGGCAGAGCGACTGCTGCCAACTGTTCAACGTCTAAGTGGAGCAGAGATTTAGGTTTCAGATGGAGGCATCTTGTGGGTTGAGAAGTGAATTTGTGGTCTCTGCTTGGACGAAAGGACCCAGTTCTCTGACGGCAGACCTGCCTTGCTAAATTAGAGGGTTCTTCCATACCTGGCTGTCTCCCTGCTGAGCCTGCAAATAGCACTAAGCTTGAAAGGTTCTATGGCTTGTCTGGGACAGGGAAATAGTTCCAGTAATAATTTCTATTAAACATTTACAAGAAAACCAAGCAATGTGGCTAGAAACTTTCCTGGATAGCAAAAGAGAATGTTTCTTTAATAGGGAACAGAGGAAATGTTGGGCAGAGGGAAATGGAAGGTGAGGAAAGAGAAGCCGCCTGAAATATCAGCCTACTAGTAATTTTTTTAAGAATTAGTGCATAGGGAGACTTTTGACCTGACAGTAGACAAAGAGGGAAAAATCCCTCCCCCCCCCCAAAAAAAAGGGAGGTGCCAGAAGGGGGAGAGATATGTATATGTTTTAACCAGCTCTTGATTATACAGCTGGAAAAGTAAAGAAGTTCGTATGAACCAAAAGAAAAAAAAAAAGTTATTTTAATTTCTCAAAAAGAATCCCAGTGGTTTTGGATCCTAGGGTACAATATGGACCAGTTGTTGGTTTTCAAAATTTGAATAAAAATCTTTTTTTACTGTTTTGGAAAAAAAAAAAAAGTAGTTCAATTTTCAATAATTTTTAAAATGAAGAAAACTGGAAAGCTGAAATAAAAACACAGAAGCGAGTGAGCATAACGGAATGTTTCTATTCTAATATACCAAGCATTTCTCACATACAGTTTTAATAAAAGCACATTTTAAATTATTTTTAATGCAGAAAGCTCCTAACAGGCCTAGTACAAATTTCTTGTGATTTTTTTTTAAGAAAAAAATGAAAAAATGATTGACTGTCATCTTTTCAAAGCCTTGATTAAAGTTTTTTTTAAATTGATATTTTACAAAGTAGTAACAAAATATGGCAAATACCCCCACCGCTCCCTAAGATTTCTAGTGTGCAAATACTGTGTCTGTAGCTTACATCAACTTCCATGGCAGCTGTGCAAATAAAACTTGCCTTTTAGTGTTATGATACACAATATGTCACAGTACAAGACAAAACAAAAAAAAATACAGTAACAGCATCAAGAAATATTTCATCTAGGCTGATTAAGTTCACAGTTTTTGTGCAAGTCTGAAAGTATATCCAATATCTAGAGTGCATATAACTTATTTAATTTTATTTTTTCATTTGGATTCCATTTGAACATTTTGTTACATGCTTATGTCTGATTTTTCTTATTCATTTACTTATTTTGCTCTCTGCTGTCTCTTTGCTTTATAGGTCAGGCTTTTAGTAGCAGAAGATACTACCTTGACAGATCTTCTGGGACTCCAGCTTTGTAAAGTAGAAGATGAAGTCCAAAGTATAGTTGACAATGCTGTGAAAGAGTTGGGTACTGAAAAGGTGAGAGGTGCTTATTTTTGCCTTCTGGTTTTTCATTTGTTTGATTAAGTTTTGTTTCAAGAAATTATTGATAGAAATGAATATTTCCATGTGAGTTACCTAGGGAGCAAAATTCACTGCTTTAATGAAAGTTCTCAACTCAAAATATGAAATGTGAGGTGTATAGGCAGATGTTATTACTACTTTTCTTGTTCCCAGATCTTGGCAGAAATCAGCCAAACATGGGCTGCCATGGAATTTTCTTATGAAGAGCATGACAGGAATGAGGGTCCTTTATTAAAGTCAGATGAAAAGCTGCTTGAAACTTTAGATAACAATCAAGTAAGGATTTAATTAATAGAAATACTATTAGTATGTCAATATTATTCACTCCCTTGATACACTTGGTTAGTTAAAACTTTTTTTCCTGAATCTTCATTGCAGAGAGCTATGTTTCCTCCAGATGTTAGTCCTGGGAAATTATACATATGCTATGTAACTATATATATGGTAAAAAATTCTTGTCTCCTTGTAGGAGTGAACAAAATTACAGCTTTCTAAGCTTATATTTTCTTACAAATTTTAAAAAATAATTTAATAATATGCTGTCCATTTGCAGTGTTTAAAGATGTCTTCTGTTATGATATATGATAACAACAAGTTAAAGGAGAATTTGCTAAACTCTTATTAGCTCTAGTTCTTCTGAAAATTATTTTGATTAGAGCAGTTTTTCACTGTTTTTTGTTTTTCTAGGTTCAGCTGCAAATTATTCTGAAAAGTAAATATGTGGTATATTTCATTGAACAAGTGAGAGGTTGGCAAAATAAGTTAAACATGGCAGATTCTGTCATTTCCATTTGGATGGAAGTTCAACACGTGGTCTTATCTAGAAAGTATTTTCACTAGCTCTGAAGATATCAGAAGCCAGCTGCCTGAAGATGCAAATGGGTTTGAGGAAACCAACAGAGACTTCAAAATTAGTAGAGTTAGTGTTTTATATCCATTTATATCTTGCATTTGAATTATTTAGAGTAATTAAATAGAATTTTTTTAAAATAATACCATATTGACAGTTTAGTTTGAGTATTTCTTTGATAGGCTTGTTTCTAACCCACTGAATTAACATTATTACGAGAGTCTCAGGCTTACTTGGGAAAATATCAAAAGTGGACTTTGCATTCTTTATTTTTAAAATCGAAGTAATTATTTGCCTTGTTCTCCTTTCGTATGGACTGGAAGCTGCTGATTAACACATTGTCACAAACCATCATTTGTGACAAAGTTCTGCAGGTCATTCCTTTGTATGACTTAAATATCTTCTTTTATTTACTCTTTGTTAGCTTTTTGAACTCCTGGAGTCACATAGAGATATAATACTTCTGAGTTACAGAAATCCCTTCTGCCAAACTCCATATCATTTAGGACAATGATAGTTGAAATACAAGTGTATGGTCTATTATTTATTATTGGCTAAATTAATTACAGCAACCAACCTAAACATTTGAACTGACACAAAATATTGTGCCTTAATTGTTTATTCTGACCAAAAAAAGTCACTGAACACTTGCTTAGTAAAGAGAATAACTTGTGTGTTATCAGTATACCTATAATTAATTTCACATATGCTGGGGAAAGTTCTGATTACGTACAATTCTGAAAAGCTAAGATATGATAACATTCTATGGGGAGGTTCTATGTTTAAAATTTCAAATACATTTCTAATTGTTTAAATCTGCAATTTAAATGACATGGGCAGCAGCATGTCTAGCTATATAAAAAAAAAAAAAAAAAAAGAATATCTATATTTACACCTTTGCATGAGCCAAGAACCCTGTTAAGAACAATGAAATTATTCATGCAATTTAACATGCTTAAGTTTCTTCATGGTGCACGTTGAAAAAGGCATTGGACTTGCACACATGAGAAGAATTATTGTACAAGCTAATGCTTCTGTTACAATATGTCATTTTTATTTTGTTAGAACAGTTCTAATAGTATAATCAGTGGTATTTGCTTTCCTCCAGTGCAGTTGTCTCTATTCATTTCATATTTCCTTCATGTTCAGTCTAAACACCATCAAAATAGGAGTTTGTGGATTTTTTTTTTTCTTTTGCTGTTTAAAAAATAGAAACTAAAACAAGCTGATGATGTGCCTTCTTCCAGCTCTTTTTCCCAAAAGAGGATGGCTTTTTTTGTCCCAGTATAGTAAACGGTATGAAGTAGAAAAAAAAAAAAAAAAAAATTGAGGGGAATTCTACATGTTGCAATAACTTCCCACACTTTTGTACAGGAGTTGGTGACTGACATAGCAAATACAAAAAATGTGATGGAAGCTACAACCAAGTCAAAGGTGTGTGAAAAATTTGAAGCTTTGCGGCACAGGTAAAATTTCTACTATGATTATGAGTTGTTCTAAAGTGTAATTCTGGAACAGTCAGTAAATGAGAGCCGTCAGGTCATGTTTGCTTTTTGTAGAGGTGTGAGACGATCTGATGATAGTATTTTTGTCATTTGTTTCTACTTGACATATCAGGGTTTTACTGCTTTTTATACGATCAATTACATTTGAGGCGTTGGTTCATTATTTATGGATTGCATGATGTAAAAATTGTCAAAGGTCTTAAAAATACGTTCAGTTTGGATCAAATTCATTTTCTCCCCATACACAAACTGGGAGCTGGGAGTCTTTCTTTCATGCTTACAGCAGGAGATGGTGGATTGTGTACAGCAAAGGTCCTCCTTCAACAAACTTCAAGGTATGCTTTGAACTTCCCACTGACTTTCAGTCTTCCTACCTGTAGAGGCAGCGATATTTGAAGTCACAGACTGTTTCTCCTTGCAGGAAAAAGTTGTAATAGGAAGTTTAAAAAAACAAAACACAAACCTGTTTTTTGAGACGTCACTTGTTGTGAGAGATACCAAGCTAATAGCTAAAGTACATCAGTCACACATAAATAAATGTGGTTTTTCTTGCTCTCCAGATAGGCATGTAATTGAGTATTTTGATTCTTAATACTTTGTGTCAATACCAATATGTGTTTCCATGTTTGTTATCTTTCATACATAAAAGAAAATGCATGCATCTTAAGAAAAGTGGTTAGAAATTTTGTTCTTATCCCTTACTTTCTAAGGCTGGATTCTGGAAGGTTGAAGGGGAGTTTCTGCTTAGCCAAACTTACCTTTTCAGGGACTTTTCTGGCACCATTCCATTCTCTTGGGTTCCTTGGTCTGAATGAGTAAAAAGAGCATGCTCTGTTTTGGTTTCTGGAAAGGAAACGTGTCAGGTTTGCAACCCTATCTGTTCCTTATAGTTGTATTAATCATTACTATTTAAAATCAAAAGCGGGTTGTATTGTTCTGTTTTACTCTTTAGTCCGATTTCTTCCTTAACTGGGAGGGGATTCTTGGCTTTAGGGTGATTAAAGGCATGTAATGTTAAAATCTCTGTGTTCTTTTCAGACTTTCTGTTTGTGAAAAAGCTCTGGCTGAATATTTAGAAACTAAGCATATAGCTTTTCCTTGCTTCTATTTTGTTTCTTCAGCAGGCTTGCTAGACACCCTTTCCAAAGGAACACAGCCAAAACAGGTGAACCTCCTTGCATACTATTGTACTTCATCTTGTCTACAGAAAGGCGAGTTTTCCAGCTAACTATGTGAGGAGATAGTACTGTAGAACTGCACCTTTGTTTCTGAGTGTTAATTTACTTTACAAATAGGAACACTCTGTCTAAAGAAGGTAGTAAGCATTTTCCCCCCAGCTAGGACGAGTACAAGGTGATCAGCAAGGAGAGATGAAACCATCGTGCTGAGAAATGTTTCTTGCTGGAAATCTAGCTATGTGCAGTTTGCATTTATTTGGATGTTGGGATTGTAGGTTTGCAGGAATTAGAAATGAAAAAGGTCAATGAGATCGTCAAATCTGTTCTGCTTCTGGTGCCGATTGATCAAATTTCAGGCATGCTATGCAGGGTGACGATAAGTAAGCCTGGAAGATCTATGGTCTCTGTTAGGCTGTTTCTGACCGAGCTGCTAACCATTGTATGAGGAATGTTTTTGTAGCTATCCTTCTGTTTTCTTCTCTTGAACAATAATCTGCTAGGTTTTGTGACACTTTGAGAACAATTTGTATAAAAGCACAGGCACTTTGATGTATTTCAGAAGCTTTATACTATGTTATCTACATGCCAGATGATACTCCTGGCCTCAGTGACTATCCAGCCATGGCCATTAATTCTCTGAGTGCTAGAGTTATTGGTGTGTCTCAGGCAAAGCCTTTTTAGATGTGATGTGACATGTAACAGAACAACTGGTACTTTCCAAGAGGATGAAGGGCTTGTGAGGCTTGAACACTGAGCCTATTCAAACATGATGACAGAGTCTCATAGCTTCTTTACAGAGCTAAGTCTCAGTGACTTGTTTCATCTACTCATTGCTCTGCAGCACATAAGAGGAGCAACCAAACAAATCTTCTGTTCTAGTTATCAGGCACAGAGCATGCTGGTGTGTAGACAGTGATCTTCAAACTCCATGGTATTTGGAGAGGTGTGTAGTTGCACAAGACATTTAGACCTGAATCGACAATTTGTGAAATAAGGACTAACCATAATTAATAACAATTTCAAGACTTTTCAGTTTTATATTGAGCTATCTTTGTCCTTTAGATTCTTCTGGTGACTGACAATAGTGTAATTCACCCCAGCTTTTCCCATAAATACCTCCTGTGTAGTGATCATGCAACAGACAGTCAGATAGCGTCACTGTGTCAGTCTGTGCCACCAGGGAAATCAGAAGTTCTTTTACTATTTGTTCAATTAGCATAAGTGTTTGAATACTTTAGAAAAAAAAAGTTGGGTCTTTTTTTTATCTTCTTTACAAGTTAAGAATGAAATGTTGATTAATCACCTGAGCATTCAGTGCATCTTACTTGCACTCAGTCAAGACCAATTGAAACACTATCTGCTGAAAGCATTAGAATAAGAAACACAATTGTAAGATTAGTGTAAGGACTTCGTGTTATCCAGTTAGTTGCTAAAAACTGTCTTAAATTTTGCTGAACCACAAAATCTTATTGTGTATAGCAAATGTTAACATGGTAATCATCCACCTTTTAATAGAAATATGTATTAAAGTAGTGTGATTGACACAAATCTAAGGTTTCCTTATATGTCTGGTATTTTTGGATGCAGGTGGCCCATCATCTTACCAAACTTTTTGGCAACATTGCTGATGTTAAATTTCAAGAGAATATGGAGGAATCTGTAAATACTGCCCTTGGGATGTACTGCAGAGAAAAGGAGTACGTTCCATTCTATGAAGGGTGTGGGTGCGGTGGTCAGGTATGTTGAGTTACGTGAAATTTTCTTCTTGAATTTTGCCCTCTCTGGGATATAGATTAAATAGACACTTTCGATAGCATGAAATGCTGCTTTTAAAAATGTAAATTTAGAAAAAATAATAATACCCCCCCTTACAACTATTTTTTTTTCCAAATTTCAAAACGTTCTGTGGCCCAAAACTGTGTAATAAACTAATAATTTAATAAATTGTCTAGCTGCCCCTTGTATGTAAGTGTTTGTGGGTTTTTTTTCAAGAGAGTTAAGTGTTTAGAAGCAATGAAAAAGAAAAAAAAAAAGTACTAAAAGCTACAGAACTGATGAAGCCTATGGCTGAATACTGCATTTCTCATAATTCCTCTTTTCTGCCCTTTTATTTCATCTTCCATTATATTTTCAGATCCCCTCCTCTTATCCTTTAGCACACACCTCTCCAGACCTTCAGCTCTCCCCTGTATCTCCTATCAGCTGAGCAGAGTTTTAACTGGTTTTGAGCCTCGTATTTGTTAATTGGCCAGCCAGTATGTGTGCTAACTGGGTAGTGGTAGGTCAGAAAGAACAGATCAGCAGCTTCTGAGACAATAACGTATTGTTCTCAGAACAGTGCTGAATGGATAAGCATTCACATTGCATAAAATCAATGTTGCATGTGGTTCTAATGATTGATTTTCTCAGCAGGGAGGCCCCAGACTGAATGGGCAAATACAGGCAGCTTGCATCTTGGAGGTAGTTTCTCCAAGATACAGTTACATTTGAGTGCATAGAGACATAGGAAGGACTGTGTTGTCTGTGTTTACTCTTTGTCTGTGGAACAGAAAAACTTCAGACTTTCATACTTGGAGCTCTAAGACAGTATGTCTGTGGGTTTAAGTTAAACAGATATGCAAAACAAACCAATGCCTGTTATCTCAGTAATTGGGAAGAGGTCTTCTGAACTAAACCCTACTGAAGAGGCAGTAGGAGAGAGAAAATGGAAGAAAAAAAACCCCGTTCTTGGTTCAAGTTCGTAAAGAATGTTTATGTAAACAAAATCTTTTGTAAAGATTAATGAGATTGAGCTTCCTATATTTGTTAGTATAAAATGTACCATTTATGCTACATGCATAAATTTATGCATATTTGGTTTTTTTTCTTCAGAAGGTAGTCTTGGTTGCAATGCCTTGAGGAAACTGTACACAAAACGGTGCACCTCTGCATCATGGAGGCAATACTGGCCCATGAAGAGAAGCAGAGAGAACAGTGGGGTTTTGACTACCCAGCCCAGGTTGCACTTACTGGTTCGCAAGTCTGGTGGGTTTCAGATGTTGAAATTGCATTCAGTAGGCTGGAAGAGGGCTTGGCATCAGCACTGAAGGATTACCACAAGAAGCAGGTATGGATATTTTCTTTTTGTTTAACTCGGTGCAAATAAGTACAGTGTGAAAACGGTCTCATAAAAAAAGATGTGACATATTTAATAATTTTAATCCTGTAGTAAATAAACTGCTGTTGGCATCTAGTGAAAAAAGAAATACACCTTTTGTTTCCATTTCTGTTATATCATGGGCATTTTAATCACATCTTAATTACTGAGGTTTCTGTGTGATTGTTCTGAACTGAGATGAAAGGTAAAAGCAAAGATACTGCCAAACATCAACCATGATAGTGTAGCAAGAACAGAGTATGCAGCTGGTACATACACAAGTGTTAAAACCCTATATTTGTGTAAGGAAGCCAAAACTGTTGGTTTTGTTGGTGTCAAATCAAACAGATTTCTTCTACTATTATTTGTTTTAGTCCTACTTCAGAAGGGTACCTTCTGCCATTTGATTTTTGCTTCGCCCTTGTTTACCTCCAGCTTCTTTTGAATGTTTTTGTTCTGGTGTGAGTATTGTTTCTTTTCGTGAAAAGTTTAAGTAGTTTTGGTTTTCTTTTCCAACCTACAAAATCTGCCGAAGGGAAATATGAAATAGGAGACATTTAAGAGGGAGGAAATCTGATAGAGGTGTCTAAAATTATCCCTGTAATAGAGAAGGTGGATAAAGATTAATCTTTGTTTGCTGTTTCTCATAATTCAAGAGCTAATAAGCTCTGTTAGGTAGCAGACTTCAAACAAAAGAAAAAAGTGTACACACAGTGTACAGTTTAAAATACGGAACTTTTGGCTACAGAATGACAGAAGTATAAAAAAGGTCAAATAAAGGTTTAGCCAAATTTCAGACCAGTTCATGACTACTAAATATGAGGATGAAATAGGCGGTATGGTTTTAAGGGTTTGGTTTTGTTGGGCTGTTGGAGTTGTTTTTGTTTATTAAATTCTGGCTGATGTGTCTGCGGCAAGTTGTGGCATATGTTCCCACGATATCCATCTCCTGTACTCATTTTTTTTATGTGCCTTTTGTTGGTTTTGGGTTTTTTTTTTTTGTTTGCTTGGTTGGTTTGGTTTGTTTTTTTAAACAGTCTCTGCTAGATTCAGTGGAAGGCAGAGACTGATCCGTGATGAACCTCTATGTGATCCAGGCAGGCTATGCTTCTGTGGTCACTGTGGGAGCAGAGCGCAGCGCAGCACTGTCTCCTGCTGTTGCTGCTTCCTGATGGTGTAACCTGTTGTGGGGACTTTGGGCTGGTTCTGTTGTAAAAAGGGTGGACTAGGAAAGATCATCTGGACCTCTCTGCGGATAGCAGCTCACTGCCGTAAAGAAGTGGAGGTTTGGGTGCGTTTAAAGGAAGATGCCAAAAATATTTCAGTATGCCTGACAATTTCATTCAAAGTGTGGCTATTGATATCTCCTTTGTGATATGACACAGAAAAATAAGAAGCCTGGTGAAATTACCTGCTGGTTTTATTTTTGTAAGCATTTTCAAAATCTGTTAGGGCATAGACTGTGATTCTCAAATACCTTGTTTGCATGGAGTAGTACATTCTGGGGCTTTGACTCTGCCTCAGTAAAAACACCAGTTAGTGTCTTTGTATATTATATAAAAATAATACAGAAAGTGTAGTGTTTGAGGTCTCGCTAATTTATTGCCCATTTTTAAGCCAAAGTTCTAAAACATGTACAAGCATAGTTCTGTCTCACACTAGCTACCCAATAAAGTATATCTTACTATTAAAGTTGGTTATATTTGCCCCCTTAAAATTACATGCAATAGCTGTGTACAGTTTTCTGTCCTATTAATATGAAACCTGAAAAATTCCATAGGGTCTTTCTGCTATGTAACTGTATAATAAATTCATATCATATTTTGTGATCTTCCCTCTGTTGCTTTACCTGTTTTTAAAACGTAGTCTTTCCTAAGGTGTATTTTCAAACAATTTGGCAATAAATGTTCTCAAGCAATTAGTACCACAAGTTTGGTGGAGTCTGGTGCACATCTCTGTGGAGATGGTAACCACAAAATTTACAGCTGAACTTCATGCAAACCTTTTCCTCCATCCATCCTTCCTACCCTGCCTACTTGACCATCTTCAGTATTTGTGCTCATCTGGATTGTCTTTTTCTTGGAGGTGATTGAAATGTCTGTTTAAACCAGACATTTTTTTACTCTGGCATCTGAGGTTTAATATCAGTAAATTTGTATATACAAGCCAGTTTTTGTGGTTATTTAATTCATGACATAGGCAGGACTAATTTCTAGAAGCAACAATGATAGATGGTACTGGGATCTATCTGATCTTAGAGGGCTACATAAATCTCTTCAGGTCACCCAGCTAAATGCTCTTATTACCATGCTGCTTGGAGAACTTTCATCAGGTGGTAGACAGAAAATCATGACCATTTGCACTATAGATGTTCATGCTAGAGATGTAGTGGCAAGCCTTGTAGCTCAGAAGGTATGTGTTTGGATCAACTGTTTTATGCTTACAGTTTGAGTGGATTTGGAAAGAATTAATAGTACTTAAGCCAAGTTTGGGTCTGGATCTGCATATGGGCATGAAGAAGGAGAAGGTGTAGTACTTGTAATCATGAAGACAGCCCGCTTCAGAGCTGTGTGCCATGCCTCTGTTCTTGTGGACTATTGCCTTCTGAATTTACCTGAACAAAAGTCAGGTGCCAACTTTTATCCTACTTCGGGGAACTGTTCAAACTCTTAGTAGGTTTTCTGTGAGCAGCAAGATATTTCCTTTAAATTTCAGATCACAAAACTGAGTGCAGACAATCCTTGGGCAATCTGAGTGTTTTTTCCAAATGTCTTTAGTTATTCTGCTTTTAATTATTCTATCTTCAGTCTTTCAGTGTGTTTTGCTCTCTTTTTAGAGGCATACATGTGCATCTCTAGAGCAAGGCACATGTCTCCTGTGGTGACTCTTTATAAGTGCGTATAATTACAATTTTGAGTGTTTATTTAAACCAAAGTGCTCTCCCTATGTATAACTTTCTTCAAAGGTGGCTGGCACATGTAGTTGGTTTGAATGCATGAAACATTTCACTGGATGGGGAGTGGAGTGGGAAAGAATTCTCATTTTCCTTCTGACCTCCCAAGCCTCAGAAATAAAATGGGTTTCTAAGATGACATTAAGACAAGAAGAAACAAGGCTTGAGGGGTAAAATGAAACTCATTCTGGTCAAAGTAATGTCTGCTCCCATGCACAGTCTGCATTGTTTGTAAGGAGAGGTCTTGGCTTAAGTGGCAATGTGTTCTGCTGTAATAGCTCTGTTAAAAAGATCTTATATTACACTTGCATCTGTATAAAAGCACAAATGCCTCAAGGTGCATCTAATCCTTTATAATTGGTTGTAGTAGTTATTATTCATAAGTGGCTAGGAATGAGGTGTGAAGCCTAGTGAAGGCAGCTGTAGCTTTGTGATGGGTTGCATTTCTTTCATCTGAATAGCTCTTACCTGACATAATGGCTCTGCAATGGCTTTTTAGGTCACCAGTTCCCAAGCTTTTGCTTGGCTGTCACAGCTACGCCATAGATGGGATGACGCCCAGAATCACTGTTTTGCCAACATTTGCGATGCTCAGTTTCAGTACTTTTATGAGTACTTGGGAAATACCCCTTGGCTAGTTATTACACCTTTGACTGACAGGTAATGACTGTTACTAATAACTGTGTCTGCTTTATCTGTTTCACTGAATAAAAAGTTAAATGTTTCTTAGAAGTTCAGTGTTCTTTCATACCTCGTATGTATTTTGTAAGGTTATTAAGACACAATATCTTCAAGCATGTGTGTGCATGTAGATGTGCATACTTAAGTAATGGTATGACTTTAATGTCCATTACTTTTTAAAATAACTGAAATATATGTTGCATAAGTTGATGTATATATTCAGTGTCAAGTCTGAAGAAGAATATGAGTGGATCTATACCAAGGTTAATTGGGAGTTTTTGGAAAAAGAATATTTGTGTGTGTGTGTGTGTATGTGTTAAAGTCCAAATGAGTACTTTTTTTCACACCACATACAATGAAGCTTTTTTCCTGGAAATGTTTTGGCTCCAGAACAATATTTCTTGTCAGAATCGGTGATCCAAAAAGATTCACCCGGCAGTCCTGGGTGGCTTACAACCCTCAGCTGAGGGGGACAATTCTGGGGCTCAAGTCTTTGAAATAGGCAAAGCAGCAACTACAGCCTCTTGTTTCCTGTCCTGTGTGACCACTGACAGGATATTCTTTCTTGCTAAAAAATGTTGATGTGATTGGTTTTCATATCTAAAATAAGCATTTTTCAAGTAGTGCCAAATCATGATTTTATATGAACATGAAACATTAAATTATAATGAGAAAGTGGACTCAGAATAAATTTCCCATGAAATGTAAGGTTTGGAAAAACAAAAACAAACAAACAAACCCCAAACAAACTCCTGACATTGTAGATGTTCCTTGCAATGCTAACAATCACCTTCATTGTGTTCAGGTGTTACATTACTCTAACCCAGTCTCTCCACCTAACAATGAGCCGTGCTCCTGCAGGACCAGCCAGCACAGGTAAAACAGAGACCACCAAAGATCTAGGCCATGCCCTTGGTATGATTGTGTACATCTTCAACTGTTCTGAGTAGATGGATTACAAGGTAAGGTGTTCTGCTAAGCAGTTTGGAAATTGTTGTTTAATTTCTTTTTCACGTGAAGTACATTGGAAATCATTGCCTTCAAGAAAATGATCTTAAATTATAGACTTGCTAATGTTAGATTAATGGTTGGACTGGATGATCTTAAAGGTCTTTTCCAACCTAAACGATTCTATGACTCTATGATTCTAAATCTTTCACTTTTGATTTTAGTCTATAGGGAATATCTGTAAAGGTTTGGTCCAGACAGGAGCTTGGGGATGTTTTGATGAATTAAATCGCATCTCAGTAGAAGTTCTGTCAGTGGTGGCAGTACAAGTAAAGACTATCCACGATGCCATTAGGAACAAGAAAAAGAAGTGAGTATTTTAGCAGTTCTTCTTTATTGTTCTTATTCTTTTTTTAAAATACTGAACCAGTAAAATGTTCTTCCAGAGTTCCTCTGAAACCCTTTGTAAATGCAGGGAGGGAGTAGATGGTAACATTAAATCACTTGTGTAATACACTACCTCAAAATAACTTTCTTTTCAAAATGTAGCAATAAATGCGAACTCCTGGCCCTACAGGAATCCAATTGAAAGCTTTGGTGTTGAAACTCTGGTCCTGTTCAAGTCCCACCATGTGAAATCATACAATAGTATGGGTGAGAAGTTTGGTGGAGTTCAATTTTGCAAAAAGTCTCAGGGGTTCCAGGGTTTCCCACCAATTTTGAGCCAGGCCTTATGTTTCCACTGTACCATCTTCTCCTTCCTCTGCTTCATTTAATCGATGCTGTCTCCTGGCCTTTTCAAACCCACCGCACCCCTATCAGTCTCATTTATTTTACATGTTTGAAAAGTTAATTTCTCCTATAGACATACTTCAGCTATATGAATTCTTTGTTGCTCTAACAGTCCAGTCTTTTCTTTCTGAATTCAGTGCTGGCCAGAGGAGCCACAGATTACTAAAAGCTGGTGCCTGCCAGGGAAATGCCTCTATGTTTGCTCAGCTCTAATAAACTTTCCTAGGCTTTTGCATTTGGCCACTGTGTGAGACTGGATCCAGCACCTTTGTCACCTGACCCATGATGGCTGGTTTTGTATGATGCAGTTGTTTACATCTATTCCAACTGTAAAATGTTTGTAAACATTGTCTTTGTTATAACAGATTTTTATTCCTTGGTGAAAACATTACATTGAAGTCATCAGCTGGAATGTTTATTACCATGAACCCAGGATATGCAGGTCGGACAGAACTACCTGAAAATCTCAAAGCTCTGTTCAGGCAAGTACGCTATAGTGTGGTTTTATGGTATACAAGTATATCAAGTCTACATTAAGAGTTGTCCTGGTTTTGGCCGGAATAGAGTTAATTTTCTTCCTAGTAGCAGGCATAGTGCTGTGTTCTGGATTTAGGATGAGAAGAATGTTGATAACACACTGATGTTTTTAGTTGTTGCTGAGTACTGCTTATGCTAGTCAAGGACTTTTCAGCTTCCCATGCTCTGCCAGGTGCACAAGAAACTGGGAGGGGGCACAGCCAGAACAGCTGACCCAAACTGGCCAAAGGGCTATTCCATACCATATGACATCATGCTCAGTATATAAACTGGGGGGGAGCTGGCCGGGGGGCAGCAATCGCTGCTCGGGAACTGTCTGGGTATCGGTCGGCGGGTGGTGAGCAATTGCATTGTGCATCACTTGCTTTGTATAGTATTATTGTTATTATCATTATTATATTGTTACTATTACTACTACTCTTTTACTTTATTTCAATTATTAAACTGTTCTTATCTCTACCCAGGAGTGTTTCTCACTCTTACCCCTCCGATTCTCTCCTCTATCCCTTCGGGGTAGGGGGAGTAAGCGAGCAGCTGCGTGGTGCTTAGTTGCTGGTTGGGGCTAAACCACGAGAAGAGTACATATGTCATCTAATGCTACTAGCCTTGGTTTGCAAAGAAGTGCAATTTGTGTTCACTTTGGAATTTTTGTGGGGAAAAAAAATCAGTATTCATGTTGTACCTGCTTGTACACTGTAACGACAAGGGCAATTAAATGTCTAACTTGCCTTTTTTAAAAATCTACTTAAAATTTTAAAGGTGCCTGTGAACGCACAGAGTGTACCTAAATATGTGCAAGAATATTCACTGTTTTTTGGCAAATAGGAATCCTCACAGCTGGCTTGACCTAGTAAAATAACCATCTGTATAAGTGTCTAGCTATCATATTCTTCCATGGCTGTAGGCATGCATGTGTTCATAGATGTTTCATAACTACCAGTTGAAAATGAAGCCATATACTCTTACCTAGCAATATACTGGATGTGTGATTGAGAAGCTGTGAAAAGTATAGCGCACATCAAAAAAATGCATATGCTTTTGGACACTGTAGGCCAGCCCATTATCTTTTTATTGAAGAATGTATTTATGCTTTATATCCTAACACTAATGTTTCAAAGAAGAAAGTTTTGAATTTAAAAGATCTGACTGTATTTTGCATGCTGTGCTCAGTGAGTTTGTATCAAAATTGTGTTTGTGAGAGTGAATTAATTCCACAAGCGGTTGCTGTGGCATGATGGGCAGTAAAATGATGCCAATTTATTCCGACAAAGTGTTGGAGCTGAGCTTTGAACTATGTGGTAATGGTCTTTGACTTAAATGGTGCAGGGCTTGCTTAAAAAAGAGTTGTCACTTGAAATCCTTGCTCTTGCATTAATACTTTTCACTGATTTAGTCAAGGCTTGAGAAAAAAATGATTCTGTGATTTCTTTTCTCAGCATATTGAAGTTCAATGGGGCAAGCTGCAAGGCATTGCCAGGCTGTCTGGGGAGGCACAAGTATAGACGTGCTATCTGGGATCTGCTTTGCTAAGCAGTAATTCCCTTTGATTTTTAAAAGATAAAAACTTAGGGCAGAACCGGGCATCATTGTTGCTTCTGTGAGCAAGTTGAAACACAGATACTACTTTCTTCTGTATTAAAAGGTACATCAAGATTTTGGTGTATTTTAGTATTTCTGCTTTAGCCATGGAATTCCTGACACCATACTCCTTCATGCTTTCACTGCAAAAAGACACAAAATCTGCTAAAGTTAGAAAGCTGTTTGCTGAGGCACATCTCATCCTCTTGCTAACCAAACATCCTGTTTCAGACGTCAGGACTGGGCGGCAGCAGCAGCAATTAGCTTTCTTGTTCTTTGAGCCTAAATTACAATCATTTGTAACAAGCAGTAAGTAACATCTGTTTACGAGGAGGAGGTTAGGATTTGAATTAACGTGCCTCTGCAAAGAGTGTCGCCGAATAAGACCCTATAGTTGGGTCTTAGCAAACATTGGAGGGAGACCCTGAGAGATGCACCCCGCTTACCCATAAATGCGTGCGAGTGGTTTTTTGAATGTTTCACAACTTACCTGTTGCTTTACCAAGCCTTCTCATTAATTGCCATCAAAGGACTCTTCAAGGCAAAACAGGATTGGTGCGCACCAAGGGAACAACGTTGGGCAGCCCCTCAATTCAGAATCTCGCCCAAGAGAGGACAGGGTGCTAGGGACCCCATCCACCCATGGCTGTGTGGTGCAGCTGCCTCCCTTCCTGCATTCGGTCAGAGTCAGCTACCTTGGTGGCCTCGTCTTTTGCAGTCAGCTAGATGTGGTATTTGACAAGAAAGCAGGAGGGATCGCTCCCTGTTGCTACCAGGTATTTCATCTCGGTGGACTACCAGAGGATGGAAATGCATGTGATTTATTTTTGATGTTTGGTTTTTTTTGTTGGATTTTTTTTTTTTTTCATTTGGGAAGAAAAGAATAAGGGATATAAAATAATATTTATTAACAATATCTCTACTGAAAGATAAAGTCAAATTATTACTTTATTTGATATGCTTTCTATTATAGTTTTCTTTGGTTTTGTTATTTTTTTTAATTTTCAAAATGTACTTGCTACATAGAGCTGAAGTATTACCTTTACTTGGTTGTCACATAAAATAAAAAGCCTTTGGAATTAAAGTATGTACTGCTGCATTTGGGACTCTGAAATTCATCCATGTAGTTGATGTATGTAATAGCTCTTATCCATTGTACAATGCACAGGAAAGGTGGGAGGCAACTGGTAAAGCATTAACTCCTCACATTTGCCACCTAATAAAATCTAACAAGGGAGAAAAGTTATATTAAATACTACTAGCCTGGTATTTCTTGTGCAAGCAATTATTCTATTTGCAAGAAGAGCATTGATTACAGTAGGTAGAAGAGCATATAATTTTTTATAATTCACGGCAATGCATATAGCAGCCCTTGTTTGGGCTTATGAAGAAATGCTTCTTAGGGAATAGTTTACTTAAAAATTAACATGGGGGACTTACTCTTTTTCTAGACTATACGTTATTGATTTCTGACAGAAATCAACTGCCAGACTAAACCACTGGTCTTAATTTTGTCATATTTAAATACGAATGGGGAACAAAAGAAATCTTTGTATTTGTCAGTAGTAATAAAAGTGCTCTGAGGGACAAATTTGCTGGTTTGTAGCTGACCTGAACACAGAATTCAAGATCTCTTCTCTGCTACTATGTAACTTAAGTAGTGATTTTTAATGAGGAAATGGTTTAACCTTTGCATTATTGCTTTGTGTTATTTTTTTTTAATTGGAGATTTTTCTCATTTATATCATTAAAATGGCCGTGGTTTTGTTCTAAAAGTTTGAACTAAAGGTTATATGTAAACAAAGAAACAAACAGTGAAACCTCCAAAGGCAACCGTAACTTCATATAAAAGCATTAAAACCCTCCAGAAATGGAATAATTTAAAAAATGGCATTTAAAAGTGGCATTTTTAGCAATGGCAGGGTGTTGCACCTGACTTCCAGACCCTGTACAGCTGCTGGCAGCGTCCCCTAGTTGTTGGTGGCAAGTGATGCCACCGCAGACTGTGCCTGCTCTGAGTTTTGGTGGTACCTGTCTGGGTCTCGCAAGCCCTGCGTTTCTCAGCTGCCTCTTTTGTGTACAGCAATGTTACTGAATACTAACAATCAACAGTGCCTAATTAGCTCCCTTTACTTTGAAGTAAGGTCCTTGTTAGCTTTGACTGACACTCTTAATTGTGACTCTCTCGAGCTCTGTTTTTAAAAATGTTTGCACACATCAGTTATTTAAGTGACTTATTCTTACCATGTTTAAATAGTAATCTGTGTATTTGGATTATGGGGTTTGTTTTCTTCCTTAGACCCTGTGCCATGGTTGTCCCTGACATTGAACTGATCTCTGAAATTATGTTGGTTGCTGAAGGGTTTATTGATGCACGTCTGTTAGCCAGGAAGTTTATTACCTTATATACTCTGTGCAGGGAGCTGCTTTCTAAACAGGTGAGGGTCTCTTTGGGCTTCTGGGTTTGATATGTGTTAATTAACACATCCTCCATACCAGTGTGGCTGGACATTGTATAATAATAGGGGGTTTTATGTATATAGTCTTATCTTTTATTATGAAGACACTTTAAATCACATGTCTATCCTTATTAAATTGTTAGATATGAATTTATAAGAAAGTGCCCTTTCCTCTGATCTTGGGACATTTGCAATGCGTTAATTTTGCATTAAATAATTGTATATCACTGCTTAATACCTGTGATGGCTGAACTACATCGTGCTGCTGTGTAATGTCTATATTAGAAATACAGCTATCTGTTGGAGAATAGAAAAACGTTATAGCTGAGTAGGAATTATTCTGAAAAGCAAATAACATACTCTATTTGGATGATTGTTTCTTTAAACTTTCCCCAGTAAACACAGTGGAGGACTGTTTGAAAAATGGAAATAAAGTGTTGCTAAATAATTTAATTATTATACTAGAAAGTATTCATACTGAGAATAATTATCTTGAAAATCTCCAACTTGTAAAACTTGGAAGGTTTATCATTTCTTCCCTATATGTATGCTGCTTACTCATTTCCAACTGTATAATTTTTCACAAGACATTCGTAATATTCAGTTCTATTAGTGGAATAAGAAATTGGAGAACCCTTCTACCTTAAGCCATAAACTCTAGCAAGCAGGGCCATTATGAAAGCAAAAGCAACTTTATTTTCATGCCTGCATAATTTTGAAATTATCTCCAAACACCCTGAAGTTTTCCTGACACATTCTTGCAATGTTTCTAGAGATAATGAATTTAAACGTTGTGTATCTTAAGATATCAATATTGCCTGCTTTACTAGAACAGGGATTCCTCAAATCTGATGACTACTTTGTCTTGGAGCAATTTTCTGAATTCAAAAAAATCATTCATACCATTGTTTGCCACTTCAGTATTAGTAATAATAACAATGTTAACATTTGAAGCAAAAGCTAGAATGTTCTTGTTTGTTTACTTTTTAACCTTATTTGTTTTAATTTTAATGGAAATGGGAGAGATCAAATCCCTTTGACAAAAATTCTGGGCTGCTGCAGAAAATATACAAGCAGAGAGCTCTGAAAATATTGGTCCAGTGTTGGATATCTGCCTTCCCACTGGCAGGGCTTAGGGGAGGATGTAGGCTTTTTCTTTGCCCTTCACTTACCAAACGTTTCTAGGCTTTTCCTCTAGGCTGAGTACATATCTGTTTCTCTTTAATTTTGGCATTGGAGCTGGTTGCAAAATATGCTAATAATCTGTCCAGTCTTCTCTTTTGGAAACAGAGAAGTATTGCTAACATCAGGTCAAATTAGTAGAAGTTTGGCAGCAATTTTTTGCTTGCTTTGTTTCATCATGGAGGTATAGTTGCAATGAATACAATAATTCTTGATGGTGCAAATTTTGCTATTTAAAAATAGGGAACAAAGTGGAGGAATATGAAAAATTTAAATAGATATACACATTTCACTCTTTGTTTTTTCTTTACTAGACTTCCAGCACTGGCCTAAAGCTACTGCAAGACTACAGGGAAATAAAAAGGTGTTATTTTACTCTGTGTGTAAACTGATTTTTTTCTTTGTAAACACTACCACTTAGTTTTATTTCCTGTGCTAACACAACTAGTTAAACTGTTTTCACAGGACCATTATGACTGGGGACTTCGTGCTATCAAGTCAGTTCTGGTAGCTGCTGGCTCACTGAAAGGAGGAGCCAAGGACAGACCTGAGGATCAGGTAAAATCTTCACTTAAAAGCATCTAAGAGTAGGAGCTGTTTCTGGTGGTTTGCCTTTGAATAAAAACAGAATTCTAAAAAGAGAAGGATTTAATGCTCTTACCGTAGGTTGTTCACCATCCTTTTCCAGGCGCTTATGCGAGCCTTAAGAGACTTCAATTTGCCTAGAATAGTGACAGATGATATCCCAATTTTCATGGGCCTGATCAGTGACCTGTTTCCAGCTCTGGATGTTCTGAGGAAGAGGAACCTGTAATTTGAACAGATGGTTAAACAGTCTACCCTGGAGCTTCACTTGCAGCCTGAAGAGACCTTTATTCTCAAAGTAAAAGAATTCATTGCCTTTAATTACTCCCCCTAAGAGTTTCAATCAAAATAATTGCAAATGGGTTGTATTAGACATGAAGGTTATTTTTGAGTATGTTACAGTATTGATAAGGTGTCCTCAATGTCTCGGTACTTCAAAGGCATTTTGTTGTGGCAGTAATGCTCTTCAGTATGATAAATATGCCCATAAGAAAACATGTATCCTGTACAAAAAAGCTGTCTACAGCGACAAACATGTTTGTGTACAGTACCAAGCATTTGTACTCAGTAGCAAATTAATTGTTGGTGATTATTTATAGGGAGGAAAGAAGAGTAAGGGAACAAAAACATATAAATAAGAAGGCGTGCATTTGGAATGTGCATGGCTACATGTGACTTGTGTGTGTTCTGGTATTTCTGTATAATATAATGCACGTTGTTCTATGCACATTAAAAAGATGCATGTACATGTATGTATGTGTGTACACTTATAAGAATTAGTTGTCTATGAGCCAAATTTAAACACTAATTTCAGTTTGAATTACAGACAGGTGGAAAGGAGGAACTTGGAAACCCTGGTTAGTGTATGCACCAAATGAAAAGTGGGCTTATTTGGACTACTAAGAAAGTATATTCCCATCCTCCTTCAAGAAACATCCACATCTGCTGTATGTGATAGCACACCCCTTACCTTTATTAGGGTATATTGGAAACTGAAATAACCAAGCTGGTTAAATGTGACTGATCTCAGGATTTATAAAGGATTTTCTGCTCTTGTCTGTCTCGTTCCATTATCGTGACAGAAGGGTGAAAGACAATAAGCTATACCTTGGTGTATTATGAACTTTGCAATCAGCCTTCTATAGAGTATTTTGATTCCTGCTAACTGGGTGAATCAGAAGATGAGCACTGAAGAACACGGTCTTGTTCCTATTGGACTCCAGAAAATCAGTGTGGATGCTCTTCGCTAAGACAGATATCCATAAGCAGCCAAGCTATTTTCATTCTGTGGCTCACAGAACTATTTATTTGGAAGAAAAATATTACTTTAGTGGACTGATTTTGTATTTTACAAAATTATAGCCGCACAACTGTTCTGAGTGTGGAATTCACTCTGCTAAAGTGATGGCAAAATTGTGATAACTGTTCTGTATCCCTGGGTTGGCACAATCCTACTGGACTGTATTGCTGTCTAGCAAAATAGCATTTGTTCTCACTTGTTGAGGTAACTGCATTCATTAATTTAAGCCAATTCTCTTCCCATTTTCTGGGAGACAAACAACATTGCTTGACGCAACATCAGCTCAGCTGAGGCAAATCTGCCTAGAAGGTGTACGTTAATTTTTTTTTCCTGTTAAAGGGAATAGGAATGTGGAGGGAGAGATAATTTTTGGGAATTGTGTCTCTGTAATAAGAAGGACAACAGGAGAGGAAAGGCTCTCACTGTGTATCCCTTCTGTGCGGTAGGTTGTTCAACTGGAGGAGCTACTGGCAGCGCGTCACTCTGTGTTTATTGTTGGAAATGCAGGGACTGGAAAGAGTAAGTTACTTGCCTACCAAAGCAGCATGTTTTCTGTCTTTCTTTGTAAAGAAATTGCCATGGTTCTTGTAGAAAACATTCTGCATGTTGCCTTTGCCTTAGGCTGCAGTGTAATAACACACTGTTCAGGCCATCCAGTCAGTCACATGATGTGCAATGGCAAAGCTCAAATGTTACAAGCAAATTCTACATTTTATGTGTTGTTTGCATGTCCCAAAGGAAAATTAATCGTGGCACCAAGTAATGAGCATTCAGTTTGACAGATAGACTAAGTAATACTTTGTTCTGGAAAGGATGGTTTAATTAGGCTTCTAGACAGAAATAGTGGAATATATTGCCAAAACACTAGACAAATACTTCTAATAGATAATGCTTGCCATTTCTGCTACTAAATGTTGGCAGCTGCATGGATTTTCTTCCCCATTTAACACTTTCTATTAGAATGGACTGCAAAGTACAGCCGTTTCAGAGTGGGAGTATCCTTTTCTATCCTTAGCCTTAATGGAAATTTGGGTCTAAACTAGCACAGAGGCATGAGTAAATCAAGGTGAATGGTTGACTGAGTGCAGGGATTTGCAGTCTGAGACCCAGTTCAGGAAGAAAGTCAAAGATTCCTATTGTATCAAAATTGTGTCGCTAGCGCGCAGCCTGTTCCTCCGCCTGTTTCTCCTCTTCAGATGTTGAAAGTTCTGCATCACACTTACATGAACATGAAACAAAAGCCTGTTTGGAATGACCTTAACCCAAAAGTTCTGACAGCTGATGAACTGTTTGGTTTTATACACCATGTAACCCGAGAATGGAAAGATGGCAAGTAGCACACTTGTTCTTACTAGGACCTGTTCCTGGAGGCATCATTCTCCATCAGAAATGGGTAATGCCAGAATTTGGAGAAGGTGTTAGAGACTGAATTCTTTTATTTTTCTGTGTTTTGATGCAATGAGATGTGGATGTGGAGCACTGGTGATTATGGAAAGACTGGAGGCAGGGCAGGATGCTAGTAGACAGAAAAGCACTAGCCTGAACGATGCTGATTCAGCTGCCTTAAAGGGCGAGTTATTTTCTTCCCAGACCCATGAAACCTCCCGTATCATTAAGACTAATGACATACTCTCCTGTAATCAAAACAGAAATAGGTCATTATTACATAAAATGCAGTCATTTTGCTGTATCAGGTGTTCACTGAAAATATTTTTTTATTTTACTTTGAATAACCACCTAACAAGCAAGCAAAGGAAAAAAGCATGGGTTTAATGCTACAAAAGCTTCTTGTTTCAGTGATGTGTTTAGTCTTCTGAAGTTGTAATTGCTGTGCAGTGTTGTTATTTAAGCACTAAAGTGATGGGATTCTGTTGAAATATAATTTGCAGGTCTCCTGTCATCTTTTCTGAGAGAGCAAGATAATATCACTCATGAGGGTCCAAAATGGTTGGGTTTAGATGGGGATGTAGATCCTATGTGGATTGAGTTGCTCAACACTGTTATGGATGATAACAAGGTGAGCAACTGAGAAACAAGTACCGTGGCTTCCCCTCTACCTGTTTTCACATTTTCCTCTTCCTTTGTTGTTTCTGGAGATAGTTTTGCAGTGTGCATTGCTTTTTTTTTTTCCTTCCGTTCTTATAATGTCTTTTGTTTTCACTATTGCTAAGTAATATTTTAGCATCTGATTAGCACATTATGTCTTGCTCATTTTGTACAACAAAGACTTAAAGTAGCCTACACATACTGTAAGGGTGATTGTGCCTCCTAGTGTATGAGTTGATGTAATTCAAGATGTCAATCGTAAGATTATTGAAACTGGTATTTGGAAAGCCTCTCAGTAAAACAGATTTAAGATTACATGAGTAAAGTCCTCATATCACTGTACTAAGGAAGGCTAGTGTTAGGAAATCTAAATAAATCAGTTTAAGAACAAGCAGTAGCATCTAGACTTCTTATTCCCTTATTGATTATACAGCTAAACCAATTTTGTTGGCTGTCTGAAATGCTGTAATGTAATGAAATCCAAATCTAAAATCTGTATGTAACCTTAGGAAGGTGATTGTAGTTTAACCCATTCTCTTAAGCTTTCCTGTCTTAAAGAACTTAAACTTATCTAGTGACGTGGTCTCTGGTTACTCAGCAAGGTGTCTGTCTGAGACCAGCCACATAGCCTAACTTTAGCTAATGAACAGAAAGTGGCTTTTCCAAAGGACATCTCGGAGCACCAAAGTTTAGGCTTCTGCTCTGAATCATTTTCTGTTTATTTCCACTGACATTGAGAGAGACTTTACCTCCCCTGCTCTTAGCAGCTTTCAGGAGAACTCAATGAAGCAGGCTAGTGATCTTTTGAATTAATTAAACTGTGAAAAACTTATACAAGATCAAGTAAAACCTTTTGAATTTGTCCTCCTTTGTGTTTCTGAAGTAAAAAAAAAAAGACTATAGCCATGTTCGAATAAAGTTTGTTTAGCTACGTTCAAGAAATAGTGTATTTGCATGGTGTTGGAGATAATCCTTGCTCCTTTGTGGTGCTATAATAAACACAATTGCCCTGATCAAGTTCTTGTTAGACAGTGTATCTTAGCTTGCTCTTGCTGAAAAATTTACTGATGATTTCTAGGTTCTGACCCTTACAAGCAATGAACGTGTCCCTGTGACTCCGTCAATGCAGCTGCTATTTGAGGTACACCATTTAAGAGCTGCTACCCCAGCTACAGTATCCAGAGCTGGTATTCTCTATCTGAACACCCAGGATGTGGGGTGGAATCTGTGAGTATGTGGTGATATTAGTTAGCATTTTCAAGGTAGATCTTGAAGAATAGACTCCATTATTGAGTCTTCCTTCTAGTTTTTTATTCTGATAATAGTGGAATGGTTTAGTTAGTGGCCATGTATATTCTTAAACGTGCAGTCAGAAAATTTCACTATCAGTTAAGTGTTTTATTTTCCCCTTTTATGTGTACTGCTTAATCAAAGCAGATTGTGGTGATTTGACCCTGGCTGGACACCAGGTGCCCACCAAACTGCTCTATCACTCCTCCTCAACTGGATAGGGGGAGAAAAATATGACACAAGGCTCGTGGGTCGAGATAAGGACAGAGAGATCACTCGGCAACTACTGTCACAGGCAAAACAGGCTTAAGTCAGGGAAATTAATTTAATTTATTACCATTCAAAATCAGAGTACAGTAATGAGAAATAAAACCAAATCTGAAAACACCTTCTCCCCACCCCTCCCTTCTTCCCGGGCTCAACTTTACTCCCAGTTTTCTCTACCTCTTTTCCCCCCAGCAGCACAGGGGGACAGGGAATGGGGGTTGTGGTCAGTTCATCACATGTTGTCTCTGCCGCTCCTTCCTTCTCACACTCTTCCCCTGCTCCAGAGTGGGTCCTTTCCACAGGGTGCAGTCCCTCAGGAGCAGGCTGCTCCAGCATGTCCCCCCCATGGGGTCACATGTTCTGCTAGCAAACCTGCTCCAGCCTGGGCTCCTCTCTCTCCATGGGTTCACAGGTCCTGCCAGGAGCCTGCTCTGGCACGGGCTTCCCATGGGGTCACAGCCTCCCTTCAGGCACCCACCTGCTCCAGCATGGGCTCCTCCATGGGCTGCAGGTGGATATCTGCTCCACCGTGGGCCTCCATGGGCTGCAGGGGCACAGCCTGCCTCACCATGGTCTTCACCAGGGGCTGCAGGGGAATCTCTGCTCCTGTGCCTGGAGCACCTCCTCCCCCTCCTTCTTCACTGACCTTGGTGTCCGCAGAGTTGTTCCTCTCACATATTCTCACTCCTCTCTTCAGTTGCAGTTGCGCAGAGTTGTGGTTTTTTTTCTTCCCCCCGCCCCTCTTAAATATGTTATCCCAGAGGTGCTACCACTGTCACTGATGGGCTCAGCCTTGGCCAGCAGCAGGTCCGTCTTGGAGCCGGCTGGCATTGGCTCCATCGGACACGGGAAGCTTCTAGCAGCTTCTCACAGAAGCCACCCCTGTAGCCCCCACACTACCAAAACCTTGCCACGCAAACCCAATACAAGTAGTGAACTGACTGTCTGCTTTTTCTAATGCAAATTTGGCAGTAGCAAGAAGTAAATAACTTGGCTACTGTTCTCTGACAGCTTTCTAATAACTGTCACCATCTTTGATGTTGTTAAGGACACTGGTTGGCATCAGCCTGGCTTTTGTTTTTCTTACTCCTTTGGGTCACAGTACTGCTCTTTTAACTTGTTTTATATCTATGCTTCATGCAAATTAATTATGAGAACAATGTTTTCTAAAGAATATGGCTTTCCATGTTTAAAAGGGAATTTAGTTGGTCAAGGCACAATACATTAACTTGAAGCAGTTATATGTCATCTTTTCCTTTCATGTTTTTCCAGCTGAGCCAAAACAGTTCTTACAAATTTTAGTAAGAAGCGAATCTTTTTAACATTTTTCTGTTGGTGTTCTTATTTTGAAGCATCATTACTGCTGTTTCATGTCAAAATTCAATTTTGCAGCATTCCAATGTCATCAACATTTCAGTCAGTTCTAACTGTCTGTGTTAGGGGTGTATGCAGTTTGGACAAGAAGCCTTCAGTGCACGTATTTCCCAGAGAAATCTTGTCTGTAGGAGAATTTAATTAAATAATGTACAAGCTGCCCACCTAGGGTGATGAGGATCAGAGGACTGGTGAGGACATAGAAAAGGCAATACAATCTCTCACAGCAAACAGAAGAATGTAGAGATGGAAACAGTAGGCAACAAACTGCCCAAATAGAATAGCTGTGAATGAGTAAATAATCTGTTTAGACTGTGTTTGACTAACACTTTGTGAACATGAGCAGGGGATAAAATTGTGTAATCCTTTGGAGTATAGACAGGCATGTGGCTGCTAACCTGAAGCATGTGCTATAGTTAGAGTAATGATAAGGAATTTTAGACTTGGTTGTGATAGGACCTAGCAGCAGATGAGAAGGGTTACCTTTTTGTCCTTTTTGTCTGCATTTACATATAGCGAGACTCTTCAGCTAGACTGGGTTATGTATACTACTGTAGGTATCTGCAATGTAAGTTATGTTGAACTTGGGTGTCACATAATCCTCAGTCTTGTGTACAACTTACACACTGGTATTTTAAATAGTTTATTCTCAAACAACATAAATCATACAGAATCCTTGCTCCCACCTGCTTTTTGGTGGTGCAGCCCTCTGAAAGCAGGAGTAAACTATCATCTAGGTTCTTTCTTCCTGCCCTCCCTGGAATAAAGGATGCAGTCAAGGAAAAGGAGTACAGCCATATGCCAGTGTGCTCAACTGTCATAATAGCTCTTAGAAATGCCACAGCATGCTGACCTTTGCATGAACAAATAAAAATGTTGTAAGGCTGGTGGCACTTATGTCTGACTTACAGCCAGTGCACTGCATTTGTATTATAGTATTTAGTATATGTGTATATGGTATTTGTGCACTGCACTGAAGGCAGTCACAAACAGTTCTCAAAAGTCAACAAAAGTTTGCATTTCAAAGTCAGAGGGAAGAAATTTTGTATTTTTTCAACTTCTGTCTGATAAAGGATTGGTTGCCTTCCAATTTGTTTTGCAGGTATGTTGCCAGCTGGATATAAACAAAGAGATACCAATCTGAAAAGGTTAACTTGACTGTTCTCTTTGATAAATATGTGCCTCCTTACTTAGAACAACTCAGAACAAGATTTAAAACTGTTACTCCTATTCCAGAGAATAGTATGGTTCAGGTACGCATTAGGATTAAAACTATTTATATTTTAAGAAACAGTATTTCTGAAACATCTACTGAGCATGTGGTCCTATGCAGGAGTAAAAATGCTTAAAATTACTGTGTATCTGAAACGTGTGAGAGGTGAAATTGAGAGGCTCTTGTACATTGAACCTGGACCCTTATTTTGGAGACGCACAGGAATTCAGGTTTTGTATTGCAGCGGTCCACTGTAACAGAAAGAAATGTAGTGTGTATATGGCACTGCATGTAATTCCCTGACTTCCCAGTTCTTGTGTTGTTTCTGTTAGCAATGTCTTAGCTTAGGGCTAGTAATTTCATCTCTCTATACAAGCATTCTGCCTCACTCTAACTAAATGCTCACTAAATTAATTAGCGTTAGTTATTCTCATACTCTGATAATGAGGCCCTATTTATAAAACACTATTAAAGAATGGAGCTGAGCTCTGTTTCATATATAAATGACCTGATACTGCACATCCTTATGTTGACATTTTACATTTACTTAATATGCCTTGTCATTCTAAACCCTTCTGTTTGACTGCTTCTAAATAAGTCAATATGAGAGGAGAAAACTAATTACTGAGTATGAGTATTAAGAATTTGCCGTAACATACATGCCTGAGCTGTGTCATCTTCTTCATATACCTTGCTTTAAGTAGTGTAGAATGAAGGTATTTTGGTACATTTTACCAGAAGACATCTTCATGCCTTTGACCTCTGAAAGGAGCTCCTAGACAATAAGGAAGCACAGCAAGGAGTTGCAGTCTCACTACTTAAAGATCTTCTTGAGGTCACTGTCACCTTCTTATGGAGTAAGAGTCACAGGTCACTCTCTTCACATATTTATTTATTGCAGACACTCTGTTCTCTGCTGGATTGTTTGCTGATCCCGAAAATGTGCCAATGGATTGCCCCAGAGAGTATTATGAGATGTATTTTGTCTTTGCTTGTATTTGGGCGTTTGGTGGGGCACTCTCTCAAGATCAGGTTAAATTAATGAAAATGACCATGCTATGTTATTGTGCTTGAAAACCAGATATAATATAGATATGCACCTACTTACATATTTAAACAGATACAAATATATATGTGTACATGTGTGTGTATGTGTGTATGCAGGTTTCTACTCACTATTACTGGTAGGGGGTGCAGAGCAATGGCCCGTGCATCTGATTTGTTGGCCTGTAGTACTGTTTACTTTAGCTGTCAGAGTTCATCTGTAAATGAGCTAACTTGACCGGACAGAGCTGACTGTGTACAGTGCAAGACTACGTGTATTTACCATGCATAGAGAAGCTGTGTTTACTCAGGGAAGTGTTACCAGTTATACTTTTTTATCTATACTTAAGTCCCTGGCAAGGAATAAAAAGTAATATGAGGGTCATGCGTACCAGAATTAAAGCATTTAGTAAAGGGCTAGACAGATGTATGTTTAATCTCACCTGTTGGATTTATACTGAGAATGTAGATATAAACAAGGCATTATAATGTGTTCCCCTTAGTGATTTTTTTTTTTTTGTTGTGATGTTATAAAGGTTTGAAGAAGGAAGTTCTAAAACTCTACAGTTACTTGTCAGTGTTTTTCTTAGATAGACCTTGATTTATTGAGAAATATCTAGTCAAACTTGCCTATTAAAGACTAAAAAGTACAGTTGGCTTTACTGCTGTTTAAATTAGATGAAGCCCTTGTGAAGGAACAAATTTATACGTGCATCTTGCATAAGTTGAAGAATCAGAAGCAATACATTATTGCATCAGGAGACTGGGAAGATCTTTTTGGTCATATTAACATCTGTTTTCCTATCCTTCAATAGGACTTGCTGTTTTGTGGACATACTCAGCATATGAGCATATATGACTTGTCTGAAGCAAGTTAATCTCTGTGGCCTCACAGCTATATAAATTTAAGCTGACTTTAGAAGTTTTAGAAAATAAAATATTTGGGCTGGGTGTGTGGTGGGTTAGCCTTGGTGAACAGCCAAACACCTGTCCAGCTGCTCGCTCACTCCCCCCCTCATCAGGGTAGGGGGACAAAATAGGCTCAAAAAGCTTGTGGGTCGAGATGAAGACAGGGAGACTGGTAAGCAGTTACTCTCACGGGCAAAACAGATTTGATTTGGGGAAAATTAATTTAATTTTTTGCTAATTAAAATGGATTTGGGTAGTGAGAAACAAAGGCAAACATTAAAACAAAACCTTTTCCCCTCCCACCCCTGAAGCTTAGCCTCGCTCCTTCACTCCTGACTCTTCTACTTCCCCATTCCAAGCGGTATAGGTGGATGGGGCGTTATGGTTGAACTGCAACACAGTGGTTTCTCTCTGCCACTCCTTCCTTTTTACGCTTTACCCTTGCTCCAGCATGGGCTTTCCATAGGCTGCAGTCCTTCAGGGCATGTTCACCTGCTCTAGCATGGGGTCTTCAGGGGGCTGCAGTGTGGGTTTCTGCTCCAGCAACGTAGAGGTCCTCTTCCTACTCTTCCTCTTCCTCTGACCTTGGTGTTCTGCTGTTACTGAGTCTTTCTGCCCTTTCTTGAATATGTTTTCCCTGAGGTGGCACCAGCTTGGCTGAGGGGCTCAGCAGTGTCCCGCAGCTGGTCTGTTGGATCTGGCTGGAAGCAGCCGCATCCAGTATAGGGCAGCCCTCATCCTCTCCTCACACAGGCCACCCTGCAGCCCCCCCGCTGCCAACATCTTGACACCTGCACTCAATCCAGGATGTCATCAGAAGGTGGCCTGTCTTTAGCCCTTTAAACAGCAGCAACACTAAGATGCTGCTTTGATGTTCTTGGTTACTTCATTGCAGTCTACATGTATATGCATTTAAAAATAAGGTTTGTTTGTAAGTCTGTTTTTTTATATGTGCTTCACATAAATGTCTAGATATGGAAAATGTACTATAAACAATTAATGTACTATTTTATAGCTTTCAGATTACCAAGCTGAATTCAGCTGCTGGTGGCTTAAGATGAAAGCAGTGAAGTTGCCATCCCAGGGCACGGTGTTTGATTATTACCTTGATCCAGAGACAAAGGAAGTTCCTGCCCTGGGTGGATAAGGTCCTGAGTTCTGATGTGGATCCAGATGCACCCCTGCAGGTACAGTGCACACCAGTGACCACATGCTGAGCATTGCTAGATGCAGGAACATTTTAGTCTCTTGTCATGATTTCTGATGTGATCTTGGATGTCGTGGAGGTTAATACTCTCTAGGTGTGTTTAGATAAATCCCTGCTATCTGGGCCACATGCCTTTAGTTGTGTGTTGAGGATTAATGGTGAAGCAATACTTTTATTGATTTATATTATTAAAGCACTCCTGAAGACATACCATATTCAATTTCTTAGTGGTTACACCCTTTTTCTACAGTAGGCAAAATTCAGGCTCCAAGTCCATTTAATCATTGAAAATAATGCCCACAGCAACTGTACACCACAAATTGAAGCCTTAACGTTTTTCTATTGCCAGCTTTATGCACAGGTATTCTTTCACCAGCTAAATTCCCTTTGTATTAACAGAAGCGTATGAGGTCTAGAGGAAGCAAATCACTTTATCAGCTTTCTGCTCTGCTCTTGGTCAACTTACAAAGTTAGAGTTATATTTGGAATACAAATCGTAGAAGTTATGGAAGTATGATATATACATGTCAGCGGAGAAATATGAAGCATTAGCTATTAATTGTAATTGCCTCAGTTTGGGGGTTTGGTTGGTTTTGATCTTTTTTCAGTGTGATTTCAATAGAATATTCTCAAAGCTTCACAGTGTTTTGATTACATTAACTTCTAGGTTTGGGTGGGGTGGGTTTTTTTTTTTTTAAATGCTTAGATGAGTAGGAATTTTCCTGGGGAGATGAGAAGTTTGCAGGCATAGAAACATGGAGCTGATGATTAAGAGACATTATCCATTATTAGCTATCCTGTAACAAGTTCTCTTTAAAGGTTAACGCTTGGTAGGAAAATGCAGATCATGGAAAAGAAAGTTTTATCAGGCAATGAAGGTTTTAGGTGCTCACAGTAACTAAAGCTAATCTATTGCCAACTATTTGCCCAAACAGTTTTAGGTATGCCGAAAACCAGGCCAAAAAGTAAATGGAAATACTAGCTGAAAAATTAAACCAACTACTAGTTGCACTAGTCTTTGTTTCTCTACCAGTTTGGGGAGACTGGCATTCTGTAAAGGTTGAGATGGAGCCAACACGTTTCAGCTACAACCTGATTTCAAAATCTTCCTACTAGAAGAAATTGAATACAAATTTTCAAGTAGAAATGCTGTGTAAAAAGTAATCCAGCAGAGCATTTTGTTCTAGTAATTATGTCTGAGAACAAGAGAATGGTGTATCCCATTTCATTGCTTTTTAGAATTCAGTCCTAGCCAGAGAGAGAGAGAGAAATTACTGTTTGCTTTTAAAACTAAACTGTGTTGTGGAAGTGTTTGATGTCTTTTTTCCTTTTCAATTTCAGGCAATCTTTGTTCACACATCTGAGACTGCACATCTCAAATATTTTATTGATTTACTCTTAACAAAAGGCAAACCAGTCATGCTTGCTGGAAATGCTGGAGTAGGAAAAACAGTGTTTGTAGGCGATAGGCTTGCTGCTCTCTCTGAAGACTAAGACTACCTCCTGGCTAACATCCCTTTCAACTACTATACAACATCAGCGGGGCTCCAGAGTAAGTTCCATACAGGTACAAGAAACCTATCTTCCCTCAACAGCAAAGGTGAAAAATATTACGCAGTTATTACGATCTCATTACAGCTGTTGGCTACTGCCATTGTCTGGGTCTTGACAAGCTCGTTGCTTCAGAAAGTGGAAAACTTAGCAAAGTCAGAGCACATAAGAGGAAAGGAGGAAGAAGAAACTGGGGCAAACTGGCACTGACACTGTGCTTCTACAAGTTGCTCTGTGTTTGTGGACAAGAGAAAATTTGGCTTTACTGATGTTAACAAGAAGCTTTGAGCCAGCTTTGGCTAGCCTGGGTGTCTCTGCATCGTGCCTGTAGATGTACCAAAAAGGACAGTCAGGAGTTGAGCTTGCTCAACCCCCACCATACAGTCCCCGAGGAGGGGCAATCCCTGTCTAGAGAAGTTTGGAGTCTCCATAGGTGAGATGGATGCAGGGAAAAGGAAATGTTAATGTAACACACAAGCAGAGGGGGCTGTACGGTGGCTAGAAATTTTACACTGGTGGTAGGTTTTGGAACAAGAGGAGTCATACAGTCAAACAGGCTTGTAAAAAATCTGTGTCCCTTCTGCTTTTCATGAACAACACCATCAAGGGAGAGTCCAGCTGTCAGTGGATATGCCCTCTTTGCCTTCTTTTTTCATCCTTACAGTAGTTTGAACTGATACAACTATACAGAAAAAATGACATGCCCTATTTCACTGTACAGCTGCAAAAAGCACTAGAGAAAGAAATTAATACAACTGTCTTATGTTCTCATATGTCTGGGAGAAGATACAGAAAACAATTTCTCTTTTTTAAAAACTTGCCAAAATGTAAGGAGTCTTTAGATAAAATCTTTAGAGGTATTTAAGTTTGCTTGATGCATAATTTAACTGCTTGTGCAATCAAATTTTTAATTTTTAGCCAGTCTATATTGTTGTTAATGGATCAAATTGTCACTAGGCTTAAAAAAAAAAAAGTATAAATCCAGAAATCTCTATTGAATAAATTTTTACCCTGCTTTTTCTTTCCTGCCTCCTGTTGATTTCTTCTCTATTCAGGTCAGATAAGCAAATATTTTTTTCAGTTTACTTTGTACCTTAGTTTATTCTTTGAAGAGTTTCCAAATTCATATTAACTTAAATCCTGCATTAACAGAACTTAATTGCCTTTTTGCCCCTCGAATGGAGAGATTTGGGGAAAAAAGTCTGCTGCACATCAGAGTAAGATCATGAACCGATCTACCGTTATAGCTCCTTTAATGAGGAATCAGCCTTAAAAAGTTTTCAGATATTCCTCTGTTCTGAGAAGGATTTTTTTAGCTAATAATTGCCATTCCAGCAACAGCCGCGACCAAGGCGCTAGAGCACAAAGGCATAACACTTTCCATTGCAAACAGAAGCTGATGAAAGGAGCTCCTAGGCAGTAAGGTTGGTGTATTCTTCTTGCAGAAAACTTCTTAAATAAACCAAATAGGTGAAATCAGCATCACAGGAGCTTTGTCTCCAGGTGTATCACACCCACCAGCTGTAGTGTGCATAAAATTGGGGAGTTTATGAACCTTTAAGGATTTGCTATGAAATGTTAGTAGTACTCCTTCAGATTTTAAGTCAAGTCAGTACTGTAAAATTTCCACCACTCCTCCTAAGAAATAAGAAGAGATGAACAAATAAGTGGACTGCTCTGGCTGTCTGCAACTCTTCCTTCTGTCCACTGCTCTTCAGCCAAGTGCCTCTTGTTAAATGGCCAGCTAGCAAGTTGCTCTGCTAATCACAGCAGGTGAAGAACTGCATGACAATTCAGAAACAAATATATTGTGTTGTCTTTCCATTGTGTTTACATTTTTTCAGAGAGTTGTGATAGAATGCTTTTGTTCTGTCATGTATAGCTTAAAATGACTGCCTCTTCTGTTATTTTTGTTTGTGCGTACCAATGCTTCTTCCTATAAAATGCATTCAAGTGATACACTGAAATTTCCTTATGTGTTTTAGGCTACCACTCCAAGCAACTGTTTGGAACAATCAAAGTGTTGGATTTTTTAATGGAAAGAGGCATTCACATCAAATTACACAAATGAGCAATTAAATCTCAGTTCCAAAAGAAAAGCTTAAGACCTGAACTTCTTGAAGTACAGTTATTCACTACATTGCCATGTTCTTTCCATAGTTTAGAGGTTGAAAGATTTTTCTTACAGATCATACTGCTTTTAATCTGCAGCATTTTCTGCCAGCTCCCATCTTATCTGTATCCATATAACTTTTTTTTGAGGTATCTGCTAGAGTGGGTGAGATTAGCATGTAGTGTTGGGTTTTATTTAGCATTCCCTCAAGGCATATGACTCACCCGCTCTGCCTCTAGAACAGCAGAAAATTTCAAAATGTTACTTGATGGAGGCAGGTTCTGATGCAAGCTAATATTGGTACATGAAGTTTGGGGTCTTCAACAGTACTAAAGTCTGGAACAGTGCCACAGAGAAGAAATTTGCGTAAATGTTTATGTACAATTGAATTTAGCACAATATATTTCCTTATTGTACTGCAATAATATGATATTTTTAAAAATATAATAGGACTAATAATAATTGTGGACACTTTAAAATTTAGATAAGGTTAAGGATCAAGAAGGAGTATTCCTAATTAGGGGTTTAAAAATACAGGTATATATGTACCTCAGCTAAAAGAAGAAGAAAATAATCTTCTTTTACATAAAATTTTAAGGTAATCAAGATACTTTAAACCTTTCACATGCACATAGTTTCTGCAAAAAGTTTTTTCTCCCTTCCCCCCTACCACAGCCTTTGCAGTAGAAAAGCAGGATAAGCGCAGTCACGGCTTTTTTTTCCCCTGAACTTATGATCATGCAGTTGCAAATATGTTAAGGTTCTACATTTCTATCTTGTCCACCAGCACACCTTCACTTTTTATCTGCTTACTTTTCTTCTCCACCATAAGTAACCATCCTTTTAGCTGACTGTGACTAGACGGAAATGTCCTTGGAAGCACTTGTTACTTTTCTTGAACTGGCCAGACAAAATCACTGTTGAGGCTTGCAGATGATTTATTTCACTGTTTGAAGAATCTAAGATGACAACACAATACTCCTTTTGTCCTAATGGAAACTGTTTGCAGTCATATATTTGTTTACACTGCTTTGCCTAAGAAACCAAGAAGTCTGCCGCAAGTCAGAACCGCGGCAGGGCTATGACATACAGCATTCAGCTGTCACTATGCAAGTGCAGTTTCCATTTCCTACAAGCTCTCTGTTGCCCAGTTTCTTTTTTAAAAAAAAAAAGACAAGTTCAAAACCATATGCTTACATTTCATTTCTTTTTAATCTAACCCAAGGGGTTTTAACATACAGCTTAATACAACGGAAAAAAGAAAGTCTGTAGTCTGCATTTTTTTCCTATTCTACTTATTATACATGCAATTGATAATCCTTTCTTTCTTTTTTTTTTTTTTTCTTCCTTTGAAAGGATGAATCCTTTCTTGTGAATCCGTGGGATACTTCACTAAGTGTCAAAAGTGGAGGATCACATCATACTAAAATTTATTACCTAAAGTTAATAAAGTTTAATGCAAGTGGGTTTATTTTGTATTTTTAAGATGACTTAGCAGCTTTCTGTAGTTATTCTTTCCATTACACCTCTAAGGGAAGCAGTGCAGTTGAATAAAAATTGTATAAACTCAAAATTTAGGTCTCAATATTTTGCAGTTTTGATGAATACGTAAGGGTATTTGAATTAATTTGTTCATTGTTGTAATAATTCTGTTATCTGGTGGTTTGCATTCAGCATCATGTAAGCACCTCATTTGGGGGAATAGGCTGAAATTTAATACAATCAGCTTAATATTCCTTAGTGTGGGAGATACCACACTAGTTTCCTGATTAAATGTCCTGATTAAGTGATATTTATCATTCGTATTTTTACACTTTACATATGGTAAAGTCCTTGTTTGATCCTTCCCAAGAGAAGGAGAAAGTAATCTACTTCACTGATAAATTTGCTGAGTGTCAGCATACCTGGGGATTTCACATTCAAAGTATTTCAGTTCCAAAGGATGCAGATGGATATGCAGTGAGATTTTTTCAAAAGCTGTGAAGTAGTCAACTGACTAAATCAACGAGACTCTTCTGGAATTCAGAATCTTAGTGTGATGTTTTTTCAAAGGCACTCTGTGAGTTTCACTGATTACTAAGGACTTCAATAGTTCAAAAACCCTTGTAGGTGGTGAAATGTTTCATAAATTTTAGCCAGCATGACTTTGAATTCTTGATTTGTTTAGTTTCAGCATTGTCTAGTATGGTAATCATTTTTATGTATGTTGTATCACATTTCAGAAATGCTTGAAAAAAAGTTGGAGAAAAAAGTTGGTCATAACTATGGTCCAGTAGGAAATAAGAAACTTACCTATTTTATTGATGATCTGAATATGCCTGAAGTGGATAGATATGGAACAGTTCAACCTCACGCATTTATTCAGCAGCATATAGATTATGGACACTGGTAAGCATTTACTTCTTACTTAAGTTATGCTATAATTTTTATATTGTGGTCCACGATGGGATCTCTAAACGACATAGAAACAGAAAGCTTCAAAGTGAATTGCTTAAATGGAAAAGCATACTCTCCCTGGAGGTTATAAACAGTTTTAGAAAAGAGAAGCATAAAGTGAAGGGGCTGTAGAGAGTCTTGGAAGGAAACTATCCTTCGGCTGCTCCTGATGGAGCTGCTGGATGTTGACCCCATCGATTGACCTGATGAAAACAGGAATGTATGAGAAACAGAGATGGATTGCCTAAATTGCAGCTTGCCAAATGTTCAGCTTATACTATCACGTATCTTTTCATCGCCCTGTAAAGACAGCAGACAAAATCCACAGAAACTTTATGGTACTGGTTCAAATGAATGGTCTTTCTGTGCCATGAAAAGAAAAACACAGAAGATGACCACTGAAGGATAATTAAGTTGATTTGGGCGATTAAGGTAATACCCTTCTTACTTTCCAAAGGACAATTTAATGTTTTGGCAGTTCAAATACATTAATATCCTTTTATCAGGGTCTGTGGAAGGGGAAAGCCTTCAGTTTAAAATCAACTGATTAGTGTTTGATTTTGTTTTGTTACAGGAGGATCTACATTTTCTGTAAATACTTAGTTGTTATGATAAATGCATATTAGATTCTTGTTCACATATAAGCATGTTACTTATGTGACATGAAGAAAACATGTGACATACGAAGAAAATATTGTGAATGATCTGGTAGGTAAAGAAGGAAAATAATCAAACATTAAAAAAAAAAACTTAAACGCACATCTGTCTGTGTATTTTAGCCCTACAATTTTTGTTTCATCAGGGGTTCTTCTTTTCACTGGCACGTACACTGTGATCTGACTATAACTGTGACCAAGGTGAGGCAACAGCATCTGTACTGTTCTTGCATCTTGTAATGCAGATTCAGTTGAATCGTATAAGCTTTTCACTAGGTCATACTTCATCTAATGAAGGAATGATACCAGGTGTCAGCTGAATATCTTGGTAAGGAATGAGATGTAAAGAGAAAAAAGGAAGTGACTGCTCAAATCTGAAGCATCTCTAGCTTAGAAAAATCAATTGGGTCTAATTCAGTGACATGCAAAGCTAACATCTCAATGGCCTTCTGTGTTCTTCGCAGAGCTATAAGTTATTCTAGCCTGGAATCTTTTTGTTTTCTCACAAAGATTTCAAACTTCAGATCTTAAAATTTCCTACTGCTTAAAACTGTTGAAGCTTCTTTCTTTCAAAAATTTTTTTAATTGTTTCTTTTGAAACACAACCAAACCAAAAAAATTAAAAATCTCCATTTTACCAACCAAATCAAATTAGGAAAAAAGTTGACCATGCCAGTCAGGAATTTTGAATATAACCATTTGAGAATTCTGAAGTAGAGTAAAATTTGTTGCAAACACATGGAAAGAAAAAGCATGTATTATACTGTGAAGTTCTGGGGAGGGTTTGTTGATTTTAAGCAGGGAGTGCCTGCATTATTTATGAGTTTTCCTTTTACTGTGTTTTTTTTTTTAAAGATGGTAGCTGCTTGGCCTAGTTCAGTTGTACACTAACTTCTAAAGAAACAAGACTCTGTCTTCAGATTTGGGCAATCAGAACTCAAATTGCCAGCTACTGAATGCCCCCATTTTATTTATTTATTTGTTTATTTGAAGTGGCCTCTTTTTAACTCACCTGGAGCCATGTCATCTGGAGAGACAGAAACAGTATCTATTGGATGATGCTGCAAAAAAAGGAGTGATCTTTTAAGCCTGCCACCTCTTACTCTGTGATGTTTTCTCTTAGCTGTTCTTGATGACAATTGTTTTACGTAGCTCTGAGCCATTTCTTCATCTATGTCAAGATGACCTTTGCAGGTTTTTTCTTATTGAAACATGTTAATTTTGTCTGTTCTTTTCTGTTATGGTTGTGTGCATTCTCAAACTGATTTGAACTTCCTGTGACCATGTTGTACTCATCCAATTTGGTTTGGAACCAGTTGAATTCAAATATCTCTTTTTATTATCATCAGAATGTTTTGTAAGAATGCAACATCTTCATTTCAACAAAAACACTGAACAAAATATTATGTGATAAAAATTGTAGGATTTTTCTTAATTTTAAAATGTCCATCCTGATTTGATACTTCTGTGGCCATTTGTATTCCAGATTTTCCACAAGGCAAAAATGTTGATTATTCCACTGAGATTAAGCCTGGAAAATGTACAGTATTTTGTCACTACTATTAATCAAGCTACATTTTCTCTCTCAGGTATGATAGGCAGAAGCTAACTATTAAAGAAATCCATAATTGTCAGTATATTGCCCGTATGAATCCAACTGCTGGCAGCTTCATTATCAACCCTAGGCTTCAAGTATGCTTTGAAATGTCATATTATAACAATCCTATATTTAATGCATGAGATAATTACTATTTAGCTTTTCACTGCAATAGGTAGGAGACAAAAGGGGATAGGAGAAAACATGGTGTCTGAAACTTAGTACAGGTTCAAAATCTTACTGTTCCTATGGCTAAACAGAAAGAGACAAACCATATTTATTATGATATTGAGATTCCCCTGAATTTCACAGCAATTGCAGTCTCATGGGGTCCTTCACCTGGCAGATGTGCCCTTGGGGCTCATAGCCAGACATGCAACTGCTGTAGGACTGCATCAAAGATGAAGCTAGAAATGAAGTATTTTCTGTGCCACACAAGTAACTGTATTTCACTAGGCTGTATTGTCGTTTAACACTTCATTGACTCTTAAATGCTGTCTGATGCTGAAGAATCTTTATCTCTTTTTTCTCTTTTGATTTTCAGAGACATTTTGCAGTATTTGCTTTGAACTTCCCTTTTTCAGATTCCCTGACTACCATCTATAGCAAGATAGTTTGCTTCCACTTCCAGCAACATGCTTTTATTCCATCAGTAATCAAAAATATTCCAGCCATAGTACAAGCAGCCATATGGCTTCACCAGGCTGTGGTTCAAAACTTCCCACCAACTGCTATTAAGTTCCACTATATCTTTAACGTGAGAGACCTCTCCAAAGTCTTCCAGGTCTATACCATGGGTTAATTTTCTACCTATCAACACTCTATTATTGCTGCTCTTTATTATTTAATGATGTAAATTGGCCAGTGGACCAGTGAAGAACAGATGGACTTTGTACGAAGTAGAAGCCCTGAGGTGACTATGGTGAGGTAGATGAAAAGGGTAGAAAGCTGAGAAAGAGAAGATACTTAGTGGAAATAGAGTAATGGTTTGCAAAGTTTGCTATACTTATTTATTGTTTTGAGAAGAGATCATCAACATTTGTTCAGAGGGAAAAACAGCTTTCTGGAGACTAGGTAGAATGAAACAGAGATTGAAGAAGCTCTGAAGCAGGGGCTGAAACCAGTAGCCAAGCATCAGAGCAGGGATTAAAGAGAAAAATGAGGAAAGGATACGTATGGTCAGCAAATCCTGGTCCCTTTTGTAAAATCAGGTGAGTCTGGTCCTGGCTGGGTTTTACCTGCTTTCCTGTTCCTTGGGAGTGCAGCTCTGTTCTCTTCCAGAATATTTTTCTTGCCTGTCCGCCCCCATGGATCATTGTGAACTGTTAGCAAGGACGCAAGGATTTGTCAGGTCTCCTACTAATACTACCCTGTATAACACATACTCGGTTTGATGGGGGTGCGCTGGTCCATCATGCACATTTGCACTCATCCTGGCATGGAATTTGATAAGGAAGAAAGTTTGAGGTGACAGCTGAGAAAGTGCTGATTTTGTCCTGATAAACTGTGTTGTGTTTTCTTGAGCAGTATTGCGAAATGGGGCTAGTGAATGCGTAAGATCCTGGCAGTGCTGATACTTCCCTGTGTCCTGTACTGCACCAGGGCCTCAAACCCTAATGAGTCACCTAAGTGGAGAGCAGACATTTGTTTTAATTATATTTTGCATGCTCAATTGGCTGGAGAACTTGCTAATTTTGAGACTTTCTGGTTCATGTTAAAGAATATATAGTTTCAAGCACAATGTGTATTGGGTATCTATTCAGTATGATTAATGCCTTTTAAGAGAGACTAAGTGATATTCTGCAGGGTGGCCTGTTTTAATGGCAGATGACAGAATTTAAAAAAAAAAAAAAAAAGAAGTTGTGTTATTTTCAGGGCATTCTGTTTGCTACACCCAAGTGTTTACAACAACCAAATGATATTCAACGCCTTTGGCTTCATGAGTCAGCACGTGTCTATGGGGATAAACTGGTGGAAAACAAAGACTGCAATTTCTTTCATAAAATGATGACGGATGCTATGCACAAGTATTTTGAGGTATGTTGGTAGCCTGGAAGTATTTTGCCTAATGCCATCAAGTTAAAAACTGGGTAGTGAAAGGTCTTATTTACAGGAACTGTAAGTAGCAGTAGCATGCTATCTTTTTATCCTCAGCCCTCACTGCAAGCATCTTCCTTACTGAGCAAAAGCAGGTGCCAAAGTAAGTGAAAAGGGGAAACCAAGGAAGCTTCCCCCTTGAGAAGATTCAGAGGTGGTTATTCTTACCTTGACTGTAGCGTTTGACTGGCAGAGGACTGTTGGGTGTCTCTGTTGCAACGTTGTTAGGAACACAAAGCAAACACTTGAGCTTTCCCTAGAATGGGCAGGTGGCAACCGGTCTGTGAACCCGTCTGTATCACGTCTTTCACCGGATATGTGGAAACAAGTTGCAATCTTCATTTTCTGTTTCCTGATTCTGTGCTTCAAACCACCAGAATAATGTACTTCCATTTTTCTTTACTAATTGTTCCTTTTGTATTAGTTTTCTTTCCCTGAATAGTTTATCTTGAGTATTAAGTGTGTGTACGTATGTGTATGTATATGCATGTATATTAAAAAAATTGAATTAAGTTAATTTTCAAAGAATTTCAAATTGCAGTTTCTTTGGGCTTCAGAGCATGTCAGTAAAACAGCATGTACTTTAACTGTGAGCACTGTTGGCTATCCAAATAAAAGTACTTGTTATCAGAATTAAACTATTAGAGAGTTAAGACACTGTAAATTGCAAGACATATACAAAACAGATATGCAAGTTTCATTTTGGTCTTTCTGTTATATGGGGATGAGGGCTTTCACAGTCCAAACACTGCACATATAAGCCAGGAAACAAGCATTTTCCTTTGCCTTGATGTTCTCGGCTGATTTTTGTTATGTGTGCCTCTTGTTTCCTTAACTTGTCATACATACTGAAATATAGTACCTCTCAGTATTGTTCATTGTATCAGACATGGCACAAGGAAGACAAAATAATGTCACATATTATATAGTACTACAGCATATATAGTTTCTTCTGGAATTAATCTGTGTTGGTGCCAATACCAAGGATGAATTAACTACTGAGGACAACAATAATGTTTCTACCTGCCCTTCAAAAACTCTTCACTTGAAAGCACACTCATTTCGCAGCAGACAAATCAGCAGAAACATGAACTACAATGAACATATTAAATGCGTGTATATTTGATGCTTAAAAAAGAAAATAGCTTTCCTAACAATTGGGGAGGAAGGGGGAAAAGAAAAAGGGAGTGAGTATTCGAATTTATTTGACAAAAAATGGAAACTGGAAAACTTCAGCTTTGTTTACTAGTCCTTCCTTTTTAATTTCTATTTGCCAATAAAAAACCATGAGTGAAAAGAAATAGAATAAGGATAGGAATGAGGACACCAAAATGGAAAATTTAAAATATTTGGGAGTGTTTGAACCTAGATTGAACAGTGACTTCCTGTGATAAAGAAATTATTGTTCCTTAGTTTTAAATAGTTTAGACATGAACAATTAAAGGTATAGACAGGTTTACTAGTAGTTGTTTGGTGTCTGGCTGTTTGGAGGTACTATGCAAATGCTTTGAGCCTGTACTTGCACCTACTTTTAGTGTACTCAGTGCATGGGTACATCAATCACTACCCTAATGAACTGTTTTTTCATGAAAACATTTTTCATGTGCTGTGTTTGGGACATTTTCCAACTGTTATTTTTTTCTCTCATTGTGTGGTAGAATGTGGAAGACCAAGTGTTGCTGCAATCTCTGCTCATCTATTGCCATTTTGCAAACGGCAGAGCACACCCTTGCTACAGGCCAGTGAAAGGGTGGGAACCACTGAGAAATATACTTGAGAAGTTCCTAGAAAGCTACAATGAAATGCATGCTTCTATGAACCTAGTCTTATTTGAGGGTGCCATGCAGCATGTGTAAGTGGAATATCTATAAAGGGAGCAGGTAATTCATAATGATGCTACCAATGTTTGCATGAAGTTGTTGCTTTTTACTGTTCGGAGGTGGTTGCAGTGCAGACTCTTAACACCCTTAATGGAAGGCTTATGCAAGGGCATGATGCAGCGATAGTCCTGCTAAATATACTTTATTGGTGCTATTATGGAAGAGTAGATTGTGACTCAGTGTTAAAGCTAACCTCTGTTTTGTTTGTTTAACAGAGACTCATCCTTTTTTTGCCCTGCACAGAAATTAACACCGCTTTTCTCTGAGGTTGGAAAGATAATCTATAATGCTGTAGATAGTCTGCTTTATCTTTTAATTAAGTAGTGATGTAACAGGCCTTTAGAAGAAAAATAATACTTTTGTTTCCAAGAAAGGGAAAACGCTTTTAAAATTAGATTAATTCAAACCAAGCATAAGTAATACCTTAAGCATATACTAAATGGTGCCACTGCATGGCAGGCTTGAAATTGTTTTGCTGCCTAGCCTTGTACGTTTTTAGATCTAAACTAGCCCAGACTTCTAAGTGTCATCATAGATTTTTGTTTTATTTTATTATTTTATTTATCCATAGATTTTTTCCATATGTATTCTTGCATTATTTCAGTTTAATGTAATTCATTTATTTCATCTTGGGCAATATCTTAGTATCCATCATGACCCAAAATCGGTTTCTGTTTCTGAAATCTGATTAATTACATTTGCTTTGTTTTCCTGCATGGAAGAAAACCAGACAGTTTTCAGAAGATGAAGTGAAGATTTTGCTGAATAAGTGAGGCACAGACTTCATTGTTGCTCCTTGTCATTATTTATAATCTTTCTTCAACATATACAGTTGTTCTGGTCATGTATAATATCAGTGATTTCTGGAAAGAGAGAGGCCTATGCTGGCAGAGCTTAGTTTTGTTAAAGCAGTTTCTATTATTTGCATTGTCAAATCATTTAACATGGAATCTTTTCTTCTCATTGAGTTGGTCTAGGATTTCAGTGTCATTGTTTTTCACTTTGCACATATTCAGGCAGGAGCTATGTAAGAGAAGGCACTCTTGACAAAGCAGTCTATTGTAGAAGTTTCTCTCCAGGAGGATTAAAAAAGAGCTTAAATTACAAAGATAATCATATGGATCTTTCATAGGCACTGTAGATTTTGTTCTGCAGATTTAGAGGCTGATGTGATAATCATCAGAATTGCAGAGAGAAGCCTTCTCGGGTATCGCTAGTTTTGCTTGAAAATGTTGGTAAGCCATTATCTTCTCTCTGAAGTCTAGTGACCGAGAGTAGTATCCCAGTTTGGCAAACAAAGTGGCAGGGTGTCTTAGCCTTACAATTTGGCACTCCCAGAAAAGTACATATGAAATTAAATCCTGTAAATTTTTTCTGCACCTTTTATGTTTGGGGTTTTGTTGGTTTTTTTGTTGGTTTTGTTTTGTTGGGTTTTTTTGTTAATGGATCTATTGTGAAATCGTGAATAAGGCTGACAAAGCTCTACAGTGAGGTCAAAGAGAATTGGCTTCCACTAATGTTTTGGTTGAACAGGTTTCCACCTCTTTATTAGATGCAACCAGATTAGACACATTATCCCTTTACTTAAAAAGGTTCTCATCAATGTTTTTTCAGGGATGATTTTTTTCAGTGGCATGAGACATAAAGAAAATCCTGGGGTTGTTTTTTGGTTTTTTTCATTGATACATGGAAGAAAAATGAAGCAAAAGGTCCAATGTGCTGTCTCTAAACTCTGATCTGCTGATACTAGGCTGTAATCCCTTAGAATCTGTGTCTGATTTTAAAAAACTGAAATTTTGAAAATAATTTTTACATGTTTATATAAATGATTAAAATATTAATTGCAAGAGATTTCTTTTAATATCCCAAACGGTTTTTTGGGGGGAAGAATTACTGCAATACTTAACATTTGAAAATTCTAGCAACTACATCTTGTCTAATTTTGGGCCAGATTCTCATGTGGCCTCGTTCATCCTGTAGCATTCCATGATCAGCAAATAAAAGCATGCCTTAAGCTAGTCTGGGCTAGGTATTCCAAGAGTAAACTAAAGTTTGATGCATATTTTTCATGAAGTGGTTCATCATCCTTCAGCCTTTGAGGCGCAAACTGCCAGATGTGAAATTTTCATGGGCTCCTAGGGCCCAGTCAACCTCCCTTCAAGTCTACTAGGTCTTTATTCTGAGTCCAGTCAGGGTCTATCAGGATCTTGGAATGATGCTTTGGAGCAGCTCAATGTAAAGAATGAGCAACCAGACAGCTCTGGTCATTGTAGGGGTCAACGCAGACCTTCAGTATTTGACAAAGGAAAACAGCTTTTCTTTCTGCTTGCTTAACTATTGGAAAGAAAAAAAATGCTGACATGAAGATAATGTACCTTGGGGTGTCAGGAGCACATTACCACAAAAATAGACAAAAAAGAAAGAAGAAAAAAAAAAAAAAAAAGAAAGAAAGCTTGGTGCAACAGAAAGAAATTGAGAAACTTGGCTAACAAGGTTGTTGAAGTCTGTGTTATGTTATTGGTTTTTTTGTCATCAGGTGCTGGATCAGTCATATCCTAGAAACCCCTAGGGGTTACGCACTTCTGATTGGAGTAGGTGGTAGTGGTAAACAAAGCTTGTCGAGGCTGGCAGCGTACATCTGCTCCCTGGAGGTTTTCCAAATCACACTGAAGAAAGACTACGGGATCCAGGACCTGAGGGTAAACAAATAGATATTATTTGAGTCTGTTGAGTTCACTACTTCAAGAGTGTGTTGTTTTGTTGTTACACAGGCTTGATAAAATCACAGGCAAAGCAGTGTAATTTACAGTAACAACCCCTGAGGTTCCTGTGGTTTCCAGCTCTACCTCTCATTTTCTTTATCTCTGAAAAATGGGTGCTTAAAAGATGTTTTAGTGTCTGTCTTTATGCTTCACAGAATTTCAGTACTTTCTCCACTTTTTCCAAGGCAACTACTTGACACACTACAAAGATGTGGTTGGAGCTCCGGTATTTAAAGTTAGCCATTTGTTACAAACTTTTGCATGCCATTGCATGTGTATTGATTTAGTGGAATAAAATTGATGTGGGTGAACACAAGGCAAAATTTTGTCCTTGTCGCATGCGAGTCATTTAATCACTTAAACCGATCATATGCAGAGATAAGGAATATAGTTGAGTGAGGTGCTCTGTCAGGCTTACAGACTTTGGGACCTTGCAAGGCTGAGCTCTATCTATGTGAGTAAACAGGGAAGGAGGGAACACTTTCTTCCTCTTCAATCCATGTGGACAGCAAGAGATGCTTCTGAATCTCAGACAAGGCTAAATGAGGATTTGACTATGGCCAAATTTGGTGGATGGTGATCCCCAGAAAGCCTGTCTGTTAGCCTTGGGCCATGGCCAAAGCACCACAGTGTATGCAGCCCGAGGCATCACTTTTCAGAGGGAGGTACACGCTGTTCTGTTTCAGAAAAATGCTGCATGTTCTTCAGTGTCTGACATGGTGTCTAACTTCTTGTGCCCTCCTTCTATGGGCAAATGAGGTGCAGTATAAGATGTGGGCTCAAGTGGTCATTTCCCCTGTGCTGTTTCCAAGCAGGGAAACTTCTAAGCCTCTGTTAACAAGCCTGAGGATTTGCTTTCTGCCAGGTCATGTGGCAACTTGTTCATATCAACCAGCACTGACCTTAATCTGAGTTTCAAATGTGACCACACTCGAATACAACTGATGTGGGTTTCTTTTTTTCTGGAACCCAGTGCCAAAAAGCATTCCATGTTTGTACCATTGCTAGCACAGTGGTCCCATCCCATGTCTCTCTCTGGGCCATCCATGTGTGACAGCAAAAGTATCAGTACACTACTCAGTTTCTCCCTGCCCCGCCTCCCAATAAATCCTCAAAAAAAAAAAAAAAAAAAAAAAAAAAAAGGCAAACCCAAAAAAGTCTTACAGAAATAACAGAGTTTAAAATGGATCTGACTCTTCAGTGCAATTCCCAGATATTATTGGTATGGTTATGGCTGTTCTTGATGGGGACTTTCATGGCCGCAATATCCCTTTTTTAGTATATTCATGGGAGGGATTTCCTTCATTAGTAGTCTGTTTTGACCTTTACCACTAGGTCATGTCAAAACCTCACTGTCTGATATGGAAAACAGAGGCAAACTGCTTTTCCCTTTGGTTATTATGCAGCAGAGTAGCAATATGTAAATAAGCTGAAAAAAGTAAGGAAAAGTCAGCAATGCATTGCCACCCGCTAACACGCATTTCACACTTTTTCTGTATCACTGTTTTAACCAAATATGAATGATTGCCTCCTTTCCTTACAGGTAGATCTTGCCAGTTTGTACATCAAGACTGGTGCCAAGAACATGCCCACGGTGCTCTTGCTGACAGATGCCCAGGTTCCAGATGAACACTTTCTTGTGCTGATTAATGACTTGTTGGCATCAGGTGATTAGACCAACACATTTCTTGAAAGATCTTTTCCAATGACAAATGATCTGTGGTTTCACTGAACTTTAAAAAGATTATTTCTCTTTCAGGTATTTGTGGAGGGAGCTTTTAGAGAGGCCGAGTCAACCTATCCAACTTGAGCATTCAGTCTAACTTGCCTAAGAAACCATTGCCCACTGAGGAGACAAATTGCTAAGGCTTCTCATGCATAAGTGCATTGATCTGGGGGGAGATGGGAATCTCTCTTTGACTTAATGCCATGTTTGCTCTGATATGATTTCACTGACTTCAAGCTATGTCTTCATGACTGCACAAGTGTAACACACAGCAATGCAGTTTTGCCCATGTTTTGAAAATTAGAGATCTGGATTCCAAATGTGGGGATCTGGAGATAGGGTGGAAGAAAAATGGGAATAATACCATGCTGTACAGTTGGAGAACATCTTGAAAGATTTTTTTTTTTTTTTAAATGTTATTTATTTTTGCAACCAGGCTGGAAAACAATTTTCTAAAAAAAAAAAAAAAGGAACCACTATTCTGAGGGATACATAATTTATGAGTGAACTTCCTATCAGGGCAAATATTTTTGTCTCTTTAAAACAATGTTGTCTCCTCTCCCTTATAAAAAGAATTGTTCTTTTTAAGTGAAAAGGTGTGGAGAACAGGAGGAATCTGTTTTGTTACTTGATCTATCGGTTATCATAGCATAGCTCTAGCTATGTGCCTAAACCCCATTGTGCTGAATACTGTGTAGAAGATTATTTTGCAGGTTGTGTTGTGTAAGGCTTCTCCTAACTACCCATTTGCTTTTTCGCAGGAGAGGTTCCAGATCTGTTCAGTGATGAAGATGTGGAGGGCATAGTTACAGGAGTTAGAAAAGAAGTCTGAGCCCTGGGCCTGATGGACACCAGAGAAAGCTGCTGGAGGTTCTTCTTGAGTAGAATGTGGCTGAACTTTAAAAGTAAGGCATATCTCAGGTGAGAGAGGCAGTACCAAGCTGGTTCAAGTTACAACATATTTCAGTTGTCTAATAACCCTGCATATGTTGACATACTTCTCTTGAAAGACATACTCTCTGACACGCGACACAGAATTTGCCTCTCTTGCATTGCCCTTGTAATAGCCTTCTCTATGTGGAAGCTTGGTGTACGCCAAGTTTTACTCCTAGGCCTGGCTACTGACTTCCTGCCTGTTCATAAGAAAGTCACGTAGTTGCTCTGTGTCTTAGTTTCATGGCATTATGTTTTGAATATAATGATGCATTTCAGAGAAAAGTGAGATGGTGATGAGGAGTTAGTAAGTGCAGTTAGTGCAATTGTAAATATGTTCTCTAATTACACACACAGTAATTCTGTAGGTGTAGTCAACTCTTAAACATTTGCACAAATGACTGAAATTTCACAGAAAATGTTCATTCTTTCTACTTTTCCTAAAGTTCATTCTTTCTACTTAAAACTGGGAAAATAAAAATGTTCAGGTAGCTGTTTTCAGGTCAAAAGCTGTTTAGCAATATGCATTAATATATCACTATTGCAACAAGTATATCTCTTAGAACTCCATTTTAGATGTAACATTGTTGAAGTTGACGGTAGTTCTCTCCTGAAAGCTGGAAAGCAGAAGCTTGGAACACTGGTTTTGGAGTGGAATGTTTAGGAACTTTTGGTTCATGCAGGCTTCAATTTTATACATCATCTGAAATATGTATGTAGCTGATAAGAAAACTGAAAGTCTGAAAACCATTAACCATTTAGAAAAAGAGTGTTTTGAAAGGAATATATGCCCTGTACTTTGTGTATTGGATTGATCTGTTTGATTGGGGATGAGAAGAGCCTTTCCATAGCAAATTATTCCACAGTAGTCTTCGGGGGGGGGGGGGGGGGTGCGGTGCGGTTCTGCTTCTTCTAAAGTGTTTAACCACCACTGATCTAACCACCATTCCTATTTGGTATGAGATTTTCTTTTTTTTTCAAGTTCTTACACTTTATAACATACTACTTTCTCTTTTTTTTTTTTCCCCTCATCTTCTCTCTTTTTCTTATCCTGCTTTAGTTTTGTTGATGTTCCTTCTATCTCTAATTTTGTTGCGGTTGCTTTTTCCCTCCACAAATTTGTTCTGTAAGTTAAAGGCCAGTGGAGACTTGTACAGGATCTAGTGTGACATATTCTGTATTGTTTTCAGTTTTCCAGACTTCAGTGACATGGTCAATAGTGGTGCTTACCTTCTGTGTATATATATTTCTAGTCAGTGCTATTTGTCTCTGTTTCATGACTATTGCATTTGTGTACATTTTTTAAGAAAGGACAAGAAAAAAAATATGATGTCTAATATCTCTCTTCATTTTCTTCTTTCCCATTTCTTTCCCTTTGTGTTTTCCTTATTCCCCCAACAATTCTTTTTCTTTTCTTTCTTTTTTTTTTTTTTTTTTTTTTTAAGGGCTTTTTGAAAGCCAGCTTTCAAATGCCTTTTACCTTGCAACCATTTCACCAGTCCCCCACTGTGCAAATTAGCACTTCTGGAGGCAAGAACAGGAGATATCTATTCATGTTGCAGGAAAGCAAAGTAGAGACATTATAGTACTGAAGGAGACATAAATTTCATGAGTTAACACACTGGCAGATATCTGTATGGACTTTTAGTTAGTGCTGAGTTGACCTATCACCTCCTCCTTTCCCTAGATTTGAAGAATAAAAGACTAATAAAATGTGAAAGGGAACAAAAGGGAGAATTTAGACAGTTTCAGAATGTTAAAGCTTAGTGAAGTGACATAGTCTCATTTTTCAATTTCATTTTAAAAACCTAGCATCCTACATTAAGCCACATTTCCCCTGTGTTCACCCACCGTCTTAGACCCTACAGTTCTGTTTATGATGAGGAATCTGTAGCTCAGGAACCCAAACTCCACAGTGCAATTCTTTGAACTACCATAGCTCTTTGGTTTTGTGTTGGTTTTGTTTTAATGGTTTTCAGTCGGGAACTTGCAATCAATTCTGCTGTTAACGCACTGAGAACATGCCATGTATGTAGGTGCAAATTTATGTCAGTGTAAGTTGGAAGTAAGGTAAAGACAGTGGATTATAAAATATGGGCCCACAACTGAAGTTTGTGCAAGGACGTATATGTACCTGAGGATTTCAAAAGCTTTTGTGATGAATGATGAAATAAATTAAAAAGGAAGAATGCTACTTAAGCAAACAAAGCCGATGGCCAAACATTGTGAATGGTAATGTGCTGACAGTGCTAAGGCATGGCATTGCATAGGCTGAGAAGTTTCTAAGGGCCACAGTGATTTACTGGAGCTCCAGAAGTGTTTCAACTTCCCACATGTCTGTGCAGTAATCACTCTTAAATACTCTGCACATTACGAAAATATTTTATAAAAGTAAAGGTACCCTTTACAGCATTTCATCTTTGCATGTTTTCAGAGTTCTACATTTCCTACTAGTTCATCTTGGTTTCCTTACTGCTCTTAAACATTACTATGTATTCTAAAGCCATATATATTATGTGCCTTTTCTGAACTGAATCTCAGTTACTTAGTCCCTGTGCAGCCAGTTTTCTTCATGAGCTGCGGATCTGTACTACAAACACTTGCTCACATTTCTCGAACAAATTTCCTTGTTGTGTATTTTCCACATGTTTCAAAGTTTACAGTCCCTCAGTGGCTGTTGTGAAGTCCCAGCGTTAAGAACTAAGTCTGCTAGTTTTAGGGGAATACTATTCCTCCAGCTTCCTTCCAATAGGCAGACTTTTGGCTGGACACCTTTAGTCATTACACTCTTATAATGGTCTCCTTGCACAGTCCTGTCATATTTAGCTGGGTCCCCATTTTCTAAGGAAATCAGCAGTAAAGCAGCTTCATGCTTCAGCTAGAAATAATGTCAAACATAGGCAGGGCCGGTGCCCTGCATTGTCACAGGCAATCTTGTCCATATTACTACTGTTACGTTGCTTTTAAATCATTTCCAAGTCCTCTTTCATCAGGACATGTTAGCATTTTTCGTGTAGTCTGCTTCGCCACTGTGTGAGAGCATCTTTTATCTGTGAATCCGAACTTGTGCAGCCCCATCACAGCTCAGCTTTTGGCCAGTTCTCGTGGCATAAATACATGTACCTATTAGCCTGACTGCTTTAATCCCAGCCAAAGAGAACCATGCTTTTAGGGTTTCTGGTTCTATGTTAAACTGATACTGATAACAAAGATGTGATTATATTTGTCTGATTCAATGGAAATTAAGGGTTTAGTTGATCACATTGTCTATCACTTGAACAATCTCACCTCCCAACTAATTTCTGAACTTTCCAACCAGTTGCCACCAAGGAGGCAGGTGGATCGGGGACAGACAGATATAGTTACTGCCCTCCCACTGAATGAAGGCTCAGTTATGTTATTAGACAGCCAAGAAGCTATTGAGGATTTCTAAGTTCTGCAGCACACAAAACAGCTGTTTCTGCAGCTGGCAGGCTCTTACAGAGTTCCTGTTTCTCTATGAAAAGCTCCAGGCTATTCTCATTTGGATGTCAGCCATCTCTTCTTGAGTACTTAGCTGATTTTCAAGGATACATCTATATTAGTAAATTTATGAAGTGTATTTTGTGGTCCTGACAACTAGTGGCATGACATGGCTGGCATCCACATGGCTTAGCTTTTCCCTTGCTTTGCTCACAAAGTGATGGTGGCAGTGTAGAGCTGGTTAGGAATGATTTCTGGTCTACACAGCTCCTTACTTCTGCTGCAGCACTGCTTAGTTTCACATGTGAAAACCATGCAAGGGAGTGTACTAGTACTTAAATAGGATGGGCCCTGTCAGACCAGTGGTCAAACATGTGCCAAGGTGCTCTTTAATTAGCATTAAGGTACACTGTTGTCTGTCTTGCTCTGTTTCAAGTGCTCGGTGAACCTAGAGAGCTTCCATATCTGGGATAAGCAGGAGGAAGTTGAGCTGAAAAATGCAGTGTAAGAGACACATCTGTAGTGTGATGTGTGAGTGTGAGGCTCAAAGAGGACATTTGAGAAAAGAAGTTTTTTTGTTCTTAGGAGTGGTAAATGTTACATGGAAGTTGATATTAATTTCACATGATACAAGTTCTTTTGTCCACACTGATTATCTTCATTATTCAGTTGTGCAAATTTAAATCTTAAAAATGTCAGATGAAACATTGTCTTGTATAGTCCCTCTCAATCCACATTTCTTTCAAAGAAAAGGACAGGTCTATCTTGGAGAACTTCCTAATTTTTTCTATTATTATATGAAATACCCTTACTGTGATATGTATATCCTTGTTGTCTTGCAAAATATGAAGCATTTCTTACACGGAGCATTTCCTGTTCTCCCCCCCCACCCCCCGCCCCATCAAATTAGACTGTCATTTATGGCCTGGGCAGAAGATAAATGTTTTCGAAATATGACCTTCTTGCTTAAGCAAAGATTGCTCAAAATGTAGTTGATAATAATTACTCATTTTTCCTCACAGCTCTCTTGTTATCGGATCACATGACATCTTCATTATTCTGTGTGCAAAGCAAACTGCGCACAAGGTCCTTTGCAATATTGGGAATTCACTGGTGGGAATGCAAATGAACCCTGAAAACATGCTGCATCAAATCCTTGCCTGATGTGATTTTACCAAATTTCACTAAAGCTAAATGAGATAGAAAGGTTATGCCATGGTGAGGATCTGGTTACCTGCTTTTTATGACTAGTTTTTCAAGTATATGATGTATCCTATTTTTTATTGTCCACAAAAATAATTAACAAAGACATAGTTATCTAATTAGGGTGTTATATTATAACTAGGGCTGTGCGGGAATTTCATGCCTAACCATACAATATAGTAAAAATCAGCCAGTTGTAACTTCATGATTTAGAGAAAAGCAATGGAAATTTTATATAACAGTATTTAAGTTTGAGTTCTAGAACCAGCTATTCCAAGAAGTAATTTACTAAAGGATTGAGAAATTGTTCTTCTAAACTTCATCCTGACATGATAATCTACAAAGTTTGCATGTAGGTAACTAATTTTACCTACTACTTTTAAATTGGATTTAATTGTTTTTCTTCATTTTCTGCAAGGTTTCCAGAACTTAGATCTGCTGCTGTTCTGTTTATTATTAGCTTTTGCAGATACTCTCATCTAGTCCCTCTCTTCTTAGCCTTCACAGCAGTTGTTTTCAAGTGTTACCTTTTGCTTCGTAATCTGCACTTGTGAAATAACAGCTAGGTATTTGAATACGTTTCCATTGTAAGCAAAAGTTTGGTGTATCTGTATTTCATGTATACCGAGCTCACCTGCCTTTAAACTAGCTGTTTTCAGGGATGTAATGACAGCCGAGTCCAGGATACTTAGGCATATTTCCTTTTTCTTGTTCGGGCTTTCCAGCTGAATAATCGTGGTAGGACTAGTGTGTGCCTGGTACTTCTTGCAAAGACTTTCACTAGGACTTGCTTACCATGTTTAGCGACTTGTGCTGGATGTGCTGTCAACAATTTCTCTCCTGTCTGTCTTCACTTATCACTGTTCACCTCCTGTTCTGTACTCATTTGTTATAGAAGTTAACTGCTGAGACGCTTTTGTGTCCTGTGGTTATCCACATTAGCTCGAGTAGTATTGTGCCAGATAAACAAGAGATTAGAATAAAGATTAGAACATACTACTATAATGTACTCTTTAAAACTTTCAGAAAATTTTTTTGGAGGAGTGGCCAAGGGCAAGGAGAGAACAGATGAGTATGGGTATGACTTAGCATCTAAATTCTGGATTTACTAGGATAAAGTTAAAAGTAAACAATCCTAAAAGGTCAGTATTATCTTCTCAGGGACCTGCAGTTCATATAAACTAATGCAGCTCCTTATAGATAGAAGTAGTTCTTTTAAATCACTCCTAACAAATTAAGTTGGATAGAGAAAGCACCTTCTCCCCTGAAGTTCAACATGAGATTGATATAAATAGGGCATAAATAGTAATCATTACATGCAAACAATTGTTTAATATTTAGGGAGGATAGATAAAATATTGCTTAGGGTACAAGACTAAGGAAAACACTAATTTCGGATCTGTGTTTGGCAAATGGTCCAAGACTTTGATTGGGACTCTTCTTGTGGTCCTGTACTTGGAGAGTTAAATCCAAATATGAGCAATGTGAGCAGAGTAGGAGGGTGTAGAAGATGTAACTTCTAGCAAGACTGTGTATGGTTTGCAGCTTTGGAGGTGTGATAGATTCAGTTGGCACCACTGCTATAGCAAGGGCACTTGTGAGAAGCACATCAAAGCAGGGACAGAAATCTCTAGGTTCTCCATTGCTGCTGCTACCATAGCAGGGATGGCATGCAGATCTGAGAAGGTAGCTGCTAGAGGAATAAGAGATGAGAAAATGAGGTGCCCTAAACATCAACATTGCTCACCATGCCTCTGATATTATACCTGAACATAGAATTTTACCAGAAAATGAGGTGACATGAATAAGAGGGAGAGAGAATGTCTAATTGAAGGATACATGGTATAACAGAGAAGAAATTTCAGAAAACTCACAGAAGTGTCCAAGGTCTTTCAGAATTGTGAAACAGACCTAGCAGATTCTTCATGTACTTCTCTTCTCTGATTTAGAGTTTTGGGGTGGAGACCATTTATTCTTGTATAGTTTTGATTGTTTCTTCAGTGTTTGCCCTTCTTTCTCATCAGCCTCATAAAATTTTGCTGTAAATTCCAAGATCTTTCTGTGGTCTTTGTACAGTTTTAGCATAGTTTTCATCACTTGGCTAGAATGGATTTCTACGTGGACATTTCTGCCATTTGCCTCTTCATGCTGAACACATTCAAAGTAGATGACATTTTCTTCTATACCTTAGACCAATTTGCGGATCGCCCTGCCTTTATGTTTTTGGCATGGATGTCTACATTTCTGCCTAAATTCTTGAAGATGGGGGAGAACGTTATCTTCCTGCAAATATGAGAACATCCACTGCTGTTTGTCATTCTTGCAGGAGTCAACGGTCACAAGTGATTTAAAACCAATGGTTTCCCTCGCTGACACATTCTCTAGTACATCTAGACAAATGTGCAAATCGCCTGTGGTTAGAAGAATTTTAGGTTCTTGTAAGAGAGGTATTTCTCTCTGTTTGACAATAAACTAGATCAGTAGGGGGACCAGAATAACTACAGCAATTCAAAACTCTCTTTTAACATAAAATAGTCCTCTATGTCCCATTCCACAAGACAGAGGAAAAAATATACTATGAGATCTTGTAGCTCTGGGAAACCGGTAAGCATGTTGGAAATGGAATAGGTACTAGTGAATACCCTCCATTTAGAAATATAAAGAAGTAAATGGATTTAAAAATGGTGGAATATGCAGTTAATTCACAGTGCAATCTGAAGCATTGTCTTGGGAGCTCTAATTTATTGAATATTTATGGGTCACTCACCAGTAAAGATTTCTGTGAATTCTTCTCTATTTTATGCCCCATTTAGTATTTTAGTCTGCCTCATTTCTCTTCCTGTCTGTCACAACATGGGAGACTATCATTGCTTCTGTTTGTCTTCCTTGCTTCTTCCTCTTACCCTTTTTCAGGTCTTTCTTTTTTCCCTTTTAAGATTGCTTCACATGTCTTCTGCCTTTCACCTCTTCTGTTTCCACCATGGCTCCCAACAGAAGGGACCATTTGTGCTTTTTTCTTGCAGTTACACTTGGCCATATCACACCCTTCTGAAAACAGTGTCATTGATCTGAAGCCTTCAATAATCTCAAAATTCCACTCAGTTTGTGGAGGCATGAGAAAGAAGGTTTTTTTGTGAGATACAGCCCGACCAGTGCTTGTGACCAGAGGCCATTTCTTGATTTATTTTGCTAGAAAGGGTGGGAATAAAAAAAGGACATACCCTGTAGTTCAGCGTAAAATCCAAGCTTTACAAAATGTATAAATGTCCCAGGAAAGAGTTTCTCTTCAGGAGGGTTTTCTGAATCATGGTAAAAGATTTTCTTGTTTTGAATTAGTTCTACTGAAACTTATTCATCTTTGCTCATAACTAAAGGTTAATTGCAGAAATTGTTGTCTTGTGTTTTCCAGTGCAGAGATGTATTTTTAGAAACTGTGAGATAGTGGCAAGTCTCTTCCATTTTCTGTGTAATCTTTTTTCCAGATACCATAGAAGCTTTTTCCACTGTTGCTATCTACTCATCACTTTCTCCTCTCTGACTGCTTTAAAATCCACCGAAGTATTGTCCCAGGTCAACCTTCTCCTTTCTTCATTCCTTTTTTTTCCTTCTTTTCTTTCAACTTTCTGCTCTTCTTCCTTTTTCACCCAGTTTTTTCTTAATAGGTAATGTCAAATCCTGATTAATCCAGAGACAGAATGGACCTGTCACTTCCCTAGCATGCCTGACTGGGCTCTGGCCTGGCTCTTGTGGCTGTTGGGGAAGTGATAGTCTGTTCTGATACCATTTGGATATTTTCTATTGGAATTAACAACATCGATGCCATATGGTTTGAGAAGCCCGGTGCAGCAAAAATAGCTCGTTTCATAAGAAGCATATAGGAGAGACTCCTAGTCCTGTCTTAACAGCCTGATGTCTGTCATTTTGCTAATTAACTAAAAGCAAACACAATGGCCAAAACACATGCTAATGGCAGTAAGTAGGTCCACAGATATGACTGAGCAACTAGAACAACCCTTCATTCTCAAATGAGAGTTGCTTTGGGTAGGGTCGGTGATATTAACAGCCAATTATAGATTTATTTTTGTTTGACTATTTTAGCCTACCCTTGTTTGGACATCCCTCTCCACTTTTGTAAAGAATAGTCCCTAAATCTTCACATACAAACCAAGGTCCAGATCTCTTTTTCTTCCTGTTCTTTTAACAGGGTTGCAGGGCATGTTAAAGCAGCAGGAAGTGGCTTGAATAGACTTAGCAACTCAAGAACTAGGTTTGTGTCACCGTGACCAGCCAAACGTGTGCCGTCTGGCTGTCTGCATGCCAGCCACTCCCTGTGGCTGCATTATTACTTATAGCTATCAAACCGAGTAACTGATACCAACGTGGAGAGAGGGGAAGGAAGCTGCAAGCATGCTGTGTTTGTACAGTGGAAAGGGATTAAATTTTATTTGCCCAAGGTAGCTGATGAAGTTTTATTAGCTGACAAATTTGGTTTGGAGCCTCAGCTGTGCGCTGGGCTGTGCCGGCGCTGGGCCATGGTTCGTTGCATGCCTTTCTTTGATCGCCTCAACTTGCTGTGTGATTCTTTTCTCTCTTTTTTTTTTTTTTTTTTTCCCACCCTCCTCTCCACAGATCGTTCTGTGTTTCTCTTCTGCCGGTGCCATGCTGCGAGCGCGAGCTCGGAAGTTCCCAGCCATAGTTAACTGCACTGCTATTGACTGGTTTCATGAGTGGCCGCAGGAGGCCCTGCGCTCCGTCAGCAGGAGGTGCATTGAGGAAACAGAGGGGGTTGAGGTACAGAGTTTCAAGCTCATCAGTCTTCTAAGAAAGCAACAGAGATCATTGAAAGATCGATAACTGAATAAGCTGAAAAAAAACAATGCTCTTTTTACTACTCCTTTGCATACTTGCTGCCTTCGGTGGTGTTCAAGCTCACCCCTGCTAAAAGCTGAATTTTTATGGCATGTCGCTGCCCAGTTCCTTCAGCAGGATTTAGAGAGCTGTCTAGCACAGGCAGAGAAGTGAGGGGGAAAGAAGAGGCATGTAATTCGTAGCACTGTCTTTGCAGAATCCTTCAATTCTAGGCTTCTTAGGATCTTATAGATTCAGAATTTATTCAACCCTTTTCAATACAGTTAAATTTATTTACTAGTGACTTGTGCTGTAGTGAGTGAGGCTGAAATATTGCAGTGCACAGTCCAGGCTAACTAAAGAAAAGTTTTCCCTCTATTCAGCGACTAAGCAGGTGAAAATTTTCCCCGTAACCACATGGCAAATGCATTTGGAGTTTTAATATCTGGGCAATTATTCTCTTTTTGTTCCTGATTGATCTGGAGTGTGACTTGTTCGTTTTCAGGGAAAAAAAAAAATCATGTATTAATGAGTTTCCTTTCAGGGAAAAGGAATATTCTCATATTCTTCTAACATTTTTGACAAGCTGCCTCTGTTGTCCCACCCTGCATGGAACAACACTGTCATGCTGGCAGTAAGACCGCTCAGGTATTTGCTGGTGGAGTAATTCATGTCGATCTAGAAAAGACTTTTTTTCAGTGATTGCAGTTGCAGTAGTTTCATTCTGGACTGCTATTATATTTGGGACCATCTATTTGTATGGGGGATTTGTAATCCTGAGAGACTGAGGATTTCAGGAATGCTCAAGGAAGAGCCTTCTGATTTTAGTCAAGGGTAGCACCAGTCCCAGGGCAAATCTCTGCATAAGAGATTGATGCATTTACAGCATTTGTCCTCCATTCAAACCCATACAAAATACATGGAGTCCTCAGGAAATGAGGGCAAATGAGAGTCTGCAGGGATGCCTGAGGCTGCTTCCAGGGTACATGGTGGGCCCTTTGCCTCCCCAGGGCTTGCGTGAGGGAGGGCGGCCACAGGCATCTGCCAGCTGCCAGTGGCGGAGGCTCCCTCGCTGCTGGCTCATATGCGCTCCAGCGGCATACGGATGCCTCCTATAGGGAAAGAGAGATGTCTGCAAATCCTTGTCATTTATATTTTCCATCAGCATCTTCTGCTTTATTTTAACAGCTCATAAGAGATTTAAAGTGTTATTAGGATAGGTATGTGCAGTCCGGTGGACTATGTGGGTGTTTTGCCCTTTTCTTAATGCGATACTGACTTACATATTCCCACTTATTTTAAAGAAATTGCTGGAATTACATGGAGACAAGAGAAGGGAATTTGTTTTGACTTAAATGCATTTTTTTTTCCAAATCCTTAATTAATTGTATTTTGTTGCTTTGAAGAGACATCTGGTCATCAGAATTTAGGCTTTTAATACTGAAACTGCTTGGGGGGGCTTATTTATTTATTTAAGGATTATGTTCCAATATAATTCCTTTTGTAGATCTTTAGGAAAGAATTCACTGATCCAAGCAACTGTTTATGAGTGTCTTTTGCACATTGGTGTTAACTGCTCCTGGTAATTATCTTTCCTGTTCAGTTCCCAGCATGTGAAATAAATGGCAGCTAACAAAATAACGTGACACTATTGACAGTGAGTTAAGGTTTCTGTGTCATCAACGTACGTAAAGCAGTACTGGGTGCATGATTCATGCCTGCGTGTGCAGCCGATGCGAAGACCAACAGACAAGACAGCAGAATGTAAAAAATAGTAGGAAGAGACAGGGGAAGGATTTGAAAGTGATGGAAAAAGTGAACCCACAACAGAGGCGTTGAAATAACAGAGAAACTATGACAGTGTTATGGGGGGGGAGGAGGGAAGCTCAACAAAAAGAGGTAGAAGAGAAGCAAAACTGAACCAGAAAGGGAGGAGAGGTGCACAGCAGAGTCTGAGGAGGAGTACAAGGGAGGTGAAGCGCAAATGATCACAGAAAAATAGTAAAGGGAGGGGGGACAGGAGAGATGCACAGGTGTATTAAGAGATCAAACGAATGAGAGGGGCAGGGTGGAAAAGGACCACCCTGAAGAGCAGAGGGAATCTTAGCTGCAGTCTGCCATCCCCTCTCCATTGAAGATTTACAGGAGGTGGTCTCCTCTCCTTCTCTCATCTGTAGTGCTAGCGTGTTGATATGTCATTTCACTTGCTCCATTTTAGATGTCTCAGGAAAGCCTTTTGTTTGTTCTTAGTAGAGAAATCTTGTTAGCTAGGGCTCATGTATGTCTAGACCTCCGAAACGTACTGTAATCATGCTGTCCCTTATGATGAGTAATGCAAGATCTGTTATTGAGTTATTATCTTGGCATAATTGACACTTAGCTCCTAATGCTCCTGTTTCATTGTTTCAAAAAAAACACCAAACCCCCCAAAAAAACTTGAAAAAACCCCCAGCAATAGTAATTGCTAGATTTTTGTTGTTGTTGTTCATTACTGCATAACAATATTACAGATTGTTTTAATTAGGGGAGCTTGAAGCTAAGCTAATGATCTTTCTTTCCCCCCTCTTAAAAGTTCAATACAAATATGACTCCGTATTTCCATTGTTTTAACAAAAACTGGAAAATTTCTGTGTTTAAATGGTAAGAGAAAAAAATTTAAAAATTCATGGTGATTGTGGGAGCTGAGAAGGAAGTCTTAGATTCTCCATCTCTTTATCTTCAAACAAAGTCTAGGTACTTTTCTGGAAGATACAGTTCATCCAGGGAAAGAGGGGGGGCAGATTGAGCTCAGCAGGGAGAAAGTGAGCTGCAGCATCAGTATGTGCTATGAAGGATGCTGTGAATGTCCCTTCTGCCCTGTGTGAAAGTATCTGAACAGAAAGAACACGTGATCCTCCTTAATTATGGTGCCTCTTGAAAGTCCCATGAGCCCCTTTTCACCTGGAAGGACATTGGACAATGTGCGGGTTAAGGACAAGAGACAGTGCGTTCAGAGATATTTGGAGAGAAACGGAGAGAATCAGAACTTTAATCAGTTCAGATGTCTTTGATTTCTTGGGAGAAAAGAAAGGAAAAGAGCCCTCTTCTGTTTCAGCACTCAAATTGCTAAACTTACATTTAGAAGGAGCACAAGCAAAGAACACTGTGCAGCTATTCTGAAAACCATATACTGAACTTAACAAACTTACAAATGCACCTCATTTGGTATAAAACATGATCTGTACTATTTCAAAAAATGTCTCTATGTCCACATTTAACATGACACAATCTCCCTTACTTCCAGCTGGTTTCGGATATCAGCACTGAGTACAGAATAAAAGAGTCAGGATTGTTTAATCCATCCCTTCGAAAATAACAGCAACGTACATCTTTGCCATATCCTTTGAGCATTTTGCTGTTGCTGTCTTGTATGCTGTTCCTCCGGTGCTTAGCACCAAACAGCGCACACTGTTAAGCATACCAAGGATAAATTCATTATACTTTATTATATTCCAAACTATTTTACAACATGTGGTATGGCAAAGAAGCAGCTTGAAGTAACTTTCTTGCCTTCCCCCTTTGACTCTTACACTCCCCACTCCTCCCCGCACTCACCTCCCAGTTACTCCTTCCTTCAGACACACACTGTCTTGGTTTTATTCTCAGTATTGATAACTGCCTGTGGGATGCGTTCAAGTTCCGTGACATTGGTCTTTTTTGCTCTTTGCTTGGTGTGTTTCAACTAGGTCAACTTAACTGCAAAGAGCTAAGACTTACCCATTTGGTAATGACTAATTTACATCCTGAGGTAAGTAAAAGGGCAAAAATCCTGTCTAAACTCTACTCATAACTTGCATTGTGTTGTTTTTTTGGGTGGGTTTTGGTGGGGTTGTTTTTTCTTTGGTTCGGTGTTTAGGGGTTTTTTTTGTTTGTTTGTTTTTTGCATGCTTAGAAGTCAGCCAAGGTCTAGAATAGGGAGACTGCATGAGAATGAACAGACTTCACCCTGATATTTTCTTTCAGTTTGTATATAGGCTTATTGCTCAGTCGTCTTTAGGACTATTGAATGGTTTTGATTTGTACCAGCCTAATCTTCATTATTGGCTTCAAGCTACTTTATGCTTTCTAGTGAACTGCAGTTAAATCAGATTTTGTTACTGTATCAACTCTTTTTTGTTTGCCTTTTTTTTTAATAAAGAAGGCTAAATTAGCAATAATAATTTCCTTTGCCTACAACCCTGAATGGGCATATATTGAAAAGTACAATGTAGTATTAAAAAAAAAAAAAAAAAAAAAAGCCCTGGAGATAAATGAATGGCAGAATAAATAATTTATGCTAATGAAATTACTGCAATTAGTAGTTCCACAATGACCCTTTTAAAAGCCACAGCTGTTAATGTCAGGAAGTGCTGTCACCGCTGACCTTATCATAAGAGAAAGTGACAAATTGAAAATGCAGGGAAGACCAATCCTCAAAGAGGTCTGTTCGGGAACGATTAGTGTTTTCTGAAAACCAGTGTGAATTACAACCAGCTGCTCTCTGGCTCGGCGTGTCTCCCATGCTGTGCCATTTTGTTAAGCTCGATAACAATAGTTATTTTGCCCCACTGAGACAAGTTGTCTCAGGCCACTTCCAGCTCTACCGGAACCCACTTCTTCCCTCACTGATTTACAAATGAAACTGTTGTTAGAGGGCTTTTCAGGGCTGCTAAGTAGAGACCTCTCATAAGGATCATGTGTAAGGAGGCTGTCTTTCGCGAGGAAGAGCTGTACTGCAGGGTGTGTGTGTGTCACAAACAATGAAAAAAAGGAGAAAAAGGCTGAAACACATTTCAGTTGGAAGCCAAGCGCTGCTCAAATCTGCATAAAATGTCCATTCCTGCTGACTAGCCTTGCTTTTACAAACAGTTTTGTTTTTAAGATGAATTTATGCTAGCTCTGCTTCAACTAATGATGTTCGGGGTTTTTTTTATTTGTAAACTAATTTATATCTGCTTTCCCTAAATGCAAATCATTCTTTATTTAGTCCTTGTTTTAATTTCTGGTTTTGTAATCATAGGTGGAATAAGTATTCTTCTAAACTAGCTTTTAAAAGTCACAAGAAAATAATGAGGTTTCTTACTGAGAAAAATGGCAAGGCTTTCTGCATCAACCTGATTTTAATATTAATGATGTAGGCTTAAAACATTTAACTGCATCAACAGCCACTCGTGAGCAATTTTCCCAAAGTTCCTTAAGCATTATTGACAATGGTTTGGTAAATTATGTGTGACTTTCCTTAGAGTTGGTGTAGCTCATTTAATTCATATTAATTGATTTTTAGGCTTCCCTTGATTAATTGAACTGGGTTCGTCTTGTACAGAATGCAATAAATAATCATTAAAATGAGGGAGATGTGACTCCACAAATTATAAAGTTAAGTATGCTAGAAGTCATAGAGGACAAAATGGAAGTTAGTTACAGTGATGGAGTTAAATGGCTTTTCTTAGTATTTCCCTGTTAATTTTGCAGACAGCACTCTTGCTTAGACATATATATATTCTAGTAATACAGGTAGATAGGGTACATAAAAAAAAAAAAAACAAAACTGAATTTTGAGGGTTTCTTATTTCACCTTTATCCTGGGGAAGTATACTCTAATTCAAAGTAGTGTAGTAGTTTCTTGTAGTTCAGTTTCCAAAAAAAAATTTAGAAAAAGGACCTTTGAGCTTTAGTCCTGGAACTACCCCTCTTCTTGCTGTGACAGGTGAATAAAGAGAGGCATTTTACCTCTGCATTTTGCTCAGAAATACATGACTAAATGCCCATCTGGAGCTCTTTTAAATATGCCTAGCCTGTTTTGGTTATCATATAATATGTGAAAAGAGTTTTCCAGTCTCACGGCTGCATTTTCCCCCCTGTGATCAGAGAAAAACCCCATGCAGTGCTGTGTGGCACCCAGCACAGCCCCCTGGGGCCATAGGACCATCCTGGGGTCCCTTCTGCAGTGTGCTGAGTTTTGCTCAGAGCTGGAGCTGTACTTTGCAGTTCGATGCCTGGGTGGCACCTAGGGAAGGGAAGAGTGTCAACTGTCACAGCTCAGGGTGACTCTGAACTCCATTAAGTCATAACTGCTTTTCTGGTCAAATACCCCTTGAAAATGATAGAAGACCTCTTCAGCACAGAAATGTTGCTGATTTTCTGATATTTTATGGTAGGTAGAGACTCAGTGTTCAGAAGCACTCCACAGTGCCCTCATGGCAGTTTACGTTAGTTCTTCACTGTCTTTGACAAGCACAGATAAACAGGGACTTGTACAACTTCAGAAATCTACATCATGGAGTCCAGTTCTGCTCGATCTGAAGTTAATGGCATAAATGTGCTTCACTTGGAATAGGAATTTGATGATCTATGAGGTATGTGGGGATCAGTGTGATTAGAGTAGCCACTCTATTGTATTTCTTTAACCTATGCAGGATTTTTCTCAAACACGATTTCCAGAAGTGAAATAGAAAATCCATGTAGTATTAATTCTGCATGTAGCAGTATAGTGACTGGTTTAATCTCTGTTTTTAGCTTTTAGGAGTATTTATTTTTAAAAAATGAAACTATGTTGAATCACTGAGCTTCTGGGGTGATGAAGACTTACTGAATGCCAGTACAGAACTAATTAATTTATATGCAAAAAAAGTTGAGGACGGCTCATTTTGCTTGTGTTTTACATGCTGAGAAAATTATGTTTAGGGTAGACTGAAGAATACTTTTGTGAATGAGCCATCCTTAGAAACGTAACCTTTTCTGACTTACATAGATACACTTAATTTTTGAAACTTTTATTTGCTCCTGTGTTTATGTTTGTTCTTGTTCCTTGGGTATGTTCAGCCACTTGTTCAGGACTCCATTTGTGATTTCATGGCTTGTGCCCACACCAGTGTGAATATGTTGCATGCCAAATACAATTGTAATGAGAGACGATGGAATTACTCCACTCCAAAGAGTTTTCTGGAGCAAATCATGCTTTATAAGATCCTCCTAGAGAAGAAAAGCAAGGAGATGTCAGGACTCATGGAGCACTTCGTGAATGGCATGCAGAAGCTGAAGGCAGCAGCTTTCCAGGTAAACTGTGAAAGTCACAACCTTTTCTTTCATTCTTTATAAATAATCTTGGTTTTATTGCCAATAAAACAAAGTTATCACAGCACCTTTTCATTAGACTGATTAGTTGTGGGGTGGCATTTTTGCGTTTCATTGAAATTACCTGATTTTGGGAACTGGGGGTTGCTTTATTTCTTCACGTAGAAGCTCTTTGAGCTCTTCAGCTGTCTTTGGAAAGATGCAATTCTGTACATGGGGATTTTGTGCATGGCCAGTGGGCAGCTTGAGGGGTCATGAAAGCAGGAGGAACAAGCGTGGAGCCTTTGCATCAGCTGTCATCACCCCTTTGTGGGGATAGTGCCTCTTAGCCCCCAGTCAGTGCTTCTGCCTGCAGTTCATTTGTGGTTAGTCAATCCACAAAGACAGAAGGGAGGGGAAACTGCTTTGAAGCCTTTCCCTCTGCCCCTGTCCCCCCGCCCCCCATGTTCCATAATCCCTATTGCAGATGCTGAAGGGAAGCTATGATCCCAGCAATTTCTTTATTAAAAATAGAAAGTCTGTGTGTTTTATATAAAAACTGCACATGAAATGCTCAGCTCCAGTCTTTGCATAACGTTGCATCTTTGTGCTACTGTATGACAATAACGAGAGCTGAATGGCTTATTCCCACTTCTCAAGCTAAAGACCTGCAAAAATAAATGGTCAATAGGAAAGGGTGACTGCTTTTTTAAAGTCTATTTTTAATAAGTTATCCAATGCTAGTAAATGATTAAAATGCTCTTTTTCTCTGAATTCTAATTTGATGATGACCAGAAGGTAATTTGACAATTTTAAGTACTTCATGCTGTGCTAGCAGAGCCGCAGCTCCTATCTAGCCAGGTACTTGAAGACTGAGCCATTTTTACCCTGCACTCTGGAGCTCTACACAAGAATATCAAATGCAGCACTGTTTAGTTTTTTCAGAAAGAAAAAGACATAAGGCCAGCTCAAATTGAAAAATTAAGTGACTGGAGAGATTTGGGATCTTTACAGTCATCTGTTACAACTCAGTATTACAGATTTGCCCTCTCATTTCAAAATGATCAAATTTTGAAAAGGTAGATTTTGTAGGTTTTGTAAGATTTCAGGAGCCCACCAAAGAAGAAAAGCCCTCAACACCTTCCATGTGATGAAAGTTTAAGGCCTCTAATATTTGTCTTCCTCTTGTCTTATCACCCCTATCCAGAACAGGTTTACAAGACTCCTCTCTGGTTAAAATATAGCTTTTTATCATGAATAGCTGCCAGATAAAATGCTTGGAAGGATAGGGAAAAAAAAATAAAAACAGTTACTTGAAACAGTTCCTTTATATGTGGAAAGATATTGTTGCTGGATATTTTGATATGGGTTTCTCGCCTGGCAGGCGATAAATTGCTGTTTCAGCAAACTAACAGGTAGTCTTTGTTCGTCAGTCTCTGAGTCTGTCTTAATTCCAGCAGAGGTTTGCTGAGAGGTTATCTGCTCAGAGTGATTGCTAAGCATTTTCCATAATGTTCTTTTGCTTTTACATTTGCATCTTTGCTAGGTGCTGCAGCTGGGCCTCGTTGCATTGCTGAGACACCTGGTTACAAACACAACCTCAGCAGCTGGACAGACATCAGCATTTCAGGGGAGCTGCAGGGTCCCTGGTGGGAGTAGTTAGGCTGTTCTTACTAAATTCTTTATGTCAACAAAATTCTGTGAGCTACAAACAAGGAGCTGGCAAATGGGAACAATAAAAAAGGAAACAACAGCACTTAGTACTGAGACCCACAAAACATTAATTTTGTTTTCAGTTCAGCTTTTCGGAGCTCATGTGATATAATCTTTCCAGAACCATACCTAATGACCCTTGCTCCTGAATAACGCATTACCTTTTGCCCTGTAGGTAGAAGATCTAAAATCCAGACTTGCATCTCAAGAGGCAGAACTGCAACTGAGAAATCAAGATGCTGAAGCTTTGGTTGCTAAGATAGGGTTTCAGACTGAGGAAGTAAGCCAAGAAAAGGCCATTGCAGATGCAGAGGAGCAAAAGGTCAGTCTAATTCCCCCATTTAGTGCTGTTGAGCTATATTTAGCACAAAATAAACCTTTTTAGGTGAACAGTTTTGAACAACTTCCTCTCCAGGGAGCATACAGTCTAAAGAATTATTATACTTAAACGTGTAACAGCATTTCACACCATGATTACCACTTGACCTTTCTTTACATTATGCCTTTTCCCAACCTTTTAGCTGTTTTAATGAGATGAAAGAACAATAAATACTGAGCTCATTCAAGCATTTAATGGATGTGGATCTTGAGAATCAGACCTATTTGTAATACAGTAAAGGTCAGAGAGTCATCTCTGAGCACTTCAGATTTCTAAAGGCTTTGAGGCTCTACGTAAATTGAACAACTCAATTGATACAGAAGTTCATTCCAGTATCTTGCAATATTACAAGGTGCAAACCTTGAATTTTAAGATTATAATAGCATTCCTAATAATACGTGTCATCGGTGCTGAATCTTCTTCTTTTTGCTCTCAGTTCAGCCTATTAACATTAGTTATCAACATCCATGTTGGAAACATAGAGGTTTACATGTATTAATCTTCACCACAGAACCAATAGAAATGCATAATTTCATCTGGACTCTAAAATTTTCATCTACTGTTACAAGCACGTTTTTTGAAATAAATCACAAGCAGTATGGAATGCTGTAAACTGAAGTTACTCTGCTCTTAAAGTCCAAAGGGCATTCAGCTCTGGCATCTTGCTATGAAATCTGATTGTCGTGGTTTAGCCCCAGCCAGCAACTGAGCACCACGCAGCCGCCCGCTCACTCCCCCTGCCCCGATGGGATGGGGGAGAGAATCGGAGGAGTAAGAGTGAGAAACACTCCTGGGTTGAGATAAGAACAGTTTAATAATTGAAATAAAGTAAAAGAGTAATGATAATAATAACAATATAATAATAATAAGATACAAAGCAAGTGATGCACAATGCAATTGCTCACCACCCACCGACCGATACCCAGACAGTTCCTGAGCAGCGATCGCTGCTCCCTGGCCAACCCCCCCCAGTTTATATACTGAGCATGATGCCATATGGTATGGAATAGCCCTTTGGTCAGTTTGGATCAACTGTCCTGGCTGTGCCTCCTCCCAGTTTCTTGTGCACCTGGCAGAGCATGGGAAGCTGAAAAGTCCTTGACTAGCATAAGCAGTGCTGAGCAACAACTAAAAACATCAGTGTGTTACCAACATTCTTCTCCTACTAAATCCAAAACACAGCACTATGCCTGCTATTAGGAAGAAAATTAACTCTATCCCAGCTGAAACCAGGACACTGATGTACATTGTATCATTTATCAATACTGCAGAGAGAAATTTTTAATTGACTTGCAATAGTCATTAATGCCTGATTTTGAGCTATGGAAACTTCAAGTTGCCAAGAACTTTGTAAACAGTTTTCAGATACTGGTCAACAGGGAAGACTATACTGTCTGAGCAGTCAAATGGCCTTTCACTCTCTTCTGTTTTGTTTCTTAAAGACTACTTATTATTAGGTGATATTTAGTTCTCTTCTAATGACCTTGTGTCTCATCCTAATTTTATTGAGGGAAAAGTGATTTTTGACACTGACATAAATGACGACTGGATCAGCACCTTTATATTTCTCTGGATTTTGCTAATTAGGGACGTCGGCCTTTTCCTGATCCATACCTTATATAGGACTTAAAAATTACTATGAAGTCTAAAGTCCAAATAGTGCAATTAATTAAACTTGCTCATATCAGATCCAACAGCTCAACATCCTACCAATCACTTTTCAGTGGTGCTTTTTCTGTATTGGTTCTATATGCTTCTGATGAATTTGGGTGATCAAAGTACACCCTTAACACAATTCTAATTACTTCATTAAGCAACTAGGTGAAACACACAGAGTGATTATTGTGGGATAATCACATCTTTGGGTCACTTTGTTTCAGGGATGAAGTTCAGTGCATGGCACTAATGATGACCACACTCCCCTGTTCTTTGCTCTATTGCACTTCTGAAATATTTTCATTGGAAATGAAAATGTCATTTTGTGCCACGTTAATCTAAAACTATTTCATAAGGCTAATGATGGTTTCTAAATATTAATCTTCTATAATTTTTGTTACAAAAAAAAAAATCAGCAAATGAGAATAGATCTTCCAGCTATGTAATTTGTGAATACTTTTCATAATTGACTGAAATTTGTCACCCTTTAAAAAATTATTTTGGATTTCCTGTTCTATAGATTTTAAACTGGAGCTCATAAGGGTTTTTTTGACTTTTACAGCATTAAGCCAGTAAACACCTTGGAGGTATTGCCTTAGAGTGAAGCATTACTTAAAAGGTGAAGAGTGGAAGTCACGTTAGATCAGACTCATCAGGAAAAGTGGGGTCAGTCTGGATGCCCCATAAATGTGGCAGAGCTACTATACAGAGCTATATCTGTATAGTAATCAACAAGGGTCTGACTGTGAACATGACATTGCTAAGGTTTTAAAAATAGTGGGCAGTAACACTGCTGTCATTTTACTGGCTGTTTGTGCGCTCTGAACGATGCCAGCCAGAGTGGTTTACAGATGAAGATGTGTATGTCATTGCCTTTTAAAATGGGACTTACCCCTTCAAAAGAAAAAAACATGCAGAGCATGGTGTAGGTATACGGGTGATAGTGACACTAGCTGAGGATTAGGAGCAAAGATGGATCCAGACTGACCAGTTTTTTTGATTTACCTCCCTCAGCTGAAGTGTGTTCTTTATTTACATAGTATATTTGAGACACTCATGGTCTAATTGCTAAGGGCACACTGCTTCCAGCTTTTCTAACAATTTAGCCATAGATTTAGACTAGACATTAGAAAGAAGTTTTTTACAATGAGGGTGGTCAAGCACTGGAACAGGTTGCCCAGAGGGGTGGTGGAGGCCCCATCCCTGGCAACATTCAAGGTGAGGTTGGACGGGGCTCTGAGCACCCTGATCTGGTTAAAGCTGTCCCTGCTCACTGCAGGGGGGTTGGGCTAGATGTCCTCTAAAGGTCCCTTCCAACCCAAAGCATTCTATGATTCTATGATCATTGAAGATCTCTGCCCTGTAGCAGTTATTGCTGTGAAGGGGACTAAACTTCTGGAGACAGGGATGAAAAGGTCCTTCATCTCTTTGTGAGGGGAAGTAGATTTGAGAAATACTGTCCTAAGGCTTATCTGCAACCTGCTCTGTTTAATTTTTCTTCCCTTAAAATGAAATTATATTATCCCATATTTTCTTTGGGCATCAGCAAGCAAAGAGCAACTAAGCATAAGAAAAGAGAGAGGCTGAACAACAATGCAACTTGTGTGACTTAAATTAGCTATTTGTTCTAATGGAAAATAACGTGTCAAGTTAGAAGCACTATGTACTGTAAAGGTAATACTTGTTCACCTGGTTACATCCTTAAAAACTTTAACAGAAGGAACATTTGGCTGTTCTAAACTTTTCACTTTAAGTTAATTTCAGTAACATGGGTCTCAAACTATGTTAGAGAAAATATAAACCAAACCAATACTGCAACTGTATATGCAGTATTTAATTTAAAAAATATGCTGTGGCTAAGATGCAAACCAATAAATACTGGGAATTACATCCTAAAAGCTACATCACAAGAGTTGGGGGAAATATTTAACTTTATTAGTAACTTGACATTTGTAATGTAATGCATATTGATTTTTAATCTTTGTTATTTCCATGGGCAGTGTCTGTCCTGTGTAATAGATGTATGCATGGAAAGTGCCCCCAACAGTTGTAGAAACACGTTTCGTAAGGATATTAAATTCTTACAGAGGCTTGTTACTGCCAATGCATAGTGCTTGATCCAAGTATTAACATCTTGATCACTGTAATATCCTCTTTCTCTGTAATTAGACTTTGTTTAAGCAAGACCTGACAGGAAATGAGCCTGTGAGATTGAGCATGAGGTACAAGGATAAAGATGAACCAAAAATAACTAACTTCAGCCTCAGGCAATGTATCCTTAAAAATGTGTATGATAATCTTCCAAATACGTAATAGCAGATCATACAGAACACCCTCCAGGGTTACCCTACTGGATAAATTTGCACCAATGGAATCATAATCAGCTTTTAAGCAGGTAATTAAATCATTGCAAAAAGTTGTGGAGGCACTCAGATTTCACTTAAAACTGATGCTAGCTGATGGAAAGTCACTGATCTAAGCCACTGTTAAGCCAAAATAATCGTTTTGACAAATCTGCTTAGATTGGTAACTGTTTAGTTTCCAAACCTGAAATTAAGTAAGTACAGTGTTTTCATGTACGATATTTCCTTTTCTTATGTTCTCTCCCTTGTTGAGGCATATGGTTTCAGACTTGGAACTGAGGAATTAAAAGAAAAAGGCAAATTTACCAAAAGATGGAGGCTGGTTTGACAAATTTGATATATTTACCTATACCCCAGAAATGCAGTGAATGTTTTACTGGTTAGGGAAAACCCCAGTGCATCACTAGAACTGACCATTGGCTGCCTGGTATTTTCTATGGTTTTCTGAAAGGGAGCACTTTAAAGGGGAAAAATGGGGGAGTGAGGGGAAAAATGTCATGGCTCTAAAAATCTTAGTGAAAAATCTTCACTTTCTCTCCACCATACATCTCTTGTTTAGCTCCAGCTTCTGCATTTAAACACAGATCGTGAAACGTTTGCAGATTGCCTACTCAAATGGCATAAGCTATTGAGTTTCTCCCCTGTGTTCGATAACTCCCCAGAAGTAACAGACTGCCCTAATATTCCCCAGCTTTTTTGTACAGATACCTTACCTGGTCTCCTATCCTGCACTACTAAATCTCTTAGCTTTGCATCCTACAGTGTTGTATAGAGTCCTAAATACAGAAGTCCTTCTAAATTTTTGTATCTCACATGTGATCTCCAGGTTTCTGTTGGCAACCAGGAGCATTCACTATCTGATATGTCTTCACAAGCTTACAGGCTCTTTTTTTCGAAAGCATCCATACAGATAGGTGGTGTTTCACATCCATACAGACATGCTTGATCACAGTCTGGTAGACAGGTACATCTACTAGAAGGACAGTCTTTATACTAGCAATTTTTCAGCAAGAGATATTAAAAGCTTATCTAGAAGAAAAAATACATATATACATAAATGTATATTACCCTTCTTACAGCTGTACCTCTCTTTTGTGTCCTTAGATATCAAAATGGCAAAGAAAGCATTACTTGCAATATTTTGTGTGTAGTGCCCTATGCAAGAAAGAAATTGGGCATCACATAAAATCTGTTAATCCAGTACCCATTTGAAAATTGTATGAGGTTCATTATAGACTCACAAAAATGAGCAGAAAGTGTATAAAGCTGTTGCAGAGTCCTCTCACAACATTATGGTGGTAGTGTTCGCTGCCCTGAAGGAGAGGAGGCTGTGCTAAGCAATAGTTAATTAATTAACCTGAGAAGTTTAGTCTTAAAAACACTGAACTGGTCTTTGGGAGACCCATATTTCTTTCACTGTCAACCTGGTGAGCACCACCAAAATTGTGTGGAAGAGCCATATTTTCTTTAGCAAGCCAAAGGTAAAACTTTTTTTCATCAGGTTAACTGCAGGTGTATTTAACATGACAAGGGAAAAGTTGTCAAAGACAGAATCAGAGCAGACTGTGAAGAAAAGAATTTGAAAAGTGAATATTTCAAGTATAAACCATTTTTAGCAGATAAAGTATCAGTACCTGTTTCTTACTTTTCAGTTTGCAAAACTGAGCAGCGGAGGATCATGGAGAATATCCAGTTGTTACAATAACCCAGATAAAGATTCTTTGTGATACAGACATTTGTCTATAAGTATAAACAAAAATGGTTTCTGATGCACCAATCCAAAGCTATTCTGTTTCCTATTCATCTCTTTTAGTTTCAGTGTGTTTTCTCCACAGAGGGGGTAGTCAGCAGGTTTCCACCTCCTATCTCAAGCTATTGCCCTTAAAAGGGCAGATCAACATGTAGGGATGCTTCATGATTCAGAGCAGCAAGGAAGAAAGGAACTTCATATACCAAATTTTCTCTCTGGAGCAATGAGAATAAATGTGATCTAGCTACCCAGAGGTTAAATTACTGCTTTAGTAGAAATAGCAGATACAATATGAGGTCATAAGTCACTGAGAAACCTGTTAACTTCTAATGATTGTAGATAGCTGATTTGCCAGTACATCCCTCTGTCCCTGGCTCTTTATCACATTATCCTTACTACGTACAAGGCTTAACTCCTGAGAAGCTGCATGTGCTAGCAAACATATAGCATGTAAGACCTTTACTGAACTGAGCTCTGGCTGCCTCATGGAACTCCTGGAACTGCAAAACTCAGCTGTCGTTGAGGGTCTGGCCCACCAGCTCTTAGAATCATAGAACCGTAGAATGGTTTTGGTTGGAAGGTACCTTTAAAGGTCATAAAGTCCGACCCCCCTGCAATAAGCAGGAACATCTTCAACTAGATCAGGTTGCTCAGATCTTGACCTTGACCAAGATCCAACTTGACCTTGAATGTTTCCAGGGACGGGGCATCTACCTGGGAAACCTGTTCCAGTGTTTCACCATGCTTATTGTAAAAAAATGTCTTCCGTATATCTAGTCTGAATCTACTCTCTCTTACTCTAAAACCATTACCCCTTGTCCTGTCACAATAGGCCCTACTAAAAAGTCCGTTCCCATCTTTTCTATTAAGCCCCCTTTAAGTACTGAAAGGCTGCAATAAGGTCTCCCTGCAGCCTTCTTTTCTCCAGGCAGAACAACCCCAACTCTCTCAGCCTTTGCTCATAGGAGAGGTGCTCCATCCCTCTGATCATTTTTGTGGGCCTCTTCTGGACCTGTTCCAACAGGTCCATGTCTTTCCTGAACTGAGGACTCCAGAGCTGGATGCAGTACTCCAGCTGGGGTCTCACCAGAGTGGAGCAGAGGGGCAGAATCACATCTCTCAACCTGCTGGTCACCATTCTTTTTATGCAGCCCAGGATATGGTTGGCTCTCTGGGCTGTGAGCACACATTACTGGCTCATGTCCAGTTTTTTATCCACCAGTACCCCCAAGTCTTTCTCTGCAGGGCTGCTCTCAAACCCATCATCCCCCAGCCTGTATTGATACCGGGGGTTGCCCCACCCCAGGTGCAGGACCTTGCTCTTGGCCTTGTTGAACCTCATGGTGTTCACATGGGGCACATTTCTCGAGTTTGTCCAGATGGCATCGTGTCCCTTAGTTGTGTCAACTGCACCACTCTGGTGTCATCTGCAAACTTGCTGAGGGTGCACTCGATCCCACTGTCTATGTCATTGATGAAGGTATTAAACAGTACTGGTCCCAGTACAGAACCCAAGGGACACCACTTGTCACTGATCTCTATCCAGATATTGAGCCCATTGACCACTACTGTCTGGATGTGACCATCCAACCAATTCCTATCCACCGAACAGTTCACCCACCAAAGCCATATCTCTCCAGTTTAGACTGAAGGATGTTGTGGGGGACTATGTCAAAGGCCTTAAAAAGGTCCAGGTAGATGACATCCATAGCTCTTTCCTTGTCCACTGATGCAGTCACTTCATCATAGAAAGCTGCTAGGTTGCTCAGGCAAGCCTTGCCCTTAGTGAAGCCATGCTGGCTGTCTTGATTAACCTCCCTGTCCTCCATATGCCATAGCATAGCTTCTAGGAGGATCTGTTCCATAATCTTCCCAGGCACAGAGGTGAGGCCAACTTTTTTGTGGTATGGTAGTATAAGCAGATGTTAATTCTCACCATGCAAGACAGATGGAGTCTAGAGCTAAGCACAAACCTGCTTGAGTGTCAGAGCTGTAGAGGTCTGTCTTTATGCATAACATAAAATAATGGGTTTTAAAATCTGTTTGTGTATACAGACATTATACTGCAAGTGTGAGTGCTTAAGCAGCTCTGATTTGATTTACAGCCTTAGCTTTCAATATAAATCTTAAGATTCATTGTTTTAATAGGTAGCAGCAATCCAAGGAGAAGTATGTCTGAGACAGAAAGAATGTGAGGATGACCTGCTGGAAGCTGAACCTGCTCTTGTTGCTGCTACAGCAGCCTTAGATACGCTTAATAAGGTAAAGATCATACAGTTTGATGTCTGAAAAAAAAAAAAAAAAAATTGTTCACCATTCAAATAGTTCAAGGCTATTAAATGGTCATTCTAGTGCCAAGCACTATCAAATTTCTATCTTCTCTCGGCAGAATGCTCCAAAGCAACAGGTTGGCAACTGTTGTACCTGACCTTGCATTACATTTCCCATCACCCTGCTTGGCCAAGTTGCACACAGGATTGCAGAGCAAGGGAAGGGCTGTGATCATAAGTATTTTCACTACATAAAATAATTAGTAGTAGTCTTTAAAGAGCTGAGAGTTTTATACTGGTCCTGTGGTTTAGCTCCATTTGGCAGCCAAGCACCACACAGCTGCTCACTCACTCTCTCCCACGGTGGGATGGGGGAGAGAATCTGAAAGGCAAAAGTAAGAAAACTGTGAGTTGAGATAAGAACGGTTTAATAATTGAAATAAAATAATAATAATAATAAATTGTAATGAAAAGGAAAACAACGAGAGAGAGAGGAACAAAACCCAGGAAAAATAAGCGATGCAGCTGCTCACCACCCACTGACTGATGCCCAGCCAATCCCCAAGTAGCGATCGCTGCCCCCGGCCAACCCCCCCCAGTTTATATACTGAGTGTGATGTCATATGGTATGGAATAGCCCTTTGGGCAGTTTGGATCAACTCTTCTGGCTGTGCCCCTCCCAGTTTCTTGTGCACCTGGCAGAGCATGGGAAGTAGTGTAGTAGTGGAAGCACTACTTAGCAATAACTAAAACATCAGTGCATTATCAACGCTATTCTCATACTAAATCCAAAACACAGCACTTATGCCAGCTACTAGGAAGACAATTAACTCCAGCCAAAACCAGGACAACTAGTAATCAAAAAGCTTCTGTGGCACAAATCCACTTTCGTTGCACAAGTCTGTACCTGTTCCTCTGATCTTTTTTCAGGTTAATTTTACAGAACTGAAAGCCTTCACCAACCCACTAATGGCTGTAACCAATGTTACTGGTGCAGTCATGGCTTTACTGGCATATAAAGGGAAAGTGCCCAAAGACCAAAGCTGGAAAGCTGCAAAAGTCTTTATGGGAAGGGTAACAATCAATGGGACATCATGTAATATCTGAGAGGAGAGAAGAAAAGAATAGTTAAAAATAAGAGCCAGAGAAAGAGAAATTAAATCAGAACATCATTTTCATACAGTTTGAATTTAGGGGAGTAAGATATGACCCTGTGTTGTTCTCTTCTGTGTACCTTTAGTGACACACTCAAGCCACACTGAGCACCACTGGGATTTATTAATTGCAAAAATAGAAGAAAAGTCAAAGGGAAAGAATTTTGTTATATTTATGTCTGCCAAATTCCTTAAACAAATCATAAAATGTATTTGAGAGGCTGAATCCTTCAGGCATTTAGGGAAAATAATATTTTTGTTTAATATTTTGCAATAATGTTTCCAAAATAATAAGCTAGTGCAGTATTCCAGTTTTGCATGCCATAAAAGTAGGAATAAGCTTCTCATTCTCTAAAATGGAAAAGGATTGATGCACTGGAATTTCTCTTCTTGCAGGTTGATGACTTCTTACAAGCTTTAATCAACTATGATAAGGAGCATATTCCTCAGAATTGCCTGAAAGTTTTTAAGGAACATTACTTGAAAGATCGATTTCAACCCAAATTATGTTTGTACAAAATCCTTTGCAGCAGCTGGTCTCTGTGCCTGGGTCATCAATATAGTAAAATTCAATGAGGTATGTATACATATCAGCTCCTTTCTTGACCTGATGGGGGAAAATTTCTGTTATTGAAGTTTTTTATTATTTTGGTAAGCTCAGTTTAGCATTCTGGGGAGAATGTAATAGCAACCACAGGTAAAGCAGGAAGTATTCAATCATTAACAGTATGTATGCATGTATTTATTTTTAGTAGAAAGTGGTAAAAAAGACGTGGCTGTCCAGGACTTCTCAATTGTCATTATGACGCAACAGTTGGGAAATATTCTTCTCCAGATGTACACATTTCACTTGAAACGTTCATCTGAGTCTGGCTGTCTGGAATGTAAGACAGAGCTTATCACCTGTGGTTCCCTTGAGCACCTGGCAGCAGGATTCCTCCATTCATCCTAGTATTATAGCAGGTTATCATTTAATCATAAAATAGTAAAAAACTAATCAATTTTAGTTGAAATCTACTTAAGCTTAATGTCTGTCTGATTTCTACCTGTATTCTAAAACCATGAAAGAGATACATACAAATTAATTTTAGTTGGAGAGCAGAGCCATTGAGGATGTATTCAGTTCTGCTTATGATATCCTTACACAGGTTATAATTAAATCTCCTGTAGTCTTTAGGCCAACAATGAAAGAAATCTCCTCATATCTCACTATTGTACAGAAAGATGGTTCTAAAGCAAATCTATGTAATGAGAGACTACTAGGATTATCTGAAAGTCTTTCATGAGGAGTCATTTGTAATTTTATAATGAACGTGAGACCTATTTCTTGTCTAATGCATCTATGTTGTATGTCTTTTTCAAGGTGTATTGTGAGGTAGAGCCAAAGCGTTATGTGTTGGCCCAGGCAAATGCTGAATTAGCAGCAGGTACAGAAAAACTGGAAGCCATCAGGAAAAATCTTGTTGTAAGTACTGTTTGATTAATAAGCATTATTCTCTAATATCTTGAGCCCACTTAATTTTATTAGTTTTATTTATTTATTTTCTTTTTATTGATTTTATTAATTCCTAGTTCAAGTATTAAAGATATATTTTCATTAGGGATTATCACTACTTTTCCCACGAACCTACTGAAGAATACTCTGTAGTTTCGGCGGTAGCATGTGAAGATGTTTATCAGAAATGACTGAATTCCACAAAGCCATCTAGGCATATTATAACCAATAGATTAGTAAAATGAAATAACAGTTGATATAAATAACTGGCTGCGATTTTTACAAAGAATATATGCTAAATGTTTATATGAGTAATGACCTATTGGAATATAGGAATAACTTCCACAAAGGCTTTGGAAGCTCATGCTCATCTGTGTTTATGTTTGTCATTAAATATATCATAAAAAAAGACATCAAATCTCCTTTGATTTCTTGAAAGACCTCCAAATGTATATACACATGCATGCACACGTGCACATGGAAGTGGATACTTCGATTACAGTCTTTTACTGACAAATGTTTTTTGAGTTAATGTTTGAATCGAAGACCACCAAGTATCTGTTGAACTTCTGAGAGGGATTATTTGTTGTTTATTAAGTACTCATTTAATGGAGCAACTGCAATGCAAAGCGCTCTTGAAACAAAGACACCCTGTGGGATCTTGAGAGATGGTGGGTGGAAGGAGTTTCTCTGCTGCAAGTTAATTACCCTGACTTAGCAAAGAAGGCTTTAAATGGTTCAGAAGACGCAGCATTAATTTGGTTTAGAAGGCTTTGACTTGGCTTAGGACTTTTTTTGTTGGTAATATTTAGATCTGAAATCTCACAACTTAAGATATCGAGCAATAAATGAAGGCTGAACAAATATGTAATGTGGGGATTATTCTCACTGTTTTTTCTTAAATTATCAAATTAAGAGAAAGGGCAAGATTCACTTTTACTGAAACTCTCAGAAATCTGATGGACACATCATTAGAAGCCATTGATTGTTTTCCCAGGACTGGCAACTAGAAGGAAAAAAAATTGCAAATCAGCATGCACCAGAGCTTCAAACAATCTAGGAACCTTAGAAGGAAGTTTAAGTTTCCAGAATTATAACAAGTTGGAGATGTGACACCCACTTTATAAAATGTTCATCTAAGAAGTTTCAACTATAGAAAATTGTATGGATGAGAGAGAAATTTTCTCTGATCATTAGTGCCCAGTTTCCTACCCATGAAATGTTAGAGGATGATAAGAGGCTGAGTTTATTAGTACAGTTCAGCAGGTGGAATGAGCTCTGCAGACTGGTGGGTACAGAACAGGATCCTTTCCTGTCTTTGCATTTTTGCTTTTTTAACGGAATTGACACTCATTAATTCCATGAAATCCACCTCTTTGCTTGGCTTTGGTTTAACCATAGTTACAGCTGGCATTTCACAGAGCCTTCGCTTAGCTTTCTGGGCTCAGGGTTTTTTTCCATCTAAACGCACACAACATTGTCAACAGTGAATATCTTAGTCTGCGGATCTTCATCCCTATTCAATAATCCTGAACTGCACTGTTCAATCTTACATTTAAAATCAGCTTGAATTCCTCAGCTGGAAACTTGTATCAATCCACATGTTAAAGGACATGATGTTCAACATGATGTCCCACGGGGAGGACTGTTATGTACAGCAGTAGCATTAACCAGGGTCAGCTGATGAAAAAGTGCAAATTCGGAGTGAAACATTGACTTTTTGCTGGTATCCATTTTTAGAGTTAGAATGAAGTGCTATATAAATATTCACCAGTTGTCTTCCACTTTTCCAGAGAGTTTTACATCTAGCAAAATTGTATCAGCTCCATTTTTCCAATCATGGTAACTTCTCTATCTGCTTCATTTAATGTTTGCATTCAGTATTTTGTAACATGCACCCATGCCCTGTGCAACCTTTTCCAGCTGGCTCATGTCACAACTTTTAAAGGTATGATTCACTGTGTAAAGGAGTCTGTAAAATGGGTATAAAGAGAAGGCTAACTTGTATTTCTTCTGGAAAAAAATGAGCAATGCAGGCACTTCTCGGTGACAAGTGCCTGGTTTTTGTTTACCTTAGCTGCTGATAACCCTCTGTACCCCATCAGCCTGTAGAAAGCTCTCATTCCTTATTTCAGTGGTATGCATCCATAGTCCATAAAAACAAGAAGTCCTCTAATGTTGAAGCATGGGCATTCTCAATAGGTGGACATTCTTCTATATCTCTATCTGGGCTGCCTGCTGACTGGATCCAGTTTGTGGGAATTTTTCACCTCACGCCACCACCTCTTCTTCAGGAGTAGTAGAAGCATTGTGCAGCACTATCAGTCATCCTCTGAAGAGCCAAATTTCTTTTAGGCTTGCACAAGGCCAGTATGTACAGCCCACAAAAGAAGGTATTCCACCAGTGCAAATTCATCTGAATCTGCATGAATCAAGCAGTACAGAAGAGAGAGCTATTTTGTATATCATTTATGAATGCTAGCCTTTAGTAGTCCTCTTCATTCTGGAGTTAAACAAAATCAGTAAGAGCAATGAAGCAGTTACTCTCCTATCTAGTCTCTTTTAAATGCCTTTCAAGTGGCATTAGAATTTTTCTTATCATTAGTCAAGCATCAATCCACACATTCAGTTGCCCCCTATCCTTCAGTTAATTTCTTGCCCTTTTCCCTTCTGGTCATTTATTTGCCTGTCTCTTACCCATCTTCCTCTATCCAATAAATAGATTTGAAGGCATGGTATCAGTTGTTAGTGATCTCTGCTCCTGCATTCACGGATGTTCTGTACTCCCTGACTCATAATTCAGCTTCTTTCTGTTGGCAAAAAGAGAGAGAAGGAGGGTTGTACATATTTTTTTGTATGGAAGTTTTTGCGGCCAGCAATTTTCAGTAGTGATAATAGGTGCAGCTGTTAGTAATCAATAATATGTCTCAGCCTAGACAGCACAGTTAAACTAACCTTCTTTCACTTCTCGTAGCTTCCAGAATATATCTTTGAATGAGAAATTAAATTCTTACCAAACATAGAATCGTAGAATCTTTTAGGTTGGAAAAGGCCTTGAAGATCATCAAGTCCAACTGTTAACCTAGCACTGCCAAGTCCACCACTGAACCATGTCCCTAAGTGCCACATCTACACATCTTTTAAATACCTCCAGGGATGTCAACTCAACCACCTCTCTGGGCAGCCTGGGTTGGAACCCTTGACATCCCTTTCAGCAAAGACATTTTTCCTAGCATCCAATCTAAACCTCCCCTGGTGCAACTTGAGGCCATTTCCTCTTGTCCTATTGATAGTTACTTGAGAAAAGAGACCGACACCCACCTCACTACAACCTCCTTTCAAGTAGTTGTAGCGAGTGATAAGGTCTCCCCTGAGCCTCCTTTTCTCTAGGCATATTGTAATGAATATTGTCACAGTAATTTCTTTAATGTCAAATATATGCAGACTGGTACTAATACTAATGCAGTACGTAATTTTAAACATTTACAGTGTCTTAAAGATGATAAAAAAATACTCTGTGGATGGTGATGCCTACTGATCCTTTCTTACATGCTAAAGTTTTAATTTACAAAGACATACACTTCTCCATCCAGTCAAACAATTGCTATACATTTACAGTGAATGGAAAGAAGAGTGGGTTAGGAAATAGAAAAAAGGATTGTTTCTTCACAAATGAAATTATTTTTTAAGCATTTTGAGTGAAATGAAATCAGATTTCCATCCTTAAAGAGACTACTGTTATCTGCTAAAAATATTTGTGAAAATTATGATTTTACGTTCACATATATATTACAATAAGTATGACTATTAGATGCAAAAAAAAAAAAAAAAAAAAAAAGAGAGAAGGAAAACCAGTATGTTTATTAGTGTTAAGGCTAAAATGTTGGGCCAAGTTCATCCTTTTGGAGAGGATGGTACAATTTGTATTATTTATCATTGCAATCATTACTATTAACGTGCAAGAACACTTAAATACAGTGAAAATACACTCTGAAAAGGATTATACAAGGGCACAGTCCAGCAGGCTTGCTGTGGAGAGTATCGGCGCTCTGCTGTGGTTTGAGGAGCATAGTTCCCTGGCAGTAACTTCCTCAATAACAAGCATTTTTCAAACATGTGAATTATCCCATAGATTTTAGAGTATTGGGGTATAAAATGCAATATGGAATCCTGCTGTTGCTAGACTTATACTTCATTTATGTTACATCCTATGAAAGAACGACAAAAGGGAATGGTGTGTTTTGTAGTGACACCTTTCCTATTCAAAAGTCATGAGGTAGGAAGTGCTCTGATAAAGGAGACTATTATGTACCAAAAAAACCCCAAAGAGGAGATGGGGCATTCCTTACTATTTATATCACTGCAGAAGAATGTTCTTGCAGTCTTTACTACCTGAGCCTTTGATGGATGAGTGTACCTTAACTCTGGTCAGGTCTATGTTATAATGCAGGCAAACTTGAGATACCTAGAAATAAGTCTCTCTTGAAAAAAAGAGAGCATAGAGAACTGGTTTTGTATTCATTCTTCTTATGTTTTGCATGCTAGACTGATGGAATTTTACTTGCAGCCCATCTCTGTGAGATGCCCTTATTGAGCAGAAGTCCTCGTTAGTCTCTCAGTTTAAGATCCATCACCATTAAAATGTGGGCTGGCTGCCTTGTTATCCCTAAGAAATCAAGCCAACCTTCTTTATCAAGCTCTAAGTTGTAATTTAATTTTTCCCCATTTGCCAATTAATTTCTTATTTTTAATTTATATATTATTTTGAAATTTTCTGATTGCACACTACCAATTCAAGCACTAAACTTGGCAGATGAGGTCTAACTCTTATTCTGCAAAACCACAGAGCTTTCATGGAGGTATGCAGTCCTTGCTCCTGTTACGGTTCTTCCATTAAACCTGGGATGGCAAAATTTTGTTCTAAAGTGGAGTTCACTGTTAGTTCTGTAGTTATTCTAAAGAAACAATACTGTTTCAGGCAACTTGACTGCCGCAGCCTCTGTTGTCTTGCCTTGCCTTTTCTTTTTTCAAAATGTTCTTTCATGCCCTGTTCTTGTATTCAACTTTTGCCTCACCTGATTACTTATAAAAATAGTACTCTTCAAGGTTATTTCTTAGCTTTTATCACTCAGCTATCTGACTTTTCTAACACCTTTCTTTTCATTAGGTCTCCTTCGTTTGCTGAGCTGGAAAGGATTCTCTTTTTTTTCCTGATAGAGTAGGAAAGAATGTAAGTGTTTATCTTCCTGATGAAAGGGAAAAGTGAGATAAACACATTGTGGGTGGTTTTCCTCTTTTTGGTTCTTTGATGAACAAATGCAGTAGTTTGGAGTTTTTATTTTTACAACCAGAAGAAACTTGTCATTTCTTTCCCCCCTGTTTTGTTGACTAACTATTCTTGACTGATTCTTACCGTATTTCTTAGACTTTTTTTCAGAAAGACAGGGTGTTGTACCTTCAACAACGATAACAAGACAGCTCCTCAGCCAAGCATCTGTCAGCTGTTTTTTAGTTAAGTAAGCATTAACAGAAACAATTTTACATTTACATTATTTCATCTAAAAATCCCATGTTGTACTAGCTGTTCAGTTAAAAGAATCTGGAGAAAATGCTGCAGCTCAGCAAATTACTAGTTATATGGCAGGAGTGATAGAGAATGAAGAAAATAAAGGGTCTGAGCCATCTCGGAGAGAATTTCCAGGGGCTCACTGGTGATGGGCAGTGGCTGCTACTGAGTTGAGGTACATTTGGTATGAAATCCCTGAAAGCAGAGGGAGGGCATGTTGCTGCCTGTTGAGCAGAATGTATAAAAGTTAAAGATTTTTGGTGAAGGCGTGGATTGGCATGCAGGAGATCTTCTTGTTTTCTACCACTGGAGAAACCATCCTATCTGCCCAAGAGCAAGTTGCTGGATCTTCTTATGCCACCAGGCTCATATACTAAATAAACATAATAATTCTTTTCTTGCAATTTTTTTTAATTTTTTTTTTTATTTCTGGCACTTTTTTAAAGGCTCTGGAATGCAGGATATTTGTTACTGAATCTAGCACAATAAACTTGCAGTTTTGTCTGGCACCTCTAGATTCTACTGCACTACAGGCCATTGTCATCATGCACAAACATTTATCTTCCTGTTATTACCTCCAAGCACCTGATCTCCACCATTTAAATAGATATTTAAATATCTATTCTAATGATGGTTTTGTTTCAAATTGTTGTTAGCGTACTCACATTGTGCCAGGAGCTGTAGAAAAAACAGAGTACAACAAAACCTTTCCTCTAAAGTTTGTATCCTTCAGGTACTGTTTACAATTATTGTCATTAAAATACATTATATAAAATAAAATTAAGTAAAATAAAAAGAAAACACCACCAAAAAAAACCCAGCAGACCTTAAACTGTGTAATATTTACCTATCCCTTTTCTGAATAGGTTCTGGATAGCAATCTGTCTAAGCTCACAGCTTCACTCGAGAAAGCAGTTGCAGAGAAAGTCCAATGTCAAGATGATGTGAATTGAACAAACAAAACTATTGAGCTGGCCAACAGGCTGGTCAAGGGACTTGAGGTAAGAAGATTTTGCCTGAATGTTCTTGCTAGTGTGACTTTTGAAATATTTGAAATGTTTTGTTGAGCATGAGGTTAAACTTTAAATTTTTGAGGATAGTGGGGGGGAAAAAAGGCTGGGGGTGGGTGGGAAGGTGCAAGATGACCCTTATTAGAAATCATTTAAATGGGGGGGGTGGGGGGGAACAAACCACAAATAAAGCCATAATAAAATCTTGAGAAGTAAAAGTGTGCTGCACCACAACTGCATTTCCTAAACATCATGTATTTCTGAGTAACTGATATTGGCATGATTGCTAGAGAGAAATCTTGATAACTAAGTCACCACATTTATACACAACTGTGAACGCATTGTGACAGGCTGGGCAGCCTCTAGTTAATGAGCAGAAAGACTGAATAATCCTTGAGGTTAGGATGGAGTCACCCTGCCTCTGCTCTCGTTGCACTTTAGATTATAAATAAGTGGAAGGCACCAATCAGATATTTGCAGTTGTTTTTTTCCTTTTGCAGAAACTATTAATTTTTAAGTAAGAATGAAATGTATTTATGTTAAAATTTTATATATTTCAGTTTGGTTATTACCTTTACATCACTAAAGCTAACACATGCCTATTTAACGGTCAGTAACCACTCCAGTCAACCCGTTTTGCTGTGCAGTTGCTCCTAAGCCTTTACAGAAGTCGTGCCGTCTCAATTCATCACCTAGAATTTTAACCATTCCTTTTTGACAAGTAAGCATAAATAACAGGAAATAAAAAGTACAAAGAATATTTACACTACTACATGAGTTCCCAAGGCCCTCAGAATAAATATTTTAGGATGGATTTCATAAAATCTGTGACCTTGTTTTCTAAGATCACAGAGTGAATACTTTTGTTTCTGCACATCTCTCAGCAGAAGCTGGCAATCAAGAAGATTAAATCAGTTTAGAAAAAAATTAATGTAAGAGTATAGGACTAATCAAAAACCCTCAGTGCAATTAGAACAGATCCATTTTTTAATAGCCAATTCTGAAATGAATATGCCTAGAAATATAAAATGTGTAAATAATCTTTACTTTAACACAGAAGTCACTGCTACTATCTGCATATCAAAACTTTTGTTTGCCCCAAGATGCCTAAGACAGTCACAGCCTGACCCTGCAGACCCCCAAAGCCTTTGGAAGCTCTATGGCAGGCAGTGGCCTTTGCCCATAGGTAGTCTCCAAGTCTTGGATTTGAAGGTTTCTACATAGTTAAAAATTTTTCTCCAAGATTTGAGTTTTTATTAGTGATCTTATTGTGTAAGTTAAGGGGGAAAATATTTAAAAGGATTAATTGAGAATGTCAAGTCTTTTCCTCTGAGAATAAATTCTTTTTGACTAGAACAGGAGACAGTTAACTTCTGAAAAGCATCAAGACTGATGATTTTGTCTATATAGCATTGACCTGGAAGCTCAACCATTCAGACTAATAAATCAGGCAATTTATATTTAATCATTAACTAACTCCCGAGCTGAACAGCTGTTCAAAATTAGAAATGGGTCACCCCGGCCAGGATGACATTACAGGCAATCTATAATGCATTAGAATAAAATTATAGTGATTTTTAACTGTCTGGAAATTTATTACACTGCATGTTCCAACTCTTAAACCCTTGTTAGCCAATGTCACTAGTGATTTATGGTGCTTGGGTGGTATGGTAAAATTACTGAAGATTTAAATAGACAATCATTCTATGTTTAGTAAATCTTCAAATTTCAAAGCTATTTTGGAGAATGAGGTGGGTGCTCTTTATAGTTTATGACTTACCAGTCAGTGACAACAAGAAGAGAGAATGGATAAATCAAAAAAGCCCTCTTATAAATTAATGGATTTATTGTCTTGTTGCCTTCAGTTAATGGTTTAAAGAAGAATCCAATGACTTCTGCAGGGAAAAAATGGATGTCTAAAATACTTCAAAACAAAACTGCTGCTTTACAAAGATTGCTGTTAGAGTTTTCAACAGGAATAGTCCTTGTCATTTGTTGGGCATCTCTTATGAATGTAACTGGGGTTTAGGAGGCCTTCGCACACTGATTTCCTGTTACACTGTGAAACATTTAAATGTTAACTCTTTTAAGCACAGTACTTTGATTAAAGATACTTCCATTTTTCTTAGTGGATATTTTATATGCCTATTTTATAACAAAAGAGTTTGAGTCTTCTGTTATCATAGAATTCTGTGTCTGTCTTTGCAGGATAGGATGTTTAAACATTTCATTAAATATTTCTGATTTTTCTGAAAAATACAGATGGAAAATACTTAATGAATATCAATTTTAACAATTATTTTGTTACTTTGGTTTTGTACCCATAGAAATTTATTTTTAAAATGAGAGTGAGTCGTTATTTAAGATTTTTTTAATACATTTTTAAAGCTTTCAAGAATGGGCACTTCTAAGAGTATTCTTTTAAGCTCTCAAGCAGCTGCCACCAGCAAAATGCAAGCATTTTACATGAAATTATATGAAGTATGGAGGATAATTTCTATTCAGTGATTTTCATTGATTTTGATTACATCATGTAAAGGGCTGGAAAAATATGTTTTGATTACTGTCATTGCTCTGAAAAATAAATGTCTGTAAAGACAGTGAGTAAAGGACAGTCCTTATAAGTTGTTCAGAACTGTGCTTTCCTTCTTTCATGCTGGCCTTTTCTTTGCTTCAGTCCCTCTGCTCACTGGAGAACGGTTTCCTGAAGTTTCCCTAATGCAAGTGAGCAAACCGTGAAACAACTTTTATTTTATCCTGAGTATTTCAAACAGTACAAACCAGGAAGAAAGGTTATGGCAGTCTATTCCATTTTTATGTCAAGAATTTCTTCAGTTTGAAGATGACTCTAATGGATGACCAATTTTTACCTTCCTTTCCATGCTGAAACTATTTAGGCATACATTCATGCATATGTTCATTCCTTTGCTGGGAAGTGTATACACAAAACAATAAAAATATAATGTGCTAAATACTGCTAGTTTGGTTTTAATACCATGTCATAAATTCTGGTTGAAAAGGAGGTGATGATTTGATCCATACCTTAAACATTAACTTTCTTTAAAGAAGGCACTTTCATTTCTCTGAAATTCTTTAGCCACCATTTCAACATGTTAAATAGATGGTGGGCTGTCTTTACAACATAACTGGAATAAAATAACAGCTTTCCACATAGTTACTAATAAGAAATCATCAATATCTGAGACCATTCCTGACTATTCATCCAAAACATCTCAGGGTAAGCGTAGTTAAGATGAACTTTGCAAAGTGCACAAGGGATTCCAGAAACCGTGGCTTTCTGTGGGGGAAAAAAAAGATATGAAGAAAACCATTTCTAGAGTTAAACTTTGACAGAATCATTGAAGCTGGAAGGAACCTTCTGAGATCATCTAGTCCACCCCCCCTGCTCAAACTGGGTTGGTTAGACCAGAGTGCCCAGGACCATGTCCAGTCAGGTTTCGAATATCTCTCAGGAAGGAAACTCCACAACCTCTCTGGGCAACCTGTGTGTTTGACCACCCTGGTCTTTCCTCCTATCAAAATTCCAGATCGTTACAGCTCTTAACTCAGCAAAGCTTCCTGCAGCTAGTAGGTAAAACAAGCCAGATATATAAGAGGAAAAAAACCTGCAACTCTTCTGCCTTGCCCCTTCCCTTGGAATAAAGTGTGAGAAAAAAGTAGAAGTCACATCTTTATTCAGGTTGAAACAGCTTTTTCTCCTTTCTTCATTTTTTTTTTTCTTCTAATATTCTTATTTCCTCACCTTTTCTCAATCTTGCTGGAAATGAATGCACCTTGCACAAGGCACTGCTGCCGTATTGTACTTGTACCTGTAGCCAGATGCTGCCAGTATTGCTGTGTGTCTGCCATACTGTATCTGGTCTACGCAAAAGCACCATTACTGAAAAAAATCAGAAAAGGAAAGGACATGGAATATTTGATGAAGAGCTCCATTCTGGTTTTTTTGGATTCAAAGGCTTTGAATCACCACCAGAAATTATGGATTGTTTCCAGCCTTGCTGTCTTCGGAAGTGTATCTCTTGCTGACAGAGTACCTTTCCTGTCGTGCTTTGGCATGTTTCTGCTTTTTAATGTGGAGACTAAACCCTCTGCTGTTTCAAAGTTGTTGGGGAGACAACATTTTCTAATCTTGCTTTGCAGTCTGAAAACATGCGTTGGAGCCAGTCTGTTGAAAACCTCAAAGCACAAAAGAAAACTTTATGCGGTGACATCTTATTAACAGCAGCATTTGTGTCTTTCTTTGGACCCTTCACAAAACAGTATTGCCAGGAACTGATGGAACATTTCTGGATTCCTTTTCTAAAGTCACAGAAGGTAAAAATTGCTGTGCAAAACAGCAGTCTCCAGTTGAAGGGTCTGGTTTGTTAAAGTTGTCTTTCAAAAATTTGAAGTACAGATCTGTAAAAGTGGCTATAAAATACTCTTGGCAGGTATTTGTTTTCCAGTATATATATGTGTGTGTGTGCGTGTGTACACACACACACACACATATATATATACTTTCCTCAGGTTACAGGTACATTTTGAGGGGAATGGGAGAGAGAGGTTAAGTTCTTTTTGGCAAAGGAAAATTCCTTCCATTTCCAATTCTCAATGCCAAATTCTGTCCTTTGTGACACCTGTGTAACAGCAAATATTATAAATAGTGATACAGCTGTATGGAGAGTCCTGTTCTGCTTAGCTTTTCAGCTCCAGGAAGAACATGTGGTTATGACAATCCCCATTCCTCTGTACACAGAGGAAACCGTGATAGTACTCAATAAATGTGTAGAGTCTCTGACACTTGGAGTTGTGTCTGCAAAGCTTTCTCCATCCTTCCTTGTGAAGCTTTGGACTGTTCCTTTTTTCCTCACTGCTGCAAATGCTCCTCACCTCTTCCTACTTGTTTCCTATTTCTCATGTGCCACAAATCACAGCATTCTGTCATGATTAATGTGGTTTATTCTCTGAAATACATGACGTGCAGAACTCTTACCCCATTTCAAATCTCAAAGCTAAGGCACAGTGGGCAAGCCGAGTTGCCTGAGGACACTCTGGAAATACAGTTATAGCCAAATCCAAGCTTCCCAAGGTCAGCACTCAGACCTGTGAGGGCATCTTTTTGTAGATATTTGCGTTGTGCGAGAGTTTAACAATCACTAATTTGTGTGGAGCTTTGTTTTGCCTGGAACATCTCCCTGTCCTTTTCCACCAAATACTTGTCTGCAGAAAAAGTTCTTTCTCAAAAACCTCCTCCTACCTTGCAGCCTAATGCTGATAGGTAGTAAAAATTACCCCTGTATATTTGTTTTCAATAGTGGCCCCCTGGAAATAAATGTCATTCTTAAATCTTGTAAGAATCCTCTGAAATGTATTGAACATTTTTATAAATAAAAATAATCCATACTGTAACTTTTTACTTTTTAAGATGCTTTCACTGAACAGCAGTGAGATAAAATACCTCATTTCAGTATTGATTGTTTTCCTGCAAGTGGGGAAGAGTGGAAAAGAGGAGAGAAATGCACTTGGGAAGTGATGTTAAAAATAGATGTTTATTAATAGACCTCTTTAGAAGGAACAACAAGTAGTTCTATGCCATGAAGTATCAGGTTTGTGCAGATACAGGCACAATAGATGTATCTATATATTAAAGTATTTTTCTTGTGTGAAAATTTGTATTAGAAACCCTGATAATACACCAATGCTAATGTTTTCCACAAGGAAGTATTTCAGCTCATGGAAATTATTGCATTGCTTGCCTTACAGTCCAGAGATAAAACAAATCATATTTTCAGTCTTCTGGTATATTTAGATAAATGTGTTACACACGGGAGATAAATTCATCTCTTGCTTGCTTGCAGAGGGGAGTGTGTGCCTGTTGGTCCTTTTGTGCTTGTATTTTCAGCAAGTTCATGAAAAGTTAGGTCTATTTTGGGCTCTGTGACTAGAATCAGGGGTTAGACAATTTTAAGGTGGTATGTATTTCATAATAATATGGTAACTATGACATTGTGCCACAGAAACTGCACTAGAGGTATGGTGCAATTCTTATTGATCCTAATAATCATGCAGATTTGGCTCAACTTAAATATATGTAATGATTTTCTTTATAAATAACCACCAGATTTACATGCTTTTTTATTTCAATGTGCACTTTTAAAAGAATCTCCAGTCTACAAGCCAGCACTAAGGACCATACATGTCTAGGGAGGAGGAAAATTTTGATGGAAGAGTTTTTAAAACACTTCTGAATGGGGGAGAAGGTAGTTGAGGCCAAATACTGGTGACGCTGTGCTTTCCTTTAATTTATGGGTTTAAAATTCAATCCGGAAATCACAAATAAGGAAGCCTGGGATAACATTGTGAAGGAATTGTTGGGGGGTTGCCCTTTGCTTCAGTAAGGAAAAATTTAATTCCTGGCATCCAGTATAGATCTTCTTTTATGCTTTCACTAGCCACCTTTTTTTTCCAAATAACTTACTCTCTCTTACTCTGTTGTGTTGCATTAGGCATGTCCCTTCCCACCCATACCCATTTGGTAAGCACTGATTTCAGATGTTCCATTTCTTTTTGTTTTCATCTCCTTGTAAATGCCTGCGACAGGATAGTATGCAGCAAGCATGGCTGGCTGACGGCTGCTCTAGTGTACGTGGATGTTGTGGTTTAGCCTCAGCCAGCAACTGAGCACCACGCAGCTGCTCGCTCACTCCCCCTGCCCCGGTGGGATGGGAGAGAGAATCGGAGGAGTAAGAGTGAGAAACACGCCTGGGTTGAGATAAGAACAGTTTAACAATTGAAATAAAATAAAGTAAAATAATAATAATAACAATATAATAATAATAGTAATAATAATATACAAAGCAAGTGATGCACAATGCAATTGCTCACCACCCGCCGACTGATACCCAGACAGTTCCCGAGCAGCGATCGCTGCCCCCCGGCCAACCCCCCCAGTTTATATACTGAGCATGACGTCATATGGTATGGAATAGCCCTTTGGTCAGTTTGGATCAACTCTTCTGGCTGTGCCCCCTCCCAGTTTCTTGTGCACCTGGCAGAGCATGGGAAGCTGAAAAAGTCCTTGACTAGCATAAGCAGTACTTAGCAACAACTAAAACCATCAGTGTGTTATCAACATTCTTCTCCTACTAAATCCAAAACACAGCACTATGCCTACTAGGAAGAAAATCAACTCTGTTCCAGCTGAAACCAGGACAGTGGGGATCGCAGCTTCCTTCTTAGCAAATGGGCGCTCACTCAAGAGCATTGCCGCAGCTGGTGCCACGCAGGGACCTCCAAGGCTGCCTCTGCCCCTGGAGATGGTCCTGTTCTCTAGCTCTTGACCTTGTTAACATATGGCTGAACTAGACTAATAAGATACCATGGGAATCCTGGTTTTGTAATTTTTTTGTAGATAAATACTGATTTATGTTTCATAAATACCTGCTCAAGAGCGTAGATGAGCATTGAATTTGCAATATCAGAATCCATATACACTGAAATTTATAATATATGGTGCTTTTTTAACTTTATCGAGCTATAAATATATTTTATAAAGTAAATGTCTTAAACAGATGTTTTTAAAAATCCGTGATAAGTATAATAAGCTGCTTCTCATCACATTTCCTAGAATAATCTTTTGCATCTGAGACTCCACAGGGATCCTCCTTACTTTTCTGCCTAGAAAGCCTTAATTTATATCAGCCCAGTTATCTTGTGCATTGCACTGAGTCATGTCTTGCTGCTTGGTAACCTTGCTGCTGGATGATTATATTCCACTCTGATTCAAAGGTTCCTATTCCTGTGACGGAGGGCCTGGACCCGATTGCCATGTTGACGGATGATGCTACACTTGCGGTATGGAGTAACAAGGGACTGCCCGGTGATAGGATGTCAGCAGAAAATGCCACTATTCTAACAAACTGCGAGCGCTGGCCTCTGATAATAGATCCGCAGCAACAGGGAATTAAATGGATAAAGAATAAATATGGAGCTGACCTTAATGTCGTACATCTAGGACAGAAAGGGTATGTGCATGCTGAAGAATTGGCTTTCATGTTTACTGCCCTGAAGTTCCCCTAATTTTTGTAAGGGATTGGTGTTTGTTGGAATGCACTTACTTGAAGACTTGCGATATTACATCACTGCTGCTTATTTATCCATAGCATCATTTTCTATTTGAAATGGTGCTTGAAAGAGGGCCTTTTATATGCTATTTTCAAGTGTTGAGGAGGAAATGAAGTGGAAGTTGAGGTGCGCTTCTTGTGAGGGGCAAATCGTTTTTTCAATAGATAATGTTCAAATCCTGATGATATGACATTGCTTATACTGTAGAGTTTAGTCAGCACGTGCACCTTACAGAGAGAAAAATTCAATCCAGTGTATCGCATTCAAGGCAAAAGCCAATTATAAAGTCTTTTGCTGATAAACACGTTTTTATTTCTCATTACTATTACTGAATTATATGTAAGATAATAGCACTTGCATGTAATTGATCTGTTTGTATCTTTTCTCATGTTTACTTTGATTTAGGGAGACAACTAGGTAAGATTTAACTGCTCCATTTCAAAAGGCTATCTGAGTTTATTTTACTGAATTCCAGATACAACACACAATTACACAGCACAGTAAATGGTCATAGTAATGCCTCATTTTTAAATGAAGTGTTAAATTTATTTATCTGACTGTTTATGTGGTCTGCTCCTCTGAACAAACTCTTTTCCCTCACCCACCCTTATTTTTTTTAAATTCTTTTTCCGACCCTCACAAATAATTGCGATTTTCATTTGTACCCTGCAGTACTCTTCTGCATAAAGCTATATTGTCTGCTTACTTATCCTTCCACAGTTAACTACTCTCTTCTCAGTGTTTCAACTCTGTTGAAACAGAGTTCTTCCAAGTCATTCAGATGCAATGCCTTCAAGAAAGTATTTGTAGCGTAGATGAGGATACACCAAAAGCTACAACACAAAAACATATAATTAAAAAAAAACCCAAAAGCCAAATGATATATGTGCCCCCCAACTTCTCTATGTCAAAACCAATGTCTTCAGTGTGGGACTATATCCTCATAGTTGCTTATAAGAAAAGCCCCAGCAATATATTTTTTTTGTTTGTTTAATATGAGGATTAGCAAGAGCATAGGTGTAAAGATGTTGAACTCAAAACTGTCAAGCTCTTAACCACTGGGAAATTCTTTGTGAACAGTTTTGCATGGTTTAACCATGCTCTTTTAGAAAAAACTTCTCCAAATCTATTATATAAAAGAAATCTTTCTATGACCAGCATTTATCTAATATTGGAGGGTTTGGTTTTTTTATTTTTCATGTTAAGTTTTCTGAAGATCATTGAAAGAGCTTTGGCTTCTGGAGAGACTGTAGTCATCGAAAACATGGGTGAATCTATTGATCCTGTACTTAATCCCCTGCTTGGAAGACACACAGTTAAAAAGGGAAAGTAAGTACACTTGAGTAATCAGAATTTTTCCATGATAACATGGATAACTGGATAACTGCTTTGATTGCCACATTTTTCTTACTAATTTCTTCTATTTCTTTTTAAAATGCAATGGCTAAAAACTGGTGATGAGTGGATGTTAAAATGTTAGTATCTGCATCTGACAAGCTAACAAAATTCTTTTCTCAATTCACAAATTGGACTCGAAATACAATATAGACACGTGTGTGAGTTTCTCAATCTAAAGTGAAAATCTTTACTACTTTTACTTCAAAAAAGGAACAAAACAAGCAGGAGCATATATTATAATTTGGCTCAAAAGAAAAGAAAATATTTCGTTTCCATGATAGGCATCTATAGCAAAAGGGAAAGCATTAGACATGACAGGCTAGATTTGGATTTAGCAATATAGGGATTTCCAGCTGCAATATACCATAAGAAAACCATGCCTCCACTTTGCAGTGTGACACCATAACTGTTTGTTGGGCCACCCCATGAAACAAATCAATCAACTGGCTTAAAAAGGGGAAAAAAAAAAGAAAAAAGGTAAGACTAATGAGGAAAAACTGATATGCTACAACACAGGGCAGAGATGAGCAAGCCAGAGCTGGGGACTTTACATTGGTATTGCATCTACATGGAGTGCATCAAACTAGTCCAGCTGATAGTGCTCACAAATCCATCGAGGCAGACATAGTGGTGGTCGTGTTCTCTCTTCAGTTTTACCCAGAAACCTAGTCTGCTAGCACCAAAATTCACATTTCTCAAATACCCAAGTATAGGGAATGTCCCAGTGGAAGGACTACAGTTCTGACAGCCGTGTGAGCTCCACCCCAGAGGTCTGTAGCTGGGCATTCAAGTGGGAGATTCAAATTTGAATTGGGTAACACAAGGCTGATGTCTTCCTTGTGTCTTCCCTGTTCTGACACTGCTGTGGCAGGAGTGGTGGATGGTACAAGGGAGGGAAACCTCATGTTCTGACCTTTTGGGGGGGATGTCTGTGAATCTCATTTTCCATTCCCATTCTCCTTTTTTCCCTAGATGTTGAAAATTTGTTGTCAAATTTAGAAAATATCATCAAAAATATTTCCTAAGATCTAATTAAGATACCTTTAGATACATGTTTTCAAGATGGTAATAGGAAAAGTAAGGGAGCTTGTACTCAAGTCCTTGGTGCAAGAGAAATTCAGTCTGTAATGTCTTCCATCACTATTCATGAAAACTTCCAATGTGCTTGTTGAGTCTTCAAGGCAGCTGTTACCTAAAGAATAATATTGATTTGTGGTTGCATGAGAGTAAACTTGGTAAACCTCATTAAATGTTTCATCTGATGAACTGAAATATTATGTTATTGTCTCTGCTCAAATGTGAATTTATTTTTAAGCCTGAAAGTGTTCCTCTCTTTTATTCCTGTTTTCATACAACACCTCAACACGCTAGATCTTTCATGTTGAAGAATATGATGTTTATTCTGATAGAAAGCCAATGATACCCATTAAGCATTTCTAGATGGGTCTCAAATGTTACTCAAAGTATTTAGAGCACTTGCACAGTTTCAGATTGTTCAAAGAGAAAATATGCAAGATAGGTTACATAAAAATGGTATCTAATTTTGGACAGATTACCCAAGCTTTTTTTCCCCCTTTCCCCCCATATTTCAGGCATTGCTGCCTGCACAGTAAATCTAAGCGATACACAACAGCTCAAATCTCCTTGCATACATGAAGTTCCTGGAAGATGCACTCTTGCCCTGCACTGTGAGATCTTGAAATTATGCCTTTTTGTTGCATTTTTATATAATGGTATTTGAAGTACTTCAGAGTAAGATCATATAGCTTGCTTTTTAGAATCTATAGTGAAGAAACTCTACTGAAAATTAGAATTATACTGGTCTGAAAAGGAGATCAGAAATTGCATGATCTAACAAGTCTTAAGGCATGAGACAGGGGGATGCAAAAGAGTAGAAAGAAGTGGATTGAAAAGGACAAGGGTCACAGCAATATAGTTTTGCATTTACTTAGCAAAGGCTTCCATGCAGCACAACAGAACTGTATGCATGCACACAGACACAAACACAAATATATGAAGCTATTCAAATGTAAGTTCTTCTGGTGAATATTTTAATAGCATTACATCACCTAGCATTCTGCAGCTCATTGAAGATGCGGCAGGTCTCCTTTGTGGGGACTGGTAATATATATACCCCTTTATTACCAAATAAGCAGAGTTTTCCTCATTCTGGATTCATTTATGTTATTTGTTTATTTTAGTAGTTGTGTCAGGCACTTTGAATTTTTTTTTTTCCTAATAAAGAAAGACTAGAAAGGTATTTGTGATAGATATGGTGTAGTCCAGCAGTTGAAGTTCATTAATAATTGGAATGTTGCAGAGTATGAAGTAATGAATACTAATTACTCCTTTCATGTCTGACAGCACCCTGTGGACCAATACATCAGCCCAGACTTTAATTTGGTTCTAGTAATGGTTTCATCAATAGTACATTAATTCTGTGTTTGAAAAGATATACAGTTGAACCTGACCCACACAGTAGATACCACTGTCATAAAATGGCCACATACCGACAACAGCTGGATAATTACAAATAATTAAATCCACTGAGCTTCAGACAATCCTAATTTTAAGTAAAATATATCTTATCATATCAATCGACAGAAAGCATAGCAAGGGAGATTTATCAACTTGTACTCCTTCCAAAGCAAATTTACTAGCCTGCATATTACAGAACTTGCTGATCTGTGAAGCAGCTTCATAAAAGTATATCTCCCCTTCCTTGTTTACCAAGATCGTTCTTGTGTTGTACTCTTGGATATTCTGTAACACCAGCTTCTGATATTGTTTCTGAATGAAGCCTGTAAAACAAATTCTCAGCTTCAGAGAACTTCAAATATATGTATTAATTTATATTTTCCTCAAAATGTGGGTGATTGTAGGGTGAACTACAGGTACTTATTATCTCTGAAAATTAGACTTCTTGCTTAAGTGCCTCAGTATGTATTTAGAAGCCTAACAAGTTTTAGGTGTTCATGTTTGGATGCTTTTTTAAATTTTAATTTTGGAGCTGTAAACCTGCGCAGTATGTCTTAATACACTTAGACTGTGACCTTACATTCAAAATGGCTTTAAAATGCTAAGATTTTTGTTAAAATATTTCAATATTGCTTTAAGAAGAGGCAGAATGAAATAATTTCAGAAAAATATCAGTTGTAGTACATAGCTTTATGTCAGCATGAAAGGCACAAGAAAAAATGTAAGTAAAATTTGGGTGCAACTTATTAACAGTGTATGCAAAAATGATTCAAAATGCATGTACTTAGATTTTTCTGGGGCAGAAAAATCAAGGTGTAAAAGAAAACATGTGACAATTCTATACAGCGTTGGGTTTTGGCCCTTGCCTGCTGTAAGAGGAGTGATGCCATTAAATAGGTTTGGTATGGACAGGCTTTAATATTTGAGTTTTATATGTGTGTTTCCTATCCTCTCTCCCCAGCACTGCTGTTTTGGAGACCACTGGATATGAGCACTAACTATAATAGATCAATGTCATTTTGACTCACAGGAGAGAAGATAGAGGAATAAATTCATTGTTCATAAGGCGCCTTTTTGCATTCACATGAGTTGTTACACCTGCTCAAATCCTTTGCACGTTCACAAAGTGGTAGTCATGTCTCTTCAGTTGCAAGATTAGGTTATTACAAGATTCTTTAAGATGTCTTGAAATTTGATTTATGTGCAAATGTAGCTTGTATGAACAAGTTTCCGTTCTTATGAGGCATGACTATTATTCATGAAACAGCAAGACAATTCACTCAGTTCCTCCACAGGGAGAAGCTTTCCTTGCCTTGAACGACTTGCCAGCTGTGCAACTTTAAGGCAGTGCTTTTCCCACTGAACTAGTTTGACCAACTTGCACAGTTTGCCTACTGAGATTGCCTAGTAACAGCTCCATTCTGCACTTGTTTTCACCTGATTTATTCAACCTCCTTCTCTACATTACTTGTTGGAGTTTGCAAGTCAGTTCCAGAAGCTTTTAATTTTAAGCAGCAGGAACTGAAAGAAGGCTCCTTTGGAAAATGTGTTTATCCCTCTTTCTCTACACTGAAAAATATTGTTTCCCTTTTCTTTCCTGTCCAAGAATTTATCACTTCTTTTCATTCTTGCTGAGCTGATCCAAAACATTTAGCTACAGGAAACTATCCTATTTTCTGCTATTTAGAGTCATGGCATGTTTTGGAGAACATCTGACCTGAAAGGTACTCTCTTAATTTTGAGTTGCATGAAAGTATCTGTTAATAAAAGTTTTTGCATAAACTCTTGAGCCATTTCACCATATGAAGTCATGTTCCTATACTCAAGATTTTTTTGTCTTTCAGGTCCTGTCTTTGACAGTCCTAGGCATTGTTTCCTTGGGCAGCACATAAACAAGAGAGCAACAGCTCTTTGTGCCAGTAACTCAGATTTTGACAGATCAGACCAGACGTTGCACTATTCCTAGACTTCTAATAGCTGAGAGTTTAGCATTCATGTTAGCTTCAGAGATATATTTATTTTTACATTTGCTTTTGCTAAAACTCAATTATTCCTCAAAGTTTATAGAGGATGTTAAAAGTGCTTTGCGAACCTCTTTTGAATCCCTTAACTTGTATTTCAAAATCTATGAGAATTTCAACAGGAAAGAACTAGTGGAGAACAATCTCTTTTTAATTTACTTTGTATGTTCTTAAATAACAGGGAGCTGGATCTCACATGAAAGATGCTCTGTCTATTCCTGGGTAGAACGGTGCATTAATTCAGTCCATTCTATCTGCCTCTGCGGGTTGAACAGGAGATTATGAAGAAAAAAATTACCAAAAGTAGAACTTGTCTTTAGTAATTTCTTTGGCGATCATTTTTTTGCTGTGCCTTCATTAATGGACTTCCATAAATAGTGCTTATATCTGCTACATTTCTTCAGAATCCAGAATTAACCTCTAAACAGATACATTTCATTGAAAAAAGTGAAACAATTCTACTGGGTTTCCCCACCTCTGTGTTTACTGTTGCTGCTTATACTCCTTGAACTGTGTGAGAGCAGTAACAAAATGTTTATTTTTCCCAGATCTGTAATTAACGGAAAACCTAGAATAGCTGCAGTAATAAAACCCACTGAGTCATTATGTAGTTTTTGCCTTTCATAGATGATAATCACAGAAATTGGTAATTTATTGCTCCTGTGAATTGAGAACCCATAAACTGAGTACTTGAATCCAGAACTCTAAAGCTTATTATATTGCCACATAGACCTCAAATATAGTATGACTCCCTTAGCAAAGTTTTTTCCACTGACAAAGCAAACTGAAAAAGTTGCCTTTTGTCAGGTCTCTGCTTCTGTCTTTTGCCTCTGTGTGTGTGTACCACAAGCAAAGCAAAGTTATTCTCTCTGTCTCAAGCTCTACTGTTTTGTTCCCTCCAGTTGTAGCCAGTTTTGAAGGTTGAGGAGAGACCACAGTATCAGAATTGAAATCCCTGTTGCAGAACTGGAAGGTGAATTCATGTCCACCTGAGAAAGGTTGCGTTATCTGAAGGACATGACTGCATGGCTAAATTATTTCACTATTATACAAGCATAAGCCAGGAAAAGTCATCTCCAGTAGTTTGCATGGCAGTAGTGTACAACATACATGTCTGATGTTGAGTTTTGTGGAGTCATGGGTTTCCTAGCACTAGACATAGTAGGTTATTTTTAGGAATTCACTTGCAGAATATCTTAAGTGACTGTCTTTTCTTCCTGATCCTTGGTGAAATGCAGAAGCGCTTTCAGCACACCGTTTCATTTAGCCTATGTTTTCCGGCTAAGGACATGTCAGAAGCAGCAAGGATGTTAAGAGCTGAAATATGTGTCTGTGACTCTGGCAGTGCACCGCAATATCCAAGAAAGAAAGTGATGTTAAAATTTGTACAGAAAAGACTTGTTTTATTCATGTGCTAATGTGACTTTCGTGAAGTGCGTTTTAAGTTTTTAGTATGTGTACTATTGCAATCACTTTGAAGATTGATTTGACTTAACAAATGTCAATTTGAATTTTGTGAAAAGAGTTTGTGTCTACCTATGTTCCATTGTATAAACGTTCTTCTGACTTTTTTAAAACAGAATTTTGTTACTAATGTTTGGCTCTCCTTTCTTGGCAGAGAACATTCAAAACCATTGCTGTACAGAAAATACTGTACTTGTGCTCGTGTGTGGCAGGTGATGGCTGACAATCAGCATACTGCTCACTGTGCAAGCAGATGACACAAAGTTCTGGCACCTGTTCATGTCAGACCAGACGCACAGCACACACTGTAATCTATAAGCAGTCTTTCCTTTTTTTTTTTTTTTTTTGGTGCTGTGTCATAGAAGTAGGAAGGTGAACTTTATGTTGCCTCACTGCTGGGCTCCAAAATGGTGCTTCAGCAGTAGTGGTGCTGCTGTATGGAACAGGCTGGCACTTCTCGTTGAAGACAAGGGGTCAGAAAATGACATCTCCTCAGTAAGGGATTTTATTCAGTGAATAAAAGGTGAACCTAGTATAAGTCATTCTTTTACCTGGCAAATAACTGCTTTGGAACAAAACATTTAGTAGGTTGCCTTAAAAAATGATTTTTATTATTTCAGTCACCAGCTCTTCTCTCTCCTCTGGTCACTATCAGTTTGTTATAAATATATGCATCTGCTTAGTTTTTTAGGATTTACTGGTAAGCTATTTCGACAGATGGAAAAGTGAGCTGTACTTAAGGAAGATAGACATTTACCCCTTACAGACTTTTCAGTAGAGCAGTGAATAATCTACCGGTGTCTGCTGTATATGCAAATGAAACTATGCCAATTAAGAAATGCTCTGTGTATTCTTCATATAATTTTGGTGTGTTCAATCATCCTTATTTTGTTTCTTAAGCTGCAGGCACCTGAAATTTGGTTTGTATCCTTTTCCTATGCTGCCAAGATCACACAGTACCCATCTTTTGCAATCTAAGATATTTATGGGTTTTTTAATTCAGTGAGGTCCCCATTCTTGTGCATTTTATTCCTTCCCAGATATACCAAGATTGAAGACAAGGAATGTGAATTCAACAAGAATTTCTGTCTCATCCTTCACACTAAACTGGCTAACCCTCACTACAAGCCAGAACTGCAGGCTCAGACCACCCTCATTAATTTCACTGTCACCAGGGATGGGCTGGAAGACCAGCAGTTGGCTGAGGTTGTTAGTGCTGCAAGGCCGGACTTAGAAAAACGTAAGGTAAAGACTATCTTGTGATCTGTCTGTTGTCCCTTCTGAGATTTTAAGGCTAGCATTAATATGCCTGTTTGAATCTGCTGTACCGTAATTGTTACTAACCCATATATTAAAAAGATTCTAAGGGTCACCTTTTGCAAAGTGTAGAAAGTACTTCTACTGATTTGCTCAAATCTGTGCTCCCAGAGGGATGGGCTTGACCTAAAGCTTTGCTAGAAATTAAATTTATTGTGATCTTATTCCCACACTTGTCTCTACTGCTTGTTTTGCTCTGTGCGTTGCATTTAATTTACAGTGCAGGATTAAAGCCCTCAGCAGTGCTTTATGCTTCAGTGATCTTGAGCCAATAAGTGTGAATAAAATTTCATGCCAGTCCATAAGAGGATATGATGGCACTGTTAGGACCTGGGGCATTTGGTTAATAAATCATAATTTATTCCTGCAAAGATGCGGTTCTGTGGCTGCTGCAGTCATACCAGTGTATAGTAACTTATGAAGAGAAACACTTTTATAGCTGGTTATAGAAAGGACTTTGAGCAGACTGTGATCTATGAGCTAAAAAATGAAAAAATACTTAGGGGTGTGAAATGAATAATAAGAATACTTCCTATTTCTCTAGTGTGTCTTTCCAGTTATCTCATGTAATTTACTAACTTCATCCACAAAGATTTGCTACACCTCTTTGAGGTACTTCATGCAAGGGCAAACTGGGTAATGCAAGGGCAAACTGGGTCAGAGGGTTTAATTACCCCTTAAAGAATGAAAGCCATATACTTGGGAACATGATCTGAAAACAGCTGGCCATTTTCCTCTGCATCTGCACATTGTTCCACATGGGGCTGTACGCTTACAACGCCTGTATCACCTAGGTGTTTTTTGGTGTAAGGGTCAGATTCTGATGGAGAGCTCCCCATAAGACTAGTCAAGCTCTTTCACTGTCAGAAGGTCAGTCCAGCAGAGCGGACTGCAACCGTGATTTCCCCCACTTCTTGTTGCCGAAGTGGTTTTCTCCAGCTGCTACTGTTGGTTTTCTCAGCTACCACATGGATTACCACTTGCCATCTCTGGTGAGATCCTGATCCTTTTATGTAGTCTGAGGAGGAAGGAGGCTAGGAGAGAGAGAAAGTTCTGGACCATGGTGACCTTGACCTTCTTGCTTTGAGTGCCCCAGAACCTTAGTTCTAGTGTACAAGGACAGAAGATAAACTGTCTTTCTCAGAAATTTAAATTAAATCAACTGTAATTAAATAGAAAATATAGCTCACAAATGCTATAAAACAGTATTTCCTACTGCAGTTGTTTAAATATAGCATTTTCATTCTCTCTGCTAGTCAATCCTGGCCAAGCAGCAGAACTGTTTCAAGACTGAGCTCAGGCAGCTGGAGGATGACATGCTGCTCAGCCTGTCAGCTGCCTGGGGCAGTTTCTTAGACAGTGAACTTGTAGAGAAACTCGAATCAACAAAGTCAACTGCAGCAGAAATACAGTGCAAGGTAGTAACAGTTAAACTATTTTTAACAGCTTAAAGTCACCTGTAAAATGTGTATTATTAGTTATTATTAGTGAAATATTTCTATGAGCTAGGAATAGTCCAATTCCTGTCTGTCCAGCAAGTGCTGTCCACCCACGTATTCACAGTTTCATATGTATGTAGTTGTCACGTAATCATTTTTTCCCTTTTGATTGAGGTGCTTGAGTTTAGTACTCATAAAATAAGTATCAGCATGAAATGTGAACAAATGTATTCATATATGATTGCCATGTTTTCACAAGTGAACAGGCATATTGCTGCAGAGAACAGTCATTCCTTAATGTTTGTCTAAGGTAAGAAGCTTGCTTACCTTAAATATTTGCTACTGTCTGAAATAAAATCAGTTTTCTAGGGTATATCCATATTCGTTTTTGTACGGATAGGAATGTTTTGGTAATTATGTGGGATAATCATGGCACATTAAAAAATAAATGAGACAACTGTTATCCTATAGATAGCTGAAGCCAAAGAAAATGAAGCTCAGATTAATGTGACAAGAGAGCGTTACACACCAACAGCCATAAGAGCATCCATTCTTTACTTCGTTAGCAGTAGTCTGGCCAACATCAACCCCATCTACCAGTTTTCACTGAAGGTAAAAATTTATCTTGCTGATTTGGTTGCAAACTGCAAGAAACAGAATTCTGCCTCCAGCAGTGACACTTGATGTATTAGTTATTACTTGTACCAGATGTTTACATTTGCAGGGCTGTGTGCCTGAGAAAGGAGAACACGATGTGATCTCCTGCTGGTCCATAACACGGTACATTCCCACGGGTCTCTTTGTCAGCTGTCTCCATTTTGACAGTGTTTTCTGACTGTGCTTGTACAGTTTACCTTCCTTGTGTTAAGCCATCCCACAGGGTCAGGTAGGAAGAGTTTTGATGGATTCTGTATAAACAATTCTACCAAAAGATCTAATGTTACAAGGAAGGGAGATCACCCACTGCAAAATTACCAGCTTGCTTAAGTGGGAGGTTTTGCCTGCTGAGTTAAGTAAGGAAGCAGAAGAGTATTGCCATTTGCAGCCTTCACCCCTGGTTTGCTGAAAGTTTCCTCAAAAGCCTCTTGGCAGAAGTGCCTTGCATTTTAGACTGCTTAGGCCAGCTTTTCTTGGAAGCCTACAGTCAGAAACCGATTATCTTGTGTGTAGAAAAGCAAAAAAAACCAGAATTCTGAAATTAAATAAATGAAAATAATTGTACTTATTTTTCAGGCCTTCAATGCAGTCTTGCACAAAGCAATTAAGCAGGCTGAAAAATCAGGGGATATTCAGTGTCGTATCTCTAACCTGACTGAAGCTGTCACATACTCAACCTTTCTTTACACAAGCCAAGGACTTTTTGAAAAGGATAAGCTCATTTCCTTGGCCCAAACAGCCTTTCAGGTGAGGAAAAATTTTCAGATCGGTGATGTGATATTTACTGAGTTTGGTCTTTCTTCACTAGAAGGTGATGCCTCTGCCCAAACAAGTTATTTTGTTACCTTGTGGCTGTGCAGTTTCTCACAGTGTGACTGCTGCTTCAATGTCAATAATAATTGCAAAAATTCCAAAGATGCTTTTGTGTAATTCTTTTCATTTAAAATGCTGCAATGACTTTATGAAGCTACGCTGAGGATAAATAACATGACTTAGCTGCTTGTGGTTGGATCATTAAGGTTGAAATTGATGTGGTACGTAAAGTAAGAATTCACTAAGTAATATATAACCATATCACATTCAGGCTGTTATTTTTCCTTTTAATTATAGTTATCTGTAAACCCTGGAAAAAAATCAGGGCTCAGTTGTACTGGGTGGCAGATTTTGCCCTGAAGAGCTTGCTCCAGGTTGTATCACAGAGCTGATCAGTAACAGAGGTAGGAATTAAACTAGAAACCAACAATTTGGTTCACTTCAGTGTGCAAGACTTACATTTTTATGTTTGTTTATGTTCCCACAAGCTAAAGAAAAATAACTGCTGTTGTTGTTTAGCTCATCTTAAAATTTGAGTGAATTTGTCTTTCAGCACATAAACGAACAGCAGTTATATTTTCTGAAAAAAAGTTTTGACTGACAGGTTGTGTTTGGTTTTCATGGTGCCTTTTTTTAACACGTAAAGGAAAGTTCAGCTCTCTGTGTGTAGGAATGGTTTTGAAAAAATTTGTCACACCCTTTAGTGACAAATATCTACGAGTCACTCCATTTGCAATAGATTTCAAATCAATGTTTTAAAATGCTATTAAAACAAGATGTAAATTCTTATATCAGTTTTAGAAAATGCAGATGTAGGAGGTTTTGTTGCTTTGAGCTCCCTACTCAGTAATACTTTGAGCGGTGCATACTTTAAGGTAGAAGTGGCTCTGAAGCAAGTCTGATGACCTTTTTCAATTTTGTATGCTGTCAAGATTCTTCTAAGTAGTAAAGAGATAGAACTCCTTGGATTGGATTTCCTTCTTCAATTCAGAGTTGAACACGCTTACAAGAGTCCTGTTGACTTCTTGACTACTCAGTCATGGAGTGCCATTAGGGTAGGTTGGGAAAATTGCTTTTCAGTTCTAAATCTTTTCTGATGTTATTTCTGGAGGCATGCTACAACTAGACAATTTCAGATAAAGTCATACATTCCACCATAATTTTTAGTAGAACCAGTGACGCTTTCAAAGAGGAATTGTCTTTGCTTTTTGAGTGTATTTTTCCTTAGACATCACGTACTGTGGTTTGTGAGGAAATTATTTTACCATAATTTGTCCAGTCCCCTAGAAATATAATTTTGATCTTCATACCACTCTTTACTGTAGTAAACATCCCATACAAGGTTTCCAGTTTGTTATATCTTGATATTTAACAGTAAGGAAACAGTATGGCAATACTGACCAAAGTAAACTCTTATAAATAATATTATCCATATATATATATATATGTAATTTAGTATTTTAAGGTAAGTCTTGAGTCCCTTATAATTGGTTAAGCTATGTTTTTTTACATACCCCAAAAGTATCAATGTTTGCCTTCCCATTTCAGTCTTCACGAGGAAGGTACCTCATCTATATTTACGTCTTTGGTGTGTTTCCAGGCTATGTCAGTGATGGATGTGTTCAGGGGGTTAGATAAAGATATTGAAGGATCCACCAAGGTGTGGAAGAAGTGGGTGGACTCAGAATGTCCAGAAAAGGAAAAGAACCACCAGGAATGGACAAACAAAAGCTCTCTTCAGAAACTGATCGTGCTGAGGGCGCTCCATCCGGACAGAATGACGTACGCTCTTAGGTATGAAGTCTGAGGGTATGTCCTTCGGGGCAAGTGTGTGTCAGGGTGGCTTGTGTGTGTCAGGGTGGCTTGTATGTGTCAGCGTGGAGAAAACTCAGATCTTAAGAGGCAGGCAAATAACTTATAAACTAGGTAATCAACCAGAATTTGAAATCAATGACTGCGGCCCTTCCCAGCCTCTTCTGCTGGTGAAGAGTTTATGAAGAGGTAGTGTGGCAAGACGTGAGTAACAGCATATCTGGAGAGATATGTTTGTGATTTCTTTTAGAGTGCCTATAGGTACCCTGAGGAGAGTGCTCATTAACAAATGGAAATATAGTAAGCTGTTAAGAAATATAGTATGCTGTTAAGAGCTAAAAGTGTATTTCTCGGTGTTAGTTCTCATTATGGTATTAGGGCTGGTAGCTAACCCCACAGGATGACAATTTTTCAGGTCTCCCTTCTTTAAAACTCTGTGATACCAAGAAAGATTCAGTTGTGGATACTTACCGATCTTCTCCCCGCTGTTTTCTGGTTGTACTCTTTTAATCTTTTGATCCCGAGCGATGGTCTTGTAGACCTGATCCTCCACACCCCACCATCACAGCTTTTACCTATTTACATGCCTTCTGAGAATGCAATTTTTGTCCTGGGTGTTTATTCTGCCCAGCTGCCCTGGTTTTACATGACAGTATTGCCTGCATATAATAACCTCTTGGATTCAGCTATTGAAGAGGTCCTTTTCATTCAAAAGTTGCTGTTTTCTGTCACGTGGCCCCTATCCCACAGAGAAATGGGAATGATTGTCTTCTGTCTTGCTTCACCACCTGCCTCCCCTTCTTGTCTTCAGTTCATTTCCCTGACAGTTTCTTTGATGAAGTAACTGTTAGACCATTGCTGTCAGCCGCTCAAGTCTGAGAATGGTGCAGGCTTGAAGCCTGTATCAGGGAACATTTTTGGTGTTTAGTGCATGTTTTTTCGTATGTATAGGAACTTTGTGGAGGAAAAGCTTGACTCAAGATATGTGGAAAGCACAAGGGTGGACGTAGCAAAATCCTATGAAGAGAGCAGTACAGCCACTCTGTGTTTCTCATTCTGTCTCCAGGAGTAGACCCACTTGAAGATATTGAGATGTTAAGTAAGCCTCATTTTCTTCTGGTGCAAGGACCACTCAACTGTGCTCCCACTAAAGAAAGAAAAACTGAGCTCAAAAGTGAACTGGAGCATGCAGGGCTATAAATGTAGATAAATTGATAGATGTTTATATGGTTGTGTGTATGTGCTTGTACACACGTACGTGTATGGGTGTATTTTCATGACACAGAACAAAGCATTCTGGAATCATCTGTCACTACAATGGAGTATACATTACTACAGGGAAGTTGGGCAAGGTTTATTTTCAGCAGAAGATTCAAGTTCTAAAGTTTCTTCCACCCCCACCGTATTCATGGTAAATGGGGTGGATGAAAAGTGTAAGGCCATAAGCGCTACAGTATGAAGAAATTTTTAGACTGAGCATTCCTCTGCTTGGCATAATGCAGGTTTCCTTTGTACTGTTTTCTACCTTTTGACTAGATGAGGGCCAGAGGGCAATTTTCTCCATGCTCATGTAATCTTGTGCCCCCTGTGACTAAATAATGGTCATTATACAAACTATATTCAATTGTATAGGGCTCTGTGGCTTTATACTTAGGATTACTATTCCCCACAGACAATAGTGAGAATACCAGGTTAATACAGCTGTGACCTCACTGTGCTCAATTTAAACTCAGGCCTCACAAGGTGAGAGGCTTGTGCATTTACCCACTGAACCAATCAGTTAAAAAACTGATGTGATATCTACCACATGTTGCTCCCTTTTTCATAAGGGAATTGCTCTGTACCCCCTGTAAGAGTTTCTAAAGCTCAGTAACAATGCCGAGCATCTATCAAAATGTCAAAAGGTTCATTATCTTAAAACCAAGGGAACAGATTTCTGCAGGCTTTTTCTAATACCAGCAATAAGGCCGCTGTTGAGAGCTCGCAATTTTGCTTGTTGAAATTGTAAGGGTTTAGTGAAGTGCTTCAGAAGAAGTAATATGCATTGCACAAGTGATAGTGAAATTAATGGGGGCATTATCATTCTTTTTCCTTTCTGCTCTGCTAATTTTCCTATATCCTCCCCCCCGTCACTCACACTTCCACATTTATTTCTTTTACAGGCAAAAAGCTTGGGTTCACTATAGACTCTGGAAGATTTCATAACATCTCTTTAGGACAAGGGCAGGAGATGGTTGCAGAGGAGGCACTCAAGAAGGCTGCCAGACATGACCATTGGGTTCTTCTCCAAGTGAGTGTCAAGCAGCCCCTCTGGTGGGGACTGTCTCCTCAGTTGGAGGTATATTCCCAGAATACAAACAAAATATGTGGTAGATTACAGCAAAAGTTTTAAACAGCTAATAATCTCGTTCCTTTTTGCTTTTGATTGTAACAGGATAAACATCATATTAATAGAGTGTATGTCGTATTTTTATGAATGCTGTCCTCATCCCCCCAGGAGGAACAGGAGAGATAAAACAGAAAGCCTCTGGTGGGTAGGTAGGACTGCCCTCAGGCATACACTTCTCCCATGTAATTAAGAGCTCCTACTCTGTTTAGTGGGCCATAATGGAAACTTCAATAAAACAGGTCTGACTGCCCCTCGGGAAGCTGTATAATTAGCCCTGGAGTGCTGCTCTTCCAAGATAGCAGCTGCAGGTTTGGCTGGCGTTGTATGGACTGAGAACCCACTCTGCAGCAGACAAAAAGCTCTGTGCAATACCCTGGCGAGCTGCGGTTCCTGGTGCAATGACGGGAGTGGACAGGAGCACTGCAGTTGGTAACGCTACTGAGAGAAGGTGCTTCCCTCCCACCGTTTTATGCTAAATAGCCAATGGATATTTGTAACAGCCAAACAAGAAATGTATGTTCCAGGCCTTGATACTAAGGAGGCCATGAGGACCAGACGATTCCCTCCTCTTCTGGTTTTAACCTTGGCAACATTCGCATTTGGCTGTCAACCAGGTTGCCTGTAACAAATGAAGGGATGGGCTAGATGTGGTGCTGCCTGCTGGCTGAAATAAAATCACCGTGGGACTAGTGAGGGGCCTTGGTGTGCTAGGCACTGTGCAAACACACACAAACTGACCCCTTCATCGACACTGAAACTGGAAGAAGTCTTTAACCAGGTTTTGCACGAGTGAGCTAGTCGTACTAGTCTGAAAAACGTGCTTTTCTGCTGGTGAGTATAGAAATGTTGTCGTGAAGGAAGGAGCAGAGCTGGTTTGGTTTTCAGGGGAATTTTGGTGTTCTGAGCTGCTCTGAGGACAGGGCGAGAAAAATGGGAGATGGCAGAGGCTCTAAATCAGCAGTGTTGTGTGTATGAAGCCACAGGGATAAATGGGGAACATGTGAGAGGCTTCTGGTGTTACAGACCTGCTCCATCTTCCAGCCTGTTACACCTGGCTTCTGAGGGAGGTGACAATTTTGCTGTGAAGATTTTTTGATAATTAAGGGTTGGAGAAAGTCTGAAAGGAGACTAAATAAAGATTTTGGACCAAATCTGAAATGATGCTAAGCCAGCTAGAGCTAGTGGGATTTGTATGTACTCAGTGCTTCTCAAGTTTCAGTGTTCTGGGGTTTGGCCCAAATAACTATACATTTATGTTTAAAAGAAAAATCCTGGAGCAAAAAGATGAAGTATTTTAGTATGCATTTTGTTGGAGGCTAGGGAGTGTATAATTGGATATTTTAAAAACCCTGCTATTCTGACTAACCTGGGAAATACTTAAGAAATTGCCTTGGCTTCAGACCTGTGCCCTTGAAGCAGGGAGGAAATCTTCTACTGACGTCAGCAAGAGATAGGTCAAGCTCTTAGTGCAAAACACCTGCTGGAGGTGTAGCTGTGGGAAGTCCAGAAGGTGACAGAGCAAGAGGTAGGACAAGTATGTTGCGGAGTAAACAATGCAAGGTCTCAAAAACAGTAGCAAAAGCAATTTGCCCAGTGTTTGGTAAACTGGCAGAAGAAAGAATTACTTGAAATTTTGTGGTAACAGGTTTAACTCTTGTGTCACTCTTATGTTAGTGTCACAAACTCAGACATCTGATATATTGAAAGATTATTTTGTTATTATGTTAAGGCTTGAATCACTTCCACTTTGCAGTGGGTGGATGTAGCTTATATGAAAATACCAAGCTGCTATGAGGTAATGTCATATGAAAGTGTCCCTCTCTTTCCACCTTCCTATTCCTTTTTCCACATGTCAAGGGACAATTTGGGAATATCCCCCCAGCAGGTGTCACAATAAAGTGATGCAGCAGCCGGAGCATGACTGACATCATATTCCTTGGCTGGTGCATGGAGTTGTAATTCCTCTTGCACTGCATGGAGGTGGAAGCCAGTCCAATCAGCAGTTTCTGGCACAGCAGTGAAGAGCCAGAGAGAAGGCTAGCTGCAATTTGAGTTGAAATGCTAGTTCTGTAACAAAAAAGTGGAGTGTGGACTAATGGAGGGGTGAAAGCAGCTGTAGCCCAGCCATGTTGTAAACCTTTCTCTTCATATTCCCTTATTTCACCAGTAGGTGTTTTGGAGGCAGATACTGTTCCATTATAACTGATTTCTCTGGTTTCTCAACGACTTTCCACTGTCTTCATATAGTAAGAATCTTAAAGACAATTAGGCTCTGAAGTGTATGAAACATTTTTTTAAGTAGTAGGACAGCTGTAAATATTATTCTTTGTCTAGCACTTCTTCAGTCTTGCTCCTGGTATGCATTGGACATGGTTCGTCTTAGGTCCCAGTTCTACAGGGAATGTAAGTAGAGTCCAAGTGCTCTGCTGACTTATGCTTATTTTTACACAGGATAACACCCCCACCCACACCCACAGATCACTTAACCCTGAGTTTACAATATTTTTGTTAGCTTCAGAATCAAAGCCTGAAACTTTAGAGGCTAATGGTAAAACCTCTGTTATTGTAACAGATACCAAGAAATGGCACAGTAGCTAAGAATCTTCAAGATTATTCTTTGTATTATCAGTTTATTTAATAATAAAGTGATGCTTTGAATTAAGTAACTTTGCTATTTTTTATTATAAAGCCACAATAACGATGTCTTAAGGACAACAAATTTGTTTGTTTTCTTATAATAAACATGTTGGCTGTTTTTCAACAGAATATTCATCTAGCAGCCAAGTGGCTAGGAACCTTGGAAAAACTCCTTGTGCAATACAGTGAAGAAAGTCATCCTGATTTCCATGTCTTTGTTAGTGCTGAACCAGCTTCAACCCCAGAAGAGCACATCATTCCTCAAGGAATACTGGAAAACTCAATTAAAATTACCAGTGAACCTCCTGCAGGGATGCTGGCTAATTTACATGCTGCACTCTACAGTTTTGACCAGGTAAAAGCAAGATGTACTTTTTTTTCACTAATTTGTTTTAATTACTCTTTCCCCTGTGGGGAGAAGTGATAACACTGATGACCTCTTTGTAGGAGAGCAGAACTTTGGGATCTTTGCGCTTCCAAACTAACCTGACAGCTGCAGAGTGCCAGCCCTCCATGCCATGTACTGTCTCCATGTTTCCCATCAATGTTGTGCAGGAGGAAACACGTGACAATAATATGTACACTTGTATTATTAAATATCTAGATATCAACTTGCATAGGTGTGCTTACAAAGATAGAAAGAAGTGCATTTATCTCGCCAGCTTTACCCATCCATGCAGTCTGATGAAAAAAACTGTCCGTGCTCTAAAGTCAGAGCTCTTTCATTTGATGGTACTCACTAACTTTGCTCAGCTCTAAATTTGCTTTTGCCATGTCCATTCTCCTACAGAGTGGATTAACATACCCAGATATTCAGGCATTGGCTCAGAACCTTGTGTGTGAATTCCTGTTGTTAGGCATAAAGAAAGGAATTCATGAGCGAGGGTTATTTGCCATTTGTTGCTTTGTCTTTCACTCTTTCCCTGCTTGAGGTTCTGCGGAGCTGCTTGGTGGGTGGGAAGAAGAAGTAGGAGAAAGAAGACATGACAATGTGGAGGACAGGGGCGTCACTTGCACGTGCATAGCCTTCTTCCCTCTGGATCCCTGGTTATCCCAGGCTGTTACCCTGAGGAACTTGTAGACAGATCGTGGGGCTCAGTGCAAGTCAACTTCCCTGCAGCTGTGAAAGCTCTGGAGCAGCAAGTTTGTGTCAGCAAAGCACACCATGATAAAGGCACCTGTAACTGTACACTTTAGCCTTCCAGCAATGTATTAGCATGTATTTATTTGAGCACAGGACACACAAAGGCAGAGCTTGGACGTGAAAAGGGTAAGAGTTTCTTTTGAAGGGAACTCTGCTAACCAATGCCTAGAAAAAAGTAGCCTCGTACTAAAAAAGCTGTGTCAAAGCTACCTTGGCTACATATGGATTGATTTTGATGGTATAAGGTGATTTGAAAAGATACTTTTGAGAGAGAAAGAATGGCTGTGGTTTTGTAGCTAAACCGACAGCTATTAATGTGGCAATATTATTCTTTTTTTAATAACTTATAATTTTTTAATGGCAAGCTCAAAAAGCTACACCAAGTTTTTAATAAAGGCAATTCATACACTTTGTTGTCCCACTTCAGGCTGTGTTCAGTTCAAGAAACATATGTATAGGTATGCATGTATTTTAATTAGCTAATTTCTAAGCTTGATGCTTTAGAAAACTCTCTTTTCTCCCCCATTATTTTGAGCCATGGGTGTTTGCAGCTTACTACAAATTCCTGTGTAGACACTGTCTTTAATACGTTTCTGGTTAAGGTATTTTAATTTGTTTTTGGGGAAAAAAAAAAAAGGATTGTAATAAAAAAATCAAACTATGCCTAACCTGGGTGGAATAAATTTCATGTTTTGTGGTTTTCCTCAGGATAGAAGCTTGTGTTGTATTTTTCATGGTTAAACTCAGGATTCTGACTAAGAAGGGGTTTTTGTCAGACATTAAATCCTTCAGCTTTGCTCAGACTTCATTACCTGTTGTTCAGTTAAGGATAACCTATTTCCTTTTGATAGCCAAGAGTTTATTTCTCTGAAGTTCCTTCCACACATCTATGTTTTTATGGGTACCAAAAGTCATTTTGTTATGTCAATTACTTCTTTAACTAAAAGATAGAATATAGAAGACTGTCAGACAACTAAGAATGCAGTTCTGCAGGTTTTATAGGAAAATGCTATATAGTTTGTCTCAGGAATTTAAAATCCAGCTGAAGCCCCATGCAGAATCTCATCTTGCTGAGATTCTCTACTAATGCTATAAACAAAGGAGGGAAGAAAAAAATTAAAAAAAGATTAAACTTCAATTTCAAACATGGCTCTTTGGGAAACAGTGTAAAATTTGAAGGAATAGTACACTTTTTAATAAATGTTAAACTGGCAAGTTTTCTACTTGGGATAAAGTCTATGGATGATTTATGCTAAGAAACTATAGCAGTTATCCAAGTAATATTTATAGAGTTGTAGTTAAAGTCTCTATTTTTATTGGTTTCAGTAGCACAACAGTTCTCTTTCCTAAGAGACATTTGGAAATAGAAAGGTAACCATCAACACTTTTGCTTCTGGGAATTACTGCAAAAAATACTGCCTAACAGTCAGTCATCACTAAGAAACCTGTTTCTCACTCTCCTTCAAACTTCAGGCTTGTGAGTGCTCCCTTTCGGCAGCTGAGGCAGGCACAGCTATCGATAACACTGCCGGTTGTTAACTGGAGTAATGTATTCCTTTTTTCTTTGACAGGATACCCTTGAACTGTGGACCAGAGAAGCGGAATTTAAAAGCATCCTTTTTCCTCTGTGCTTTTTTCACACTTGCGTTGCTGGGAGACTGAAGTTTGGCCCTCAGGGCTGGAATGGAAGGTACCCATTCAGTGCTAGAGATCTCGCCGTCTGCATCGCTCTCCTCTGCAACTATCTAGAGACCCACACGAAGGTAAGAAGTAGTGGTCAGGTAACCACACACCAAGGTCATTTCAACTCCATCAGCTGTGTATACTGAATAAGGGGATCACAATTCTTCCTCTGAAGCTGTTAAGTAGCTGGCATTATATGATGCTGTTGCCAAGTATGAAAATAAACTAGATCAAAAGGAGGGGGGGGGGGGTTGGATTTCTGGCAGTGGATGCCTGAACTTTGTAATATAGGTCAAACCAGTTCCACATCAGTAGCTAAGGGGGAAAAAAATGCCCTTCATTATGTTAACAAAAACAGTGGTTTACATGTGCATATATGCCAAATTCATTAGGCAGGTAATGAAGCATTTGCACAAATGTAATTACATACAGCAATTCTGACAGTTCATAACACTGCATTAATAATCACTACAATTAGTTCTGATGATGGAAGCAATTTACAGCACGTCACATGTATAAATAATGGTGCATTTCCTGCCTGTGTCATTATTATGTATTAAGGATGCCACCTTGTTGTGACTTTCTCAGTAATGTTCCCCTTGAGTCAAAGTTAAGGGTAGATGAGTGATTTTATTTCTGAGCTACAGCATATTTCACACTTGTATAGTTTAAATACTCAGTTGAGGTAATTTGTGTAAGTTCTGTATATGAAATGCCTAAATAAAAGCAATAATTATTTATTACTGAATGATACAGGATAGTACTGAATAGGTCCTCCCATTTTAGTAATTTAAAGACATTTAAGAGATATTTATAAAGAAAAAAAGAGAGGGAAATGTCACCCCTTGATGATACGGTTTTCTCCATAGCTCCCAACTTGTATTTACTCTTGGAAATTAATTTTTCTTTTTTCTTTTAACCCCTACTGACCTTTATTTAGCTAATAGGACATGAAACTGGTTTTCCTTTCTGTGGTACTTGGTGTCATAGTGAAATAATTGCTTAATTTTATAGTGATGATTTAATAATGCTTCCCATTTAGAAAACAAGTCTATAAAATCAGCTTATTCCAATCCTTAGTTTTCTTTGCTAATAAATCTTGCTGCTTTAAACTCCGTTCTTTTCAAACCACAATTCATAAGCTGGGTAATTAATTTTCCTAATTAATGAGAGGGAGGATTCTGATGGCAGGGAGGACTGGAAAGGTCTGTAAGAGTGAGAATTATTTCTTCTCTCCTCCTGGTAATATTGCTTATTGGCTCTTCTCATTGTATTGGTTAGTGACTCATTACCCTGTGGCTTTATAAGGATATTTTAAACATAGATATTGGAGAGAGAAAAGAAATAATAGTTTTTTAAAATGTGACTTTGTATGTATATATACATGTATATGACTTTGCATATATGTGTGTGTGTATATATATACAAAAAAAAAAAAAAAATCTCCCAATTGAGCATCCTTTGGGGACAACTTTGTTTAAGGCAATTAGGGATAGACCTGAAAGCATAAACTGGGAAACTTGAGGTAGCCCATCAGCTAGTGGAAATTGCCCTAACTCCATCATCACTTGTACCAGTTTATGGTGCTTCCCTGTGAATATTTAATCTTCCTGCATATCAGTTTGACTTAACCCTTTTTTCTGCTGCTAAGACAAAAACTCCACCACACTAGCCTCTGGTGGTTAAGGTCTCCTCGGGTGAAGTGCAGGATGCCTGATCCTGCCTCATTGTCCCGCTCTTCCCCTCCGCCTTCTGATCCCCATATGCATGTTCATGGCGGTGTCGTTCAATGTTGTGAGGGGGATGTGGACTCCAGCCTCACCATATCCATCCACTGAGCAACGGCTCAGTGGTTTTTTGAGTACAACAGACCAGTTTTCTATAGAGTACAATGGCAACTATGCAAACCTGACAGCCCAAAATATTTCTAATGCAAACCCCTCGGTTTTCTCACACTAGCAAAAATGTCCCTTTTATATCACAAGCTTTGATTATCCCCATGTAATCAATGTCCCCAGAAGTGTGCAGCTGAACGAGCTTGTACTGGGTTAGAATATTGATACACTCGTCCAAAAGACAAAGGAAAAAGCCATTTCTTGAGATAAATATATATGAAATTAGAAAACCATTAAATGTATTTCTGTTGCCAACAAAGAGAAAAGCAGGTTGATTCTAACTGCAAGAATGTCTCATTCGAAATCCAAGTTGTTGGCATTTTTCACAGGGATTGTCTGTTCAGGCTTCTCATCACCAGCATGCAGCACTACATGTTATATTCAAGTAGCCCTTTTTTTTCTTCTTTTTTCATTCTCTTCAAACCATTTTAAAAGAAAGATGGATTAGAGTTTCACATATTCAAATTGAAATAAACTTGTAGCAAGCAGGCTGGAATAGCTGCAGCTATTTTACTTGTTCTGTTCTGTCACATCATGCAATATTTAAAGCCTATAATTAAGTTTTTACTTGAACTGTTGGGAGGCAAATACTGCCCCCAAGGGTGTAAAGGTTCCTGTCTGGAAAGGCTTCATCACAAACTGGCATATTTTGCAAACCAAAGGGTAACAAAAAGAAGCTTCAAACTCTGTGAAGCCAAATAAAAAAGACAGTAGTTCCTTGAATAAAATGTGTTACCACTGTTAATCAGATGCTATAACAGTGGCATTATGACTAGAGTTGTACAATAAACATAATGCTTACGTGATGCGGTAGTAATGGGATTAATATTAATTCAATTTTTACTGAAGTTCTTGAATACATCCCAAAATCAAATAATGTAGAATTTCAGTTACTGAGTGTTTCCTAGTGAGGAGATATAAAAGACTGCAATCAGATACAAGTTTTTTATTTCTCCGCTAAGAAAGGCACAGTAGGTTACCTTCCTGTCAGTCATGAGGATTATGTTTTTAAAGACCTGTATGGGAAAATGCATGCGCTTGTTAATGAGTTATGTTCTCTTATATCATGCGGTGTTTTGAAAATGCACTTTTCTCTTAAAAGCTTTTTATAAGGGATAAGGTAGAAAACATGACATAAGGCTCAGATGATACACTTTACACCGCTACTGAATTTTAGTCACAAACTTGGTATTTTTACTCAGATATTTATAGATACCTCTCACTGGATTGAAATAAAAGAAATCTGTGTCTCAATGTAGTTACTTGCTAAACAAACAAAACCCAGCAATGTGAATATATAACCATGAAGCTTTCTGAAAGGAAGTATTTGAATTTCTGTTGTTTCTCTTAACAGCATTTATTCTGAGCAGCTTTGGTTTGTCCTTCAGAAAGCTGACTTGTTTTATTCAGTGATGCATTCTATTCCCATGGGCAGGTTCCATGGGAAGACTTGCATTACCTCTTTGGTGAGATCAGGTATGGTGGCCACATCACCGATGCCTGGGACCGCAGGCTCTGCTGTATATATCTGCAAGAATTCATCAGCCTACCTGTGGTAAGAGCTTTCATACATGCCTAAAGCTCTTGAACATGTATATAGTGTGTTCAACCTAAGAGAAAGTCATCTTTCAGAACTGGAGCCTTGTGGAGAAGACCACAAGCTTTCTCATCTATGGAGCCTCACCTGTAGCAAGGTGTTGTCTGGCTGTGGGGGAATAAATTCTCCACCTTGTAATGAGTACAATGATTCATCATGAGCAGATTTTGTCTGCAAGGGTTTGTGACTTGGCATATGGCTTTTTCAAATACTTTTGCAAGCAGCCTTACTTGGCAACTTGCATTCAGCGTTTCGTAACAGTGCTTGTATAGCCAGCTTAATGACATTAGGGGATAGTACATTTAGGTTTCCATTTTCCTAATAAAATTATTCTCTTTTAAGGTGCTGCTGTTTAGAAAGGTCTGGGTGGGCATAGGAAAGTATATTTTATGGAACTGCACTTTAACCAGTGTAACTGATAGACTCACCAGTTACAGCAGTCCAGAATGGCACTATCCTCAAAACTTACATTTGCTGTCTATATGTTTTCTTCTCTGGAAAAATAATAGAATGGAAATATTATACATTTCCTTGTGTTTTCCTGTTTCCAAAATAGGGAAAACAGTTTGTAAGACTGTGTCTTATTTTCCACCACCCTTTCACACATTTGTTTCTGTAGCTTTCTCAGATTATCACCAGCTGATATATACTGAATTATTCAAATGTCACTATTAAGTTTGGGTCCTGGCCAGCAGTGTGTGTGGAGCATCCATGAGTCCAAGGTGCAAGATTGCCAAAGTTGTTTCTAATCAGAAACAAATGTTAGAATTTTTGAGGATACAAAAAGAAAATGTTGCTTTAACTTTAGTTCTAAAACATCTTGCATGGAAACTACTTTAATCTATTTTCATATACATCTATTTATATAAATTGTGTATGTATATGTAGGGGTATGGGGGTGTATGGATAAAAAAAAAAAAAAACAACCTGACTTCTCCTAAGTTGCTGAACTAGTCACTTTAGAGAACTGATTGTAGACAATTTGCTAAAAACAACCGAGAGATTTTTGAAGTGCCCTTTCTAGACTTGTTCTTTTTCATTGTCCAAAGGTAAAAAGCTTATTTGGGAGAAAAATAAATGAAAATTAGCATGTTACATGTGAGCAGGCCATTTGCAGAGCCTGGCTAACTTGGGGAAAGTGCACTTTTCCCCCTTGGCAATGAGGCTGAAGCCTGCCTTTTGGTCATGAGAGAGATGAGCTTGCTGGTGTCTCCTGAGTCCCTAACGAGTGGGTTTTCATATGTCAAAGAGCCACACTCAGATGAAGGCAATTGGAAGTAACTACTCGGAAGAAGATGCCCAAGAGTAAGTTGCCATGGAGATGGAAAGGCTAAACACCACTGTACTCCTGACCTCGGCAGAGGCTGATTTCTCCAAATGACAGCTGAGGTCGCGGGGGCATGGTGGGAAGCTCATCCTGCCAGCTCCGGCTCTGCCTCTAGCCTATGGATAAGTAAAGAATTACTGCTTCCAGTTTAGGCAGTCCATTAACCTTCACAAGCCTGAACTTTCATTCAAATAATTGTAAAATAAGTATAGGTGGTGAAACCTGAGGAGAATCACTGCTATTTGTATGGCCTTTGGAAAGTTTAGGAACCCAACCCTGAGTGTGGATCCGCTGGTATTTTAAACAGTGAGGTATCTTACCAAGCTTTTTGTCATAATTGGAAAATGTTAAAGCCCTGAATTACCAGCAAAAACAGAAAATCATCCATTGACTGGCAGCCAAATGAATGCAAACAGGATGGCAACGCCTTTCATCAGCACTGGTGCTTTGTGTTCGCTGGGGAGATTACCTTCTCTTTTACCTATTCGCATTGCTGATGAGTTTTTAGCTATAAATTCATTCCACGAGGTGTGTTAGAATAATCCAGTATACGTCAGCTTTGCTATACCTCATCTGGAATCTGTTGTAAGGACAGAAGGGCGGTGAGTTCCTGCTATGAACCCCCATAACCTGCAGCCTCCCTCTGTGTACATGACTCCCAGGAATACAGTAAAACCTGTTTTAAGTGGTAAGTACAGATTGTCTGACAGAATTGATCTTCCACTCGAGGTGAATAACAGTGCTTTTTTCAAAACCTCGGCACTACTTCAAAGTGGCGTCTTAAGACACAGCTTATTGTGGGTGAGGTTAGTGGTGCAGGTTCAGGCGCAGGTAAATGGCTGGTTGCAGAACCAAAATGACTTCAGAAATAAGTGCTTACTGGTGTTATTGTGAGCAGCAGCTTGTTGTTGACTGTTCTAAATGCCAAAAGCCGTTAAACTTTATTGTGATTTTGTGGAGTGGACCCTGCATTAGGAAGAAATAGCTCCTGTGAAAAGTACCACTTAGAGCCAGAAATATTTTTCAGCAAAAACAACTTGCAAGTCTGGTTTAAATCACAGACAGCTCTATGACAATAAGTTCAGAGAAACTCTTTGAATCCAGTGAAGTCCCTACAGTGCAGGAGCTGGGGGAACCTGGAAAATAAATGGGATTGCTAGAGTTTTTATTTTGTCCTGTCATCTATAGGAGGGCAGCCCACCTCACCGAAGTTGTCTGCCTATCTACTTAATTCTTGACTTGCTCCCAAGTCCTGAGTCTTATCTTTAACATCCTGACAAGGGTAGGGCCTGCCTGTTCTACAGGAATGGTGCAGTTAATAGTATTTGGTTCAGTATTGAGCTGATTGAGACCTTAATTTTTTCTGCTGCTAAAATTATTGCCACAGTCTATCTCACTGAGGCCTAAGTAGCAATACAAAACTCAGTGCAAGACTCCTACATTTGGAGAGATGGAATGGAATAACATGTTCTTCCTTTGTGTTTCAGCTCCCGGGTGTTAACAGCAAGGCAGAAGAGAAAGGAAGGGACATCAACACATGAAGAAATGTCCTAACTGGCAACCATTTCTGTGGAAAGTGGATTGGGATCGCTGTTTGTGACAAGCTAAGAATTGCACAAATACTGACATGTATTGTTCCACTTCCACACTCCGCTTACTTGTCTCATTGACCTGTCGGTCCCTGCAACCTCTTTAAGGTTATTATGAGCACAGTGTGTTTGTGCAAAGCCCCTAATTAACAACACACCAAGCAGAATTAATATTGTGGTTCATGTACTATTGGGATGGGGGTTCAGGTGAGTTGAGGCTCTAGCCCTGCCTCTCCCACAGGTGTCCTGTGTGACACACTATCAGTGTGCCTCAGACTCTCATCTGCAAAACGGCATAATGATCCTTGCTTGTCTACTGAGGAGTTGCAGAAATTCAGTACTTAAAATACACTCGCCTCAGTAGTGGCAGTCCTTTAAATAAACTCAGAGCATCCTCATGCAGAAAAAGGAAGCAGCAACAGTATCTCCATACTGCAGAAAATGGGAACTTTGGAAAAGTGTGCAAATAGTAACTGTACTAAAAAAAGTTTGGTAACCCTGTTCCACTATATCAGAACATATAGGTGTCATTTTCATAGACTCCAGACAAATTTCTGAAACTTTGTAGATGCAGAAGTATGTTTTGAGAACTGCTGACAGCATTATCAATAACACTCTACCCTTAATTGGTTTAGTGGTGGACTTGGTAACGTTAGGTTAATGGTTGGACTGGATCATCTTAAAGGTCTTTTCCAACCTAAATGATTCTATGATTCTATGATTCTTTTACTGAAGCTTGAAGGGGAACTGACTCTGGCACCAGGTTTCTTGGCCCCACCAAATGTGGATTATGCTGGATACCATAAATACATAGGTGAAACCCTTCCTTCTGAAAGCCCTGTACTATATGGACTGCACGCCAATGCTGAGATGGGACACTTGACAGCAATGTCAGATAATGTCTTCAAAACTTTTCTGGAAATGCAACCCATGAATTAATTTGTAGGAGAAGGATCAGGCCAGTCTGCAGAGGACGAGGTAAAGTTCTTCATCTGGTGCGTTTCGGTGCTGTTAATGACATGCGAGGCACACATCTTACTGTGTTATTTCAGCAAGAGACTTTGTTTCTAGGAAAAAAAATGTGCATCAAATTAGCAAAGATAGCTGAGTGTTAACAGTAGTGATGATAATGCACCAGCCTGTGCAACGGACTGCACTAGGGAGGAATTTGGACCAGAGAACATCTAATGTGTTATGTAGACTGTTTCTTTTTCACTTGTAATTTAATTTGGGGTGGGAAACAAGGGATGAATCTATCTTGCTTTTTTGGTGTGCTTTTATAAACAAGTACAGCAACACTAACTTACTAAAAAAAGTTACCGTTGGCCGAGTTGGTGAGCGTAGTCTTCACCTCTGTGCTTTGTTCCCATCTCCTGCATGGCAAAGTCCCCTTTCTGTAGCTTCCCTGTTCCTTCCCACTTGTGTCGAGCATGGGAAGTCCCTCCCAGCCCATGGTCCTGGCTTCTTTCTGCCACGTTCACAGCACAGCCTAGCAGTGATGTGTAGGGACTCCACGCCAGGAAGATCAGCGGCAGCACAGTGCTCTCCCACCACTCCCCTTCCTGGGCCCTTGATCTGAGCAGGAGCCATGTGGCTGCTCCAAGAGACTTCCCTTGCAAGCAGCCACCAAGGAGGAAGTTTTCAGGGATTTCTAGTTTTTTGGTAGTCTGAGGACGTGAAGTCTGGGCAAGGAGGCTGTCTGACCATCTCTTAGCCTCAGCACCTCTCTTGTACCAGATCTGGAGTTTAGCAGAACAGTAACATTAATACCTGTAAGCTATCAGATGCTGGGTTGAAGGGACCAGTCCTAATACAAAGATAAGCTTTGTCACTTAATAAGGAGTTAACTGGGGTACTGTAGTTCTGTTCACAGTCAGAGTATCTCAGATACCCAGGTATCTTAATACAGCCAAACTGATTCCAGAAAAATGTAAAAGACTGGGTTTTAAGCATGGAACAGCCCTGGTGCTGTGCTTGATACAATAAATGAATAAAGTATGAGCAGGAAAGGAAAATCTAATCAGAAATCTCAACTAGTTCTTGTTATCAGACCCTGCTGTCTTCTGCACCTTCCCTTCTGACTGCAGACCTGAGAAACTATGTCCAGATGCCCCAAAAACTGTAAATACCATGAGACTGAGCCTTCAGCTGCTCATCCTTACCAGAGTTAATTAAATTCCCCCATGACTGCCACTCTTGTTCTGCAACTCTCCATCCCTTTCTTTACTCCCTCCTCCTCCTCTGGGCACTCTTCCACCCCCCCCCCTTATAACCATCAGATCATGGGGGTTTTGCAGAAGGGAATATGACAGCTCTGCATGCAAGTAGCCAAACTGTTTCCCAGGGGCAGCTTGTGCTTTTCACGTTTGGTTCCCATCCACTTTAGTGAGTGTGGACAGTTATATATGGCATTCATCATGAATTCTGCCAAAGCTAGGGCTGAAAGGGGAACTGAGCTGCATCAGTGTTGTGATTTCAGTTCCTGCTCATTAGTACTGTTACGAATTTTCAGTTGTGTTCTGTCTCAGTTTCAGAGCAGGCCTGCAGGGAAGGAGAGAGGCTGGTTTTGGGGCTGAGATGTGTGCGTGCGTGTGCCTGTGCTGTATTTTGCCTGATGCCCAAGACAGTAAGGACTGTGGGCAGTGGAGGGGGAGAGAAGCTATTAGGCACTATAGAAATACAAACTACTAATCACGCTAGACTGAAAAACAAGGCAATCTCAGGGTACATCCTTGTAATAGCGGTCATCCTAAGCCCAGGGACGATGTGTGGTGGGCTTTGGGGTCAGTGTTACTTGAAAATGTAAAGCTAAATAGAAGCTGCCAAGTGTTAACTGGTTTGCAGTTGTTTCTCTCAATGCTGTTGCCAAAGAGAGAGCAAAGATGGGGGAGCATCTCTGTTTTTTATCTGCCTAAGAAAATGTGATGTTTGCACTCTCCTGGAGAAGAAATCAGACTTGAAAGTAGAAGAGTCAGTAAGAATTAATTGCAGTGATTTCTAATGGCTCTGTTTGTATTGGCCTGGAAAGGTTAAGAATGTCCTGGATAGTACTCTGGAGATGCTTCCTGAGGCATTTAATATGGCAGAAATCATGCAGAGAACTACTGCCTGGAACCCTTATGCCCTTGTTTGCCTTCAAGAGTGTGAGCGGATGAACCTCCTCCTTTCAGAGATCCATAGGTCTCTTAAACAGCTGGACCTCGGTCTGAAGGCAAGTGACTTTTTTATTAATGGTACTGTTGCTCTTCTATGTATTTGGGGGCTTTCTGTTGCTTTTTTGGAAAGGAAAGAATAGCTATTCTTTATGATGCCAGTATGCTTTTTATTGTTCTCCAAACAAAGGGGGAGTTGATGTTTTCTCCTCACATGGAAGCGCTGCAGTCCGCACTCTTCTATGATGCTGTGCCAGACACATGGACTAAACTAGTATATCCATCCACATACAGCCTTGCCCCCTGGTAAGTACACCACAGCAACAGGGTTTAGCTACTATGCACAGCTATTCCAGGGATCTAAACCCAGCAGCTTTGTTCCATTTTTTTGTCCAAATTTTGTCTTAATGCAAGTCAGTTTTACTTTGAAGTGAGTTTTGCAGAAATGCTAAGTGCTTTGCTAAAGCAAGGCTTTGTCACCTCCTTTCTCACAAGTGCCAGGGGTGTTCAGCATCTTTCAGGATTCCTTTTCCCCTATCCTGCCACTGGCAATAAGAACTTGCAAGCTGTTAGATTTGGAAAACATAGGCAGTGGTTTTGGAAATTCCTCTGCTATCTCCTGGCAATGTGTGCTGCGGTATGCCGTTATTCAGAGTCTCTGTCAGACTCTCTCATGCTCCTGATCTGTACTTTGCTCTGGCCTATTGGAAATTTAAATGCACCACTGAAGATGGTATCAGACAATTTGCATTGAAGAAGCCATTAACTGTTGTTACCAATTTTGGGCAGTTTCTGGTGTTATGTTAACATGACTAATGGTGGTGTTCAGGTTTCTCCCCAAGACAAGTTTTACAGGAGTAAGCATACTCACATTCCCTGTTGCCAGCAACCTGTCTTATGCTGATCCCCTTCTACAATTGATTTCGGACATACCTACATCAGGGAAAGAACAAATTCCACTTAAACCATGACCTTATGTTTACATAAGCACATACTTCCTGGTTACTTCAGCCGTGTACCTTCTCTGTAGGCAAAAGGACTCTTACACTTGAAGTCTGCAATTTATTTTGTCTAAAAAAGTAGTACAAATAGATTAAGGCAGAAGTTATTGCTGCTTCTCTTTTAGGATTACCGATCTTCTCATGTGATATGGAGAACTTGAGATCTGGACAGAGGACCTTGTGGTGCCAGCAGTGGTGTGGCTTTCTGGCTTGTTCAATCCTCAGTCCTTTCTGACAGGTAAGCAGTGATGGTTGTAAAGAACCAGGCATATCCTTTCACTGCCAGACATTTATTTTCTGCCATTGGTGTTAGCTATGTTTGTGATGCTATTTGGAGAGTTAAGCACAGTTTAAATAAAAAGATAAAAATCAGCCAAGTTAGTGATAGGACGAGAGGAAATGGGCTTAAGCTGCGCCAGGGGAGGTTTAGGTTGGAAATTAGGAAAAATTTCTTTACGGAAAGGGTGGTCAAGAATTGGAACAGGCTGCCCAGAGAGGTGGTGGAGTCCCCATCCCTGGAAGTGTTCAAAAAACGGGTAGATGTGGCACTTCGGGACATGGTTTAGTCTAGTCTACCCTTGATTGGCTTAGAGTAGACTTGGTAGTGTACGTTAATGGTTGGACTGGATGATCTTAAAGGTCTTTTCCAACCTAAATGATTCTATGATTCTATGATCTAAGCTGAATAGAAATGACAAAAACGGCAGGAAAATGAAGACTGAAATGTGTTGGGTTTAATCATGTGCTCTCTTTAAAATCTATTTGACAACAACCTTGCTCTGTAATAGGGACTCCTAGCTGTGAGTTGTCCCATTTTTAAAATCCTCTGATCCAAGTTCTTTTCCTGTTGGTAGACTCACTGGTATCAGAATAACCATCTCCTGGAAGCAGGGGAAACAACCCAAACACGTCTTCAGTCTACTCACAAGTGTGAACACAAAGCAGCTAAGGAAATAAAAGCCGAATTTCATAGTTTAAAAAAAGTTAAGAGTGCAAGTTTTCTTGTCATTATTTAACCAATTCAGTGCACATGTCATGGTACCATTCTGGTTTATTTTGGGCTGCATCAAAAGAAGCGTGGCCAGCAGGTCGAGGGAGGTGATTCTGCCCCTCTGCTCTGCTCTGGTGAGGCCTCACCTGGAGCACTGCGTCCAGCTCTGGGGCACTCAGCACAAGGAGGACATGGACCTGCTGGAGCGGGTCCAGAAGAGGGCCACCAAAATGTTCCGAGGGCTGGAGCACCTCTCCTATGAGACCAGGCTGAGGGAGTTGGGGTTGTTCAGCCTGGAGAAGAGAAGGCTGCGAGGAGACCTTATTGCGGCCTTCCAGTACTTAAAGGGGGCCTACAGGAAAGATGGGGAGAATCTTTTTAATAAGGCCTGTTGTGACAGGACAAGGAATAACGGATTTAAACTAAAGAAGAATAGATTTAGACTAGACATAAGAAAGAAATTTTTTACAATGAGGGTGGTGAAGCACTGGCACAGGTTGCCCAGAGAGGTGGTGGAGGCCCCATCCCTGGCAACATTCAAGGTCAGGTTGGACGGGGCTCTGAGCACCCTGGTCTGGTTAAAGCTGTCCCTGCTCACTGCAGGGGGTTGGGCTAGATGACCTCTAAAGGTCCCTTCCAACCCAAAGCATTCTATGATTCCTTAGAATTAATGCAGTTACCAGGCTAAGTAGAGAAAAAGAAATGTCAGCCAGTCTTCTTTGTGTAGTTGTTGCCACAGTAGGGGATGAAAAATCTTCAGCAGTGTATTAATGGCTCACTTCTTGCCATGATCACAGCACATGTGCATGTATTTATTCTGAAGACCACAGTGGAGCCACATGAGAGACCGATAACGGGGTATCTCAAACTCTGCATGGCCACCAATGGCACTCAGTATCCTTTGCTAGCCTAGCAGAAAGGCAGCCAGGAGCTCCTCATGGAACAGTTTGGCCGGACTGCCATCGTTCCCTGGAGAAGATGGGCAATGGGGGCCCAGGGAGTGTTTGCAGCCCAGACAATGAAGCGCTTCTCCCTGTACTTGGAAGCAGAAGGGGATGGCAGCATGAGGGCTGGCAGGCAGCTCCTCTTCTCTCTGCTGCTCATGTCAAGGTCCCCAAACAGTGCTCACTTTGTGCCACAGGCATAGAGAAACCCAACTGTATTTTTCACTCCTTTTAGTGCCTCTCTCCAAGCTTTCTCTTCTGGGCACTTGTTCCTGTCAAGGGCTGGGGGGACGCAAGGACTATGCAGGCTAGAACAGATGTTAGCATGGGCTTGTTGTTGAGGTGGTGTCTCAGAGCGCGGACAGCAATGCAGTCTTGCTCCCCTGCTGAGGTGGGGGTTGGTTTGTTCTGTACTGTGCAGAATGTTTTGTTTCCAAACAATTGCATTCATGCAGCTTTTTTGCCTTACTTCAACTAATGGCCAAAGGAAAAAAAAAAAAGAAAGAAAAAAAAAAAGAAAAAAACCCCAGTCAGTTTCAGGCTTATGCACAGCAGGCCCAAGAAGGGCACAGTACCAGTTCTGACACTGAAATTACTGTCTGGATATTGATTATTAGAAATATTATTTTTTAAAGCTGTAATGCAGAGCACAGCACGCAAGAACAACTGGCCTTTGGATAAGGTGTGCTTGACTGTAGATGTTACCAAAAAGACCAAAGAAGATTATGGCCACCCACCAAGGGAAGGAGCCTGTATCTGTGGGCTTTTCATGGAAGGTAAGAAATAAACTCAGACTGCTTGATCTCAGTAACCTAGTTCAGGGAGTCTAGCTTCCTTCATTAGGCAGGTAAGTTCCATCAGGAGTTGGACTAAAGTGTTGTGATCCTATGAAAAGCACCAAGGACGTTGAGGAATGGTGGTGGAGTGTTGGTGTTGGTCCACTGTGACTTTAAATTTCATACCAGCTTGGTGTCCTAATTATACTTCATGCATTTAAGTAACTGTTAACTGAGTCTGAACAAGGTCTGCATTGTAGTAAAGCAGCAGCTCTAATCTAGTTGAGGTTCAGAAGCTTAAAACTATTCCAAACTTTAAATTTCACCCCAATACTGATCACCTAGAAATGTTCTGCAGCTCTTAGAGGTGACGGATAGGGTTAGTAGTTACCAGATGTTGGTAACCTGGATCAAGTCATCTACACAGCTGCAGTTTAAAAAAAAAAAAAAAGCCAAAACCCACCCCCCCAAAACAAACACACAAAAACCCCATGAAAAAAGCTATTTTCAAAATCACTTTCTCCTGCTTTTTCTTTGGTAGAAGGTTGTCAGTTCTAAATAAACACATCTAAAGAACCCTGAATTTTTCATTTCCTGGGCCATAATACTTACAGGCTGTAGGGGAGACATACCAAGAAGCAAGGAAATACTTAAGAACCCCTGTATTAGCATGAAATATAACGACGCAAAGTAGGTGATACAAGTTTGACACGAGTAGATTTTTCATCTGGGTTCCCAAGCAGTCAATTATTGCAGTAGCTGTAACATGGTTGTAGGCTGTCCCTGAATAGAAATTGTGTTCATCTGTTGAGCTGCAACCCCTCTTTTAACAGCTTTCAGAGGATAAACATTGTACCTTGCTCTTCTGGAACTGTATTTTCCTGAGACTGAAGCATATAGTTTAGGAATGACAACTAAGGCCTGCAGTCAAAATGAGATTTTAGTTTTAACTTAGGCTGTCAACTAAGTTACAGCTAATTAGAGGAAAGGTGAATGACTCCAACAGGCAATTAGAGAAACATCATCATTACTCGTACTCTTCACTAGACCTGAATATAATAAAAGGAAAGCAACTCTTTTGGAAGGGAGTTGCTACTACAGCAGGTAAGCCCAAAGGGGAAAGTCAGGGTGAGGGACTGGAGCAATGATGAGCATGCCATTTGACTGTTGCTTTTTGAAAAGGTAGCCTGAATTTTTCAGAGGATTTTTTTAAAAACACCTGTCATTCAAAGGGCAATACTGTTTGTTCATTCCTTCTCTGGATATGAGGAAGGTATCAAGGAACGTTGTCAGCTGCAGTTGCTATGCTTCTGTGTTTGTGTTGGTATTTGCAAATATAAACTTTCCTGTTGCTACATAAACACTCCCAAAATCCACAAGCATCTGTAATATTTTATATGCTGGTTTATGTTAGAAGAACACACAACAAACTTAACAAATCCAGCAGCTTTCAGAAAGTGAAAGTGCACGGCCCTTCAGCAGCACAGAACTCGTCTGTCTTAACTACACTGAAGTAGCTGTTTGATATCTCACTATACAAACATATGCTAAATACTCCAGTGTAGTTCTCCAGCGTTTGGAATACTTGACCATAAACTAGTGGAGAATTAGGAGAAAATCTGAGCACTTGACTTACTTTGACAGGCACACTCAGTCACAGGCATACTCAAAGTCCCAAGTGTAAGTAGTTGCCAGTCCCTGCTTTCAATAAAAGGATACGCAGATGAAATCAGAAGTCCAGTGCAGGCAGATGCTACATACTCATCTCCACATTCATACAAGGAGATGATGCACAACAGGCCACCAAAAGTCTACACTAAATCTGTATGTTCAAATGTAGCTTTAAGTGTTTAGCAATAAGCAACTGCTTAAACCCAAATTATTCTGGTCTTGCACTACAGAGCACCATGTAAACCTCGTGCTTACGCTTACTGCAGGTGCCAGGTGGGCCATCCAGCTCGGGACCATAGCTGAAGCCCGGCTCAAGGAACTGACTCCAGCAATGCCAGTCATTTTTGTAAGGGCTATGCCAGTGGATTGAAGGGAAACTAAGAATGTTTATGAATGTCCAGTTTATAAAACCAAAAGCAGAGGCCCAACTTACGTTTGGACTTTCTGTCTGAAAAGCCAGGAGAAGCCAGCTAAATGGGTTCTGGCAGGAGCAGCTTTACTCCTGGCAGTTTAGTACTAAGCTTTCAACAGTACATGCTGCTTTCTCAATCTGCCTTGCAGTTAAAGCAAAAGGAGATAAATATTTTTCAGTCAGCTGGAGCAGGAGATTTGCCTTACAAAAAACACAATCCTTAGTGTAGCACTTCTGTGCTCTACGTTGTGATTTCCTCATCTATCAGTGTTGTGTTCATGTGTTTCTCCACATAACGATTATTGATCTGCAAGCATTCTTTCATTACACCAGTTTGGGAAAGTAAATAGGAAACATCAGCATCTGAGTGTAGTTTGACTCACAAAATACTCCTCTTGATTATTCTTTATTCTCTCTAGATAAAATGAAATGTGTATCTTACACAACTTTTAACATAATCATACTGCAATACAAACATGTTGCATTTAAACAAAGTTGTTTGAAAGCTTGGTTGTACATATGAAAAAACACCTAAATATGAACCGTATGTAAAAAAAAGTAATCCTGAACTTTGTGATTTAAACCAGTTAACCAGTTATGACTGCTGTAAGGTAGTCTGTCCAGGCAGCAGGTGCATCACACAAAAACTGCTTGTAAGCAATTCTTTTTCTTTATTGGGATGATGCTTAATATGTTTTAATTTTTTTTTTTTTTTTTTTTTTTTTTACAAAACATTCTTCCACTTTCATGCTTCAGTGATTAATTGCACTTTGGAATAAAAAAAAAAGTCCTCCTCCCACTGGTAGGTTGCATCGGCTTTGGCTGGAATTTAATGGCATTCAGATGAAAGTAACTTTTCCTTCTTTGCAGGGACGAAGTTGCATAAGCTAGAGGTGGAGGAATAGGTTCAGAAAGCAAGGGTTTGAAAACTGAATCTTTAATGTCAAGTTGGAACACAAGGGTTTTTTTGCTTCTTTAAAGGCAGGGTATGCTTTACAGATAGTTGTTGAACACCCTTTCTGCAAACTTGCACAACTCTATAAATAAAAATATTGCTCAAATTGACCAAGTTCTCCATCATGTGGTTGTGTAGCTCTCTTAAAAATTAACCACTCAAGGTTCACGAGTGCCATTTCACTTAACATATAGGTCTGTGCATGTAGATATCTCTACCATAATTTTCCTGAGAGATGTTTTGCATAAGACCACATCAATCAAAAAGTTCCCAACACAGAAATGCATGTACTATACTCTACAATTCTATCTTATATAAAACATAGTAAAAACCTTTTGAAGTCAAAATTTGTCAACATAGTAACCAGTTGCAGGCCCAGCTTGAGTTCAGTGTTCTCAATTGTCATCCGCCAGTTGTTTTTGTAAACTAGAAGACATGTGAGAAAACAGTGTTAGTGCTTAAGAAAATCAGGTTCCCCACAAACAATTTCCATTGCTGAAGATGACAACTTCCAAAACAGCATTTCTATATGCCTGAAGCAATCAATACTGATTTCAAAATAGGGAAAAGCATTTCAATTTCTTAAGCTCATGAGCTGTTTACACAGACAATATGACTCACTTTAATGCAGCTGATATCAGCCTAGGAGAAATCTCAAGTCCAAGAGACTTCTTTTGCATAGGTCCAGGATCTGCCCCAGGCCACAAAAGTCAAGTATTATTTAAAGGGCTACAACAGTTTGAAAAGGAATGACTGCAGGGCACAGCCCTCACCTTTCCAGGTACTCCTTGACATTGTCGTAGCCATAGAACTTGGCCAAGTGGATAAGCATGCCCGTGGCACAGCGCCCATCCCGCCGGCGGCAGTAGCTGCAGTTGCACACCCCGCGACAGGGAGGACAGATCCAGGCCTGCAAGGGGATGAATGTGGGAGGGGAGTTAAGGGCAAGCCATGAGTAAGGTTACATTTGCCTTCCTATTGCTCAGGCAGACAAGAGTATGGCTTCCTTACTGTGTGATCATTCAGGGCAAGGTTTTAAAAGCCTGAATCAGTCAGCCAACCAACCCTGTTAACACTTTCCAAATTCTGCAGGATTAAAGAAATTATTAAGTATTTACCCCATTTGCTTGAATACTTCTTACTCCGAAGACTCAGGCTCTCTGATGTTTTCAGTATTACTTTAAAAATATACTAAAGGCATCTGTAATGCCTAATGATAACTCAGGAATCCTATGTTAGGTTGACCATAGTGAACTCCCCACAAAAAGATGAGTACCCACTGTGTCAAGTTTCCTTGGCTGTGCCTGCTGGCATATCCCGATTCCTGAGACTGAATTACCCAGCATGTACACGAAGCCAGGCATCTCCCAGCTGCTCAGCAACTGAACGTAGAGGTGCAGGTGCTAACAGCCTGCATTACACTATAGGAGCCATTGCCACACTGGGCCAGCACACTGGAGCCGATAGTTCTTTATTGTCCTTCAGAAGAGCCCAGAAGCCCATCTCTAAAGCAGAGGTGGGGGAGAGGAGGTCCCAGAACAAGCTGAGCAGAGAGCGCGCTATTCTGCCAAAAGGTCTTTGCATAGCCACGTGCCTCAGTCTCTGGCAGCACCCTGTGCTCTCTCCTTGCTCAGTGCCTCAGGGGACGACAGAGAAAAGGGAACCAACCCTAAGACTTTCCGGTATCCTTCTCCTTTTTTCTCATATTTAAAAATTACAATCTAAAACAAGGAACCTGCTGTGCATGCCATGTTACTGAGAGCATTAAAAAAACAGGGTACATTTTGGCATTTTTCTGAAAGGGGACAGATTCCTTTTAAAAGGTCTCACGTGTTTCCTCCACTATCTGGTAAGCAAGTGGCGCTTCAAAGCACGAAGCTGGATGGATGGTAACCCAGATCCAGCATCTTCCACTTGAGTTCCAACAAGCTCAGTGTCAGTCATAACAGTGCTACAGGTCTTCTCATCACAAAAAGCTTTGAACACCACGTTATCGTGATCATATACTCATCACAGCTTACTAACAAAATGGTATTCATTACACCTTCTTTTCAAGCCCAAGAAATGATACTTACTGGATCAAGCAGTGCTGATTTCACATCTTCCCCGTATCGATTTCGAAGACATGGTCCACAAAACTGCCCCCTCACGCCTCCACAGCCCTGGTTCCGACAGATTGTCTTTGTATCAATTGTCTTTTGTCGACACTGGTGGCAAGTACTACCCTAAAGTTGCAAAGGAGGAGAAATATGTATGAATGAAGGGTATCTTAAATGCCTGTGGCTGAACTTTCCTAATATATCTGCTGATAGCAAAGCACAAACGTCAAACCAAAGTAAAATTCAGGAATGAAAATCTTAGTAACAACCGTAAGTTCTGTTATTATGATAAATCATATAGTTATCTGGAGAAATGCTAGGGATTTTACAGAGATGGTACCCAGCCCCAGTAGCATTGGGAGTCTCAAACTATGTGAACTTCATGTTGTGGTTCTGATCCTTTCCTGTATCTAGGAAAAAAGCTAAACCTATTCAGAAAATGACCTTCTGACTTATCTCTGCAAATACAATGAAGCATGAAATATATAGTAAGCAATCACCTAGATCTTTATGACAATTAATAATAGCCAAATCCAGTGAAGGAAAGGAGGAGTTCCATCAAGAGCTTTGGAACCTATCCAACCCACAGAGAAGTGTTGTTTCTAGGGGGTACAAGGAGCAGCAGGGATTACTATTATTTAATGGTACAACCACCAGATTTATATTAGGTGAGAATGAGAGATAAAAGGGATGTCAACTCTTATCAGTGATGAGTCATAGCTATAGCAAATTCCACTTAATAGCTCTGTGGCAAGGAAGCACTTTGCAGAAGCAAAAAGTTGGTGGGGCGTATCAACCAGCATGGGCAAGCCCATGGAAGCCTGGCAAAGCTTCCAAGTTGTGCTTGTGTAATCTAATAATGCAAAGCTGCACTCTCCAGAACCTAAGGAAAGCATACCTTTTTAGCAAGCACCAGATGAACTGCTAGGAGACTTTCAATTTCAAGCAAATGGACACACTAAAGAAATCAGCAGCCACTTACTAGAACTTTGTCATAGATTTTGTCTTTAACAGTGATTGCAATGTTGTCCAAGTCCTCCTCAGTAATATCTTCTACTGGACGGTGAGCTGAATACTTTGATGATCTCCTTCTTTTACGCACTCCACAATCCCCCTGCTAAACAAACTCATCTCAACACCTTTTGTCTGGTGTCATGAAGACTCTGTCACCACATTTGATGACAAATTCTTTCATGTATAATGCATATGCAGTCTAGAGGGGATGGACTACAGGCCCATGGACCACTGGAAGAACAGGGAATAAAGTTTCCAAATCATCACCACCTCTTTCTCTCCCTCTCCTCCCTAATCTTTTTTCTACTTCGTTAATTATTTATTCTGTTTATATGTTTTTCCTTCCCATCATTGCTACTTCTATTTCCACAAATTCCCAATGTGTTTTTCTGCTTTGTCCTTTTCTTTGCAGTCCCTGCACACCTCTGCTGTAACTCTTCATACTCCATTTCTTTGCTCTCAAAATAAGGAACTATAACCATCTGCCTTCCCATGCTTTGTTCCTTCAATCTCCTAGCATGCTCTAATTTCCTTCTCCAATGACAATCTCGTCCTGCCAAAAAACCTCTACTGAAGTTTTAGGTTAGTCCTCCCATACCCAGCCCTCTGTTGTTACCCTGTTTGCTAGTTGGACAAGAGTCCTCTACTCACTATTAAGCATTCTTTTTTCCCTTCCAAATATCAATCTCTTTGACCCCAATCCATGGACCATCATTATGCCGCTCAGGAGATTTCAGGTACAAGTCTCAACTGATCCTTAGCCTTCCGCCTACCCCACCTAATTTGTCCTTCGCCCTAGATCAGCTCTATTCTCTCCAAAATAGTTGTTTACCAGCCCAGGTTCTCATTCAGTGCTACTCCACCTTATTTAATACTTGAGTTACCTCTACAATGCTTCAACTGCGCACAGCACTCATTCCTATAAGCAGGACCTGGATCCAGCCTCTACCATGTACAAACTTAAGAGTCTTCTTCATAAAGGCTATACAGTAAATCTAACTAAGACAAATGACCACCGTAAGCCAAGGGAGGGAAAACCAGGAGATTTAAAAAAAAAAATGGGGAAGAATAAAATCTGCAACTTTTGAATGGCTAGCCAAGTACATCAGCAGTTTGTTGGTGCAGATTCCCTTTATTCATTCTCAGTTCAGCTATGTAACGCCTCTATCTTCCCTCTGCTATTTCCAGAGAGGTGTTTTTGCTAACTTTTCCTGAGCCTGAAAGATCTGCTTTGTCACCTCCACCACACCCACTGCCTTGTCACTCGCAGGCCTTCTACATTGTGGGCTCTAATAATTTTCAGGTAATACATAAATAATAGACCTTCAGTAAACTGCCTTGTTATGTTTTGGACAACACAGGTCACAAATAGAGCCCAGTTAACAGGTGAAAGATGAGGCAGGAAGGCCTGAGGACAACTCCTTCTGTAGCTAATCCCAAACCAAAGGTTCTCATTGACTTTCTGTAGGACATCATGTCTGCTCTAAGTGTCGGCCAACAATTTAAATGAATGTTTCCTAATCCCCGACTACTGGAGATATCAAAGTCTGGCAAATACCACACTGAGTCTCTTCTTCAAGAGGTTTTGTTGTCTATAGCTACGGAAGTGTTCTGCAAATTTAACAGTCGACACAGTATATTTTTCCAAGGCAAATTTCTCTGGTGGACGAGCATTTCTGGTTGGGTTCATGCGACGTGCTATCTGGCCTTCAGAAAATGTCCTCCTTGGAATTTTCTTCTGTTTCTGGAAAAGAGAAGACGATTCCAGTAACTGTCCTTTCAGTTATGTTTGTAGTGTTAAACACCAGAAATTATCTCAAAATGTCTGCACCACACTTGTACTATCATGAATGAATCTGTTCTTCTCCCACTCCTTTTTTGTTAAGCCAAACCTCACCAATTTCTAGCATACTTAAAAGTGTTCCCCCTACATGCTACACCTTTTTGATCCTTTCAAAACACCACACTTTCACAGTCAAATTCTATTCCAATCAACATCACAGAACTATACCAAAATTTTTTGTATAGCTTATTAAGGTAGAAGCTAGTTCTCACTGTTCTTCAGCAGCTAAAGGTTCAGATTTTGCTACAAATCAAAGACATCTTCAAGCAATAATCTGAATTCTAGTTTATTTTCTTTTCTATTTTTTAAATTGAAAGGGCGTTAGTAAGTTTCTTCTACTTCCAGAGTCCTAGATCTGGAAATTACTAGGAGGCACAAGATACCCTTTTCATATTGTCACACCTGCTAATTATTGCATGATTGAATTCATGCAACCAAAGTTCTGCAGAGACACCTACCATAAAGCCATCTACTCAATCTGACAGGATAAACAAGATGTAGGAATCAAGTCTACTTGCTACTGTACTCTTTAGTTATTTCCTTCAAAAGAAGCAAAAGACACATCACAAGGAGACAGGCTGGAAGTCAAAAACCAAGCAGAAGAGATAACTAGAATACTCCTGATGCCCTCCCCCTCCTCAGTTAAAGATACTAAATAAAAATAGCAGGCTTATGTATGTATTCAAAGAATGTTTAAGTTTCTATAGCATTTAACTAGAGCTAGCAAGGCTCCAGCCTTTCAAAGACTAGAACTTGGCTTCACCTTTTCACCTGACAACCACCACACCAGCATTTCTACATGGGCTTCCCAAAGACACAGCCCTTCAATTTGTCCTCAAATCTGTTCAGTTTATAATACACGTGGAAAACCATTACTCTATGAAGAACCTAGAGGGGTTGACAGTTCTCTGCTTCTAGCCAAGGAAAGTCAGTTGAAATAACTACAGTATCATTCTGGGTTCATGTTGAAGTGGTTGAATTTCATCAGCATTGCTCTAGTGAGAAGCGTGGATTTTAAAAGAAAAGCCTGCAAGAGGGAAATTAACATTTCCTCACATAACCTCTGGTACTTAAATACTAACCAACAGCAAATCTATACAAATAAAGCAACCAAAACCAAAGAAAAAACAGAACAAATTTGGTGAAAGTGTTTCATCAGGAAACACACTAATCCTAAATCTAGCAATAACAACTGTCACCTCTAGCCAGTACCTGAGACTTACCGAAGGAGTCGAGGTGGGCGTTTTCACTGGGAACAGGTCAGGTATGGAATTCAGTTCTGCCAGCAGCTGGTCAAGCTGAAATCAATAGCGATGCGGCGTTGAAAACTCACTGCAAACTTGCAAATAAGCAACACCTATCATCCACTCTTCACACACGCTCCAAATTATATCTAAACACATGAAGTCTCAGTGCATGAAACCTTTCTGGAGGCACTTTATTTAAGTGGGGCTCATAAAAGTGGTTAATTTACCCCTCAATGAGCAAACCTCCACAGGCAGTACTAACTTCACAGCTCCCATTAATTCTTCCTGAGAATTAGAATTAGCTAGAGTTACATCCAATCTTGTTGAAACAGCACTGAAGGAGCGCATTACAACATGGTTACAACCGATAACAAGAACTTCACAGTTCATATGACAGGAGGGGGAAAAGGAAGACAGGGTGCCCTTGGCCAGAAGACTGTAAGATGTTGTCCATGGGCTATTTTACTGAATGACTACTAATAGACCTGTGCTTTTTGCCAGGGAACTCAGAGCATCCCCCTAAGCAGTGACACTGCAGCATGGAAACTTTGCTCATTGTTTTTCAGTGGTCCTTAGCAGCAATGACTAGGAATATCCCTTTTTCAATCATGACAGCTAGTGCTGATTTCACAAATGCTGCAAACCACAGCCAGTAATGCTGCATACCCATCGCTTTGTGCGGATGCACACCGCAACATGGGTACACGTTCATTTGCAAAGTCATAAAACAACTAAGCCCCACTGCTGGTTCCCCCAGCCATGGCGTATGCAGTATCAGAAGCACTTCAGAAAGACAATCTGTTGCACCATGTAGGCGATGTCTAGGAGGTACATTTCAACAGAAACAGTGGCTAACAGCTCCAAGAAAAATACTGACCTGTTCTGGAAGGCCAGGACGAGGCTATCTTCTGAAAAGCCAGCAACAGTGGGGATGAGCCAGGCTGCTAGCTGTCTCTGAGACCGCCATAGCAATCATGAGATTAAAAGCTGGATACAGCATTTCTCAGTAAATACTTCAGTGTGGCATTTATTAAGAGCTATTTAATGTCATTACAGTACCGCAACTAGGATGCCAATGAATTTTGCAATGGTTGAACTAGAGGGAAGAGCAGAAGGTAAGAAGGGTGGAAGAGCAGCAAGACCAACACAACAGCAGTGAGGATACAAGACAGATTAGAAACACAGGTACAAAACTAAAGCAAGTTTTTACGTGGGAGCTGCAGGCCCACACACCCAAGAGGTGTATTTGAGCCCCAAGACTGCCTGGAAGCTGCAACTTTTCCTGGAATACAGTAAAACTGAAGGAGTCACTGAGGACCCAACATCAACTCGGATTTGCACAGCAGCATGGTAATTCAAGAGAGCTGGTGGCATTTTGGACAACAAAGGAAAAAGCATTAGAGAACGATCAGTGTCTCTCTTTTCCGCACCCACACGCACACATACACACACTTTCAGTAGTTATATAGCAAAGCATAACTGTAAACATCACATCCCACACAACAGAAAAATTGCATTTATCATCCTTAGCAGTTTTTAGCTGGCTTTCCAATCAGAAACTGCAGCAGATCTGTCAGACACAAATGAAAAGTAGAAACTCCATTGTGCACATGACACCACAAACTACCTGAAGGGACCAGCTGGTTTTCTGACATGTTCTGAATACAAGACTGCAACTTGGGCATCTGTAAATTTGCTCACAGTCACATACAAAATGCTTGGTTCAACTCTGGTCTTAAACTTGAGCGGGCTAGTCCTACTTGAGGCTATTTTAGGGGTAAATGTCTTGAGTGCTGATGGTCCTCTGGGGTTCTCCCAGGTAGAAAAATTCAAACACAAACCACCATGAGATTTTCCCAAAGTCCCAGCACAGCACCAGCAGGGGACCCCGAAATTCAAGTGTGCTGAAGCTAAGTACTCAGATGTAAATGTCAGAGAACAAAGCACTGCTCGTAAGTCTTACCATGGCTTTATTTTCTTTAATATTCATGGCTCTCTTAAGCAGAGCACTGCAATTTTCCTCCTGTGTTTCTTTAATGTCTTCTTCAGACTCTGAAGCAGAAGCCTCTAGTTTGTCCCACCGCTTGCAGTTTATTTCTTTTGAAAGAGGTGTGATGGATTCACTGTCCTTTAGAGGTAAGTTAGACAAATCCTGTTCAGGCACTTTTTTCTCAGATGACTTTCTGGTGGGAAACTGCAAGGCAACACGAAGGCCAAAGCTTCTTCTCTTGGAGGAGACTTTCTTCTTTGCCTCTTCCTCCTCTTCTTCCTCACTACCCAATAAATTATCGCGTTCTTCAACACTCAAGTCTGACTCCATCGCCTAGAGGCAGGAAGAATCCCATGTTACATTATTGGCTGAGACACAAAAAAGGTCATTTTTAAATCACTAATTCTAGGCAGCAGTCTCACCACCCAAAGGCACTGTCATAAATTCATCTAAATCAGCAAATTTTTAGAAGTTCACAGTACACGACTTCTCCCTGTGCAGAGACCAAAAAAAAAAAAAATCTACATATTAATATCGTCTGGGATACAGACATGGCTGTCTTCAGAGGAACAATCTTGCCCAGCACAGTCAGTCTCCAAGCAGGGGAAAAAGTTCTCATTTCTAATGTGATGTTTACATTAAATAAAGCTTTTTTTCTTTTTTAGGATAACACATATTTTGCTTCAGCATGAAGAACGAACATCAGTATCAGAAACACTCCTACTAGAACATGAGGTTTACACAGAAAAAAAGAAGTGAACGTATACATTCACGTGTAGGTGACTGCCTTTACCAGAACTCCTTTCTCGTTCACATCCATGTCGCTTGAAGCGAAGCCTTCAAACGCTTCCGTTTCAGAGTCAGTGTCTTCAGTGAAAATCCTCCGCAGTTCTTCAGTGAGGTATCTGGACTGAAATCGAACCCCCTGTAAAAATACCAGCCAGTAATTGTGAGAGACAGTCAGATACAGAGTAGTCACACAGTCACAATAAACAGGTTCTGAGGTTCAAGCAGGTACTGACTAGACGGTATATACTGTGAAAGCACTTTGCAGGCAAAGCCTGTCAAAAGAAAAAAGGAGAAGACATTCAGAGTTTCAGCACCAAGTTATTTTAACTTAACAGGATTTTTTTTTTCCTCATTTTGAGCACAGGGCTTTAACTGAGCTGCTTCTTGTGCAGGAAACTGTCTTCCTCGCCTCTTCCTCATCTTCACTACTGCCCGATAAAAATAAACTATCAGTTTCCTGATGTGTAAGTTATCATGCCATTTTGTATGTTTTCTTCTGGATGTAAACAAACAGGCATTGAATGGAAGAAAATACAAACCACAACCACAGTAAGAAAGAGCCCTCCTTTTTTTCACTTAGCAGTAGAAACAACACTCTCCTCTGGGCTTGCTGCGGCAGTACCCAAGGCTCCTGGAGACGGAGTCTGCTCCTTCTCATGCTGTTACGCCACCACTGAAGTGACAGATACCAACACAAAACCACAGAGCTTTGAACAGCCTGACTAACATCCCTCCACCTTCCAACTGCTCAACTCGCTCCGTTTTAATGGTGCAGTTGATCATTCAAACATGTTCTAGGGCAGACGGATCCTAAATTTCTGCCTACAGACTAGGAAGTAAAAAGTCAGCCCATGAAAAATAAACTAAGATCTCATTAAAACACTCTTCACGATATGCACATTACATGCTAATTAAACACAATGCATTTACTAAATTGGACATACTTCCAATCAGAATTAGTAGAAGACCATGTGTCAACATGTCCCTGTTAATCTCCTGAAAGACTCGTTCATGGTGGACCATAACCCACGTTCACACCACACCTGCCTCTTTAAAGTCAGCAACACTCACTGAAGTTTGTTTCCCCAATTTTCCTCTGCTATTTCTTCCTTCCATGCGAGATACAAAAATGACCTTTCATACAATGCGCCTGCTAAGTATCTTTATTCTTCCTTTCAATTCCCTCCTTCCCCGACATTAATTACACACTTCTTTACGTTAAGATAATATCTGGTGCAAAACAGATACAATAGATGAGTGGAAAAACTTACAGGGGAATAGGAGGGGGGAGCTACTGCATATGCTGTTTCTTTACACTTAAACATCTCCTATAAATTATTATGGGTAATTGGAATGAGTTTTCTCTAAGCAAAATTACTTTATTCTTTTGTTGGTAGCTGCAGTGCAGCTGCCTGAGAAAGGAACAAACACAATAGGGAAGTTACTTTAAAGTTAAATTGCCTTTCCTGGAGGGAAACTGAAGTTTTTATGCATTCTGTGTTTTCATGAAATTCCACAGTGAAGGTTAAGGGGGAAAAAATAAGCTGTTTGTTAGCTAAAATGACTAAAAATAACATATCTAGAGCTACGCTGTTACCCCTATGAAGAATGGTCTACGCAAGGTAAAATAGCATCAGGGATACCTATAGGAGAAACAGCTGAAACTCAGCAGAAGTGCAGGGATTATGGGAGTAGAACTGCAGAAAGCCCTGAGGAAAAGCAGACACACCAAGGTCAATACTTGTTAATGCGTTTCCGCATCAGCATCCAAGGGAACATCGGATGCACTAATATCCCATTCACCACCCCGGCAGGGCAGCTGCCTTGCCTCCTCTCCCAACAACTTCTGCATTTTCCTGAACTTCCCATTGTTTTGCTTTTCCCACCAAACCTTCTCATTTTCTGCACAACAAGTACCTATGGTCTTTCTCAGTGACAATGGTGTTTGGCATGATAAATGGATGGAACTCAGGGTAAAAAAAAAATCATGCTTTTATTGTACCATTTAGTGGTAAAGGAGTTAAATTCAATACTGATGGAGATGTAAAATAATTCTCAGCCCAAGGGAAACAAAGGATGGTGAGGAAGGCTGCAGTGCCAGCTGTAAATTTGGAACAAGTCTCACTGGGATTCCCAGTAACGCATGTTAAATTAACAGTACCTAGCTCTTCCACACCATTTTTCATCAGAGGATTTTAAAATGCTTTGCAGCCAAGATCATTATCATAATCTCCATCTCACAAATTGGAAAACCAAGGCAGAGAGAAGTAAAGTAAGGTGCCTGCAGTCCCCATGCAGGCAGCAGAAGCAGCAGCTCAGGCTCCCGCACATGGCCCCCTCTCCACCACCACCACCTCTCCTCGTTGATCCTTCTTCACGCTCCACACAAAGCCACAGATACAAGAGCAAGCTACCTCCTGGTTTTCTGAAGTTACCAGTACCGCTGTCTAGCAACAAGATGATGAAGCAATTTAGAGCCAAGTATATTTCGTCGCTTTTAAGGTGCCGTCTTTCTCCACAGCACAGACTTGAGGCTCTACTCCCAAACAGCTTCTGCATTTTGTACAAGCCTCTCTGAGGCCATATGCCTACGAAGGCTTAGAAATAGCACATACTCATACAAGCCTCATTCTGTCTGTTCCCTTTGCTAACACCAGTCATATTCCTTGTCTTCAGCAACTCTTAACCAGCTATGGAAAAAAGGAAAAAAAAACAAAAAGAAAAAAAAACCACCAAGGAAAAAAACCACCAAGGAAAAGAAGGGACATTTTCAATTTTTTTATTAATGGAACAGAGGGACCCTTTTGAGAACACATCTGACAAGGGTATCTTTTAACACATTAGCCCATATCTATCAAGTATATAATTACAAGCTTCTATAAGACTAAGAACTACATTTTCTGGCAGCCAAGACAGCACACCAGTTCTCTTCCTTTCTTGTGAATTCGACTGGTACCAAGTCAGAAAATGAAAAACATCAAATCGTTATGCTGATGCAAGCTACTTCACCATTAGGAGAGCAGAGAACCAGCAAATCTCACAATCAAAGCAGGAGCTGATGACTTCTGTGGGTCACCACCATTAAAACAGCAATGTTAGTGCAGAAAAAGCACTAATACAAATTAGTGCAGAAACAGCACTGATATAAATCTCTGGAAGAAATACCTTGAAGTCTGCATACTCACAAAACCCATCTATTACCATGCATTTCCACTGTCTTATGTATCCAAGAGCACACCAGCCCAGGATGGTAATTCTCTCCCGTTTGCTTCACTTACCTTCTTCACTTAAACTCGCCATCTAATGAAACCCATTTTCCTTATACTATGAAAGAGTTTTTAAAAGCAATCATCAGAACCTAAAAAGGATAACAAGTTTGTTTAAATTTATTTTTAATACAAGGACTGAAGATTATGGGTTTTGCTGCGAGTTATGGCTCGTGCAGCCTTGACACAAGCTCAGAGTACTACTGCACCAAAAGAGCGTAACTGGGCCGCAGCTACCCATTCCTACCTTTTTTCCTGACTCCAGGGAATCAAAACTAGCATGGCTGTCCTCTGACAACAACCTCTGTCTGGAAGCATCATCTTGGAACCCCAGAAAATCTTCACTGTCACTGGGGGCATTAAAAATGTCAGCCACTTCCTTGGGTATCTGTTTCTGATTCAAAATGAGACAGAAGATGCGAGTCAGACACGCCAACTTAACAGGAAAACTCAAATTGGCAACAGTACAACTTATTTTTATACTCCTATGCAAGTACAAATTTGTATCACAAAATACACTATGCGTAGCAAAACTGTACCTCATTTAAGTAAACTCCAGGAAATTCTGTACGGGTGGTTTTAATCCCTAAACACAGACTCCAGATTTGGGGCGAGGGAGCGGATGCAATATGCAGGATGTTTAACTCCATACAACAGTGCTTCTCAGATGTAAAAATATGTGTGTGCCTCACCTTTGCAAGCACATGCTCAGAGCACCCTTTATCCATAGTGAAACCCACCACCGCTCCTCCTCGATGGCTCAGAGGTGAGGAACACACCTTCAAATATAATGCAATGCTAAACAAGCACAAAGAAACCCTACCATTAGATTCGACACGAGTACTGTAACACATTTTATCAGACACCTACCTAACTCCAAAAATAAAACCAATGCAACTCATTCTCTTTCGTCAGTACTACCGCAGAGCTTTTTCCACCACGCTTGGTAAGAAAGTGAAAACCCATTTTAACCAAGAACATTTCTCGTTTGCTCACGATGTAGTCCGCCAGGAGGAAGCGCTGCCACGGGCAGGCAGTGGCACCAAGGTCACAACTTCAAAGTTCAAGAAGTCCAGCCCCGGCACGGAAGGAGACTTGCACCACCAGAGATAACCATTCCCCTGCCCACGTACTTCACCAAGCACTTCGGACAAGCCTTTCCATGTAACGGGACAGTAAAGAAGCCTTCAGGCAGCTCCCACCTTGGCTGCTTTAAGATTTGGTGTGTGGAAGGACGGGATGAATGGACCCAGCTTTAAAAACCGAGGCGGAAGGCATTTTGCCAAGTTTCAGAACATGGTTTTACACATCCCAGTATCATTTGCAAAACCATTCTGCTGTTCACAGAAATGCTCGGGGAGAAAAGCGTCTGCATCGCTCACCAGCACCCAGGCATTTATCTTCCACGTCCCCAGGACCGCATGTACACGTCACGCACGCTACTCTTACTCCAAGCAAGCCTCTCTGCTGTTTGCTGTGTGCTAAAGCCACATCTGGATTTCCCACTCTTCTTGCTAACTCTGAGGAACATGAGATCAACAGCTGCCTGGTGAGAGGGCCCAGTTCCTCAGCCGAAGGAGATCTCCAGCCCTGAATATTCAAGAGAACATCCCTGAGATGAACTCCAGAACCAAGAGCAGCCTGCCCTTGTCTGCTGTCAGAGACAACCAAGGTTGCTCATGCAGGGCCCCATATAATGATTTTTTTTTTTTATTTTGTCTTTTTTTTTTAAATTTATCTGTGCCAAGGCAAATAGCCCAAAGGAGGCTCATTCTCAAAAATAATGTTGCTGACAAAATTCCACTTCCATTGGAAGAGCAAGCAGCACCTCAACCTCTGAAATAAGTTACAGTAATGGGCATACATGGGTTTAATTTTATTTTGCTCTGCTTTTATAAAGCTGATGTAGACTGATGCAAAACTGATTTACTGTTGCTTGAGCAAGAGCAGAATTCACCTCTGAGCAATGGACCCTCACAGGCGTACCACCGCACGACCCAATGCACTGCTGCAGAAGTCGCACTGTCTGCACATCTGAACGCCTTTGGATATTCCCTCACCCCCACCTCTTAAAACGAACAGCCAGAATCCAGCTCCGTTGCTGTGATGGAATTCACTCAGTACAGAGCAGCATTAAAAATGAAGCATTATGCATTTTAATGGAAAAACATACAAGGAGCTGTGAGGCTCATTGCTATGAATAAATTGCTTCCAGGAGCTGCTGCATTAGTTCTTGTGCTACTGTACAGCTGAGTTAGCCACTGCTGTGATTACTGTCTGCCTAATTAATTTCTTCATCATTGTCTATTACTTCTGCATCCGCAGCAGAGGAGCCGTTATGGGGGCGTAAATACTGATTTCGAACAAGCGGGGGGAACTTTCCCAGCAGAAGACCTTTTTTGATCTTTATGCATTCCCAAACACTAAGGTACTGATTTAAGTAACTTACTGCAGAAATTCAAAGATTTTTAGTTTGCGACTTGCTCCCCATAGCCTGACTATGAAGAATCCCATTCAGTCATTGACAAGTCCCCGTTTCACCGAAAGGGCTTCGGTTAATAACAGAGAACACCTGACACATACAAGGTGGGCATACTCCAGGAGTTTAAAAAGAGCAACCTCACAACCAAGCTTGCTCAGCACCAGTATCGCTATACCTGAAATCACAAGTCAAGTTTATTCCCAGCACAAGCCCATTGCCACCCCCAGACAGACACCAAAGACGAGCTTGCACCAAACACCTCTGCCGTGATGGGTTGGTTCGCTGTTATTTATTGTGTAGTCCTGGACGCCAGACATTTCAATTTTTAACTTTCAGTTAACATACATTCAGAAACCGATTTTTAATCAGCATCAGAGCCTAGCATTTTAACTCAGTCAACAAAGTAGTATATACCAAGAAAGAAAATACATATTTGCCTAAACACAAATGTCAAAATATTCATCTATTCTAGACACTTGAAAGATGCGGGCACTTCAAAAGAGGATCTTTTTGCCACTAAACCCCTAAAAAAGGCAGGAAGGCAGAGTGGCGATGAACATTTCAAGCTCGCTCAGGGAAAATATTTCAACATGAAAAAACCACAGGTTCAGACACAATGGTCTGCTGAAATGCTGCAGAGATGTGAGAAATACTGTCTTCTAAAGATACCAATTACAAAAAGCTAAGTACTGAAAATCTAGTAAAAGCTGGAAATAATTCACAGCTGCCAAAAAATTCCAAGTCTCATTTCTAGTAAGATATTCTATAGCTATTGAGCTCAGTTATTTTTGCACATAAAATACACTTACTTGTTTAAAACACCCACAAGGTACTTTTCAAAAGCAGCAGAAAACATTCCCTGCTACAAACAGCATACAACCCAACAATATCCAGAACAGCCAACCTTAAGTATGGGGTTTTTTTTTCCATCAAAAGATCAAAGTTCAAGATATTCCCATCTCCCAGTTTCCCCTTCTCTAAATTTGACAAAATGCCACCAGTACACCCAGGAAGGCACACGAATTCGTCGGGCTGCGCGGCGGAGAATTACCGTTCCTGCAGGACTGGGAGCAGGCAGCTCACGCGTGCCCGTGAGGGCTGGCAGACCTGCCACCAAGGGACAAGGGTGACAGAGACAGAAAATGAGGCCGGGAGGGACGTCAGGCCTGTTTCGGTGACACTCCCGCACTCGCCACCCAAGTGATGGGAAAAGTAAGGCACCCGAGGCGCCCACCAGTCAAAACACGGTTTTTCTAAGTGCCGTCTCCATGAATTCCACCTGCCACATTAGGCAAGGAGAAAAAGGAAAGCCTGAGGTGAGATGTTTTACTTTCCACGTCAACAGGAAGAATTCTCATGTCTCGGGTGAAAAAGCAACTTTCCTGTTACCAAAATCAAAACAGATGCAACTTGTCCTTCTGCAAGCCAGCGCCCTGGCAGGCTGCGAGGAGAGAATGCTTGCGTGCGTGCACACCCTCAGCTTCAGTGGGAAGTATCAAGAGTTATTTTTATGCCACTGTCAACCATATTTCAAGTTTTTTTAAGAGGTTATTTGTACATATCACTTTCATTGCCAATTATCACACTAACGCATTTCTCTCTGACAACGATGTATCAGGAGAACATACTGGGTGAGAAAGCATGGCTAGATGCAACTATTTTTGCTCCTACCATTAAAAAAAAAAAAAAAAAAATCCATTGGGCTGTTTTCCCCTCATTCAAGTTTGCACAATGTATGGACATTCCTATTTGAAGCAGAGGACGGATCATTTCGGTAATGCTCCAACTTGCTGCTCATTCATTTCAGTCAAACTGGAATAATCCCAGTTTAATCTCAAATATGTACTCAGACAAACCAAACCTGTGCAAAATCACATCTTCAACTCACGCCGGAAAACCTCTTGACTTGTCCAGGGCTTAGTACACAGCAAGCCTACGGCACGCCACCCAAGGGTTACAGGCACTGGATTTGGCTCATAGCCCCGAAATAACAACCGAACAGGGAAGCACTCCAAGGCTGACAATTACGGGCAGCGCTACAAGAATAGAGGGCCCCAGCCAGAATGCGGAGAGGTGCCAAACCAAAAACCCAAAACTATTTACAAGCTGAGATCCTGGTCTTTCCACTGGAATCACGAAGGCGAACAGCATTGTACGAAGGCTGAATTTTAAACATCATACAAACATGTGAAAGACGTGGAAGGCAGAGTGAGGCAAAGACATGTATTACGGTGGAGAAGATTCACGCGACTAGATGCACAGTCAACAGGAGCGTCAATACCATCCAACCAGCCTGAGACTCAAGGGCAACAATGAAATCTAGGAAGGCAAGGATGATCCCAGATGATCTCAGCAATTTCTCAAGTCCCAGAGCACAAAAACCTGAAACCTTCCGGACGGTGAAATACATTCCTGGCACAAGCGGCACTGGGGTGAAAGGCAAAGGAGCGTTCAGAGAAAAGAAGGAACAAGTGATAAAACGAGCAATCATCACACAGTTTTACAATCTTCGCAGGCATACTTTGATTCCACCGAAGGTGAAGACGGATTATGCCTGAGCCTGTAAATCTGTCACAGCAACAACTTCTGGGACTTTCGTGGTTCCCCTTGCCCCCAGGAAAAGTTACAGTACTTTTCACCCCAGTCAACCTACTGCTAAACCCAAGTACTCCATGAAATTTCAGTAAATTCAGCTATTTTCAGAAGAGTAGACTACGGTTTCTACTTTGCTTTATTTAAACCAATAATTAAATAAGCTAAAACCCATCAAGCTACTTTATCCTAAAACAAAGACGGCCCAACTATCATAATCACACGGCGAGTCATTTAAAATGTTAACTTCCATAGTTTCCAGGTAGATGTTGCCTATCCCCTACTTTTCAAAAATGCTGATAATAATGTGAATACCAGCATGCCAGCATACGAACAGCGCAAATGCTGTCAACTGCTACTATCTCTTCTTTTGTAGTATCTAATCTCTCGCTGATCCAAGCAGTAGTAACAGCTATTTCTGAATTAATTCTGCATAACTCAAGGGCATCCCTTTCATCTGTGGTGGTGCCTAATGACTTTCCGAGCCCTGGCGTTCCAACCAAAACACTTCTGTACAACGCCACAGGAACGCAATGCGTCCCCTCTTTGCGTCTGGGCTGCAGGCGTCCGGGCTTTTTGGGTGCAAAAGCTTTGTCAGCCAAGCACCCCTTTAACAAGCTCCGCGTACTGAAACTGCTGTGCAAGGACCCGTTAAGTTAGAGCCCGGGATGGGAAATGGAACTGCAGGTCTTGCGGTTCGAAACGATTTTGTGCTGCTGACTTCCTCGGCAATTGCTCCAACGGGGGCACGTGCTCACTTACAAGGTGATTTACCAGCCAGCAGACGACCCGTGACTTCATGGAGAACGGCATGGAGACCTTTGCCACCACGTCCTTCTGCCTCAGCCAGGACGGAACCCGCTGCTCACCAGCGCGTCAGAGAGGAGCGAGAGCCAGCAGAAGGCCTCGCTCAGCCGAAAGCAAGCTCCCACGAGAAACAGGAGAGCACTGAGAAGACTGCGTCCTTCTCCCCTTCGCTGAGCCTTAAGAGACACACGACGTACGCACTTCTAGCTGTGCGGCGGACGGTGACCGGCAGACAGTAAGAGCCTCCTGCTATGGCACCAGAGCTGAGAAGTAGCTGCCATTTCCTTCTACTGCACCGCGTCAATCGGGTTTGTCCCAAACTGTTTTACAGTGCCCTTACCTCCACTCCGCCGATGGAGAGCCTGAGGCCATACAGAGGCGGCAAGTTTACCAAGTCCCTGAGGGGACAGAGCTCGTAACAAACGTCGCCGTGTTTCTACGCCCCTCCTGTTCCACAGAAACCCACGCAACTCCCCAGCCACCCCTCCCGCCACCCTGGGAGACTCACCGCACCACCTTTCAACGCCGGGACCGCACAAGCAGCCTGATGCAGCCAAGCGCGCTGGGCCTGGGACCAGGCCACGGCCCGACGCGCCGATCAAAGCGCGCCTGCGTTTGTCCCTAAGCCTCCAGTTCTATAAATACTCACATGTATTCAGGCGACTCAAATACGTGTTTGTGGCATCGCGGCGTTTCAAGAACAACAACAAAAAAAGAGCGGAATTAAAAAAAAAAAAATAGAGCAGAATTTTAAAAAAAAGAGCAGAATTTTTAAAAAAAAGAGGAAAAAAGAGCAGAATAAAAAAAGGAGCAGAATAAAAAAAAAGGAGCAGAATAAAAAAAAAGGAGCAGAATAAAAAAAAGGAGCAGAATAAAAAAAAGGAGAATTTTCAAAAGGAGCAGAATTTTCAAAAGGAGCAGAATTTTCAAAAGGAGCAGAATTTTCAAAAGGAGCAGAATTTTCAAAAGGAGCAGAATTTTCAAAAGGAGAATTTTAAAAAAAGAATTAAAAAAGAGCAGAATTTTAAAAAAGAGCAGAATTTTAAAAAAGAGCAGAATTTTAAAAAAGAATTAAAAAGAGCAGAATTTTAAAAAATTTCAAAAAGAGCAGAATTTAAGAGCAGAATTTTTTAAAAAAGCAGAATTTTTAAAAAGAGCCGAATTTTTTAAAAAAGCAGAATTTTTTAAAAAAAGCAGAATTAAAAAAAAGAATTTAAAAAAGAGCAGAATTAAAGAGAATTAAAAAAAGCAGATTTTTTTTAAAAAAAGAATTTTTAAAAAAAGCAGAATTTAAAAAAGCAGAATTTAAAAAAAAGAGCAGAATTTAAAAAAGCAGCATTTAAAAAAAAGAGCAGCATTTAAAAAAAAGAGCAGCATTTAAAAAAAAGAGCAGCATTTTAAAAAAAAGAGCAGCATTTTAAAAAAAAGAGCAGCATTTTTTTAAAAAGAGCAGCATTTTTTTAAAAAGAGCAGAATTTTTAAAAAAGAGCAGAATTTTTAAAAAAAGAGCAGAATTTTTTAAAAAAGAGCAGAATTTTTAAAAAAAGAGCAGAATTTTTAAAAAAGGAAAAAAATTAGCTATTTCAAAAGTGACATCCCCGGGCTTACAGAGACTAATTAATTACCACCAAAGCTCCTCCCCAACAAGCTCCGCGCAGCCCACCGGCCTTTACGAGGGAAACTGCAGGACCCAGCGGGGCCGGAGTTTCCCGACGCCGATGCCGAGCGCTTCGGGGCCGCCCCAAAGGCGGCTTCCACAAACACACACCCCCCCACACACACCGCCGGCCTCCTCCTCCTTCCCCGGGGCTTTGCAAGCCCGGAGCCGCCGCGCCACGTGGAGGGCGGGCGGCGGGACCGCGGGCCGCCGGGCTCGGTGGGCCCGTGGGGACCGGGGTGAGGACCGGGGGGGTGGGAAGAGCCGCCCCCCGATGTCGGCGGCGCCGGTCCCCGGCGCCGCCGACATCGGGGGGCGGCTCTTCCCACCCCCGCGGACAAAGGCCGCCGCTGCCCCGGGAAGGCGGAAAGCAAGCGGGCCGCCGCCTTTCCCCCGCGGCCCGGCCTTGCCTGCCTGCCCGCCCGCTCCGGGCCGCCTCACCTTGCCGCGCCTCGTCGCCGCCGGGCCCGCCGCTGCCGCCCCCCGCCGCCGGCGCCGCCGGCCGCGCCGCACCATGGCGGGAGGAGCCGCCCGCGCTACGGCGGGAGGAGGAGGAGGAGGAGGAAGGAGGAGCGGGGGGCGGTGGCGGGGTGGAGCTGGCCGGCGGCGGCGGGAAAGGCGGGATGGGGACGGGACAGCCTGTGTGGCCTGGCTGGGATGGGGTAAAAGGCGGCCGGATGCTTCTGCCGGTCCGCCGGCTCGGGGTGCTCCCCGCTTGGCACCCCCGCTTCTTCCCACCCCTCGCACGGCGGCAGCTCCGGGGCTGAAAAAGAGCGGTCTTGCCGGAGGGGAGGAGAAACGCTCTCATCCTCCAAATAATTTAAATTGTTTGCTTCTGCGGTAGCGCTGTGACGTGTAAACCTTTTGCAGACTCTTAAAAAAAAAAAAAAAAGGGGGGGGGGGGGAACGGAGATGATGTAGCTTTAAATGCTTCGTGTGAGCGTCCCCCAGCTTCCCAAATTAAGTGCCCTGCCCTTAACCGCGCCCGTGAAACCTCAAGCTGAAAGCGGTAGCAGGCAGAGGTGCTTGCTTTCAGCTGCAAGTCACGACCTCAAAGTATCGCAAATGCTGGAAAGGAAATCAGATTAGGGGAAGCAATTTGGAAAAATAGGAATCCATCAATGTTTAAAGCACTTTTTCCTCCAAGAAGTTTCCTATGTTACTCTATTCTTCCACTCTTCAGCTAGCAGGAAGACAACACAAAGACATGGAAACGGTTTTTTTACCTCCTTCTGAATAACCTGTGTTCCTCAATTAAGGAGTTTAATTTTTATTAAAAACTTACAACATTATGTGTGTCCCTGTATTAATCCAGGGGAGTGGTACTAGATCAGGCACTTTATGATTACTCAGTAATTCAGTGAGAAAAGCAGCTCTTTGAGGAAAGACACGCTCCAAAATATGGTTGCTCGAGTGGGGGGAAGGTCCGTGCGCAGCTTCCCCTGGTCCCGCTGACACTATGAATCTTTGCTTGTCCGATGCAATGCGAAGCAGGTCCAGCAGAAACCTGTTGAGACGGTATTTTCCTGCTGCAGCTTTGGTAATGGAATGGTGCATTTCCCAGTATGGTTGTAATTAAGTTACCTCTTGCGATTAGGGCACATTTTATACGGTTCCCCTCCCTTTTCCCATTCTTGCATCTAAAGTTTCTGCCGTGGTGGGCCTGAGAAGCGTCCTCCACCTTGGCAGGTTAACGGGTAGACTTGGTGATCTTAAAGGTCTTTTCCAACATAAACAATTCTATGATTCTATGATTCTACGATTCTACGAATCAGGGGATGCCAGGATAAGGTCTGGGGGCACGTTCCAAACTCATGTTTCTGTCTAGCAGCATGCGGGTGAGCTTCCGTGAGCCCTATAGTCTGGATAGTTGGACCAGGACAGCAAGCAATTCACTTGCCCAAGCAATGTGGCTGAAATAAGCCCACGATAACTGTCTTTATAGTTTTTGCATTGATAAAAGCAAATCAGATGAACCAACTGCGTTCCTCTGTGGCTTGCCTTCAAACCCAATTGTGAATTGCCACGCTAAAAATAAATTCAGATTGTTTTGACTATTTTAATGCTTTCTGGATACCATCAAATCAAATGTTGTACATACATTTTAATTTAGGGGAGAGCTCCAAAACGCGTTGTGCAGTTTGCCTGCTACGATGAGTTCCCAGGCCTGGGAGGGTATTTTAAATACTGTATTGTAAATATTGACTTAAAAGTCAGAGAAAAGTACAAGTTTTTGTAGGAAAGTGAAGGACAGATGAGAAATGGTCTTCTGCCCCTCTCTGAACAGCCACCCTAAAATGTGGAAGAGCCTCTCTGTGTACCATGTGATCTGATCCCCAGTGTAACACATGGTGAACTACCCATTTAAGTAGTTCCAAACCTTTATATTCCAGCCATAGGGAGATTATTTGTTAGAAGGGAATGTGAGGAAAGTAGTTGCATGCAAACAAAGAACCGTTTAGCCAAAGCAGGCCATTTAAATACTGGTTTGCATTGCAATATCCCCTATAGAGGCACCTGCGGTTGTCACTCAGACTGCAGGAATAAAGAAGCTTTGGGGACACGGTGGGGAGGACGGAATTCACTAGAAGACAAAATGCAGGAATTATGTATAATATCAGCAAAACTGAAATGTGGACTTCTTAAAATACAGAAGAATAAAGGTGTCTTGTGCAAGACGTTCCTGAAAGACATGTATTTTATGTATTCCACTGCTGACCCCGGGTTTGGTTCCCAACAGTCTACGTTACGAAGCACTTTGTTTGTTAAAAGCTGTCAAGATGCTATCTTGGATTGTGAACAACAGATTTGAAATGACTGTGTTGGCTGTCCTGTGCTAAATTAGAGGGAATAAAATTGCATTCCGTTACAACAGAGATGTGCAGCTATTATGCTGTTACAAATACATTATGAACTGCCTGATAATATCTTGTGCTATTTTATGCAATTGGTTGCTTTGTTTCTCTTCTTTCTGTTAACTTTCCACTTCATTTTGTACTTTCACAACCCTTCTCCTTCCCAGCATTTTCAAGCCCTTCATGTCAGCTATTGCTCTTTATGTTGCTCTATTAGAAGTGGGGTTTTTTTTAATTTCCTTAGTTTGTCTGCAGCTGTACATCAAATACTTCTCAGTATGGATTTTCCATCGCTGAATTCCTGCCCATTTTCTTTACCTCTTTTCATATTACTTGAAAGTTTGTTTTTCTAAGCCCCAATAGTTTTTGTGTTATTGCCTTGTCAGTAGGATCTCATCAGCTGCTCAGATGAGGTTCAGCTGGATTCTGGGTGCTCTTCAACTTCAACCTTATATATTAAGCCTGAATTATTTTACAACAACTAGGTCCAGAATAGTTTCTGACCTTGCTGATCATCCCGTGAGAGCGTTGCTGATAATGTCTCAGTCCAGGTCTTTGGACTCCTAAACTATATATTGACACTCATAACAGCAAGTTCTGCTTCAGGCTTGATGTGACCATTATAATCAGACTATAAATTTCCAAAGAGAGCACATATGTACTGAAGGAATTACAAGCTGCTTGGAATGTGTATCAGGTATAGCAGATCCACCAGTTTATGTGGACCACCACGCTAACATGCTGATGCACAGTAAAATTACAGGATGGGCCCACCACCTCTCTGAAGTGGCCTTGTAAATGCAAAATTTGTTTGCCTTTAGTTTTGAATGAACAAATACCACTCTAGATTATAATTCTGGACTTTAATGCTGTGAATTTACTGAGGTAGATAACCATTAAAATCAATCCTCGCTCCTGAGCTCTGTTTTCACTGCTCCCTCCAACAGTCTCTAATTTTGGGGCCATTGTAATCATGACTGGGGGCTTTGCCCCCATCTTCCTGCCACCACGTTTCTCTGAGACCTGTCAAGCATTTTAAGTAGCATGCACTTTCCCACACTTCTCAATGAATGCTGACATACCTAACTTAAAAGGATTACTTTCTGCTGAGAGGAATTGTAATCCTCTTTTCCTGCTCTGCAAATCCTCTAGTAAGTGAAAAAGAAAGGCCAAGATCTGTTCTGCCGTGCAGGGCAAATCACCATCTCAGAAGGTATAGAAGAAAACAACAAATCTAAGATTTACTTGTGGTCACGCTTGTCCAGGAGCTGTGTCCCTGACTATTAACTCATTGGCATCTTCCATCACTATTTTTGGTGCTTTGATATTTTCTGTTTTAGTTCCTAATAGCTGTATGAATACACGCACAATTGCTACATGCATGGTGCTCAGGACAAAATACTTCTCTCGAAGGTATCTACAAAGAGCTACAGATACTGAATTGCCTTAACTTGAACCCAGTTTTTAATATTATTTATTCTGTTAACGAACCCCAGAAACATACGTTTAACTTACATACAAAAACTAGTGGTTTTCCAAACTGCCTAAGGTCAATTTGGAGGGTATTTTCAAAAGCCCTTGCTGAAGATGCCAGTGACGGTGAAGGCTTGTGCTCCGAGGGTGTGGTGTCTGTGGTACCCAGCACAACAACAAAAGCACAAATGTTCCTACTGCTTCGATTTCCACTCACGCATCTCAAAACCTTTCCTCACACCCATTGGTTGTTGCAACAAATTGGCTTGTGGGTGAGGCTAAGGGCAAAGTTAGGGTGATCTCACCCTGCCATCTGAGACCAAAGCCTCAGGTTATTCTCTTGCAATAGTAGCCTGAATCCTGTCTAAGAGAGCCTTCCCCATGCTCCCTCGTAGTTCCCTTAAAAGACCTGCAAAGCTTGGGGTGGGGAGTACCAATAAAGTTTTCATTGCTGAAAATTTCATTTTCTTGTTTCGTATTGCAAACCAATATTTTGGTTCCAGGCTTTCATAAAGTAGATGAACCCGGATTACTGTCCCCTCCCCCTTTCCATTACACTTATTAGACAGCAAGCTGTACTTACCAGGTGGATGAACACCAGCTTCCTCACAGGAGGTATTTTCTTTTCTGGTACACTACGGTTGCAGCAAAAAATCCACACTCCAAATTTATGAGAGGATCCTTGGCATTCTTTTCTTGATCTAATTCTGCAAGTCTCAGGTCAAGATGAACAACCATGTCCTTTACTAATTCATCCTAAAATTCCTTGTTGGTATTTGGAAGTGCCATGTGTTTTTATTAATTCTTAGCTGTATTTCAGCCCACTTTGATGGATGGCTGCTTCCAAACAGCCCGTGAGGGGGCTGTGTTGGTTTTAGCTAATTCCTCCTTGGCTAAATTCTGCAGCATCAGCACAGCTGGACCATTTCAGTTGGGTATGAGAAACGTCCTTCTCTCCCTACCTTCCCAGCCATTCATCTAGGACAAATGTCTTATTGTTTCAGAGAAATGAGCTTTGGATTTTCCCTTCAGAGGAAGTGTTGTTTTGTATCCCGTGAGCTAGGATCATCTGACCTTTCTCCTTCTGCTTTCCATGGATTAAAAAAAGGCTGGGAACATATGGCAATGCCCTATTTCATTCACATTCTATAGGTGGTTCAGTTCCCAATTCGTTCTCCTATGTCATCCTTTCAATTTCTTTCTGAGGCTGATTTGTCAGTTCTGTAAGTCCTGCTGAAGATCATCATCATTAGCAAACTCCAGGCTCACCAAAGTTTGCCTGGCATACATCTCCTCAAAAAAATCTGCTATGTCCCTACCAATTGCCAGTCCACTTTGGCATCTGGAGCTGGGAGAGCAATCTGCTTTGACTTCTCGTACCAAACAAAGTCTTTCTATCAGAGCTCTTCTCTTATATGGAAGGTCACCCTTCGTGACTTCTTGGGATGCTTCAGGCTGCTATTTTAATTGCTTTTGGCAAGTTCAGTTTCAGTTTCAATTTCAAATATATTAGTCAATATTTGAGTTTTGCAGGTACTTCTACCACCTGACATAAGAGTTCCTTAAACTCAGTTACATCTTGACCCAATGGGGTTTTCTCCTGGGCTTCTGGATCTCCCTTAGAAGTCACCTGCATGATTTAAGCAATGAGTTGAAAGCACAAGGAATCACAGATTGTTTCATTTAGAAGTAGAAAATGAAGATATGTACTAGGTATTTCTTCGTTGCATTCCAGTTTACTTACAATGCACTTAAAGACCCTTTTCAGCAATAAAACAGGAAAAAAGAAAAAAAATAGACTATTTTATTCTGCACAGTTCCAGTCCATCCACCCCATCCAGTTGTCTACCCAAAACTAGAGTTAACTTTCTATGTTTTAGCTTCCATTCAGGCCATGTGTCCTCACTGCTTCTACTCCTGAAACTGCTTGACGTCTCAGTCCTGTGTTCGTATTTGTAAATTCCTGGGAAAGCCTCCCTTCTTTCCGCTGAGAGAATTTTTTCACTGGCATTTCATATGGCCAACACTTTGGCAGGTGGCCTCCATTGTGTTAGCTTGTTTAACCCATAAAAGGCTTAATCATTTCTTTTATGCTCTTCTAGCATGCCTAGAATCTGGCTAGTGGACCCATCAGCTTCAACCCATATTAGACACACTTATTAGCAGCTAACAGTACGTTTCAGCATCACATACGGTGGGACTTGCTATGTGGGTTCGCCTATGAATATCCCATCTTTACCCTAGTGCTGAGAATACAGCAAAAGGAGAAAGGAAGAATTTTTTTGCTGTCCAGGTAGTTTAAATTTCAGATGAAGGAGGCAGTGTCTCCATTCTGAAATCTGCCCCTTTCCTTCTCCTGACCCCCTTTGGGAGCTCACACAGAAAAGATATCTAAAGTACACAAGCTGCAATGTAATATTAAGAATGGCACTGCACATCAAATATTATATAATAAACAGGTATATCATCGATGCCTGGAGCCACAGGGTAGAGGGGGCAGAGACAAAGTGTAAAGCACGATGAGGTAGAAGTGTCAGGTTTTGCCTTCCTGTGACACAGAGCATTGTGCCCCCTGGATTCTCCCCAAAATCCAAATTATATAGTGTCTTATTGCTTTGTACAGCTGCTAAACTGAAAGTGGAATTAACTTATTACCAGGAGTTGCTAACAGTGCGCCATTTACTAAATCTTTGCAGCAGGAGGAAAAGGAGCCAAGACAACATGCCAGAGCGGAATGGACAAAGAGCAAAGTGGAACTGGAAAGTCGGGCCACAGCAGCATGGATCTGGAGGTGACGAGAACTGGGAGATGGAAGCGCAGAAGCTCCTGCAGCCTTTGCCTCTCCTCTCGTCTGGCAGCCAGAGCGACACATCCCTTGGGAAATCTAAAGAGGATTCAAGCCTAGCCCTGCCCATGCCACCACCTTTCTGCCTTGCTGTGGCAGCCAGCTGGAAACTCACACTAGAGGCTGTGCTGCCCTATTGTGGAGGGGACAGCGTAAGGCGAGAGGCTCCCAAGGACACCCAGTTTCCCCCACCAGCGGGAGAGAAGGGTGACCAGTATACTAAGTCTGCAATTCTACCCCATGGGCCACGGCACTCTACTGTCCCAGGTCCCAAATGGCTTAGGTAACGCATCGCTTTTGCCCATTTGCCTGTGGCTTACTTTCTGGCAGCTGGGCTATGCCTCGATAAATGCTTCTGTGTGTGAGAGACAATATCTTAGAGAAATCATTTTATTACTGGCTCACATTTAATTCTAGCAACTGGGACTAAGGTGACTATATTCAGTAGTAAGAAACTCTGGCCCTCACCCAACTTTTCATATACCTCCTAAATTAATTTGCACAGAGCACAATAGTGGTGCTTGTGTTAACCCACCTTCTCCCCATAGCTTGTGGGAACGGCCTTGTTTCCCTAGTTGTCCTGGATGTAGTCTAAATTCTTGAGGTGTATTCACAGCCTGCTGGCACTGGTCTATAAAAGCAGCATCGCTAACACTGTTGTCTTTTCCTCCCATAGGTTGGGCAGGACCATTGAGTGACATTCTGCCAGCACCACACATCTGCTCAGGGCATCATAAAATCTTCAGCCAGATGTCTGCAATTCAAGCTGATCATCATGCTTCAAAGAGTTAGATGGTAGAAGACTACTAGCCAGCAAAGAAGCTGTGTCTCAGGTATTATTTCTTGGCACTTGGAAGCTGCCAATGGGTAAGTGTCCATAGACTTCTCTCAACCCTCTGACAATACTTGTACAGCATCTGAGCGAGGTCCTTTCTTGCTGGCATGCTCCAGAGGGTAGCAGATAATGGGCTCCCGTGTGCCCTCACTGTCCCCATTGCAGCTCAGTGAAAGCCTGCAATTATTTTGGGAGCACTGCCCTTCTTTTGCCACCTGCAAGTGAACCAAAGCAGTAAGTCCCCCCAGCAAGCATCCGTAACTGGGTTTAGTGGGTGACTCACCACTTCCAAACCAATTAGCCAGGAACCTGTAACAATCTGGCCAGGCATCTTCTACTTCTGGCCCTTTCCACCTGAGTCTGTTAGAACCGTGTGGGCCAAAACAAGCTCCTCATGCAGCTCCAGAGGTACCGTCTACTCATGCAAAAAGTCTAGGCTCATTGCCAGGCACCCCATGTCTTGCTGAGAGTGCAGTCTGTGACTGCGGTGTGGTGGGCCTTCCCATCAGCAAGGAGTATTGCCTACGTCTCCAGCTCAGCAAGGAACCACATGCCCTCCCTCAGGAAGAGTCAGCTGGAGCCATAGCACTGAAAAAGCACTTGCCACCATGTCTTGTGCCTTATCACTGGAGTCACTGAGACTCGTGCCAGTGTTCAGCATCTGGTAGACAGGACTGCCTGTGTTGGGTCTGTCTATGTTTTGTCACTGTCTGGAGCACAGATTGCAAAAACAGGGCTGGAGAGTGCCCTGGTGGAATTAGCTTATTTGAATGAGCTCTTTTCCTGGACTTTATCCGCCCTTCAGCTTCTAAAGGAGCAGATAAGTCTTCTCACCAACACATAGGAAAAAATGTAAAGAAGCAGTGCATTTCACTAGAAAAGCAGGGTTTGGGAAGTAGATGTCCATATGCTTTTATAGTTAACCATGTTATACTCCTTTTCATATGCTGATTGAACCCCACCATAAAAGGATTTTCAACACCGTCTTCCTAGAATAGTTTCAAAATCTCATAGCCTTCATGGGAATGAGTACCTGCCCCCCAGAAGCATGTTAGAGAATTTTATCCTTTGCATTTAAAAGTTGCACATGTCAAGAGACTTTATCTTCTACTATAGAAAACCTAGAAAATGTTGTCTACTATACAAATTAATTTAAATCCAGCCTAAATCCAACCCATTGGAGCCCATGCCTCCAGTGATCACTTCAAATCACTTTAAAGATAAATCAAAAAGCTCTTACAAAACCACATCAAATTTCTTTGTTATTCTGACAATGTTTTAGGAGTAAGTTTTGAAAGTTTCACTAACAGCACTGAATGCAAGAAGCCCAAACCCCTGCAAGAGCCTGCATGGTACCTAATCAGTACCTGGTGCTGGGTGCTAGGGGGTAATTCTGTTCTTCACAGTCTAAGAGAAGGAATAGGCAGATGCAATAATCAGTAAGTGGGAATGAGAGGAAGAGTCACAGATTCAAGAGATATCCTGACTGCATTTGAGCTCCCAAACCATCATGATTTCCTTTTTTGGGCCAAGGAGAGAATGCGTGGCCCAAGGGGAAACTTTTGATACATCTATCACATTGCATCCGACTTTCTTTTGATCCTGAGCACTAGGTACCTAACCTGGGGCACGACTGCCACTCACACTGCTGACTTTAACTGGTGGGAGGATCCTGTGGAAAAATTTGTGGGTGCTTTATTTGACCAAAACAAGGGAGCGCAGTGGGACTCTCCACCTTGCCTTATAAAGTGCAAAACCAAACTCCCCATAATTTGTTGTGTTTTAAAAATCCTTTCCTGCCCAAGCAGTCTAGCACTGCGGCTCAAGGAAGTCAAGAAGTAAAACCAGAGTCTACTATAGCAATAACCGCCTCCTTTCCTTTTGTTTTTATGCATTGATAACTAGAATTGTCCTCTCCATTATATCAGTGCAAAGATGCTCTGGATCAAAACCCTATCTTTAGTAAATGTAAACAGCTAATCCATTAGTCTGAAGACTTATGAGCATATCTATTAGAGAGAGAGATAGGTTTATACTACCATACAATTAGGAGAGTATATTTAAAAAGAGTCTTTATGTCATTTTTAAGATCTCTTTTTTTTTTTTTAGTTGTTACAGCAGTGAACTCATTACAAATGAAGCTTGCTTCACACTTCAGAGACGGGTAAGGCAGTAATTAATTGAATTGTACACACCTCTCACCTGCCCTCACCAGAAGTAGAGTTTGAAGGCTTGGTGGGGGAAAGGCCACGTCCCCCACAAACAGACAGAAGCTCCTGCATGCTGCTGGGGGACAAAACCTTGGTTCCAGGACTCCCTGTGCTGTTGTAACATCCCCTCTTCCTTGTGTCTCTTGTTGAGCAGTTGTCACCCACACTCTGAAAAAAGAATACAACCCCTTCTCTGGAGGAGATGCAATGAGGAATGCAATAAGAACAAGAGAGATTTGCGGATTCAAGAGGTGTCATGACCTCACTTATGCTCTCAAACCACAAGGTTTTCCCCCATAGGACCACGGGGTGGGTGCAAAGAATGGGGGAAGCCTTTTGATACTGCCCATCTTTTTCCAACATTAATACTGCTCGGTTGTCCCCAGTGACCACTCTCCCACAGGCACACACGTTACACTGGGTGTATTTTTGAGCAACTCATAAGGCAGCAGGTACTGGCTGAGTCTAGTATAGAGAGGAACAGACAGGAAGGAGAACAGTTTGAGGGAAATTAAAACACAAGCAGAAATCCAAAGAGAACAGTTACAAATCCTTGGTGGCTTGCTCATGCTTTGCCTACATGTTATAGCATTACGTAGGTCAGGTTAGTTAGAGAGCTCCTCGTGACAGGGACAATACCTCCTACATGTTTAAACAGAGCCTAACAAGGTAAGGCCTTAAGGCAACTGGCAACACAGTTAAAAACCATATATCCAGGTTGATTGACAGAACGTGAAGAGATGGCTCACTGTGCTTAGATTTCTTTCGGGGAGCTCCTGTTACAAAAGTGGCAAATCAGTCACCAAATCCACTAAATCCCTCAGGACAGAAGACGAACCCTTTGCTAACATGCCACAGTGAACAGCAATGAGAGCCTGAAATTTTTCCATGGGGAAACATGCCATGAAAAGGGTGGTAATGCCTGACTTGGCCGAACTCCAGGACAGGCTCTGCACCTACTCTGCTTGAAGAAAGTGAGAACCCAGGTGATGGCTGAGGAAAAAACACTTCTACCTTCTTTGTGGAACCCAAACACTTGGCTGACATCAAATATTTATTCTTAAATATTACCTCCCTTCGAAACAGGCAGAAACACAAAGAAAAGAAGGACTATTTCCCTGTAGTCACACAGAGAATGCAAGAACAGGGGCAGGTTTGCATGAGTACTAGCTCTCTGCCTTTCCCTCCTTTCCTTATGCAGCTTTGGTCCCATTCCAGCTTGGATTGCCCTTCTCTGCACGACTGGCAAGGCATTAGCTCTCTCCCTTGGTAGGATGGGAAGAAAGTGGGGGCTGGCCTGGCCTAGCTGGTTTTTCCTTCTTCTCTCCACTGATCACCTCCCCCCTGCAAAACACATCAGCCCAGTGCCCTTTCCCCTTCTTCTCTCATGGGTTGGCAGCAGTTCTCTTTCCATCATCAGGAAGGTAACACCTGGACTGGGAAAGTGGGACTTCAGCAGACCAAGAAGCTGAGTTCTCGCATTCCAGCAAAGAGGAGGTGGTGACAGCCACAGCAGAAGTAATACATCTCCTCAAAATGGCTTGGCACTGGCAAAACTGTCATTTGAGGAAGCTCAGATTTGTCCACTGGCATTGTCCTCGCTCACAGGAGAGCCTGTCAGGAGGGAAGATTCCTCCAAAACAATCAGGTGATGGAGCAACCGTCACTAGTGCATACATTTTCCCTAGGTCTTTGCAGTGCTAAGGTGCATTTACAGCAAAGCTTGTCGAGCAGTGAGGGCACAAGGTAGTCCCCAGCAGCAAAGTTATGTCATGGCTGCCTGAGACATTTGGCACAGTCCAAAGCAGCATGAGTTCCAGCTCTGCTGGAGCAGAAGAAGTGGGCTCTGTGTGTGCAAGCTGCCGAATGTAGGGAAGCAAAAGGTACTTTTAGCAGGATATTGAATAGACTAGGAGGCATGAAGATTTGTATTGGCCTAAACATAAGCGTGCTGCTAAAAGTAAAGTTTCACTAGTATTTTTGACAGAGATCCTCCACGAGTCTGTTGGACTGGCCATGTCTTGGACTCACATATTCTAGCCACCATCTCCATCTTCTGCCTCCTGCACATTTCTGGGTGAGTTTCACTAGTTTGGTGAAGGGTACTGCTTCTTTTCAGGAAGCATCAGGTTTTATGTGCTTTTGATAACCCAGAAGAAAGGATGGTGCATTGCAGTCACCACCACCCAATGTTGCATCTCCCAAGAGATGGCCATTTTGTAAGCTGCTCCCTGGCAGGGGGCTAGGTAGGAAGAATACATTCAAGGCTCTTATTAGCATGCTATATCTCCAGCATTATTACCACACAAATCTTTTCCTATGAAAAACCAGACCGGTCACCCTGAAACCAGTTCTGCACCTGTACTTTAATGCCTGTACTTTGCACCGGAACATGGGTTATAGAGAAATGTGAGCAAAATGTATTTGCTTGTTTGGTCTAGAAGGCAACTACCTTGAGCCAAACAAATAAACCACATTTTTTAAAAAGCCTTTTGCTTCCTGTAGAATACCGCTTTGTTTGCCATCATTGTTTGGCAAATAGGAAAGGGCTTATCTCTCCTTCCCAGAAACTAGTGCAGCTATAGAAGAGCTCCAGAAACTTGTCAGTCTTTACTAAGAAAAAAATATTGGTTTAACAGCCCTTGCCAGGAAATTATCTGAACCTTCAGAAAGAGAGAAGGTGTAAAAATTAGTTCACTGGGCTATGCCATTCTTTCCTGCTTTTTAGTGTTCAGTTCCAATTCAAGGATCTTATCAGGTGTATTTTCAAAAGCGAACTACAGTAACCTTTAGCATTATGGCGTTCCTATATTAGCTATTTCTTGGTTAGCTGCAAAATTAGCATTTACCTCTCCAGTGCAAAATGTACCATATTTTTGTTTGATTAATTTGTAATTAAAATTTAAGCGAGTATGTCTGGTTTCTAGCAGATGGAGGCAAAGGCATAGCTTTGAACGTAGTTACAGTTTTGTTTAACCCCCTCCAGAGAAACATAGTTACTGTGCATTAATATACAGCCTTTCACCACCAGACCTGTTAGTGTACATTATGGACTAATAATAATAATTATATTGTCAAACAATTCAAACTGCGTAACAATACAAGCTCCTCTGAAATGTGAAGCGCTAGAGGTAATGAAACCTGCTTTTCTTTATACAGTCAGCTCAAACCTCTTTTTGAGCAATCTGGTGTTAAATAAATAATGGGCCTGGTTGCTCCCTCCTCCAGGAGAAACCATAGGAGGGAGCAGAGTGGGAGGAAATCTCCAGGAAGTTTTGCCTTGTTGAGACTGTGCCTAAGCTTATTCCTGAGGGTGGAGTTGCTCATTCCTTATGATGCCCTCTTCTCCCATGCATGTGAATGGGGGTGCAAAAAGACGCTCCACCTGGAGGAGATTTTGGTGAGGGTCTCAGGCAGGCCAGGAGAGGATGGGTGGGCTCTTCTTGGCGTGGCCGTTGTGCTTGCGGTCCACTGGGCACGCAAAGACACACGGCATCACTACTACAGTAATGGCTGTTCTTTATGAGACCACAGGGTTTGACATGAGCATTGCATCCTCTTGGCTCTGGGGCCATGGCCCAAGCTCTGGAACAGGACAAGGACCCTGTTTTGACTTGAGTATTAGTAACCTGACCATTTCTAGAGTGCAGATTTGTGGTTCTCTATGCCACCAATCAACCCAGTGTACCTAGGTGACTTGTTCTCACTAGCACTTTTTGTTAATTTAGTCCCTCATTGAAAACCAGAGCTGTGAGAGCAGGTGAAGCTCAAAGCCTCCTGCAATTTCCGTACAGTAGAAGCTGAAGGAATCTGGTAGATGTTTTCCTGAATCTGAGTATACACTTGTGTAGAGTTAGTGCTATGAGCAGAAGACACCGGGTGCGGTGAGGCACAGGCTTGCACATGAGTGCTTTGAGGGGCTTTGTTGGTAGCTCTTCATTTCCCACCTTTTGTGCAGAAGTTTTTTCCCCACAAGTGAGACACTGCAATAGTTACAGTCCATGCCAACTCCCATAAGCCGCTGCAGTTGATGGGGCTGACTCTGCCCTGGACCCGGGCAGGAGCACACACAGGATTTGCGATGGTGGCTGCTAGGATGACAACCTCCAGCAGCGACAGTAATGTCTTAAGCTGCTTCTTGGATACCGCCATGTGATTGAGGACACGATGGAAAGCAGACACATGCAGACAAAGCTGGGGGTATTGGGAGGATATCATGGGGTGGGAGATAGAATCACAGAATCATAGAATCATTTAGGTTGGAAAAGACCTTGAAGATCATTGAGTCCAACCATTAACCTAACACTGCCAAGTCCACCACTAAACCGTGTTCCTAAGCGCCCCATGAAGACATGTTTTAAATACCTCCAGGGATGGGGACTCCACCACTTCCCTGGGCAGCCTGTTCCAATGCTTGACAACCCTTTCGGTGAAGAAATTTTTCCTAATATCCAAACTAAACCTCCCCTGGTGCAACTTGAGGCTGTTTCCTCTTGTCCTATCACTTGTTACTTGGAAGAAGAGACCAACACCCGTCGATAATCCATTCATCCTCCTTGCGCCTTGTGGAGTGACCTATGTCAGACACAAACCTACTCTTCTAAGTCAAAGCCACATGTGGGAGGTGTGGTACAAAACCCAGAAGATTCGACTACTTTTTGCACAGACGTTCTTTAACCTTTTCCCCACGAAGCCCCCCTCTCAGGTGCGCCCAGGTGAACTTGTCCCCACCACGCAGGACAGAATTTCCTGGCGCCTGCCTTTGCTTTTTGCTTCACCGCTTCGGTCTTCAGACTCACTGAAAAAACAAACAAACAAACAAACAAAAAAACCCCAAAAAACCCCAAACCTCCCAGGGAGGAGGAAGAAGACAAGGCAGATTTTCGGGGATCTCCCGCTTTCTGCTTGCGGCAGGCGAGGGGGAGCCCGCAGGCGCCGCGGCCGGGCTCCCCCCACCCTGGGGGGCTGCTGCGGGCTGCGGCCGCGGCCGGTTGGGTGCTGCAATGGTGCCATCTCCTGGAAGAAACCCGAAGAGCAGGGTCTGGCCCGGGTTTTGGGAGGTGGGTGAGTCGGCCAGAGCTTGCCCTCGCTGCCATTGCTGCCACAGCACCCGGTGTGTGGAGAACCGGCCTGCGAGAGGCCGGGGGAGGTGGGGGGGGTCGGGGGGGTCGGTGGGTGCCGGGGAGCTCCGGGCACAATCCGGCCCAGGGGCACGTCCTGGGGCTTGGTGATGCTGGGAACGGCAGCGTGCAGGACCAGGGGGGCGCACGGAAAATATTAGCCGAGGCAGCTCTGGGGGTGAGCGGGTTGGGTTCACCAGGGCTTTACTGGAAGTCGTGTGAGGAAGCTTTGGCTCTGGGATGCTCAGATCTCCTCCGCCGTGCGCTGGTGTAACTCCCTGGGTTTTGCTAGAATGCGTCCTGTGAAACTGAGAGGTGAGCTAGGCCCGGAGCAGACCGCTGGAGTCTAATTTAGCACACCGAAAATCTGGCGAAGCCATCCCAGCTGGGGCTGAGAGCGTTGGTTACGGAGAGAAGAGGTCCCTTGTACCTGGCCTCTGGTCCCTGAACTCCTTCTGCCCCCTCTCTGAGTTACCTGTTGCCACAGCAATACTGCTTCAAGAAAGGATGGAAAGCCTTCAAGGAACGGTCAAACTAGGCAAACTTTCTCCCTGTTCTTCCCAGCGCTAAGCAGATGGAACAATGATTAGTACTAAGGCAAGAAAATAACTGGGATCTAAAACATTCCTAAGAAAAAAATAATCCCAGAAAACCGGAGAGACCTATTAGTTCATTCTGTCTGCCCCCCCGGCAGTCAGAGAAACAATGAGCAACAATTTGTCCTATAGCACACTGTGCTGTACTGTATGGGTCCAAATTCTCCTCCTACTTATATTGGTATAAATCAAGAAGCCAGTGGAGTTACACAGGTATAAAACTGGCATTATCAGTTCCTGGGTCTCTTTAAATATTACTGAACCCTACTGCTGATTCTTCTTTGTTTGCCTGTTAGAAACGATTGTTAAAAAGGCATATGCATTTATCCATAGCACACTGTATCATGTGAAGGGGTTCTTTTATTGGCTTTGATCTTGCTTTTTACTTTTATTATTTCTTTGAAGAAATGCAGGATTATTACCTCAATCTAGCCAGCTGGCCTGCTGGGGCTCCCTTTGCTACATCAGGGGTTTCTCTTTTTTCTAATCCTCCCTTTATGGATAATCCTTCTCTACCTTCTAATGACTCTTGGCTAAGGAGCATATTTTGTTATTACTACCTGTTGTTTAGAAATTCATTTTATTTGGTGTAGGTGTTGCTAATTGTTTGCTAATGAAAACCTTACTGCAATCAGTGTGGTCAGGATTATGCTGGTCTTCGTGGCGATTAACCCTTTCTTCCTATCATCTGTTCTGATTTTGATTTCCCCATGCACTTTTTAGTTTTTCAATATCAAGCCTAATTCTGTTTTTTGGGGCCCAAGGTAGAGGTTTCTGTGCACTTCCAGATATCATAGGGAACTTTTACTTCCCATGAGAGATTTAAGAAAGGCCAAAGTTGGCATTTTGTAATCTGCAAAATGTATGTGCAAATGCAGTGATGTCTAAGGTAAGTCCTGGAACAAAATGCATAGGACAAATCTACAGCTTAGGACAAGGAATGGAGATCATTCTGTTTTACAGGAGTTGGATAATATCAAGGCAGGGAAGACTGTATAGTCTTAAAGACTCTTTGTATTCCTCTGTATCATACATACTATTTAGAAACAATATGTATCCCCTTTACACACAGAGAATGAAGAATAAGCCCTGCTTTGAAGAATTTACAGTTTAAAAAGACAAAGGCAGATCAACAGCATTAGGAAGACAAAGAGCAACAGCTGCTCAAAGTAATAAAAATACAAAGCTTGTCAGTTACCATTCCCTCTTCCCACTTCATTTCATTCCCTCAGTCTGACCTTCTATCTCACCAGTTGCCTTACAGCCACCTTATCAAGAGGAATAATGGATTCAGGCAGGTGATGCCCCAGCCCACACATGGCCCAAACTATAGGATCTCTGAATACTTTAGGAGGAAGGTGTGATGCAGGATGCATCTCCTCAGGCAGAGATGCCCAAGAAGCAGTGCCCCTAGCCCACCCCCACCCCGGTCTGTCCATACTTTGGATAGTGGAGTTTTGCCTCTACTTCCAAACTGTTGGAAAAAGGATGAAACTCTAGCGGCATAAAGAGGAACCCGCCTCTGCCACCATCCCTCTCTTTCTTAGGAAGGGAGAGGGGAAGGAGCCAACAGCTAATGTGGCTCCAGGTGCATGGCAGTGCCCTGCTCTGGGAAAGTGGTAGCCAAAGCCCTGGCCCTTCAGCCTGGAAAACCCAGGGGACTCTTGCTGATGAGAGATTCATAAATCTGCCTTCTCACTCTCACAAGGGCAATCGCAGCTCATCTGTGGCTACACATCATTCCCACACCAAGGAGCCTCAGGGCCTTTCTGAATTAATTTTACCTCAAACAAGATTTGTTTTTAAAAGCCTGAGCCTGAATGTCTTCATGCTCTGAAGTATCTCCAGTTGGAATACCGTGGCTCAGAACAGTCCTTAACTTCATGCTTTGTGTGCCGTATACTGCATTAGCTATTGGCACGTGATGAAGAATTCAGTGCTGTAAGTGACCAAAGTAAAACAGCAATGCTTCACTATTGCTGCAGGTAACAGCTGGGACAAGCAAGGAAAAAATTCATATTAAAAAAGAGAGGGAGAGGAAGGGTCGTATCTTAAAGGTCTAGATAGCTTTTGTTTGTCTGCTTCAGTATCACCCTGGTTGCTGAATACCAATGTGCTTTAATGCTTTTTCACCAGTGTCTAGATCTTTCTGAGTTCCTCTGACAGCCAAGGCATTATGGTACATCACCAGGATGTTATTCAGCCGATCTCTCCATAATAAAAATATAAATGTCTTTTTATTATTTTTTCCAGTCACCATTGCCAATTTTGCAGGGTGCCAGACGACCGTGCTACTGTGTGTGACTGATGGCACCCAGCCAGTCTTGTGTAACCATATTATTCATTTGCTCATTCAGGCTCAAAGCAAAACCAGGTTGGCACTAGCTTTTCAAAGCTGGCTTCAGCAAAGGCTCCTTTCTTTGAGCAACCAGTGAGCAGAAGGGGAAAAAAGAAGAGTAGGAGGACTGGTGCCAACCAGGAATAAAACTGAACAGCCCAGAGAGCAGCACCTCAGCTTCCTCAGGTTACCTGTCTGCTACCTCTCTGGGAGAGTGAGGGAGTGAGGAAAAATCAGGTAACCTGGATAACACAACAGATCTGAGCTGCTGCCATGGCAACCTGGGTGATGCTCCTCATCCTCTCCCATACAGCTCACACTTTTTTGGCTCAGGTGGAGGCATAGCATCAGCACAGGTCCAGGACCAGCCAAGCTGCATGTTCTCCGCACTGACCCCAGGCTAAAGACCCTTCTCAGAAGCAGGGCTGCAGCGATGGCTGCGTGGCTCAGCCCAGCCAGTGCTGAGGCTGTGCTGAGCAGCCCTGCCAGGCTCAAGCACTGGCAAATCTTCTTACCTTGGGCGTGGTGCCACACAACTGCAGGTGACTGCTGGCTTCAGCACTAGCACCGTGGCATTTGCACAGCGGTCTCAGACATAAGCTAATGGGTCTGGTTGCACTCAGGCTTGTTTGCTTAGAGTAATCATGGGCATCTCTGCACCTATGACTAAGCCATTGTTGGCTAAAAGGATTAAAAGTGTAAGATGGGACACACTTGATAACGTGAATATAACTCACTTATCTGGACTCAGAAGGGCTTTTAAAATCTGTGTAGAAGTTTTCTTTCATCTTTCTCTCCTTTCCTCACCATGTTCAAATCATCTCTCTTGCTCTTCTGCCCATTCAGGTCTTCATTACTGGGGGCTGATTCTTCTGCCTTCAGCCCAGCTCATCTCAGCACAGTTTCAGGGTAATCTTTGGAAACCAGACAGCGATTGCTACTGCCAGCATGCCCTGAGACCAGACAAACATCCTGTTTCAGTCTAACTGCTTCTAAGAGCAAAGCGCTTCAAAGGGCTCACGGGTTTTTTTTCTTACAGCTTGGGCCTCTTCACCCAGCTCAGCTGCAGCATCTGACAGACCTGCAGCTGTGGAAGCTCAGTGAAGGGTAACCAGCTTGTCTTTTTGATGCAGAGTTTTGGGGAACAAGGGAAAGGCAGCTCAGTGTAATGGCAGGGAGAAAACAGTAGTGCAGAGAGCCAGAGGCAAAGGCCAGCCTAAGGCTTAGGTTTTGGTTTTGTCTTTAAAGATCACTGAAGCAGCAAAGTCTGTAGGTAGGAGGTTAGTTCAGGCTTGGTTTGTGAACACTTGTGTATTGCTTGGATGGTAATTTTTGGCTTGTGAAACTTGTCTCCTTCCTCCCATCAGCAAAGCTGCAGATACATTTAGTTACTTCATCTCAACAGCTATCACTTTATTTACATACACCAGTGTTCTTGCATTAGAAATTAGTTGTTTATTTTTACCAAGGTAGGATCTTGCTGGCATGGTGCTGGAATATTTGGGGGGTTTAGGTTGTTGTTATTTGGGTTTTTTTAAAGAGCCTAGCTTAGAGGTATGATATGCTCTGCAAGGTGTAACATAAAATCCTCAAATCACATCACATTACCACATATTTTCTTTTAGCTTAAGACAGTTCTGTAGTGGCCCTTATCATAGCAAAAGTTTCTGCTTTAGCAGAAGTTGGTTTGATATCCTTCTAGCTCAGAGACTATGACCGACATATTTTTCTTTGGATGCTCATACAATGCATTTGTCTGGGCTTGAGTCCTTTTTTCATGATTGATTGTGCAGAGCAGTTTGTGTCATACTCTACCTTACTCTGCTGGACCTGAAATCTCATCTGCAGCTTCTGCAAGTCCACAAAAATCCGAAGAGGTGTAATACATTTCTTTTTTAGCAATATCCAACACCAAATACCAAAGGCATGCAACTGGATCAGTGACTCTGTGACAGTGTAAAGTTAGCATTGAATTCCTGGTACTGCTTTGCTGACACATAGCCATAGCTGATATGGAAGTGTGGGTCGGAAACTGCTCTGAAATAAAGATCTTGGTTTGTGTTGGGTGAAGATCCTGGTATAGTTTAAAGAGAGCTATTAGTAAAAAGAAACCAGAAGAAAAAATATTCATGATAAATCTCTCTGCAAACACCTGTGGGATGTTACTGGGAAAGGTCCAAGGAGCATATATGAGGTCAAGAGAATTTTGGTGGGATAATAAGAGGATGAAACTCTCACTCTCTCTCAAGCTATGGCAAAATGACTGTTGAAGTACGGGCTTCCTCTGCTCTGACTGTGGAGAGCCTGCCACATAATCTATGTGGGGGCTGCAAAACTTCACCATAGACAGACACATCCAGGCTCCTGTTGCTCAATTCTTTTCCTACACACACCTTGTCTCTAAAGAAAAATGGTAATATTTTGATTTGAGATGAGGGCAGGGTATTTTCTCTCCTGGCCTTGGATGCTCAAAGGAAGAAAAACAGCCTCTGGAATTCGGGTGAATATTTGACTAATGTGGGAATGGAGAACTGATAACTCCTGTGTTTGTGTGAAGAAAGGTCTCTGGAGCAAGTTTGGAGAGACTGAGAGGACAGAGCTGGCTCTACACCTATAAATTGGGGAGCGGACACATAAGACCAGGGAACATATGCTGAACTGACCATGAGTTAGACCTGAGACACATGACCAGTGAAATCCATGAAGCTTTCAGTCTGTGCTGCTTGTGAGTGCTTGTAGTCTGTGCTTCACAGGTTCTTGCAAAGATCCATTGACCCCTTACCCAAGCACATTTCTATGAAGTTTGAAAAGTGAACATGATAGATGACCGTCACCTGCATTTACTTCTTTTTTATCCTCACGCAAGAACTTTGCAGTGCAACATTTTGGGATGGTCCTTGGGAGGTCCTTACATGGTTGTACACCTGCAGCTGAGAAAGATTTGTCCCAATGTCTGTACTGCAGACTTCACCCTTATGGAAGAAATGCCATTTGGATCTCAGGAGTTGTCAAAGACGGTCCTGAACTTGGGGGGGTGACCTTTGAGCTCATAAGTGCCTTGAAGATGAAATTCTGTTACTTTGAATTTGACATGGGCAGAGCACTGCAGAGTAGGGGTTGGGTGGAGGAACTTAGGGTGTTGGCAAGGAGGTGCTGGCAGTCTTTTGTATTAGGTCAACATTTCTTACAGAAATGTTCCAACTGCTGGAGCAGCTCTCTGCTCCAGCAAAGTTGGTGATCACATTAAGTTATCTGCCTTGATGATCACCTATTTTTTCAGGTGTCTTTTCTTAACCTTTTGCTCATGTTGTAACACTATGAGAGAGAGCTGTCTATATTTTGGGATCTGTTGCAGTAGCCAATTTAATCTTCTGTACTCTAGAGGAACTATCCTATTTCATGAAACACTGCATTTTTCTATGAGGTCATCTGGCTTCAATCTTGCTGAGTTGTCACTATTTATTTGTTCTCATGAATATCAGCCCTTCTTTGAAAAACAAGCATTGGTGAGGTTTTGTCTTACAGCAGAAGACTTTCGATATCCTACATATTTTGTTTCAGCACAAATTCCTTAAATATCCTATAGACCTCAAAATGCAGAAGATACCAAGAAATATGGAAAAACCAAATTCACCCCAATGTCACCTGTGATTCCTTTTTTTCTTATCACATGTACATAAAATGTATAATGAAGTAATTCTCAGACCCCAAAAAGCTAAATATAGAAGAAGTCCTTTTCAATGTGCAGTTGCCTAAGCTGGGTTGCTGGTTTGTGTTTCTTTTGGTTTGCCCTTAAAGCATCAACCCCCCCCACCAGGGTTGATAGAGTTCTTCTTTTATGACACAACATGCTTTTCTTCCTGGCAACAATGGATTGAGGTTTTTAGAGTTCTAGTTAGTATGGTAGTACAAAACCAGAGATCCAGCCTAGGAGGTAGGAGTTTAAGCTCCATTTCTGCTTAATGAAAATCAGCCCTGGGCCCTGACACTGGAAACAGGGATCATACTACTCCTTTTCTGCGTTGTCTCTTAAGCTTGAAAACACTTCAGGGCAAGTGCAGTTGTACTTCGCATTGCTGTGTCCCAAGGCTAGCTGGAGCAGAAAGCATAGCTGCAATAGAAATAGTTAGCTTAAGCAGCCATTTCATTAGACTGTTTGAAGACTGACACATGCAGCATTAAGCTTGTATATGCATCCACCACAGAAAGGTGAAATTCAGTATGGATCTCAGTGGGTTTTTCACCTTGGGTGCAAAATCAAGCATTCATGAAATGAAGCTGGAGATGCATTCTTAAAATGTGATTTCCAGCAACTTTGGCTAGGCATATGGAGACAAAAAAACCTAACAGCAGAGGTGCAGGGAATAAAATGTAGCTAATTTAAAATATCTCTTTAATCATGTAGCTGGCTTTCCTACATTAACACAAAGGCTTCTGAATGGGGAGATTGTGTTTCCCATAATAGTAATTTTTTTTGCTATAAAATGCTTTTTTTATCTTTCTCCACTTCTGGACTAAATGAATGATGTGGAGACACATGACTGGCTTGGTGAAATCAGCCACTTAGCAACACTAGGACCAGATGCCCATGCAATAGAGTGCCAAAGCAGAGCGCTGGCATCTTCCACGGCTTGGACAAATGTCTGGGTATAATGACTCCATGGCAGCCCTGTCTGCAGAACCTTCAGGGTCACAATCGCAGCCCATGGAGAGCTGCACCCAGTAGCAAAGCCTTGGGTGGCAAATTTGGTGGCTACTGTGTATCATCCACCCGTTATTCTGGCAAAAGTGTTGGAGACTTTTTGCAAGTGTCCTAGCAAAAAGCATGTTTTTTGTGTGCTTGCTCCATTTCACTAACGGTGACAATCAGCCCACAAAATAAAAAAGGAAAAAAATCCCAAAAAAGCAGTAGGCCTACAGTCATACTGGTTACAGCAAAGGAGTTATATTTTGCAACTTGTGCCTGTTCCATTAATTCTTATTTCATCTTTGTGGGGATTTCAGTGTTTACTCCATAACAGAAATCTGCTTCATGTAGCAGCTCAATAGCTTAATGTGATTGCACTGCAAACCACTTATTTAAACAAAAAAGTAAACTTCCAGCCCTCCTTTCTGGGGAGAAAAGATTGAAACTGTGACTAAATTAAAGCCACATTTTCAAAGCAGAAAGGAAATACAAAAGCTCAAAAGATATTTTGTTTCTAAATTCATGGCTTTTAAGCCAAGTTCATGATTTTTGGTGGCTGAGAAATGTTTTTTGAATATCTGATGACAAAAATTTTATTCAGAACTACATTTAGTGTTAAGAAAAATTATCATATTGCTAAGAGTAGTTCTTAGCAGCCAGTCAAGAAACCCCTCTGCATGGATGCTCTGGTTATCTCCTTAACATTCACAGGCCCGTCTATTCTATAGTGACTGAAGTCACTTGAAGCTCTAAATAAACAACCATTTGATAACAAATTTTTGTCACTGGTGCCCTGGGATGTCTTGAATCATAATCCACCTGGAAAGACACAGATCGTGTGCTTGCACGAATTTTACATCAGTGTAATTTTCCAACACATGTTGGTTAAGGAATCAAAGCAGTAGTGTGACCTTCCATCTTCCATTCCTGCTAGATGAGAGGAAGAAAGACGGGCTTCATGATTCAAGCAGAGAGGAGATCGGGGCTGAATTTCCACAATCTGCTTCAGATTTTCCTGCCTGTTGGTGATCAAATCCCTGCAGGGATATCTGTGTGGGAAATTCTTCCCTACATCTCAACAATGTGCTCAGTACTTCTGGTTTCTTAGACTCCATGAGGAGATGCAGCGGGGTGGCTAAATTGTACGTGGAGCACCACAGGGGCTAAGGACAACCAGCACGGGGCTGCAGCAGGTAGAGATCAGAAAAGAGGTGAAAGCAGTAACTGTATCCAGAGCTGCCTACGACCTGGAAAAGATGCTGGATCCTGAAGGTCAGGCCTCAGACACGTGGGGAAATCTGTGAAGACGCACATTGTTGGAAGCTCTCATTGCCACAAATGTTTGTCTGTCACTTATTAAACTGTGAGGAGAAACCTAAATTGCAGCTGAGCGGAGTTACAATGGCTGATTATAATACACAGCAAAGTATTTCTAGCAACAAAGGCCCTAAGCATATTAATTAATTCAGCTCGTTGCATTGTGTGTAATTCTTGCTTACACTTGCTGTCATGCAATAGAGTTAAAATTTACAATCTTATTGATGTGAGAAGATATTTTTATATATACTACTTTGTTAGCCATTTTGCTTCCTAGTAATTAATCAAATCCCCAAAGAAGTATCATGTTGGGGAGTACGGATTTATTTGTGTTATTAAGCTATTCTAGCAGAGCATTTCTGTGTGGTAACAGCTCTGTTACAATATGGCCCACTTGTTTTATGACAAGTTACAATTTTCTTGTAATGTTAGCTGCAATTCATCTCAATAATTATGCTAAATTAAGTACTCATGCACATATAGAAATAAACATTAAATACATTAAAATAAAGTGAGAAACATAATTTAATCGCTCGCAAGCTAAATAGAGTGGGGATTGCTTAGCAGTCCTTAACTCACCCATCTAAGCCTGACCGAAGAGCCTCAGGGCTTTTAGGTCTCTGGGACAGGGGGCACACCAAGGACCTGGGAAGGACTTTGTAGGTCACTGATTTCTGCCACCTTCTAGCAAAGCTGCAGCCCTTCCTGCTTTCGGTGTGCTCAAGCTCTAGCCCTGCCCAGGCCCAGCCGGGCAGCCCCAGAGCCCCCGGGGACTGCCCCAGAGCCTCGCTGCTCGCACAGCTGAAGGTCTCCTTGACCTTCAAATCTAGAAGCCGGGAGATGTTACGGTCATGCCTCTGCCTGGGTAGGCTGCCTCTGCATCTCTGGAGAGGTGGGTTTGGGGAGAAGCCCATGCTGCAGCCCAGGGGTTGCTACAGCGCCCATCCTGCTCAGCCAAGCTGAGCACTGGGACTGGGACTTGTGAAAACTAATCGGAGAAACAGTGGCAGTTGCTAGGGACTGACTTCAGCTTCTCAGTACACCCCACGTCCTCGGCCACGGGTCCATCCTCGCCTACTGTTTCCCTTCAGTAGTAAAAGCTCCTGGGGAAGGCTGCTGGTACTATGTAGGCAGGAGGAGATAATAAGAGCACAAAGGCTGTGTGTTTGCCTCACATACATGTCTTTTGTCCCTGGTACGGAAGGTTGATCACAGAGGGAAGACAACGCTCTGCTTACTTTTAGCCAGCAGAGTTTTGGACAGAGTCCTGTTGCCGCAGCTGGCTGAAAAATACAAAATATTGTGTCTCATCAAGGATTGTGGTTTTGCTCATCATGTCCAAGGGCTGAAAAGCAAAGATGTTTTGTGCTTACTGCCATGCTCTCCACACCCCACAGGAGAGCAGGGGGCTTGCAGGGCCACCCAGGTGATGGACCTTGTGTGGAGCTTGCGATTAGGAATTACTGCCATTAGGATGGCACCAAGGACTACTAAGGTCAGTGCCACCATGCTAGACTCTGTGTAAAGGCATAGCATGAAGGAAGTCTCATGAAGTCTACAATAGTGGCCTACACCCAGAAGAAGAGTGCATTAGGCATAGCCAGGAGCACTCACAAGGCATCAGCTTTGTGCTCAAGTCCTAGGGAGGCTTGGGCACAAAGCACCTCTCACCCCCCGCACCTTCCCTTGTGCACACAGCGATACACAGTGAAAGCTGTTTGGGGAAAGGGGTGGCAAGGAGCCTGGGAAGGAAGCAGGAGGGAGAATATGTTACCCTATTGCTTTGGAAAGTTGCTTAGCCATCCAAATAGGAACTAAAAATGGTTACTGAATCCATTGTCAAATCCTTTGTAAATGGGTTGTATGCTATCTGTTTTTCTTTTTTTTCCTCTCTTTTTCATTCCTGTTGAAAAGACTTGTATTTAAAAAACTTTCAGAGAGGATTGTGTTCAGGATGGCACTTCTTGAAACGTCCATCAGGAAGCATGCCTCAGCTGAGGGTTAGACCCTCGAACCATGTGCAGTCTTTGGAAAGGCTCCCGCCCCCCGAGAAGGAAGGTGGTAAGGGAAATGCACAGGAGACCCTCACCTGAGGCAGGTCTGCTGTGAGCTATTCTAATGAACAGCATGTTTTTCTTCTCTCCCTTTTGAACAAGAGGTTTCCCTAGAAACCATTTTTCTGGTAAAGAAAGTCACTGTTCGTAGGTAGATTTGCCTAATACTGCTGAAAATGCTTTAATGGCTTCAAAACATAATGACAGGTTATGTGCCTCTGACTGTCACTGTGGAAAGGAAATGGTGACATAAAGGAAATAAGACAAAGACCACTGGAAAAAAAATACATGGAGATAAAGATTTTGCAGGATCTCTTGCTTCATGCAGGTTTCCATAATCAGAATTACCTAGCTGGCCAGCACTACACCTGTCCCCAACATTAGCTAAGCCACATGTAGTGACCACATGGTCACCAGTCACAGCAAAGCTGCATCGTCCCGTAGCTACAACTGGGACTACACTATAGTCCCAAGAGCTACAGAAAGGAGTGGAGCAGTGCATGACATGATACCCTTTCCATGATACAACACCACCTTCTATCCATAATTACAAACTGACACATCATTATTATCACCCCAAATGAAGTAGGGACTTTGGGATAAAAAAATATTGCATAGTCTTTCTCTTTCTCAGAAAAAAAAATCTAGCCAAATGTGTCTCTGAAACATCTCCTCTTCATTCTCCCACCAAGTGGAAATGAGTGTTGGCTTACTCTATTTGCTTGCCTCTAAGCCAAACCACCCTCTCAGATACAAAGTACCCTATGCTGCACAATGAATTACATAAATACATTTGCATTAACATGTACTAGCTTTTTTCACTGTTTTTTTTTATTTCTTTTAAGTGGAAGCGCCATTGCTGTGGCTAAAAAAACCCTATACTCCTCTTTTTTTAAGCAATTATATATTTTTTATACTTTTCATGATCTAAGAACAGAAACACCATCAAAGATAAAGCCTTGGATGACTTCAGGGCCATAAATGGACATGATGTTTGAGATTGCTCCAGCTTGTGAGTCTGAATCTGTGCTACCTTGCCTGCTTTATTCATCACCACCTACCAGCAGGTCTGTTCAACATCTGAGAATTATTCTTTGCTACCTGATTTTTGCTGTAAATCCATTTTCTGTATGATCTAAAAAATAAGTAACAGCATCTTTAAGAAACAGACAATTGCTTGGAGCCAGGCTTGGTCATAAGGCAGCACGAGGTCCGTGCACACACACCTTTGCCTACCTATGCTCTGTTGCCATGAGCATTAGTTTAATTGGGTTGAGAGTCAGACTAATCCAACACTATACCCAGAGCAAAATCCTACTAAATTTTCTTTCATTGCCATTCAAAAGTTTCAGATGTATGAGGAGTTTGATACCAGTTGAGGCAATGGCTTAATGTACTGTGTTATTTATTTATTCCACCCACCCTTCTCAACTTTTTTTGGCTGTTTACCCAGGTAAAGGCACAATCTTAATTAAGACTGAATTAGGGGCAGAGTGGATTCCTGCAGGCTATTATACAGTGTGTGATATAAAGCAGCAAATAAACAAGCATGTTGCACACCATGTCTGTAATTACTGTGCTCAGCTGTATAGCGTAGGTGAATTGGCTTTGCCTTCCCCACGTCTGTTCTCTGCAGCATCCCTGCTTTCTCTACTGCACTGTAGGATCTGGAAACCCTTCCCAAGATGGGTGACTTGTCTCAGGGGACTCAGTGAACATCTCTCCAGCTGAAAGGTCTTTCTCCCTGATGACTGTACTGGGTGGGAGCTGGGCAATGGGCTGATGCCAACCACCAGCCAGCTGGGAGGACAACACAGCCTGGCCAACAGGGAGAGCACGTGGCAGGAGAACATATGGCACTTTTACATCCATAAACCACATGTCAGTGCTCAGCGTGTCCCTTAGGAGTGCATGTTCACCTACAGATACTACTGGTGCAACTGGTTGTGCTCCTGACAAACAGCAACTGTTTGGCTCTTGCAGTTTGTGCACACATCGAGAGATGCTGTAAGACGAGTACTCCCTTCCTGGCTGAGAATATTTTGCCATTTCATATTTCTGTGGGAAGCATTGTAATTGTTGTTTTGATCTTGACTGTTTTTAGTACAGCATATACTACACGCATGTCAGTTATAAAAGTTTCTTATGTCAAATTTCATGTACTGCATAGGTGAAAAGAACTTCTCGGGGATATGTTGCTCTACAAATAATGACATATGTAATTATAAACATCTTATTGTCTTTGAGCAAGTAGTCAAGTATTTTCGGGCCCTGAATTTTATTTTCAAGATTGACCCTATTAACCACTGGTGCTTCACATTCAAGAATTCCTAACCAAGTTCTCAGATCACTCTTTTTTTTTACTCAATTTGATTATTTTGTTTTCCAAACTGAATTTGACTTAAAATTGAAGACACCTTTGTCCTGTAGGTGTTCAGTAGAAAGGACCTCTGAAATGTTTTGAATCAATTGTGTTCAGATTTGTAGTAGACTACATTATTAGCTTTCAATACTATTTAAATCTATTGTAAGAGGCTGTATTAAAGAATCTATTATCCTTTAAAATTTTCCGCTAGTGTTAACACTGTCCTGAAATACTCCGCGCTTCCTAAATGCAGCTTGGGTACTGGAAAGTATATCAGTACCCAGAAATCCATACCTCCTTGAGAAGTTTAGAATGTGTTTCAAATGCAAATCAAAATAAACAAAACCATTAGGTCATGAGCCTTTGCTGATGAGGTGGTTGTGGATTATTCTGATCTTTGGAGGCCATGTGCAATCTCTCTTTCTCCAAACAATAAATGGCATATTGAGCTGCACACCAGTAGCTAAACCACCATATACTGTTATGCTTCACCAATCCGGAATACATTAAATTGATTATTTCCAATGTATTTGGAAATGGTGATTGCTCAGTGCACATGAGATACTGAAGTTCACTATTTGTGTTGCAATTTTCTCATTTCTTCAAGCTTTGCTCAATTATTTTCATACCCAGTGCTTGTTGATGCCCATTGTAATCAAATGCCAAAAATGGGTGTCCAAATGCTTTTTCAAATACTGTCATTAACCCTACATTCAAATCAAATACATTTGGTGTGCCATCTGTTACAACACATATAGTGTTTGATGTATCAATATCAATTACAAATGATCATTTGCACTATTGCTTCACAGGCATCCTCACCCTTTGTTGTCCTCAGAAGTTTTATCAACTTTACTAATTCTTCTTCCAGCTCAGTGCAACTTTTAGATGTTTTCATCTAGTCAAACGGAAGACAACTCACTTTTAAGTTATTTCATAGGTAATTTTTAATTCATCAGTCATATCTAAGTCTTTATATTCCTGCTGCATAACATATATTTGACACATTATCTAATTTTATTTTTGTAATCAAAATCTGCAGGTAAGGACTTTGCACAAAACACCTTGTTTCTTTTATGTAACTGCTATCAGATATGGTTTTCCACAGAAAACCATGCAGCATGCCAGTTGATAGCTTCCTGACACAATATTGTTGCTACTGCAGACCTGCGTGAGGTAGTGTAGTGATAGATCTACAACTACATGATAGATACATAACTATGTGATAGATTGATAGATAGATAGATAGATAGATAGATAGATAGATAAATAGAAAGATAGATAGATAATATAAGTGATAGATATGTAACTATAACTGAATATGTAGGTAAACTAAATTTAGTTCATTTAATAGATTAGTTGATTTGTTTTCATTCTTCCACTTAGTCATCTGGCATGATGGTTAAAAACAGAAAGAAAACCACCATTTACACTGAAGTTCTCACTGATAAAATTCACATTATCCACCTATCTTCACATTCTTTTAGCAACACCTGCATAATATGTTTTTTGCATCTAGACCTCAAAACTCCTCAGAGAAGAGATGAGTATTGTTGCTATTTCCATGAGCGGTGCCACATGAGAGTGCACTAACCAGAGCCCTGGAAGGCTGGTGGCAGAGCTTTCGCAGAAGTGAGGTTTTCAGAGCCCCGGCCGTACTCACTGGGACACCTTGCCCTCCACAAAGCCTGCAGCTCATCACATCTGCACTAGGGAATAAAAGATCTGTCATTATGGTCTTCTCTAAAAGGCCCTACTTTAAATCTGGAGTGGCTTCACAGATGTGAAAGCTAGCTTGAATTTATGGTCCCGTGAGTGCAGGTAGAATTAGACTCCTGCTGACTCCTGCAGGGCCCGAGCAGGAGGTGAAGACACTCTGGTATCAAAATCAATATTGATTCTGCACAAGGCAGCTACATTAGAGCAGAATGAAGACCTTTTTCTCTGATACTTGGTGACTTTAAAACCATCTTAAGAAGGAGGAGGGAGGGAGATTTTTCTTTCCATGGATTCTTAAAGGTGAGAATTCAGACAGCTATAGAAGAAGGTCTTGTTAAATCAGCATAGCTCTGACTAATGAATGAGAGTTAAAGAGCTTAATGACTGCTTAGCTCACCACTCCTTGCAAGGCTCACTTTCCTGCTAGGCAGACTCACAACAGCAATCCACCAGGAAGGGTGCTGCCTCGGGGACCATTACAATGAAACCATGGGATTCCTACAAACAATTTACTCTGTGGGAAAATCCCCGTCTTGGAACTACTGTTGTTTCCCGGAGCCTTGTTTGACTTTTCTTTGCCACAGCAGGGGCAACTTTTTTCCCCTCTCAGTTCCTTCGCTGAAACTCTGCCTGTGAAAATGGAGAGAATGCGGCTGCAGAGGAGGACATGGATGCCATGGCTCCGCAGCACAAAAAGGGTTCCTGTGCTGACTGAACTTTGTTTTCTGCCACTACACCAATTTCGTTTTCACCACGGTGGATGTATAGGCTGGCTCCTGGAGATATTTAAGAGAAAAGAAAGGTAAACTAATTCAGCTGAAGAAATGCAGGACTGGGACTGTGCAAATAGATTATTTCTGCTTGGATCAAACTTTTTTATTTTCCTCTCACTGAAAAAAACAAACCAAAAATTCCCCTGGCTGCAAACATTGCGTTCAGCTCTTAATGAAACACCTTGGGTCCTCCTGAAAGAAAAGAAGGGCTGGATTCACAAAAGAGGAGGAAACAATATCTCCTGTTTTCTCAGGAGCTCAGTCACTGGTGCATTAACCCCAGAATAAAGGAAACTCAAGTTTAAACCCCTTCTTATGTCTCTGGGATTTTCCCCCTCCTCTCTCATCCTCATGCCTTAACCACTATGCTGTAAAGTATTCTGGAAGTGTGCAAACTTCATTACATTTTGTACCACTTTGTAAAATACTTTTATTTTTACAAATAAAAAATATTTTTTATTTTAAAAAACTGCTTAAAAAACATTTATATGAGTAAAACAATGACAGCTGTTGATTTGGCTTCCAGCTCCATTACTTGTGGCCTAAGGCTGCATAATTGGGAGGAGCAGGGGTTGTGGTTTGGGTTTTTTTTTTCTGGAGGCTTTGGTTGTTTCATGTTATTATCAGGAACATTAAGGCATGTGTTAGTGTGACCTGCTACAGAGGTATAGTCAGCCTTAATTCCACTTCCCTGGTAGAGTGCAGGCACTGAAATACAGTTGTCCCATCATCCAGAAAAGGAGACTGGGGCAGAGCACCACACACCTCTCGTTTTGTGACTGGTTTGTACAAGCACAATAGCTCAGGAGGGAGAGTGTGGCCGTCCCACTCATGTGGCTCTGTAGCTGTAACCCAGGCATAAAGACAGTCCTGGGAAATGAGTGAGCAGCATCAACCTTTACACTGATGTCGGCAAAGGCAGAACGTCAATAAGGGGTGTTTATCAGATGTGGAGAACACTCTTCCGATATCTAACAGATTATTCCAGTGTCCCAGACAAATCCGGTACTTCTTCTTGCTCTGGTTTCAGTCATGTGGATGGACAAGCACACTTTGCTAGACAGTCCTTCTTCATCTCCTAACTTTTTCTTATTGTTCATTTAGATTTCTGAACTAATAAGACACAAAATTAACGATCACTACGGCTCTGTGGACTACCTCGTTCCTCCAGATGGTACTGTATGGGCATCTCGGCTCCAAGAGCAGGACAGCTCAGTTGCCTCCAGACATCTTGGTCAAAACAGTTTGTGCCACACAGGTTCTCTAGTGGACCGCTTACTGACCAGACTGTACAATTATTCAGGACTTTCCTATGTTATGGAGTGAGTAGCTTCAGTGATGTTGGCATCTTACCCAGTGTCTGGTGGACTCAGACTTCCCTGAGCTACCCAGTAGGGTATATCCATGTAGCTATAGAATTAAACTGGGTATAGAAATACATGTGTGTAATAACTTCCTATTGTATAGTACTTTCAGTGCTTAAGAGGTTTATTCAAATACCTACTTTTTTTCCCCCTAAAGATTTCAATTACAAGGGTACAGAACATGGAATAGATGCAAAATATACTAATGCTTTTAGCTGAAGACAAAAGTGGCTTATAAAAAACAAAATGTGGCAGGAAGCACTGACAACCATGCAATTTGAGCATTGTACAGGAGTGCCAGCAGCAGCAGTATAATTGTTTTTTCCAGTTTTTGTTTGGTCCCCATGCTGGCTCGCAGTGTTAATCTCCATATGACTTTTTTCTGAATTCAAGTAAATAAAAGAAAAACAAGGCTCTGGATGTACACACTGGTTTTACTTGTTTCTTTGTCTAAATGCAAGAGGAGGATGGGTTATGGAGTGAAATGTAATATATTGAAAGTTGATCTGAAGCTATTTTGCTACTACTTGCTGGTAGGGGAAAAGAATGTCATTCACAGTTCCTTGGTCAGGAAAGTAAAAACAAGTTAAAAACCATATTAAAAGAAAACTTTCTTTTCCACCAGATAGCCCAAATTTTGCTGAATGCTAACATTTTCATTTTGATAAACAGAGTATGGCTTTTCATTGTTTTAGTCCCAGCAATTGAAATCAAGAGAAATTGTAATGTTTCACTATTTAGTTCATTACCAACGTAAGTGCATTTTTTCCTTTACACATCTCTTGCTTTCCATTTCTTCATCCCACCCCATCTTTTTTCAAAGCCCCTTTTTCTGTCCTATTTTCATGAACTTCAAAACCTAATTAGTTAATTTTTATCAGTTTAATTTTCATATTTACACAGTTTTTCTCTTCTCTATGATTCTGGAGAAACTGATCTGAAAACCAGTCAGTTAGTTCCAGTGTGGCTGAGGTTACATTAATATGCCTTGACTCCAGAGGCTAAGGTGTGTAATCAAGCTCCAGAAATACATGTCTAAATTTTACAGCTTACATTGCAGCTAGCCTATCTAGCCAGTAAGTGGCATTTCTAACATCAACAATTTCCCTTGACACTCTCTCTGAATGTTAATTATTGACAAGTCTTAATGACTTCTTTCCCTCTCTTTGGCTCTGTATCATTTTTTGTAGGGAGTTTGCAGATAGCTTTGGTTGCTTCCTACACAAATTTTGGTGACCATAGAAAGTGGTGGAGGAGATCAGAAGGGTCTCTCATGAGGCTTTTGAAGATGGCCTGTAAATCCTGCAATGTTTCTTCTGCTTAGTCCACTGCTTTTTAAAAAAAACTGTTTTTTTAAAAGGAACTCTGCCACTGGGGATATTCTCAACTCAATGAGTAAATAAATCAACTGTAAAACCATTTCTTAAATATGAGTCATTATACACAGGCAGCTGTCAGTGTGAGTTTGTTGCCATCAATTAGGATGCAGAGACTGCACCTCACCATCTGAATACATGAAACTCACAAACTCAACACGAGCCAGCTTCTATTAAATATTTTACAACTCTTACAATTATAACATTTGGGTTCAACAACTGTTCAGTTAGCCAGATTTTATAGAATTCACCTTGCAGTACTTATGAATGCCTGTCTCAAAGACGGACTTCCAACATTGTTGTAAAGCAATCTTTCCGTCAAATTTGGATAACTGAACAGTTTTAGGAGTTGTTTCTGAACGCAATGCTGCATTTCTTTTCCTGTCTCAACACTGTGCTGGTGAGATGCTGCTCCATTGCCAGTTAGAGACACAACCACTCGCAAGCATATGCGAAAGGGTATGTGAAACTTCTTCGCATAGTAAGTAAAGCAAGAAGCTAAAATTCACTAGGAAGGCCATGATTACCCACATCTGTCATGTCCTGCAAATCAAAATGAACATACGAGAGTAAAAGGCTCTGCTTCTTCATTGTATATTTCTGCTTCGACTTCCACAGCAACTACTGAAAATCAGGTCCATGCGCCACGTGAACCTGTACTGCCTTTTATTTGTTTCAAAAGTCCTGTTTGACATTGCTCCTGTATGGTGAGAAAAATCAGAATAATCTGCATTGTTTATGATCATATGATCTCTTGTTTTGCACTCTGGCGTCTTTTTTCCCAGATGGAAATCTTGGTCTCAAGTCTGGGATTTCTGCTTCCCTTCTCTACACCTACTATGGTGAACCGACTAGGTAGCCAAACGGTGCCCAAGGTACAAGCCCATCTGTAGTTTGAAGAGCAGCAAAATGATGGTTTCTGTCTCATTCTAAGTTCCTTTCCTAGTAATTGCTAACTTTCCATTTGCCTTCTGAGTACTCAACTGTTGAAAGATGTGAACTAGTCACTGTGGTCGTCTTTCACGTGAGAGCACTTGTCTAAAGGTTGCAGCACCTTCCCATTGAAGAACGGATTGGCAGATTGCCAGAAAACAGAGAAATTTGGACTATGTAGACCTAGTGGATTTGAACTGAGCAGAACAGAGAAATTCTGTAAGTCTTCAGACAAGGGAAGTGTGAATCTATGATACCCACTGAAAAATGTTGACTCAAAGTTTATAATGCTGCTATCCATTTTAGGAGAAATTAACCTTCTCGGGTATGAAGGTTTGCATACTGGGGTGACCAAACAAAGATCTAGTAGGAAAACGGCTCAGCGTGATCTTCCAAGTAGGTGTAACATGGCAAATCCTGGAGATCTGGCATCTACTGCACTGGGGCACAAATGGTTAGTGGACTAAGACAATTTCTGTCCCAGCATTGTAAAGAATCCTTCACTGCTGAAAAAACAGAGGATGTACTTAGTGAAGTAGGGGCCGCATGCTGACAGGAGTGCTGGAAACGGGTGGAGAGGAATGAGCGGATCGCAGGCAGAGTTGGCAGGTGAGGCGGCTGGGCATTAGCTGGGGGGAAATAGAGTGGAGTTGAGCGTTGGCTGCGGCCAGCTGGTGAGAAGAGAAAGGGAGCACAAGGAAGCAGTAAAATCACAAACTCAAGCAGGACAGAGTTTGTTGTAGAAACCCAAGTTACTCTGGAAACAATAAAGCTTAAAAAAAAATAACCAACCCTGCTAGTGCCGTACATTATGGAATTCTGTGATTCTATGATTCTAAGATGGTGAGACGCAGAAACACCCTTGGCCTCCAAGTCCTGTAAGCAAGCGCAGAGAAGTGAAAGCTTCTCCAGGAACAAAGGCCAGATACGAAACAGAAGAGAAAGAACAAAATGCTTCTACAGAAGGACTCTGGGCCTGAATTTTCCCTGTTTTGCATTTTATCATCAGTTACAAAAAGTGAATTTCAAGTTTTGCTGAACACATAGCGATGTGCATCGGCATAAACGACCATGCATTTAAGAAATTATTGTGTTTTCCTTTTCAATGCAAAGTTCCAGTCCCTCCCTCCAACATGTTTTTTCTCAGTAGCCTGCCACCAAAATCACTAAAAATGACATAATTAAAAACTTCAGATTTCCCAGTATTTTTGCGCAATGTGAAGCTCTGCTGAAGCTGGCAGAAGCCTTGCCTGGCTAAGGATGAGGAAACTTCAGATCCGTGAATTCTTCTGAGTTTTTGGAAGAGAAAACTAGTTCTTTGGGAATGATGTTCTCTTGGCTTGTGGGATTTCATTATTTAACTTTATAAAAGCATGTATCTTGTTGATTCATGTTATTTGCCTGAAGGAATTTGCATGCTCTAATCTTGCTTTTTTAACAGTTTGAAGAGATGGGGTGGCAGGGTGTGTGTGTGTGTGTATGCATGAAACAAAATGGATTATGAATTTCAAAATTGCCAATTATGTTGCATCACACAGCTCAGAGAACTGGCACAATGATGAACCACAATCCAGATTTTTCAGCTTAAATGGCTTTACATTCAAGCAAGCAAATTAACCATAAAATAAAGGGGGGGGGGGGGGGTTTACAAAATATCCCAAGAAAGAATAAACTGCAGATAATAAGCACCAATCTGGTGTTGAATGCAGCCCAAGATACCAATTGTTTTAAGTCACGACAAAGACAGCTGAATGCTCATCTTGTGGATATAGAGCATGGATGATTGCTTGCCATGAGTATCTTCTCTCACAAATAACAGTTTTTTCGCTCTTAATTTTCTGCTAAATTGGAAGCTAACTGCTTCCCACATTGTCGTCGGAGCACCTGCAGCTGTGCTGGATTTCTGCGCACCATTTCTTTTAGGTAAAACAGCACTCCACTTCCTTGAGCTCATCATTATGTTTATGTCTTCCTTTCATTGCACTGCCGCACTAATGATTCAGGCAGGCTGGTCAGTCATTAAGTGACAAGCAAATGATACCATATGCAACGTGTGACTAATCGGTCTGAACAAATGAAATCACAGTCTTGCTTTTCCCATCATTCATTTCACAAACAGTAGCAATGTGGTGCACAGCAGGTAGTTCAGTTAAAACCAGCCTTGTAAAACAAATTTCCTGCAGCCGTTTAAGTGCGCAGTGACGGATTTGATGCTTTAGCTAGTAGACGATGCCCAGGGGAACTAAGGATGGTTTGGGCGAAGGGAAGTAGGGAGGAGGAGAAATGCTCCGTACATACATTACAATAATTAAAGGCTTAGTTACCTTATTGGTTTGGGTATTTTGTTTGTATGGATCACAGAAATGACTACTGGATTACCAAGCCCAAAACGTACAAAACATACACAATGCTGCCCAAAACATACATAACATACACAATGCTTATCAAGACAGAATACACAGATCTTTAACTAAAGTTCCCCAAAGATGCACATTTTACATAGATCTAAGCAAAATTATCTCTGATAGCTATAGTGGGAAGACATACATATGCAAAAGTAGAACTTAAATTTTTCTTTTCTCTGTGCCCAAAACGTCTTTCACTGACTTTAATAAAATATTTTTCTCAGCAATACTACTATTAAAATTTTTAATATTTAAAGTATTTAAGACTTTAAAAAAAACAGTATAAAAAATAGCTGCCTACCTCTAGTAAAGTCAAACGTACAAAAATAATTTCATCTGCTATCATTAAAATTTTGCTAATATTTGAAAAAGGGTAAAGCCATTTCCTGACTGGCTAGTTGAACAGTTTTAATTTTGTCATGGTTACATGCCAGCTCAGTTACAAGCTGTTGGTACCTCACTGACAAGGTAACAAAAAGGACCTCTGAGCTTATTATATGAACTTCTTCATATAATGAAGGCCTAAAGGGCCTTCTGTCCTAAAAGAAGACATTATTTCAGTCCTTTACTCAAAACTATTTTGGGGAGCTGGAAAAAACCCACAAGAATAAAAAGGTCTCAAACCAGTCTGTTCTTTTTAAGGTAAATAAATGAAGAAAATCCAAAAGCAGGGTAAAAGGCAGAATATAGATGCATTCACTTAACCCAAATCGAGATTTTGAGAAGTTAAAATCATAGTTAATGAGGATACATAAGAAGAAGTTCTTCAGTTGCTCATGTACCAATGTTAGGAGCCTAGATAAGAAAGAACAGGACTCATTCACCTCCCAGCATAAATGTCACCCCATAGGTATTTCTCAAACCTCGTGGAAATATTTGCATAATTAGAATGTGAAAACCAATCCTTAATGAGGATCAAAGAGTCAAAGGGGACCCCCTTTTGACCTTCTGTGTCAAAGTAGCTTTATGGGTTTCTGAGTCATTGACAATTCAGAGGCAGAGGATCATGAATACTTATGGATCAATCACCTAACAGATAAAAACATGAAGCGGGAGCAGGTGGTACTTTTTGCTGATCATGGTGGATGACCACCTTCCACAGCATCCTTCTGTTACAAAGATAGGACAAAGTTGTGCTCATGGAGACAGAGCAGTTTGAGTGGTTTGTGAAACAGGCACAAGCAAGGAATATGCATTTGTATTTATAAATCTGGAAACAAAATATGCACTATGTCTTTACTGAATGAGGATCTGCTCTGGCAAAACACTAACTTAGGGTAAAAGCTTGGAGTCCTGGTGGACAGTGAAAATGTACATGTCTTCTCAGCATACTATCATTGGCAAAAGGCTAATGTGACCTTTGTGTATACCAAGAAAGGGCTGTCACATAGTTGTAGAAAAGTAATATTCTGTTCTTCTTACTGAAACACTACCCGCAGTTCTTTTACAATTCAAGACCTGCATTGATGCATTCATAATGGTCAAACAAGTGCCCTGCAGTCAAATTGCCAGAGAGCACCATCTACATATTCAAACAGCAAAACAGATAAAAACCTAATGTGTTAATTAACAAAACTTGTAAATACCTGTAGAAGAACTACAAAACCAGCCAAAACAGATCAAAACAAACATCAGTTCAGCTAAATATCATCTCTTCAACAGCACCAGATGTGGATGACTGGAAAAGAGGGTATGAGGACAGAGCAAATTTATGACAGTTCTTTCTAAAGTCTCCTACCCCCAAAACATTTTTAGCTCAGTTACTTTTCTGGGCCTCATGTTGTTTCTATGCATTTAACAATCATCCATGGATTGCTCTCTCACGAACATGTCCAGTGCCCTGTAGAACAGTAGTAATAAACTAGCAATCAAAGACAATAATAAGATCTAAAAGCTGGAAGTGGAAGCTCAACACATTTAGAGTATGGATTTTGCAGTTGGGATAACTAACGGTTGGAATGATGTAATGTGCGTACCACTAACAAATCTTACATCAATTTGACTGATTAATTTCTGCAAAATTTGCTCTAGTTCAAAGGGCTTAGGCAACAAATACGCCGCGTACTGTTCCAGATGTCAGATAAAATCAACAAAAAATCCAGCCAATGAGCTTTTAATCCATTAATTTTACAGTTGTAAGATACCTTGCTACTATTCTTCCACAGAAATTTAAAACACTATGCCTTCAGTGGCATAAATTATTGCATGCCTAAGAGTAGGAAAGGACTTCTTTGTTTACATCACATTGTGACTTACTGCGTTGTTACTGGAGACTCAGTAGTCTCCACATGAGCTAAAGACATACTGATTTGGTCCTGTTTATTAATGTCAATGTAATACTACAATTTCCACATGGTACCTAGGTTTTGCAAAGATGTCTTTCAGGAATCAAACATTTCTGCAACATTTTTTTTTCCAGGGTTGCAGTTCATTGTTTAAGTCATTGCAACATGGAGGAACAAATATATTGCATGTTTCTACTGCATTTTTTCCTTATGCTGTAACCCAGAAGCCTCTTTCACAGGATGTCTCACTCAGATCCTTTCTCTTCAGAGAAAATAAAAGTGTTATAATAAGTTATAATAAATATTATAATAAAAGAAAATAAAAATTGCAACAAATATGGGATTTCATTGGGGGCCACATACTCGTCAGTATATTTTAGTGCTTATCTGAATACACATTTATCTAGGCATTTATTGATACCTAGTACAGATTTACAGAGCATGCAAGGAAGTGGCAGGACGCATTAATGACGTACATTTTCCATATCTTGCAGCTCTGAAGAATCTTTTAAATCTTTTGTAGACTAGAGCTAAAGAAAAGAGAATGGTAAAATGGGACAACACAAGGTAAAAATAAAAAACCAAAAACCTTCCTAGCTATTCCAAGCTAAAAATCAATGCTCAGATATTTCCTAGTGACTTTTCTTTCTTTCTCTCTTTTCTTTTAAATACCGCCATTAAAAAAGAATTACAAAGGAAGATGCCCCCTATGGCTTTCTGTCAGATACTATCTTATTTGTATATATTTTTTGTGGTTTAATTACTCCCTTTGTTGTTTTTTTTCCCCTTGGTTAAAGAACAAGTCTCCAGATTGTTCTGTGATCTTTGTATCTATGCAGATTAGATTTGGAAATTAAGGAAACTTGCATCAGCTACATAATTAAGCACATAAAGAGGTCTGACACACTTCCTTGGTTTTTTATTACTAACAAACATATAATGTGAAATATTTGGGGGTTTTAGGATTTAAAGAAATATTTTCTGGGAAAGTCCTACCAATATCAAGTTGTGTAAGAAAGTAATAAATTGCAGTTTTAGTAGCAAAGCTTTTAACCTTTCCAGCCTTACCACTCCTGTCCATTTGGCATTATGCCTTCAGCCCTCCCACCTACTTTAATGAAATATGTAACTATCTTAACTTTTGAGCAGTTTTGTACGAGCATCCCTGGAGTGTGCTGTACAAAACTGAGGTTATAAGCAAGAAGGTTGAAAACGGAACAAAACAGACTGTACATGTGGGACTGGGAATGTCATGTCACTCGTTCATAACTGTTATGAAGACTTTCAGTCTCCATAGAGGTTTTTGGGAAGATCTGAATGCAGAGCTGCTATGGTACAGTTTGTCATAGAGTTACTAATGCACTAATCCTGCAAATAGCTGAGAGGGGAGGTCACAGGTTATTTAATTCGCCTCTCTTAATTTATGCGCTCTATCTATGCAATGAAGTTCAAGGATGACAGCTAGCCCGTCCAATGCAGAAGACATCCTCCTCTTACAGCGAGTTCAAAAGGGAACTTGGCATGTGCCTCCTCCAGCCAGCCAAAAAAGTGTTTGAATGAAAAGGTGTCTTCCCCAAAATCATTATGAACAGGAGTTGTCAGCAATGCGAGGAAGGATTTTACGAAATTGTCCCCAGATTCTCATTGGAGATGGAGATGAAAACCTCAGTTATTCCCAGCCCATTGCCCACTTTGTCCCTACAAAGTAAAGAGGTTTTGAGGCCAGCAGCACCTGAACATGAGTCTGTAACTAGCCAGCACAACCCAACTTCCACTTACCTTTCCCACCATGAAAGCACCATGAATTCTGCTCTGCTCACACTCTGATTTGGGGCTATTTCACCAAACAGATACTGAAAAGCTGCTTTTTTTTATACCAGAGCTCAGAAGGACCAGCAGTTTGCGTGAATACAGCTCAGCCAGCCATCACAGCCCGAATTCCCATCCAAGGGGCCTCCTGAGCCCAGGTATCTCACAGGGGAGGAAGCAAAAAGGAAAAGCAGAAATATTTTAGCACAGACTCAAATCCCAGGAAGACCCTGTCTCTGCCCAATGTACAACTCACATTTCTTCCCCTCCCATGCCATGCCAGATGCCTCACCACCATATTTCTAAGCCACTAATAAAAAGCTCAGTGCTGTACGCAAGAGATATGCCTTCACCGGGGCTGCCATTTGGGGAGAAAAAAGGAATGGCTCCACCAATGCACTTCCATGAGGGTTATGTAGGGCTTCATCATTCACAATTTCCTTGTGAAGCACTACATGAATTTTGAACGGCTCAAAATACGCTTTTAGAAATTAATAAAAATGTATTTGTAAGTACATTTGTATTTATTTTCCCTCCTAGAAATCGCCTCCTGGCTTTGACCTCTATTGGGAAAGTACTGAGACTTAAAGTGCATGTGGGGGTCATTTCAGTCTGAAAGACAACTTCAGATCTACGTATGGCTTCCTGACAGCTGTCTGGAGGAAGACTGAGTTCCTCTCCCATCCCTTATGCCACTACTTTTCACTCTTGTCAGGCTTTTTTCAGGACTCCTATTTCTCTTAAGCTTTCCTTACGTTACCAATGGTTCACACTGTCGACCTCCCCAATTTACTCATCTATTTCTTCAGTCAGTATGCCACCAGCAGTTCTCCAAATGCTCTTCACACACTAGCTAGCGATAGGACAAGAGATAATGGGCTTAAGCTGCGCCAGGGGAGGTTTAGACTGGAAATTAGGAAAAATTTCTTTACGGAAAGGGTGATCAGGCATTGGAACAGGCTGCCCAGAGAGGTGGTGGAGTCACCATCCCTGGAGGCGTTTAAAAAACGGGTAGATGTGGCACTTCGGGATATGGTTTAGTCTGGTCTACCCTTGATTAGTCTAGAGTGGGCTTGGTAGTGTAGGTTAATGGTTGGACTGGATGATCTTAAAGGTCTTTTCCAACCTAGATGATTCTATGATTCTATGATTCTTATGTACCCTCAGGGCTGGCTTGGGCTTCCCAAGCCATTTTAGCCTGGTTTTCTAAAGAAAGGAGACTGATGTAATCATCTAATTGATTTACTGCTCCGTCCTCCAATTTTAACTCATTAATTCTTCAGTGTAATTGAACTTGACATATAAATTTCTCATCCATTTTCTGAAAAGTTGCAGCTGGAGAGAAGGGAGAGACCCAAGTTGTATCTTCTCTCTTCCCTTGAAAAACAGACAAGTGATGTCCACCCCATTATCCATTGGGTTTGTCCTAGCCAGAATCCAGCCAGGCAGCCTGGCCAGCATGTGCCCACCTAGGGGTGAGTTGTGATGGATGTAGCCTGACAGCCATCAGCAAAGAGCTGAGGGTGCTGAGCCCTGGGGGAGGCTGATGGGGGAAGAATCTGGGCCAAGGACAGAGGGGAGAGAGGTTGAAAAGAAAATGGGGTATGGGGGAAAGAAGCAGGCTCTGTTGTAGTGGACATGAAGGAATTGAAAGTATAGAAATTAACATAGAAATTGCCAACTTAATTAACTGAAAAGCAGGTTTCATTAATTTCCCTGTTCACAGAAAAATGTGTTTAACAAAGAAATTAGTATTCAGCATCTCAGTGGTTTTGGGGTTATACTGGTTTTGGCTGGGGTAAAGTTAATTTTCTTCATAGTAGCTCATATGGGGCTATGTTTTAGATTTGTGCTGGAAACAGTGTTGGTAATACAGTGATGCTTTCACTACTGCTGAGCAGTGCTTACACAGAGTCAAGGCCTTTTCTGCCTCTCACCCCACCCCACCAGTGAGTAGGCTGGGGGTGCACAAGAAGTTCGAGGGGACACGGCCGGGACAGCTGACCCCAACTGACCAAAGGGATATCCCATACCATATGACGTGATGTTCAGCAATATAAAGCTGGGGGAAGAAGGAAGGGGGGGATGTTTGGAATGGTGGTGTTTGTCTTCCCAAGTAACCGTTACACCTGGTGGAGCCCTGCTTTCCTGGGGATGGCTGAACACCTGCCTGCCGATGGGAAGTAGTGAATTAATTCCTTGTTTTGCTTTGCTTGTGTGCGCAGCTTTTACTTTACCTATTAAACTGTCTTTATCTCAACCCATGAGTTTTCTCACTTTTATTCTTCTGGTTCTCTCCCCCATCCCACCAGGGGGGTGTGAGTGAGTGGCTGTGTGGTGCTCAGTTGCCAGCTGGGGTTAAACTGTGACGGGGGGAAATGGAAAGAAGTGGATTTTACCCAAAATAATTGTATTGTGCTAATGCAAACCTGACTTCAGCCTTGTTGGCAGCATTGAAATTTGCAGCCACAGTTATTAAGGAAACTATGTCCTCATGCAGAAACTGCAGGTGAAAGGTAGTAGCACTGCTGCCTAGCTTTATCCCAAATAGTCAGTACTGTAGGTATTTTGTTAAAATGGCATGCTTGGAAGCGGGAGCAAGAAAATCATCTGAGAAGTTTTGAAAAAACTGCAGAAAGTGGTTGTGATCCTGATAGACTCCCACAGAACATCTTGAAATCTCTTTTTGAAAATCTGCTGTTTCAGGGAGGCATGAGAGGCACCACCATGCACATAGGGAAGGAAAAGAAAAACCAGTAACAGGAAAACAAACAATTCTTCCCCTGTTGCTCCCCCCGCCCCAAAGGCAGGGGAAGAGCATCCGGAGGGCTGCCCTTATAGCTCTGGTGTGTGAGATGTACACAGCCCCACAGAGTAATTTGGTGCAGAGTGCTCACATTTGTCACTGCTCAAAGGGGTAGTTAATCCCAAGAATTTTGACTTTCTGGTTTACTAGTAGATAATATAATTTGTAGAATTGATATTGTTCTTTAGCAAACTTGCTGTGCTGTCTAACAAGCCAGTTCATGGCACTTTAAAAAAAGCAAGTACTTGTTTAATTTGATTCTTTTTTTCCTTGAACATGTACATGCATAGATATGAAATTAAGTTTTTTGTATCATAGCATCTAATTAACCAAAATCAATCACCTCTGCTGAAAACAGACATAATTTTACCTGAATACTGCTGCATCTTCCTACTGCCAGTGTGTGACGTTTGTAGAGAGTAGCAGGTTGGATCTGGGAGCACGTAACAGGATTTGTGCTGTATGAAGTATGGAAAATAAACTAGAAGAAGCAGTTTGATTTTCAGTGTCGTCTGCCAACACTGCCCTGCCAAACTGCATGGAGATGGGCAGAAGGTTTGACATGAAATTCTAAAAGGAAAATTCCCTCCAAAATTTAGAGGTGGCAGCAAAATATCTCTTTCTTTCTTCCTCCTTAAAAAAAAATACATTTTCCTTGCTTTCCCTCTCCCCTAAAAAAATACCCTCTCTCTTTTTTTTTTTCCTCTCCTGACACCCTTTAATTAATGCTCTTTTTTAGGTGACACTGCACACTATATGTTGTGTGGCTGAGTGGATGCCTACCCCTGCCGAGCGATGAGGCACCCTGCAGAGCACCAACAAAAAGCCCCAGCGTCTGACCCGGCTGGGCTCCTATGAATAGCTCTCCCTTTCTTTATTAAGATAAGAGATGTGCGAGCGCTTGTGTGTGCTGCATTAGGAGAGGGAAGATATATACATCTAGGTGGAAATACAGCGTGTCTCAAGGAAATTTCAGAACGTGATAGATGTTGCTTAGCCCTAAACTGGATTTTATTCTTGTCTGCAAGGTGGCATGCAATGTCACCGATGTTTCTCAATGATGGGCCACCACCACTCCAAAACAAAACCAACAGAAGGCACCAGAAGAGCCTTCAGGCTGCTGCCTGGGGCCAAGGAAGTGTCAGACCTGCTGCCCAGGACCTTGCCTGCCCTCAGGGCTGGCCTGGCATCCACCACCGGCTGTGGGAAATGAGGAACCTCGGAGGCAATGGGCCAGCACGTGGGCTGTGTAGCCAAGGGGTGGGAAGAGGCTAAGTTTCAAAAACTAAATTTCTGCAATGAAATGGTAAAATTCAAAAGGCACTGAAATACAAATGTATCTCTGATGTCAACAGAAACTTGGCCAGCAACTTAATTTACCTAGACAAATATATATAGATTGGTACTTAAAGCTAACGCCATATTCAATTTCGGATAGCAGCCACTGCAGTAACTTCCTCCTGACATTGCATCTGATATGCCAAACATGACATACCATTCAAATAATGCTTTCTTCTCAGTTTTCTTTCAGCTTAATCCTCATCATACCTGGCACACTCAAGGGAGGGCAGGTCACAAAGAGGGAGGTAAAATCCAACTAATGCTGCCTGATGTGTGAAGTGACCCTCTTTACCTGGGGCACGATGGAGCAAGGTCTTTAAGAATTCTAATAGATATTAATAAAATCATTAAATAATCTACATTTTAATTGTGGAGGATTATCTGGAAAGTAAAAAGAAAAAAAAGCCTGAACTAGCACTGCTGTAGTCAGTCAAGTTACACTGGAAAAAATCCCTGAGGATATATGATGTGGAGCGGAGCTTAAGTTTTTAGCTTTGCTGTCTTTAAGGAAGCACTGACTGCCTTGCAAGAAGTTTTAGAGACTCTGATCTAAACCTTCTGACAAGTTTCAGATGGAAGAAATGGTGTTAACAGAGCAGAGCTGCCCCTGCTGCTCTGACGCCTACCCAGCCTGCGTGGTGGAAGAGCTGCATGGTAAGGGTTGTGTACACGGAATTATACACCCTGCGGTCCCATTATACAGCCGCCCTGTATTGTTCCCTGGGGTGTATTCACCTTGTAACATCCTGTAGGTAGCTGTGAAAGTATTAAACCCTTGATTTAACCTCATGATATGTGATAACTACTGCACCAAATGTGAAGGAATCTGGTTGATTTTCCACTCTTCATGCACTTTTCAGTAACCCAGCAGAGTGGCTAAGTGGCAGTTAAGGACTTGCACAATGCCTTACCAGAAAGCAGAGGCCACAAAAGATTATTTCAGGATGCAGCACTGCAGCCGAAGGGCTGACCTGTGTTAAAGACACTGGTCTGAGGCTCAGGGTGCAGAAGTTCAACTCCCAACTCTGTCATACCCTGCAAGAATGATTTGAGGCACATCAGCTAAAACTAGTGCCAGTAAAAATCCCGGATGCTTAAAAGTTAGTGCTTGTATCCCAAATCAGTGCTGGCTGTCACCCTGGCCACCTAGGCAGGGTGTCGGGAGCTCCAGGCGCTGGGACAAGCAGCTCCAGCGCAATGCAGATGCTGACCACGCGGACCAGGGGGCAGAGGGCTGACACGAGCCCCCTGTGCCTGCACACCAGCACCTCTCAGGCACCCTGCTAAAGAGCCAGCACCGCTGCCACCCCAAATCCCCCACAGCACCTGTACTCCTTTTTTCAAATCAATAAACCTGATCCAGCAGTGCCAGTGCTCTCCACCTTGCACCTGCACTGTGAGAATATTGTGAATGGAGGGACAAAACTGGAGATTTGGGTTGTGTTTCCTCCTCAGCAGGAAGACCAAAGCCTTATCTGCCACCACCTTGCAGCTTGCCTTGCCCAAGTGGGAAGCTCCTCTGCCACTTCCCTTGATGTCAGAGGGAAAGACACGAGATTTGACTTTGCGGTCCAAGTCCTGGAGGCTCGACCTGGTGTCCACAGGATTTTGTGCACCTCAGGCTGGAGTCACTGAACAAATATGGAAAGAGCTGGGAGCACAGGGACGAAGCTCCAGGCTCCCCTTGCCTCCTCCCACAGGCAGCCATGAGCCTTACCAGGATGCAGAGTCTGGCTCCCTCTTGTGCTCTCTCCTTTTAACAAATTAATTTAGGAAATATGATGCAGTGGAATATTTTTAACAGGTGGTCTAAAAGCAACCCTAATGTAGGGCTGGGTCCTCACGCATGCTTCTGTGAACTTGAAGCCATTCAGATTAGGAACTCAGCTTCCCACTCATTTGGGTAAGCATGATTTTGGAAAGAAAAAAAGTGGAATAGGATTGCCAAAAGGGTTTTCACATTTCTAATCTTTTTGCAGAAGACTTCCCATTACTGTCAAGCTGCAGCTTGTGACCTGTCAGCCTGGGATGCATTTGCACAGCCTGGTAGGGAAGCCACTTCTCTGCAGAGACGCCTGCTTCAGAAGCTGCATGAGCAGCTCTCTGCCAGCATATAAGTTAGAAACTTCCAAGGGCAGAAGCTGAAACGCTAAGACATGACATTTCTAGTGTTTTACAGAAGGTGTCATTGTTGCGCTGTTCTGTTTGACGAATTCCCCATCAGTGCTCAGCACACTGCGAATCACTTCAGAAAATGAATCTTTTTTCTTTCTCATTCAGCTGCAGTCTATCACATATGAAGCTCAAGGTAAAATACTTCCTCTCAGAATTTAACTATACATATAGACAAATATCACAGGCTACTTCTCCACTTCATTTCAAGAAGATTAATCAAGTATGTGTAATCTCACAGAATCTAATCCTAAATCTCTGGTAATAAAAGAAAATCTCTGCTTTAACCAGGTGCCAATAAAAAGCATGTTGGAAAGAGTGTGACCCTCATTATAACATGTTACCTGAACTCTTTTGCCATGTCCAGCATGCCTATGCTCAGGAATGTTTTGATCATGACACTGGCGCTGGAAGTACAGAGGCTCCTGAGAACAAACGTGGTCCCAGGAATGTGTCTAGCAGCCATCAGGAACCTGCCAGCTGACTCTATTCAGAGACATCAAACTGGTTATCACAAATACCCCAAATATCATGCCTCTCTGAAGAATGTCCTACTTCTTGCTCACAGAATTAGAGCAGGGAAAATTGTTAACTTATAAAAATAACAAAAGCCTAAAATAGCTTCTGCTGTGGTTGCTGAGGAATGGCCCAGGGTGCCAAATGCCCAAGTCTTACTGTGATGTTACACACTTCTAGTTTAATCGTCATGACCCAGAGTCATCCCTGCCACTGGTGTTGCTATAGTTATTTTTGACATGATACCTTTGTTCCAGCACTTTTGCTTCAAATGAACTAAGATTATAATGATGCCACTTCCTCAAATCAAATCCTGCCATGGAGACTCATCTCACCCACAAATGATTTCCGACTCTCCACATGCTTTCAGCAAAGCAAATGTGAAGCCAGGCCGTAGGAACAAGAGCAGAATGAGGTGAGGACCTCCCTTCCTGGAGAGAAATGGGCCGTTCAATATCAAGACCCTGCTACTGAGTGGAGAAAGAGAAAAGTCTGATCCAGTTCCCTGAAAGAACTAAGATTGCTCTTTCCTTGTTTGCAGCCAGATTAAGGAAATAGTAAATACCGATCCACATGGTTTTCAGATGTGGAACTTACCTGAGACCTCCCAGGGGTCAGGCATATGTGCCTATACCTTTTGATAGTGTGTCTCTATAATATTGTATGGCACTCTCCCATATGATAGGGGGCTGAGTAATGAACAGGTATCATCCATTTTTGGGACTGCTCCTGCCAACAAGGTAAGAGCAGCTAAAATGCGTTGCCAGCTCCAAGCTAGTGGGAACTTCAGCATATGTAGTCCTCTCTCAAGCACGGGAGCCCCTAGATGGCACTATGAGACTCCTCTTCCACTCTCCAACACTGAGCTGTGATGGGATTTTTTGGCCTTTCTATTTCCTTTTTGTAAAAAATAACAACAACAACAAAAAACACCAACCACAAAAAAACCAAAGAACAAACCAAAAACTAAAACCACTACCCAAACTTCAGTTCACATTACTTGAGCTCACTTCCATGTTACGTATTTAAAATCAAGACAGGAAACTTGATCTGATTCCTTCCCAACCTGCTCCAGCTAGAAATATCTCTAACAATTAAAAGCCAAGCCAATATGTGTTTGTCGTAAAGTACATTTGTACTGTTATCTGCTTTGTGTAACAGCAGTTCTGCCTCAGGTTGGTGCCATCCTGATATTCAAATTGTCTTGGTTGGCCAAGCAAGAGTAACGACCTCCATGGCTCCTTCCTTTTGGGAGTCCTAAAGCACTTTGCTTATACTTCTTAAGTGAGCTTCAGAAAAGATGCTGTAAGGTATTCAAGCATTGGTCTTTACGTTGTAAAATATCCAGCATAGAAATAGGACTGATATTCAACTTGTGTTCCTGCTCTCTTCTCCATACTACAGCTAAAGACTTAAAAAGCAAGGAAGCAAACAAAAATTACAGCACCACCCCCCAGTTAAACATCAGAAATGACACTGCTGTTTTACTGGTAGTGATCAGTTAGGAATGGGGCAGCAGTAACACTAGGGTGTCATGTACAGAGCTCACAAATTGTCAGTCTCCTGCCTGAGACACTAAGAGACAATTCACCCTCTTTGCAGGGTGCACAAAAAGGCAGCACTGGAAAAAGGCAGGCGGGAAGGACTATGCTGTGGAACAAAGGAACTTCAGCAGAAAAGACTTGCCTAGGGTGGTAAAAGCAGGAACTAGATTATGATCCTGGATCAACGCCTTGCTAGCACCGCCAGACATTAAACCTCCAGGATGAAAAGCAAGCTGTACCAATGGTACCTTGCTCAAATGTGCCCACACGCTGATTCCTATGACTTGCAAAATTTCTGTTGGGCAAGAGCTAACATGTGGCAAGAGCCGGCTTTCTGCTGGCCATAGAGCACCATGGGGATGAGGAGCAGTGTTGCACCCTCCTGTTTGACTCCCCCTCACCTCTCCCAGCTGCCCTCTGAGTTCCTTCATGGGCATACAATTATTTCTGAGACTTTCATTACTCTTCCAGATTTGGTCAACAGTGTCTCCAGTACCTAGAAAGCTAACAAGCAAATGAGACATTTTTCTTTAGAAACTGGTTAAAAATGCTTCTTCTCCCCCTTCAATTTTACCAGTAGCAAATTCTTGCTCCCACAAGTACTGCCTGTTACTCCAGAAGTAACTGCTGGCATAAAGGAGAACAAAGCTCAAAAGCAGTCTCATAGTTCCCTCATCTGCCAATCAACTGATGATGCAATCCTCTGCGCAAGACAGGACATAATTTTCTGTTGAGTTATCTGGGTTTTGGTCACAGTATGCTCTTGCTGGCATTCAGCCTGAGATACTGCAAGCTAGGAATACAAAAGTAACCCCTCTTCTTTCAATGAAGGGATTCATAGGAAAAAAAAAAAAAAAAAATCAATAAATTAAATACTGGTAAAGCCCCAAACCATTAAGAGCTGGTTGCTATTTTGGCAGAGTAAGAGACCCAGGGAATAAACTACTGCTAACAACAGGTCATTGAGAAAGATGTCAGGGGGCAGACTGGAGATGTGTCTGCCTGCAGCAAACAAGGAGGCTCCCGCAGCAGAAACAGCCCCCAGAAAGAGAGGGCTCCAGGTCTACCGAAGCAGGTTGCTCCGAGGAGCCCGAGAAAGCTGCTGCACCTTTGTCCAGCTTCCAAAACGTCCCCTCCATGTCTGTGGTTGTGGACTGCATCATCTACCTCCATGCAAGTCACCTTCCCTACTCATAAAACAACTTCAGTTTCCCAGGGTACACTTCTTGAGCAGCCATCAGCCAGCCACAGGGAGCGGAAGGACCTGCAGAGGAGGAGCAGCTGTGGAGAGTTCACCAGCTGGGATGGACACCCTGCTTGAGAAGGGGGTCTCTAATCCAAGGGGGAAGATTTTCCAAGTCACGCTGGTTTCCTTAAAAGAAAGTATGAAAAGCCTCAAAGTGCACAGAGTAAACAGCCCACGCAAGCAACACCACGGCTGCTGTGCCAAGCAGAAAATTGGGCGATTGTGTGGAGACAGGGAGGCCATGTGCTGCTGGCCGGGAGGAGGGGTGACGAGCGCGCCATGCCCTGCTGCGCTCTGGCTCCTGCTTGTCTCCGCCGGGCTCTGGCTTCTTCTGCATTCATTGACTTTTGTTCAGTGTATAATTGGTTTAGTAAGTGAGCGCGGAAGAAGTGCCAATGGTCTGGAAGTGCTCGAGGACGGGTGAAAAGCAATCTGGATGGTGTCTCTAGCCCCACATGACCTTGGCCAAGTCTCTCTGCCTCTCTCTCTGAAGTTTCTGTGAAACAGGGACAGCATCTCCTCGCTACCTCCTGGTGACTTTGGTTAGCATTTTCTACGTGCCTTCAGATCCCTCTCAGTGGCACTAAATGAACAAATATTATTGACATTTCTTTTAGCCACTGTTCATGAGCACTCTTCTTCCCGAGTCCAGGGAAGAGCAAGCGTTAACAGCCCCTGTTATCACCCCAGACTGATTGATCAGTGACTAGTCTCCAGGGAGACCCGTAAGGAACTGCATGCATTAGGCCCAGTAGTAGGATAACGTATAATTATCAAGTGGTGTATCTCAAAGATGAGGTTTATTATGTAGAGGAGGTTTGCCTCGGATATGAACATTTCCCAGGTTCATGATCCGGCTTAGCGTGCAGGCTCAGGAGCAGCTGCATCAAGGCTGTGGTGGGAATGATTGATTGGGGCTCTTCCTAGTCCCAACTCACAGCTGAATTCAGCTTATCAGGAAGATATTTCCTAAAGTACTTCTGTGTTGGTTGTTTGGAGCCTTTTGCTGAGTATGCACAGTTTATCAGACAGTTACAGCCTAAACTCTTTTGGATGCTTCTTCTCAACAATATGATATGTATGTGACAAATTTGCAGTCCTACTTGCCAAGTTACACCAAAATCTGATTAGTTTTGACTTTCCCCAGAGTCCCTACAGCCTGCAGCTGTCCCTGACCAACAGCAGACATGTTCAGACTTTCTGAATTCTGCTCCTTTCAGCAGTCACTGGCTTATCAACCAGCAACTTATAACACAACCGACTTCCAAACGCTCCTCTGTCTTATCTATTTGCAGCTTCCCTGTGACAGCACATGGCAGCTCCAGCCAGCTGGCCCCAGCTGTGCTCGGTCCCTCACCCAGCTGTGCACATGGAGGTACTGCAGATATGGGGAATTCGGGGTGGTTTGTCCAGGGTGAAGAGGACATGACCCATGATGGCACAGGGAGAGAAGACCAGCCCCAAAACCCCTTCCCCAGGTGCAGCATGGTGCCCTGTGCCTGCTCCAGGGTACACCATCCAGCACATCAGCAGTCTTGCCTCACGCCTTGGTGACAGCGATGCTTGAGAGCTCTACACTCAGGAGCAACCTGCTTTCCTTTCATAGTGCAATTCATTTGCAGCACATGGTATTTGGGATCAAAGCCCAGCACTGCTACACAAAGCAGTTTAAGTTGCTCACCTCTCCTCCTTTTCAAAGACTGGGTGAACATGGCCACAAACTATCACCAGGAGCACATGCACAACAGCACCTTCCAGAGAAAACCTGCTCCTCAGGCTCGCAAAACCTCTCCTTTGATTAAACAGTGATTTCAGCCTCACGCCATTAACCCAGCAGACAGGGGATTTGCTTGCTTTTGTCAAATGCACCCACACAACTCTGCAGTGTGTTTGGAGAAGCTGCCTCAGACCAAATGCTCACACTCCAGCCAACAGCTTTGGATGAGACGCTGACTCTGAGGGCTCCTGACAGATGAGAAGGCAGCAGTCTTTATTCCCATTAGCATCTGTCCTAAGTGAATGTGCTCTCTCATCATAAAGCCTGAAAACTAAATCCACAGGGAAACGTGCACAAAAAGGCTGAACAGATAATCCCATCAGTCCACTTAAATGGGAATCTGAGTCAACAAATCTAATAAACTGGGGTCAGCAGACCACGCAGATGACAGAGGAGCCTCTCACTGCTGCATTATTTCCTGGAGTCCCTTGAGGTCGCACAGGCAGTTTTGATGCAATAAACTGGCTGTCCAGGCACAGGGTTTCACCACTAGATGTCAATGGTATCTGAGCTTTCAAAAGGGAAGGTATTGCAAAGAGCAGGTTAGCAGCTGGAAAAGTTTGTTGCAGCTGGCAGCAGCTTTTGTTGCAACCAACCATAGTGAACCAAGCCCCTTCCTTGGTCAAAATGGTGATATGCCCTTTGCAGAGATGCCCCCTATAAGAACCCTGCCTGTCTTTCAGTAACTGTATTGGGTTTGCATGGCAAGGTTCTGGTAGTAGGGGCCTACAAGGGTGGCTTCTGTGAGAAGCTGCTAGAAGCTTCCCCTATGTCTGATAGAGCCAATGTCAGCCAGCTCCAAGATGGACCTGCAGCTGGCCAAGGCTGAGCCCATCAGTGACGGTGGCAGTGCCTCTGGGGTAACATATTTAAGAAGGTGGGGGAAGGGGTGGAAAACGGCACAACTGTAGCTGGAGAGAGGAGTGACAATATGTGAGAGGAACCACTCTGCAGACACCAAGGTCAGTGAAGAAGGAGGGGGAGGAGGTGCTCCAGGCACCAGAGCAGAGATTCCCCTGCAGCCCGTGATGAAGACCATGGTGAGGCAGGCTGTGCCCCTGCAGCCCATGAAAGTTAACGGTGGAGCAGATATCCACCTGCAGCCCAGGGAGGACCCCACGCTGGAGCAGATCGATGCCCAAAGGAGGCTGTGATCCCATGGGAAGCCTAAAGTGGAGCAGGCTCCTGGCAGGACCTGTGGAGAGGAGCCCACGCTGGAGCAGGTTTGCTGGCAGGACTTGTGACCCCATGGAAGGGACCCATGCTGGAGCAGTTCGTGAAGAACTGTAGCCCATGAGAAGGACCCACATGGGAGAAGTTCATGGAGAACTGTCTCCCGTGGGAGGGACCCCACACTGGAGCAGGGGAAGAGTGTCAGGAGTCCTCCCCCTGAGGAGGAAGGAGCAGCAGAGGCAACGTGTGATGAACTGACCACAACCCCCATTCCCCATTATTTGTCATATTTTCTCTCCCCTGTCCAGCTGAGGAGGGGGAGTGATAGAGTGGCTTTGGTGGGCACCTGGCATCCAGCCAGGGTCAACCCACCACAGTAACACATGGCTCTGGCAGTTTCTTGTCTAATTATTTCTGGGAAATACCTACCTTTGCCATGTTACTATCTCTCAATGTCCTCTGAAAACCTGAACATTTAGCTTAAGTCTTTCCTCATTTGCACTTGTACAAAGCCAGACCAAGTTCCCTGGAGTCACTCAAATTGCTCTGAGGAATAGATCAAGTTAGCAAGAAGCATGAAATTAAATTTGATTGGCTAAACTACATTATACTCTTCAGCAGAAACTCTTATTTAAAAGTAAAGTGAATTACCTCACTTAAAATGAAGTAAACCTCATCAAATAAGCACTAAACAAGGGTGTCTAAATGCATTTCAGCCACATGTGAATTTTCTTCAGATTTGCATGTTATTTTCCCCTAACAGGCCTCTCCTGTTCTGCCTCTGCTATGTTGGGCTTGTTCAATTCATTCCCAGTCCTGTCTTATGCATCTCTGCTAGCTCCTACTATCACATTGTCACCTACTTGGACTTAAAAAGTGGCCTCCAATCAGCAACGTACCCTGAAGCTGGAGCACGTAGCTGTAGCCTGGAGCCAAGGTCAATGCTGGCAGCTGGCATCAGCCACAACAGTTTTCATCCCTGTGCGTATGAAAGGGCACCCAACACCCAGCAGCTTTGCCTGGTCCTCTTCTGGTGCTGCACTATGACCACAGGCGCTGGCCTTGTATGAAGCGCAGCATCAGTAGCAGATAAAGCAGATTGCAGCCATTCAGTGTTTCCCACTGGATTCAGAGGGTACATTCAGTTTTGTGGCACAGCCAGGGACTCAGCCTGACAGCAGACGTTTGAGCATCTGGAGTTTTTAAAACCCAACAGAAATCAATAGAAGGTCAACTTGACTTCACACAGTCTTTCCAAATGAAAGGGAGAGACAGCCTTATGACAGCAGCTGTCTGTGTTCTGGTGGAAGTTTTTCCAAGCCGCTTGACGTAACTTGACTTCAAACTTTTGAGGGATTTATGGCTGAGGACTGTCACCTGGAGCTGCTGAGCCAAATTCCTCAGCAGATGCTTGTCTGTACTACAGTCACCCCCACCGACAGGCACACTTAGCTGGGGGCAAGCCCACACAGGAATCAGGCCCAAACAGCCTCGGTAACAGCTTAATCGCTTATGAAGCAACACAAACCTTCACCTAGCATTACAGAGAGCTCCGACAAGCATTTGTCAAAAGCCTGTATGACTTACTAGGGAGGCACTTGGTCTGGGGATTGATCCTCACCATCCTTTGTCATTTCTAGGTCTGAATCATCCCTATTTACATCCGCTGGTAAATTCCCCTCCAGCAAAGCACAGCTCTGCACTTTCAAGCCATCGGTCACAGCTGACAGTACCTCTCTCAAGGGGCACTTCTCCCCTTAGGTTAAATGGGCAAGTTCTGCCAGTGCCACTTCTCCCTGCTAAGTAATACTCCTGTCTATCCCATTCACCTGCAGAGGCAGCTCCACAATCAGCAGGGTTAATGGCAGGACTTTTCCTTTCCTTTTTTTTTTCAGTTGCTTGTTTTTTTCGTTTGGGTTTTTTTGTTGTTGCGGTGCCATTTACCTCATGCCTAATTATTGCAGCTTACAAAGAGGCTGTTTGCCATTGCTAGCCATCTTTTCGTTATAACTTTACCTGGAGCACTAGCAGTCGCTCTGAACCAGCTATTCCTGCCGCTGTGGACAGGAAAGGACTTGCACTGGTGATAGTGACAGCAGGAGACCAAGACAAAAAGCTGCTCAAGTTTTAGAAGCTCTGACAATTTTCTGCAAGAAAACCTGTTCCAAAGACCACACAATCTATAACCCATCTCCTTGCACAAACCATCGTTTACGATCCTTCTATTCAAGGCAGGCTACCCCAGTGACTGTCCTTCAGCATGGTTTAGCTCATCTGGTTCTGCTTAAAAACATCTTCATGTCTTGCTCCTATGCTTCTCTAAACTTACACCACTAAATCCACATTTTCATGCTAAAAACAGGTAAAGTAAGTTTGGAATTCCAATCAAATTTCATTCTAAACTGTGCTGATTCACTATTTCTTAGAATCCCCAGGACTGCTCTGAGTCCTCACTAGAGAGATGAGAGCTGAAACGTTACAGAGAGGAACTAATAGCACCAAGACCATACAGAGCACTAAAGCCAGCCCACGCACAGTCCTACTTACACACAAATTCAGCACTATCTCCCTGCAAAGTAACAACTTAAACAGGCAAATATCCAGGTGCAATCAATCAGACCCATGCAGAGAACACAAAGGAAGCACTTCCCTCTCACCTCCTGGGTTTATGTGACCTTCTGAATAGCTCTTCTCTCTCCTGACCCCCAAATGAGGTTCTTCCTGGGTTTTAACTGCATGGTTTCTCTAGGATTGTTGTGTTTTTCTCAATAGGGAGGCAAGGACAAGAACTGCCTTTATTCTGAGGAAGTGGGACCTGGAAAGGAAGCTTTCCAAGTCTTTCAAGATGATACCCCTTTCTCTCCTTCCACAATCTGCCTGGCATAGGAGAGGGATAGAAAAAACATGCTGAATCCCAGCCAGTTCCCAAAATGCATGGATTTGCAATGAGTATGAGATTATCTGTGCAAAGATCCTGGTGCCTTTACAAGTTAAGTGGCACAACAGACCTCCTGGGGGGACAAACAGCTGCAACTGCTTACTGGAAACATTATCCATTGCAATGGGCAATGAAAATTAAAAGAAAGTGTGCAGACTGTATCCTTGTCGTTCCTTGACCTCTGAAAGGCTCTGAGGCTTAAGCTCACTTTTGCTAGGCTTTCCAGACCTTTACAAGGGTCTTGTGAAATCCACTGACCATCTTCCAGACAAGAGGGAATGCAGAGAAGAACACTTTCCTCCTTGCTTCAGAAATTGTTCATTTGGCCCACATTTACAGGCCTCCTCAGTTCGCCAGATTTTATATTGCACTGCACGATTCTCTTAACTCTGATACAGCTACAGGTATTTCATGGTATTATTGTAGCCATGCACATAGGGTGCCATCACGCAACTTTCCAGTATGAAATGGTGGTCATCATAGGTGTAGAGGTAGACAGTACTTAGAGCCAGAGGAAGACTTACCTTCTTTGGGTTGTGCTGTGCGTGTAACTCAGCTGCCACCCCCATGGCAGAAGAGAGCAGGACTCCAGGGCAGATGCTCTGTATGGCATGAAAGCCCACTGGGATGTGAAACACAGGCAATATTCAGGTTTGTTTTTCAGGCTGAGTGGGTTTTTCCCACCAAGAAGAAGGAATCACCTCTACATAGGGTAGAGCAGTTGTCCCCATGCAGGTCAGTCCCACTCTGCACAGGGGGCTGTGCTGGCCTCAGAGCAAACCATCCCCACCTGCTGCCTCTCACCTTCACACAGCTCCTGAGGAACAGCTCATCACAACCCTCTCCCAACCCTTTTAACTTCAGTGAAAATGCAGGGAATGCACTGAGCAGCTTAAACTGCAAGTCTTTGCCATTAAAGCTCTCTTTGGTTGACAGGAATGGAGGAACCCTTGTCTGAATAGTTCAGCAAGACAGTCTGAAGGGACAACATCTGGAGATCAGCTGCAGAGTGCAGCAGCCTCTTCTTGTAGCTCTTGTAGCACAGCTGGAGCTGTAGGGCAGCTATCCTTAACCCTACACCTCCCCATCTGCAAATCACCTTAAAGGTATCATCACTCTAGCTTCCTGCGACAACCTCCCAGCAAGGCTGATGATGGAAGGAGAGCCCTTCAGTGCAAAGTTAGCTGCTTGCATGCAGCCACACGTGGCTTCAAGTAATCCAGCTGACTAACTGCAACAGGTTAGGAGATACTCCCCAGGTCTCCTTCTGGGCTACACTGTGGGGAGCAATGATCTCCGATGAAGGGACAGTGATGAACAGCTGAGAACATAAATTCTTCAGCTTGCACAGCTGGATCTGGAAAAGGATGTCTGGCTCTAAAGTATCTTTAAACATCATTATAGAGTTGTATCAACAATTTGGGCTTGTACTGTTTTAATTATTCCAGTTAAAATTCACCCTACCCATATACTAACACTGGCACAAACACTTTGTGGGTCAGGCTTAAGACTATTCAAGGTGTAGGCACTTAGAGGATTAAGTACTGCCTATTTGTAAAGCACTTTCAACAGATACCATGTTGTAAATAGCAAGGTTTGGCTTAGTGGTTTCCAGGGTTTGCAAGTGGAAAGGGTGGAAGGACAGGACAAGCCTCAGCTACATTACAGTGCGCTCGCAGCCCATCATGGGCTCTGCCTTCCCCACTGGAGACCAGCCAAGAGGAGGGAGAGGAAACTGCAATGGCAGGGATGCCTGATGAAAGGGGAAAGCATTGGCTGTCCTCAGTTAAGAGGATCAAGTGCTGATAAGCAGACTCCAGAGGATATGAAGACAGATTTACTCGTCCCTTCTCCCACGGGGACTTCTCATGGTGGCTCCAGGCCCCTCTTAGACTGCACTGTGACAATAAGGCACAGCTGAGACCCCATTAACATCATCTCTGCTTCTGAAACTGCCTGGAACACAGTGGTAGCAGCACATCCCACTGACCAGAGATGAATGAGCAGCTCTGAATGGGGTCAGGCTCCTGAGCCTCTAACCAGGCGCACGCTGGTCTGCATCCACCTTGCAAACACAGAGAGTGTTTGCAGAACTGAATGACTGGAAGTGTCAGCATAAAATATTCCAGTTAGGAACAGTAAGTACATGTGATAGGCATGAAGGCACAGAGCCCAGACTTCATTAAGGTAGTTTTTATATTTTGAAAAGCAATATTAAAAAACACTGGAAAATGCAAGATAAATGTAACAGTTGCTTCTACAAGTTTTAACCTTGTATTGCTTGGCCATTTTGACATATAAATTATTGCTTACTAGCTCTCATAAATACACAACACAATAATATGTACAGAGGCAGACAAGCATGAAATATGAAAAGGAAAACATTGGCAACATTGATTCTGGTAAATCAGATTATTTCATACATACCAGGTCTCATAATGGTGGATAACTACTAGCTGTAGTCCCTGAGAAGTTAGGTAAATACCTTGATTTGGGGTTTTCTATTTTATTACTTTTAATGCAAGCTGACAGCATTATGGCACTCAGAGAGAATGGAACAGGCAGGTGTTCTTACCTCAGCTCATTGACTTCATCCCAGTATTTCTTAATAGTGTAATAAGATGACAATAAATAGGCTATGCAAATAAATACTACTCTGCTAAAATGTTTAGTATTTACACCTTTCTTCGTAATTTTACAGCAGCATGTCTTATTATTTCTGAGAATTGGGTTTTTTTGCCACTGTCATGCAAATGCAATTTATTTCTATCCGAGATGGGGCTGGAATCAAAAAGATGCATCGTAGAGGCATCTAAATTTGATGCAACAAAATCCCACATCAAAGAGGTATAAAGTGACCCAGCTTTTTCCTTTGTTCTGTCTAATTACTCCTCCTAGCTACTACAGAAAATATGCAGAGTATTCAACCCCAGATGTGACGGTGATAAACTGAACTTGTAAGATTCATGGATTTTATCCTATGTAACATAATTGCGCTATTGAAGGATTTAAAAATCACACAATCTCACCAGTGTGGGCCCCTGGCAGAGGCTGTGTAGTGTTCCCCTCTCTTTCACAGCGTTTATTTCTAGTTCTCTTCTCAATCACCACACCTTCAAACTGCTTGCCAGTCTGCAGCCCAGCTCTGCAATGCTTCACCTGTTGAATGAAGACTCTGATGGGCCTTTTTTTATTAGACATTAGCTACACATTTGGACTATTTGCCTCTCCTTTATGGTAACAGTTGTAATATCTGTATTTTCAATGTGAAATTGTGTATCTGAGGTGGCTCTTCAGACCAGAAAGCTATATCCTAATTATGCAGGCCATTATGATAACTAGTTTGTAAAGTTTTAAACAGTAGTCTAATTAGCCACAACACAGATAACGAGGTTAATTCTGGCTATGTGCCTTCAAACTGAGTCTATGCCAGCTGCAAGGGGTAGACAACACTTGATTTAGTATAAAGTTACAGCGGTGCAGATAGCCAATACCTCAGCTGGCTTGAAGCCTGGTAGTACAAGTTAACCCATCCATCTACTTCAACCAGTTTGAACTGGCAGAGTGAGGAGCCTTCAAGGTGGCTCTAGCATGCTTTCAAATCAAAGCCTAAGCATAGAGTCATCTTTCTACTTCTGTTTTCTTTTTTCTTTCTTTTTCCCCCCATTCTTTCATTTCCTTGTCTTTTATTCTTCTCTGACACCGCTGCTGCTTCATCAGCAGTAACTACCAAAACAGAGCCAAATGCAGTGAACTGAGAAACAGGCCCACTTTCTCTCCCTGAATACCTTCTCATGCTTCCTCCCCTGCAGATTTCAAGAGAACAACTTGTGGACTAGAGCGTTACACCACAAGCTAAAGCATGCAGGCTGGTCTACATACAGACTCCTAAAAATAATGCCACAGTAAAAAGATTTCACAAGGGGGAGCTCAAAAACCAGCAAACCACCCAAGTAATGGGTCTAGGGTGGGGATTCGTTGACTGCTGTAGCCAGAGGAAGAACTGTAATAACACAAGCAGCAAATTGTATCTGGTTTGTGTTCTTAGACTGCAAAAAGGAGCCCACCGCAGCTAGTATCCTCATCTGAACAGTTTTGGTCTGTTTGCACAAAAGAGCTATTTACAATATGTGCAATCACATCTACAGAAGAACATAGGAAATTTTTACTCCATGGCCAGCAAGAGTTTATTTTTTTTTTCTTTTTACTGGGTAAAAAGAAGATTTTTTTCCTTAAAAAAAAAAAATCATATAGTATTTGATAATAACAAAGTACAAGCAAATACATTTCTGAAACATCTGTTTCCTTTACAATAGATCTATACAGTATTTCACAGATGGGAAAACCAAATGCATTCTACAGATTCCCCCACAGACTACTTGTTAAAGCTGCTTCTTTTTAATCCCTTTAAACCAGAGATAACACAATGATAAAGAGCATGCTACTTCAATATTCCCACATTTCAGTAAAGGAGCATTTTCTTGGAAGTCTTCCTCATGTGGAAAACATACAACAAGAGATGGGAAAGCAATGCAATGTCCTCCCTGCTCTGCAAACGGACCATTACCGTGAGTCGTTGTACAAACACGTGCCAGACTGTGTAGCACACTGCACATTGCCTGTGCCATTCACTAGATCGCTTCTTAGCACTGAAAACCAGAGCTACAGTGATGGTGATGCTTAGATGTAGGTCAACTGTAGACCAGACTTTAGAAATGCTGCCTCAGTACATGCCCAGAAGTAGTACTTTTAGCTACATGAGAATTGCCTAGGGGAAAGATGTGAGAGGGACAGAAGCAGCAAAGGGACCGTAATGCTGAGAGCCCGGTGTGTATGCAGGTAATTACACTGGTACCCGGTAAGGTGTACCCTTTTATTCTTTAAAAACTAGAAGTGTGTGCAAGTTAGGGGAATTTTTACCTGCTGAAACTATTTCCAGGAGATGAGTTAGAAATGTAGGTGGATCTAGGCATTGCCTCTGAATAGACACCAAGGAGACTGTAATCCAAGCAGAAAACAAAGCTCCTGCTATAATAAATTATAACGTGTTAACTGCAGGAGCTGGTGCTAAATCTGAGATAACTGAAAAGGAAGAAAATAATACGTTTTCAGTGTACAAACAATTGCGTCCATAAATTGCAAGAAAAGAGGATTGGCTCTTACGGTGTGTTTTATAAAGCAGATTCTTAAGGGGCCATAACAGCGTGAACTGTTTACTGCCGAGCTCCACATCACGATGCACTCTTTAGTTTCATCTGGTGTGCCGCCTTTTTATATTGCCATTCCTGGTTGTCTGCACTTATCTGAAATAAGATGCTCCAATGGACTCAGGGGAGCTGCACCAACCGCACGCTATTTTTGGCAACACTACTTTGGCAGCCTTGAATTAGTGAGGTACATACTGTGGTGAACTGAGAATCAATCCCCTTGTAGCATGTTGCTTGCTGAAATGTTTTGCTGCTGTGACACGACGTTTCCTTTCATTCTAATACTGGCAGAATCTGCATTGAAAGCTACACTGGACCAAACAATATTTTCACAGAAACCAAGCTCCTGAGCTCAAAGGATGCTGCTCCGCTCCCTCCCGTCCCGCTGACCAGCAGGGATGGCACCAAGCTTGCCCTGCAACTCTGTGAGCAGCTCCTTTGCTGGCTCTTGCCTGATTTTCCTGCGCATGTTGTGTGAGATACTGATAAAACTCAGTAAACTGTTCTTCTATAGGGAAGCAACATGCTTGGCATAAACATTCACTCAATTCAAAGTGCTGCAGTTACAAGGTTATATGAAGCTGTGTACGCTCACACTCGCGGCTCTATCCTGTGAGAAAGCTCAAACAGAGCTTGCTGGTTGTCGATGACATGCAGGTGGTGGACGTATGGCTTCAGCTCATGATGCTCTTTCGAAGGAACTTCATTGCCTGCAAGACAGGAGAAAGGGGATGGATCAGAAAGCCATGCCTTGCCTGCTTCTCTGTCCCATGCATTACAAAGTCCCTGGTGTGCCAACCTGCCAGGTGCTAGCCAGTCACAAAAAAGACAACCAGCAATCCAAAGGACTTGCTGTTCAAGTGCAATGCATGTGGTAACAGCTAGATACAGAAAAGGGGAGAAGAAAGAAAGCAGCAGGCAATCCCGGGCAGCCAGTGTGCACAAAGGAGGGACAAGTGGGTGGCAAGAAGCTGACTCTTCCCAAGTGGAAGATTTACTCCTGCTGGCAGTACAGGCAGTCTGTCCCCTCTAAGGGTGGTTCAAGGTTTCCTTTGTGCTGCTCTGGCAGCACAACAGGACCTTGAGCAGGGGTGGGCGACCCAGCCTGTAACTTTTAAACAACTCTAACAGAAGTACACAAGACAGCAGGCCTCCAAATCATTTTCTTTGGAGCAGGTGAAAGGTGACAGCACAGCAGATGGGTACAAAAGCGCTTCAAAGATGCTCTGACGGGCCCCCGCGTTTTGATCTGTTATGCTTTTGATTTCTGATCTAGTAACAGAGACGAGAGTCATGCTGTCATTTCATGGGAGTTTACACAGCAAGAGGAATTAGCTGTGTGGCAGACAAATTGAAGGCTGGCTTGAATAGCAGATGTTTTCTGTTACAAGCTTGACGCCCAACACTGGCTTGTGGGAACTCGCCACCTGTGAAACCCTCCAGCATGGCTGGTGGCCAGCAGAAGCGCAAAAGGAAAAGCTAAGCCCATGGCCATGAGACCCATCAAGACAGGCAGAGAAAGCCATGAGATATGTTTCCTACACGTTGCTGACTGCTGACAAACGAGCGAAGGCTGGAGAGCTCTGTTCTAGTCCATGTCCTCAAGGAATTTTTAATAACATTACCATAAATTAAAAAAGAAAACCCCTCAAAATTCCCTGAACCAATCAGCTTAACTTGCACACTCCCTCCTTCTCCTTTGTTTCATTATCATCCTTTTCTCCACGCTCTCCAGCTACACGAGAAGCTTTCCAGGAACCAACCATCCCACTTGTTTCTGAAGAGCGCTGCATGATGCTGTGTAGGTAACGTGGGACGTCAATGCAGCGAGTTCTGTGTGCGGCTGCTAACAGGGCTCCCGGGTAGCTATTTTTAGGAGCTATTTCTGAGCAGCTATCTGACTTGAGAAATGTGGGAGAGAACAGGACAATGTGATAAATTTGTGTCGGGATACAGAGATGACCTTTCCGTTCTGAGGGAATAGTATCCCAGCAGCTGTGCTGAACGTACTGAAAAACATTTGTGTTTCTCATTAACACCTGAAATGACAAAAGCTTGAATTATGTTATTCGTTCAGGCTGCTTTGCCTGGGTTTGGAAACACTATTATTTGTTTTCAGGATTTAGGATATAAAAGTATTAATTCCATTAAAAAGGCATTTCAGTCTTGCTTGGAACCTAACCAGTTTCTAATCCAGTAAGACTTTGGCCTGCAAGCTTAACACGCATGATACAGTTCATAAACAATAATAATATTCCTTGCTTAGTTTTGTTTTAATTCTTTCCTACAGTGAGATGCCTGCTGCTCTTAGGCCAATCTGGGAGTTGATGCAGTAGAAAGATTCACATTCCTGAGAGCAAAATAAGCCCACTAGAAAAGGAAACTGTTCATAAAGTCTCAATAAATATTCAGTGAATTCATTTCATGGCTAAACGAATTTAAGGGGAAAAAAAAAAGTGCCTACAGGGATGTCTGTATAAGCTGCTTTTTAAATGCCAGCTTCACAATAAATCAAGTCTGTGGTAAAATAAAATAACAATCACGTACTTCAAACTATGAGATTATATGATAAATCTCAGGTATTAATCTTGGATTTATGTTGCAACACTTACAAAACCACTTGGAAGAAAAAAGGCAAAAATGAGATGAAAGATTTGCAGAGAAGCTGCAAAAAAAATTCACATCATTAAAAGCAACTAATGCTACATTTTATAATGCCAAATAAGAGACATTCTAACTTACAGAGGCATGGTTTGGATTAATCAATATTTCCTTTAGTATCTGGTTTAACAGAATAAAAACAAAAGACATGTCCTTCTCCCCCCCCACCTTGTGTATATATATCAAAATAAAACAAGAATGGTAATAGTAAGCAGCCTTTGTTTAAAAAAAAGACTGTACATACACAAGGTAATTCTACAGAACAAATGTTCAGCAAAACTCTTAGCAGTACCTATCATTTTCCAAGGTACATGTATTTATACACAAAATTAGTAATATTTTTCTTTTTGTCAGAGTCCATGCTGACAGCTGCTGAAAGTTCAGCTGGAAAAAAGAAACTATTCAAACTCTTTTTCCCCAAGGCTACAGCACAGTTCTGAACTTCTCTTTGGAAAAGAGGTTTTAGTGGCCTCAATAAATGACAAGTTTAGTGCGTTTGGCTTAAAAACTCTAACCACTTCCTAAAGAAGTGTTGTGTTTGTCCCCTTCCTGTGTTTAACCTCTCTGCAGAGAATAAGAAATGCTGAGAAGGAGAAAAACAAGGTTTCTCCTCTGTGAGCAGCAGAACAAAGCAAGTTGGGGTCTTCTGGCATGATCCCTTAGGGTTGGATTCTCTGGTGGCTAACATAAAAAAAAAGCCTTTTGTACAGCTGAGGCACTTGTAACTGTCCCCATCAGTGTAGATCCTCCAATGTCTAAACCAGGCAGAGCTCTATTTGCAGACTTCCCCTAGCAGATGTACTAACAAAACACCCTTTTTTGTACCTAGTCAACTACTTTCATGAAACCCACAGGATCTTAGTATCTTCAACACTTCTACTTTTGTGAAATGGCCTTAAGAACCCAAAGTAAGCAAACAATTCCTTTTGGTGAAAAGCCAAGTGAAAAGCTGTGGTGATGAACACCATCTATTAGCTACTGGAAGCCAAGACAGCTGTGAATCCATTACCAAAACACATAGACTAGCAGGAGACTGAGGTAATTCAGTCGTAGCTGGGAAAGTGAGAAACAGCAGTGTACATCAGAGGCCTCCATTATTAAGTTCAGCTGGCACAGATCTTACACAGTATTTTGAAGAGGTGATAATTTTTGCAGGAAAATAATCTATAAAAAATTTGGAAGCTGTTTCTACAAACATTTTGTAAAGTAAAACCTCATCCAACTGTGGTTTCTACTATGTTGATTTTCCAACAATGACACCCGCTCTTGCCAATTGGCTAAATAATTCTCAACCACGTTTTGCTGCTGTAGTAAACCTGAGCAAGTGGAAAGAAAGCAGAAAAAACCCAAGCCCTCAAGGCTGTACAAAGGCAAAATAAGTAGCAAATTTTGGCTACTCACCAAACTGGTTATTTCTGCAATGTCTCAATGACCGAACAGTGTCTGCAATCATGTGCTGCAAAGACAAGATATAAAACATCAGTGCAAAAATCTGAGATGAATTCTGTCATTAGAAAAGCCTGAAAAAATTCTCCTTGCCCTACACTGTACAGCAAAAAGTAACTGTAGTAAGGTAGAAAATAAAGACAGCAGGAGAGACACTTTGCTCTTTGTGATAATATATGATGAAACAGGGTAAGTCTAGAAGGTCCTTATTGATATCACACAGATTAAATGAGAACGACTCCCTGACAGCCCATGGGAAGTGGTAATGAAAAATAGCTGAACAATTGCTTATTTTTGTTCCTGAGACTTCTATTAAACTGAAAGCCTACAGCAGGGAAGTCTTGTGGACTGGGTGGGTACTTCTGGGTCTGACCCCTGGCTCTGGTGCATTATCCAGGACATTCGGTAGTCTGCAATCTCTACTTCTGCCTCTACATGCTATCTAATCAGACTGTAAGCCTCTCTGTGGCACAGACTACACCTTAACATAAACTTGTATAATGCCTAGCACAATCAGGCACCAGTATCAGCTAGGCAGTTTTCTGCGGTATGATAACCAACACAAAAATAACAGCCCACAGCCTAAATGCTGCAGACCAAGCATCCTGACATCTCCACAGACACGTACCAAATAAGACTATACTGTAGCTATACTATTTTAAGAAAAGCTAGTGCTAACAGGGATATTGGATGTTCACTTAGATTAAGCAAAGGAAATAAAAATATTAAGTTTGGTTTCTCATTCAGGCTCAGGCCTTCAACTTATTAAAACTGGAATTGTTCACTATAAATCAGTGGAGTGCGCTCATTTTCACTAGATGTCGCCCATAAAGCTGTTGAGGCATTACTTTTTTCCTTTATTTGGCTGCTTCTGTGGTATAAAGGTGAAAACATACTGAATTTGGCAACTCTTCACCAAATCTAGTAACTAATTTAAGCAAACTGCAGTTACCAGCAATGATACAATAGCTCATGCAAACAGCTGATGTTCTTGTCACATCTCCCTCTTAAATAATCAGAGGCGGAAAGGATTAACTGTCTTGAGCAAAGTATGCTTAAGACCAGAATGACGTAGAACAGCACATCTCAACACCCAGAGAGTGGCTTACAAGGCTCCTCCACAGAAAAGCTTATCACAAGAAAAACACCACGTTTAATGGAAGCTTCATATTCTTTTCATCAGTGAATCAAAATAATTTTTCGTGTAACCTGATGTGCTTCATTTGCCATGAAATCATGTAATCTCTTGTGCTGATATCCTTGCACTGATTATAATGAAATTCTAATGAGACATCCTAGATTTCATGGTCAATAGTATGAGTACTGGGAGAGCTACAACTTCCACCAGTGCTGCTGCTGTGATGCTTTCTGGCTGATACCCTTTGAATCTGGCTTTTAGAAGAGAGACCCCATTAGCACACACACTGTCATTCTCTGCTGTTTCTCCTTTGTGGTCAGTCAGTGTGGGGGGTCCACCCCAAGACTGGCTTCTGAGGGCGATGCCCTGGTGACGGAAGAACCTCTTTATGTACACTCTCTTAAAGCAGAACCCCAAATGCCCCTTCTTTAGTAGCCTAATTAGGCATTTCTCTCTGTCCATTTGCAATTCTCTAGCATCCAATTGTAATACAGAAAACCAGCCAATTCATCTGCAAAGCAAATGCCATTTCCTGACTGTTTAAACAGGTGCTTGCATACCATTAAGTCGATGAGTAACACACATTTCTTGTGGTCTTTCAGCCTATGGGCTACCTAGGATCATTAGCACTTCTTTAACTGAGGAGAGCAAAAACTCAGGCTTGGGAGTTGCACAGATATTTGGGGGGTGGGGGTTGAGAACCCTCAGCTGCATCTACACAGTCCTTACAGCTGAAGGCACTAGGTAAGAAGGTGTTATCTAAAATGGTAATGGCCATTGACCTGTATTAGAGTTTACTGGAGTGTGGCTAAGACATATCATTGCTAAGATATGAGTGAAGGCTGACTAGAGGAAAAAACCTGAAGACGACACATGTCAGTGAAGCAGCTCAGTAAATACCATGGAAATACCTTGAGATGCAACAGAGTAAGACCAAATTTTCATTTATTCCTTCAGATTTAGTTGAGGAAGTGAGTATGGTACTAAATATTGATCAAACACTATTCTAGACTACAGTTTACCAAACATGGAGTTCAATAAACCACTGCAGTCCCTTGAACTTTTGCTAAAACTGGGTAACATCCCTGAGACAAAAAATAATTTCATTTTCTTCTTTTTGCAAATTCTCTTTTTTATATTTTGAATTAACTTTGTCTTCACTGCAATCGTGTCATGTCAAATCAAGTTCAGTCACGGTAGGATTGTTCTGGCCCTAATGGTCTAAGAATATAAAAGAAGCAGGCATTGTAGGGAGTTTATTAAACCAACTGATATAGTCAGAAAAAACAATGGTTCAGACTGATGGGTCCTCCTTCAGGTCAGGCGTTTAATGCAGAAATTAAATATTTTAAAATACTGATCCAAATGTAGACACAAGAAGCCACCTTTCCTTTGAAATTCATAAATAGAAATTCTATGCGTTTATGACAGTGAGTAAGATCCTTCCCCAAAGCAGTAATCTGCTATGGTAGAATAATTCTTTTCTTCTTTTTCTGCAACAGCAAATTTGCTGGTGAGTTTCAGTGGCTTGATCCAAACCAAGCAGGAGTCAATGTCAATCCTAATTTTTCTCAGCAAAGGTCAGAAAGTGCTCAGCACAGTATAAAACACCAGGGAAGACGTTCTTCCTTGGGATAAAGCCCTTATAATTAGAAAAGAAACATGAACTGATATACACATGATGATGTGTGATGCATCTTGTTAGTAAGTTCATGCCCACAGATTAAACGCCTTAGCTTCCAAATGAAGCTGCGTAATAGGTGTACTGCCTGAGTTTCCACTACACTCATATTTAAATCTCTCCTAAGGCCCCACTTCCTAAGCTTGCACTATTGCCTGCATTCATATGTACACAAGGCTCCATGAGACAGCATGTTCCTGAGGGCGTGATCTGACTAATAATTTGGAGGAAGTGTCAGTTTGAACAACCCTCACCCCACCACCATCACCTCAGACTCTCCCCTCCCATTTAAAATGCCCATTATCCATTTGCATTGAAAAGGTGAAATCCCGGCTCACTGAAGACAATTAGCAAAGCTCCCACTGCCTCTGGAGACACAATGGTGACAGCAGGGATAGGAAATCTTACCGAGAAAGCCCAGCATACATTAAACATATACATCATTAAATAACAAACAAACAAACTAACAATGTGTGGCTAAGACTGGAGCATGAATCAGATCCTACATATTCACTAAATAAATATATGGGCTGCGGGGGGCGGGATTTTAGTAACAATTATTGTGCAGCAAGGGCTAGTTTAATTTACATGTTAATTGGATGTACTTCCAAGAGGCAACGAAGAAGAACATGCTAATGAGTTTTATGCAAACACCTAAAGGTCAAACAGTTAATGGACTTGGGATAAGAAAACCTTTCATTAAATGCAAATCAGTGTTCTTGCAAACTCTGCATCAAGAAAAGGTACAGAAATCAAATAGAAAACACAAAAAGAGGACCTCGGGTTCAAAAGTCAAAGTCTACATCTGCTTGCAAGTTGAAAGACAATGTACATTATGATAGGATGTGAAAATAAGTTCAAGATCTGGTTCATGAATAACTCCATGTTTGCACGTTCATTCTCAAACAAGTGTAAACACATGGAGAAAATAGTTGGGAACAATTCACCAGGTGCAGCCATCTGGACTAACAGTCCCATGGCACATCTGGAGCAATCAGGTAGAACATTTTGGTTTCTTGATCGAATACACCAGGCCAACAGAAAAAAAGAAAAAAAAAATCATCAAACTTTCTCCACTCCACCACTGTTCATCAAGATAAACTGTGGCTTTCAGTGCTACGAAAATGTTATCGACAAAAAATGAAATAATGCAAATTACAGAAATCAGACCTCTATCAGCAATATCATGCCAGAGCAGATGCCATGCGATGTCTAGAGTAGATGTGGCCAAAGATATAATGTCAGTAACTGCCCTTCTACATAACAGTTAGGATAGTGGTATTTACAGCCAGTTTAATTCATATTTCAGGCATTATTTTTCTTCATCATCTTTAGACCAGAACTTTTACTTTCATTTAAGATTCCTGGAATTAGCATACCAGTGGCAAGTGATAAACTAGAGAAACTTTTTTCTTTAGTGCCTTGAGAAAAAAAGGAAACATAATTCAGAGAAAGCTGAAGCAGGAGAACTTAACTGAGGAGAAATAGTCCACAAGGTGGTGCAAAGGAACAGAAAAAAAAAAAAAAAAGAGTGGACTGTGTGGTAGTGATGCAGGCCATCACTGGCTTAGCCATTTTACACGGAAGTAGGGGAGGAGGGAGTGAGAAGAGAGAGGAGCAGAGGACAGGGGCAGGAGAGATAAAACTGTTGGCTGTTTTATTCTGTTTGATCCTTTTTACCCCTGTTTACTTCTTCTTGATTCAGCCAGAAGAAAACCTTTAGTCTTACAAGATAAGGAGGGGAAAGGGAAGAAGAGAACATGAATCTGTTTGAAAAACAGGAAGGACAAAATTAGCTTACCAGCTTTTCAAAATTAACAAGGTTATCCAGAAAAGTTTTGTTTCCTTCATGGATGAATGTTACATCTGAAAAAAGTAAAGGAAAAAGAATTATTTTTCATGGCTTTGTTGTTTAATACAAAGAAATAAAATTACTAAATAGCAACAAAAAGAAAAAAAAAAGAGGAAAACATCCCATTAAGGATTCACACAATGCCTTATAACAGTGGAACAAAAACCTGGTGTAATGATGACATGCAGAGATTATCAGATAGCAACAGTATGTACACATCCTAACAAGAGGATTTTCAAGTGGGAGCACAGATTTCTTATTAAACCTGGTCTGTGTTACTTGTGGGGTGCACATATATCATACAGAGGATGGCTGGGAGCAGGCAGGGGCGTCCAGAGGCACGGCCCTGCGTGGCACGCCTGCTCTCCCCACCCTGCGGCACTGAGCCTGCCACCATGCCCACGGCTGTGCCCGGGCTGGGGCTGGCCGGTCCCTGCGCCCAGAGCTCCGTGCGGGCAGAGCTACCGGACGCTGTTCTCAGCTCCGACACCCCTTCGTCTCTCGCCGTGGGACACCAATGACTCTAAAGTCCCCCGCAGAGACGCAGGCTACAGCAGTGGCCAGCCGGGCAGATTGAACACCAGCCACCAAACTGAAGTCCAAAGCCTTGAAATAAGCATTATGGCTTAGGGAAAAAACCACTTCTACACAGTGTTGTTGGAGCGAATTTGCAGAGGCAACAAAAAGGTCAGTAAGAGGAAAAGGAAAAGGTCTATATTTGGCTCCAGGAAGGCAACTGAACACAGTGTTATGAGCTGGAGAGACTGGAATATCAGGCGAAATAAACTTTGCAAAGATTACAATTAAAACAGTAACTTGAGGTCGTTTTCTCCATTTTTCTAATGCGTATTAGGACACAAAGCAAGACCTATCTTGGTCACGAAGAACCAAGGACATGGACAGATTCCCCGTGGGGACTGAAGCTCTGCCTCCGATAGCACATCCTCCGGGTCACTGAAAATACTAGCAGGAGCACCACCACCGTGCCCCCGATCAGCTTTCTCCTGGATGCGCGGGTATCCAGGAGTACCAGGAGGAGACGGCACTACTGTAACGAGACAGCACTCCCATACCATTACTTCTTAAAAGTCAGCTGTGTCTGCCAGCAGGCAAATGGTACACAGTAAACGGGCAATGCAGAGGTGCCAACCTCCAACCCACCAGCCTAACCGTGCATCTCAGCATTTCTCCTGCGCTCATCTCTAGGACTCCCTCTGATGCCCACTTAGTCCCCCTAGTTTCGGGGGATTTTAGGACTGGGAATCTGCAGCTGACACTGGGGGCTGCTTGGTCACACCCCGCCCCCCCGTCATCCTCCCCCAAAAACAGCCAACCTGATTTATTTCCTTTTGTTTCGAAGACTCGCTCCGAGCCCGAAGGGCATTTTGTAATTGCTTAGAATGGAAATGTTAACAGCTTCATGTGCTGGCGGAAACCCGGGGCTGGGACTCATTAGGCAGAGCTGTGCATGAGGGGTGGTGGAGAGCTCCCGCGCTGCCAGCCGGCACTCCTGAGCAAGTGGGGCAAGCATGGCATACGCTGGGGATGCCAGCTGGGGCTGCCTCCAGCACCTCTCTGCCCCTGGGCAGCATCCTAAAAATCAGGGGGAAGGAGGGAGTGGGACCCTCTACGCCTCCTCTGCTGGGCTGCTTTGGGGCACCCAGGGAAAGGGACAGGGAAGGGACACAGCTTCAGGACACAGGCATTACTTGTCTCTGTATCAGTGCAGTTAAAAACTGCGCCATTTCTAATGAAAAACTGATACTGGAAGCAGAAATTTCCACGCAGCTTTTTAAGTCAATGACAGGAATGTGTGCATCTCTGAGGTGGAAGGAACAGAAATTTGCTTTGCAGCCAACAACTAAGAGTCTAGATAAACTCAGTGGAGCAGAAAATTGCGTCTGAGGTATGTTGTAAGGGTACATCACAGTATTTTATTACATATTTGAAAAATCTGCCTGATTTTCAAAAACTGTGTCTGTGTGCTGTAAGAGCGCTCCGCATTTAAATTTAATTAACTTTAAAAGGACACTCTAAAGTTATTTTTCATAATTAAAGAAAGGTTATTAGTGATTTTCAGGTTTTTCTCGAAAGTACTTTTGTTCCTCTTGTGTTGAAATACAGTAATTGGTTGAGTTACTAATGATTTCTATGCTATCAATGCTTATTTTGTTGGTCTTGGAAATAACATTAATACAAACATGCTTGCAATGGAATAAAGTCCTATGTACTGTGCAAAACTTTGGGAATTACCAACCTTGGCAACATCTTCTTATAGATGACTGTATTGAAGAAAATTACTGTATTATTTTGCAAAGTCTCCTTGCTGTCTCCAATACACCTTAGAGACGTGAATGCTGCTTACACGCATGTTCTTATACACCATATTGTGGTGCTGCACAAACATCATTGCTACAAGTTACTTGTTTATGTTTGCTGCCTTTACAGGCAAGACATACTTGAGAACACTTAAAAAATATTGATTTTGAAGCCTTGATAATTGTATCCATCTGAATTAATGCAAACTCCTTTGATGTGTGCAATGAGGGGAAGTGCCTGATGGCACCCAAACTGTCACCGACTGATCTGGAGGACTGTCTTCAAACATTTTAAACTCACAGCAGCAGCAGGTTGGAATAAACAGCCTAAAGAGAACACTTTCGGAATACAGGAATAATCAAATGAATTAGCCATGTTCAAAGATGAGGAAATTAATAATTAATGACTCCAAGACAATGGAATATTTGAAATACCTGCTGCTTAATTAGCTGCCCAGCTCATTAAGCAAGTAGTTTTCTTTTATTTTTCGTATTTTTTAATTTTTTTTTTTTTAGTAATGAGTTTGGTTTTTTTTTTTTCTGTCTTTCAGACCTCTAAGAGAATTGCCAATCCCCTCATCAGGACAGACAGATGGGTCAGGTTCTGCCTGCAGGATGACACCAGGGAGTTTCACCCGGCGAGGGAGGGTGAGCACCTCAGACCAGCGGCGTGGCTGAGGCCGCGCTTGTGTGGGTGCACCCAGCGCAGCCAGGCAGCCCCGTTCAGGGGCTTGCAAGATTTCGTTTCTCCACCGAGGAGGATGTGGCCAAAGCAATGGCACACTGCTCTACCCGTGCCTGAGGGGAAGGTACTGAAGTTTGAAAACCTGTGTGAAAATCGTCATCTTCCCCCCCTGTCTTAAAAAGCAGCCGTTTATTATCCAGACCAAGTGCTACAAGTGCTATCTTGTAGGTACCACTACATCTGCCACATTCTTATCATAAGGCCACCTGAAGGAAAAATCACCTTACACTTATTTTAATTAACCACAAAGAAGAAGAGCAGCCAAGCTTTAACATTACCTTTCAGAAGTAAGGGCATGAAGGGGATTTTCGGAGATTTCATTTTCTTGAATGCATCTCTGTAAGCTTTGTGATTCAGAGAAGGGTCCTACAAAACCATTTGGGTAATAGAGAGAAAAATCAATAGGCTATAAAAAGAGCAATTCTAAATCCATTACGGGCTTATGATCTGAACATGATTTAGATATAAAAGGTTTCTTCAGGAAATGAGGTAGATAAAGGTTTTCTAAACTAGGTGACTGACTAAACTGAACAGGAAACATAAACAGTGAAAGGAACAAAAGCAATTATGTTCCTCTAGATGAAGCGGTGCTAAAATGGGAGTAAGCTGCAGAATAGATTGACTGGGACTGCAGTGTAATTTCCCCACAAATTTCTATTAGCAAAATCTCTTTGGCTTACTATCTAGCACAAAATGTATCCCAGAACATATTGCTGATTAATTTCTTCTTAAAAAAACCCCAACACACTAAAAAACAACAAAAAAATCCCAACAAAAACTGCTCTCAGATCAATGGAGCATATTGGACATTTTCCAAGAAAATAAGGGAGTATGTTTCAATGGTGTTATGCAAGTGATTAAAAAAGTCATCTCAATTTCCCATATAAACGTACTTTTTTGAACACCAGCTCACACACAATCTTGAAGACACATTAATTTATAAAGGACTCTAAGTACAGAAGCGTGACAACCGTTAAAGGCTGGACCTCATCTTCCCCGCGCCAGGCAGTGATCTCACCACGCACCCACTTCCATGACAGCCAGAGGAAACATTTGTTTATTCAGCTTTGATAATGGTGACAAAGACCCTTAGCCTCGGATTTTGATTTTTTTTTTTTTTTTTTTTTTAAAACTTCAGCTGTCCTCCTGTTCTCCTGATCCGCAGCACGTTGCTTTGGATAAAGGCTGATTAAACACCGCAGCAAAAGAACAGCTTCCAAATTGATGCTGGGGAACTGACAGTACCTTCGCCTCTCTCTGCCCTTCCTCCAGCTGTCAGGAATACAGCCTTTTTCCTTTCCGTGTTTGGAGACCACCTCTGAGCTCTGGGGGGCTGTGTGGCCTTTGGCAAATCACGGATCTGACATGACAAGTTCCAGCTCCAGACAACGACAGGCAGCCTCCAAATAAATTAGGAATAAGGAAGGCAGGTAAAGACAAGCAATGCCACTCTGCTGTCGACACCGTACTTACCGTCAAACTTTCAAGTTCGGTGAAAAGTTTCTTGAACTTTCCAGGAATTTTCTGAAGTGGGGAAAACAGAGGAAAAAAAAAAAAGGGAAGCTGATTTAGGCAGAAAAATACTGAGACTTTTTTTTCCATGAGACTGCCACGTATGAAGGGCCTGCTGTAAGTACCAAGAGGCCACTGTTAACCTCCGTTCCTCAGCTCCAAGAGCCCTAATTACAGACCACGTTCAGTGCGATGCCAGTGAGGCACCAGACCCTGCAGCCTCGCCTCGGGGACCTGCATCCTTCTTTTACGGAAACTGCTTGTCAGCAGCTGTTTTCATTTTCTTCCCTAGCTTCCATGTCTGCTGCATTTACCTGAATATCCGTACCAAGTTAGAAGCAGTGACACAGGCTGAGAATTCAGATACCGCGATCATGTCCAGGTTAAATCATTTGTTGTAATCAGTCTTCCCCTAAAACACGGGATCTAGAAATTAACAGGCGTAACGCTCAGTGCTGTTTGATACACCGCTCCCAGGGTTGACCAGTGTTACTACCGGCACATGCTGGTGCCAGAGAAAGAGAACTTTCCTTAAAAAATGATTACGCCACCTCTGGTATCTCATCCTAATCCCACCGGGAGGTATACAAAACACTTCCAAGGGAGCCCAGGCACAAACCACCTTCTTGCCCCATATGATAACACCTGCTCTGCTCCACAAGCATCGGCTTCCTTTTATCTCTAAGACGCTTTAGTGGATTCACCTCATTATACTCAAACCAATCGTTCTTCCATTTGGATTTTGCTGCTGGTATTTCAGACTCGATGAATGGTGTGTGGACCTTAAAGCCTGTCTATTTTTTCCAACCATACTAGTTAGTCTAGTAAAAGATATCCCCTCTTAGTACAAATCCTGTCTTGCCTTTGTCCTTAGACCCTGACAGCCACAATGACACTACCAAGAGAAAAGAGATTTAGAACAATTAAGTGGATGTGCTGTATTATTAAAATGCTAAAATAACTGAACATGGAACTGCAATTGCAAATTTTTAGTATCTTCAATCAGGGAAAGTTAGGCTCATTAAAACACTGCATACTGTAGAAAAAAGCAGAAGAATATGCTCGGGAGCATACTACTTATTTAAGAATTCAAGTGCAGAGCCAATATAATTTAGCATCTAAATGGTTGCCTAAATTTAGGTGGCTTCATTTACATGTGTAAGTAATTATAATTAATTTATAAACATTGCTCTACTTTCTAGAAGTCACATTACTAATGCAAATAACCTTCTGCTTTTCAAATTTCCAGTGAAGTTTTACAAACAAAAAAAAGAAAATGCATGCGACTTCATAAATATTTTACACACAGAAACACGACATATTTACAATGATACATATGCAGATGCACTCCCTGTTCCAACAAGCAATATATTCTGCTCTTCCTGAGGTAAGTCCACTAGCAGTGCACAATCTCCAGAGGTCTCATTGCACAGCGGAGTTCTGCGTGTTCCTGTGTGGGAGAGATCTGCACCAATGCCACCGAGTGCCTTTGATACAATACTTAGCCCCCTCCACTCTGCTACCAAAGCCCACGATGGTAGAGCAAATGAAGGCAACCCGTAAGAGCAGGCAAGGGCAAATGTTCCCCAGTGGGCAAGGCATTTTAAAAGTAGGAGAGACAAAGAGTTTCTGCATCATCATCATCCTCAGGTTATGTATTTGTCTCTAAAATTTTTGCTTCACCTGTTATTTAAAGATACCTCCTCCTTGCCTATCCAAGTCCCTATAAACTCATCCCTGCAGAAGCAGTCACTGCCCTTGTTTCTCTGCATGCCAAAGCCACTGACAAAGGCAGTGATGTTTCCATATGCATGATTTCAGCTAGGGGGGAAGACTTTGCTCTGGACACTGTTAGATAGCTTTGTAAGTCTCTGATGACCATGTGGTTTCAGCTCTTGATGCTCAAGAGTATCTCCAAGGCAGGAGATCACAGCCATTCTCTGTCAATTTGTATTACAGATTGACATTTTTTGAGTACTGCCCACTTGTGTTGCTGGGGGCATAGGGGAGGCATGAAGCTTCACCCCATCACACGACATTACTCCTTCCCCAATTTTTGGTTCATCAGCAGATATAGTAAGCTTGCAGATACCAGCACTCAATAATTTACTTGGATAGAAAAAAAAAAATCCACAATATAAACACAAATCCCAGTGGGACCCTCCTCTAAACATCCCATGCTCTATCTAGCAACTGGTAGCTTCCTTAGCAGATAATCTCTGTCCTCTAGTACGGTCCTTATTCATGGCCCATTTCCTAACTTTGTTGTTAAAGACGAGCAGCTGCAAAAGAGCTGATAAAGGAGAATTAAAGAGGGTTTATTTCTACTTTGTATTTTTTTAAATGAAATTATTCCATAATAAGGTATTACGTGTTTGGAGCCGCCTTTGTAAGACTTTCTGTTCTGACATCTACTTAAAATGCTAGGATAATTTACCCACTTTTTTTTTTTTTTTTTTTTTTAAGAGGGTAAGATCTCCTTGCTTTGTTCTTATTTAAATACTCTGGAAGGACACATTTAGTTTTATTTGAATAGTTGTGTATCCAAGGTTTCAGGTCATAGAGAAGTTTCTCTACCAACACTCACTCCCTGTTTGATTTCAGCATGAAAAGCCAATAATTAGTAAGAAAAGGTAATTCACTAGTATACAACCTTTGCGAGAAATGGTTTTGACAGGGTCTAAAAGATACAGAGATGTGTCTTACCTCCCAGGTCTGAGACAGCCGGCTGACAGATGCAGTGTTGAGACCCATAACAATAGCAAAGAATGAATTCAGATTTCTTTGGGCTTTACAGCTGTGGAATAAAAATATGAATGCTGTATTCTGATTTTTTATAGTCAGAATCAGAGATAAATGGAATGTACAGGTATCTTAGGTTGCTGAGTCCCATTTCAACCCTCAGCACTAACATACAGTCATCTCCCACATAATGAACTCATTAAATGTCCTCTCATGACCACCTGCAGTCTAGGTGATGGGGTCTCTAAGAATTTTTTAGCAAACATTCCACTGTCTCATCAACACTGTTGTTGGCAGTTTATTTTTTTTTCTCTGCTGTCAAAAGTAATTTTCCCTTTTCAATGTTCAAGTTACTCTCAGGTGTCCTTTACCATACAGAAAAATTCCTTGACCTCTATTCTGTTGTATTATAAATACTTTCATCCCCTTTTTCATCTTTTCTGTAAATTGTACATCGTTGGTTCCTTCAATTTCTCTTTGTGGTCACGGCCTGCAATCTACTTTTCCATATCGTTATTATCCTTCATTGAATTATTTGTAATTTATTTTAACTTTTCTCTCATGCATTTCCTTCTTATCAAGGGGATGTTGTGAGACAGTGGGGAGGGAAAGAGAAACATAATTACTGTTTTGGCTCTAAGTTCTTACACCTTTCTCCTATGCAAGTATAAAACAAGTATCAAATTATTTATTTGGAACAGCATCACACTTTGTCCTTGCCTTTAATTTGTCGTCTATTATCAGCCAAGGACCTTTGTCACAGTACTGTTCTTTATAATCATGCATTTATTTCTTCAGCTCAGTATTAGCATTCCCTTGCTGGATTACTTTGCATCTATCTAAATTAAATCTTATCCTACTGTTGTTTGCACATGCCACCAGACTCCTCAGATAATTCTTTTTTTTTTTCTATCCTCCAATGCATTTGCAATCCCTCATCATTTTTATAGTCTGAAAATCTGATTAATGTTCAATTTACATATCCCTATAAATTAGTTGCAGTTAGCACTGGTTCCGACACAGGTCCCTATGGAATTTGCTTGATACCTCTATTCTTTGACATTTTACTATATATGATCAGACTCTGCTTATTTCTAGTCCATTAGGAAATTTGAAATCCTGAAATATCGAGTCCTTTTCCAACAAAAATATTCCACTTTCTCTTGCAGATTCTGGAAGAGCACTATAAACATATGTGTGCATGTGTGTGTGAGAGCAAGAGAGAGAATCCTCTTTTAAGATAATTTCAAGTATGAATGAATCCACTGCCTTCACTGGGATTTATCATCAGGGAAAAGTATGTGCCAAGGCCTTAGACTGGAAACACACCAGCACTTGTTACAAGTTTTATAAAGCTTACACTCATCACTGTGTACTATCTTGAGACGGTGTACTTCTCACTTCGCTTCAGCTGTCTTAAAGTTAATCCTAACTTTGTTGTTTAGACTCCTTTTATCATTTAAGTCAGGCAGCTCCCAAAGGTAATTCATTCCAAAGTGAGAAAGGTGTCCAGCACAGTTTGGAAAACTGTCTATTGGATGGGCTCATCTTTCACAAAGAACTGTAGCGAGAAGGTACATCTTTTATAGTCAGCCACTGCTTGGGAAGCAAGAAGGCTGCTGTTGTAATCCATTTATTCTAACTCTACGCTGACCTTTCTGTAACTCCTCAGGATGTTCATTTCTAACAACATGCTAATTCATTTTCTCTATCAAATCACTTTTTTTCTATTTTAGACTAGCTCATCAACAGAAGCATAGGAATCCATGTTTCAAAAACTCCATCTCTCCTTTATGTATTGACACACTGGGTAAAAGCCTTCCGTCTTCTTCAGGTGTTCCTCAACAGTGAAGCACACAAACGTTGAACACGAGATCTTAGTCCTGGTGCTTTCCTGACAAGCTGAAAGTCAGAGACACAGATTCCTGGCTGAATCTGGGAGCAGAGAACAGGGAGCAGCCAGAGCTGCTCACAGCCCCCTACCTCTATGCCTTAGTCATAAACAAAATTGCAGGGCTGCTTGCCTTGTGCCTCATGATGACAGCCCTGTGCTTAGCACACCATCCCTCCACCCTAATTGTTCCTCTTCCATCAACTCTTCCGAAGTGATGAGATATCATAAAGGCTTCTTTTAGAAAGCTGCTTTTCTATTTAAAAGAAAATTCCGAGCAAACTACACAATCACTTATTCGTGTATCCATTATTTCACAATCTACAGGCTACAATGATGGGTGCTTCCGCAATGCACTGGGAGAGCCTGTCTATTGTTTACTGACAACTGTATTTAATCTCTGTAACTTTGGCTTTTCACTTAACAGAGATGGAATTAATTCAAATGGAGCAACATTTTAGTCTGGTGACAAACATATCCCTATTTATGTGGGACAGACGTGAAACTTTTCTTGGAATGCAAATTAATGTTACTGTGGTGAGAGCAAGGCATACAGACCCAATGGGTTTTGACGTAATTGGACCAAACTTGGCCATTGATAAGGCAGAAAATGAATGTATTACTGGATACCATACAACTTGCAAACTAAATAAAATCACATTTATGAGTTACACTAGATTAGATTAGAAGAATTCATTTCACCAAAGGCACTGCTTCAGCAGAGAAGTCCTTTCTATGTAAGTGCTTTGCAAATTAAATTAACCCAGTCGATGAAGGGAACAAATTATACATTTCCCATGAACGTGCATATTCAAATATTGCAGAAGACCAACAAGTGGAGAGAGAGGCGAGCAGAATGGTTGCACATATTTAAATTGCTCCATTCCCTTGGTTACTAAAATAAGAGTGATTACAGAGAAAAGAACTCTCTGTGTATAGAATATACTTGTATTCTGTTCCAAGGCATAGAATAAATGCCAGCACTATTTAGTAATAGTGCAAGAATAGACCATCAAATCTAACTAACGGAGACCCCCCCCCCAGCCCTCCAATAAATAAAAGAGTACTCCAGAGAGGACAATATGGGGTGACAGCTTTATGGCAGCCAGTTTCCCCTCTAGAGTTAGGACTTTCAAGATTGTAACAGAGTTTTTTTTGCTTTCCATGTAGTCTTTAGTGAATAACCGTGTTGCTGCTCAAATAGTTTTGTAATAGGGTCCTCAGGTTATCTCTGCTAAGAAAGGAGATACCTGCACCACCAGGGATTTTGCAGTTGACGCTGTAGAGACAGTAGCTAAGCTGCTGGGGAAGATTTGAGCAACATATACTCCACCACGTCTAGTCTTGGCCAGTGTTTGCTGTTGTTATTTACGAACTGTTTTATCTAGGTATGCTTACTACACTGTTAAAACATGGGATGACAAATAAGTTTTCTTTCTTTGCTCTTGCACTGACTTCTCCTTTCCCACCAAATAAAGGCTGTGAATTCAAGGATTTTTTTTTGTAACTTTAGTAACTTACTGGGCAGCAATCTTGATGAACTTTTTGACTAGCTGTACACGTTTGCAGAGCTGGCTGCAGAGGAGTATCTCAGTGGCAACCCAAAGCTGGACCTCGTTGCACCTTTGAAGCAGAAGGCTGAGATTCTCAGTGTTTTCAGCACTGCCCTGTCTGCTGAATGTGAAGTATATCAGCTCTTGCTGGAAGATATTGACAACATTATTAGGGATATAAAAACCATTTAAATGTAAATGAATTATAAATTATTTAGAAGTATGTTTTTGAAACAAGACTTGGTTACAGATGGTTATTTTTTCATTATCCATGAGCCAATTACAAATAATTCAGGGTCCAAGTGTGGCTTAACAAAGTCTAGAAGCTTATTACAATAGGCAGGTGGACTAGAAGTCCTGCAAGATGTGATTTCCTTGTGAGATTTCCTGCAGTTCCACTTCTGGCTACAGCCAGGTATAGGACATTAAACAATCTGTCTGTTTCTGTATTTCATCACTTCTGTTCCAGTATGAAAAAGCAACCATATCAGACCACTGCAGAACCTGAAAAATTTCCATTCAAACTTCTTCCTAAAAATAGCCAAGTTTTCAGGAACAGAGGTGTGAGTATTGAGTTCTGTGCGAAAAAAAAAAAAAACAACCCACTGAACCAGCTCTAGATTTAGTGTCTAACCTGAATAAAAAAACCTGAAGTGAAAGATCAAGGGAAGGATCTGATGAGAAGCAAGGGAATTTCCCATTCATTTTCTCAGAAAGTCACCATCCTTTTCAGTCAACGATATTTTCAAGTGACATTTTGTACTGTTAATTGTGTATTTTACTCAGCAGCTCACACCAGAACCTATCAAAGTCATTGAAACAACCCAATGGGCACTGAAGTGGGCTATTATCCCATTTCATAAAGCCTGCCCAGCATTTTTTATCTCACTGAAGCCCAACAAGAACAGTAATGTAACCATCTAAATTGCTGAAATTGTGAATTCTGTTGTGGTTAACGTGATACCAAAGACACTTATTTGTGGGGTCCTATATTTACTGGAGCATTATCCAGTACAAAGGACAATCTGCATATGTAACATATTCACACAGTTTTTAGAGAATAATCATGCTTTTTTACTGTCTTGAGGCAAATCTCAATAAAACCCACCAGGAATACAGGGAACGTATGAGATGCCCTAGCAAAGGGAAGTTACAAACCTTTAACAATTTTTTTCAGTATCAAGGATGGCAACACATCTCTTGGACCCGATTCCGTGCCACCACTACTGAGAGCTGCCAAATCATACTGTCATGATGGTGAACTGAGCACCAAGGAACGGTGATGCTCCAAAATGCTGGTGCAATGTCAGGAAATCATAATGGCTCAAAGCTGCATGAAAATAATACACCTGGAAGTGGACATGGTGCTTCTTACCTCATGAATTGCATTGAAGAGGCTCCAGTCAAAGTTTGTTAGTTCTAAGGCAAGATCCCAGGTGTTGATTCCCAAAATTCTCACAGATCTTTGCTGCAATTCCTCATTTTCAGCAAATGGGTTCTAAATCAATAGCCAAGAGCAAAAAAATCCTGAGCAAACGCCAGAAGTTCTACAATGAAGCAGCTACTGGACCAAGGTACAAAACAGAGCTGCGTAAGTAATCTTCTCTAAGTGCACTCTGAGGGTTTTTTCTCCCCGCTAATCAAAATCAAGGAGTTATAGCCTATTTAATAAATAGCTTGAAAAAGGAAATGGGTCAATAGGATCAATGACTTCCTATTGGATTAGGCCTTTCCCTCTGTCTCTCTTTCTCTAAACCTTGAGTATAAAACACTGACCAAGCAGACAGCATAATGAAAATAAAATCCCTGAAGCCATCACAAAATAAAATCTGAATTAAGACACCAGGAAATTTTTGTATTATAAGATAAAGGAATCATTCTGCAAACACACTGGATTTAGGATAAATACACACAACTTGCCCACCAATCCACCTTTACAAATAACATACATCCATCCATTTTATGATTAATTTACTCCAAATGTCATCACCAACAAACAGTAAAACACTGTGGGTCCTGATCCATAAAAGTTACTTAGCATGTTACTGTGGAGTGCACTGTTACTGCTGGTATTAAGGGTCATCTAACATTTCCGTTATTAGCTTGGATTTTCAAAGGTTTGCACTTCTCTTGGTATTTTTTACCTCATCGGGCTGAAACTTGGCACATGAACAATCTGCCAGGATGAAAGATTATTCTTAGCTGTTAAGCCATTACTTTGGTGCTATATTTCTGACAGTTACAGCAAGTTTCGTAATTTTTATTATGTAACTAATGAAATTAGATTGGCTGTCACCTGTCTGCGCTGGAAACTTTCCCTTAATATTTGCATTTTCAGAGGTGGCTTGAACGCTGGAGATAATGGGGATGACAGATTACAATGATAGCGGCATGTCAGCTCTTCGGGGCACATTGATCCAACAAAATGTAAATAGACATTTCTCATCCCTAGGATGAATGCACAGATCATAGTGGTACTGACAACACGTAGAAGTCACTTGTGATACCCTGTCCCTGAGCTTTCCTTGAAACATCTGCATAATTAGCAGAAAACTATTGAAAGATTAATTTTTTGAGTGCCTGACTGTTCCTGCCTCACTGAGGTTTTGGGAAATCATGGCGGGGAGAGTGAGTTTGCAATCCCGGTTTCTGAAGACAGACAGAATGATAGACCTGCTGCCCTTCGACCTCCTCCCCTCGCCAGCACCAGTGAGAGGATGGAGAGACAGACAGACAGACAGAAGGGAAGAGGAGATACCACCAGCTATATACACCAGCCACAGACTGACCATGTGGCTGCCACCACACTGGGGTCACACTGATGCCCAGTAATTTTGGTAGCACATAAACAACATCTATTTCTACGTGCAGTAATTCCATGGAGTTTGTCCATCACCTTGTATGATTATGTAGCAGCCACTTTAAGCATGTTACTCAGGCACAAGGGGTGCAGGGGGAATTCACACAGGCTCTAAATAATCCTCATCTCATCCAGTCCTATACAAGCACAGGTCAGCTTTTCCAGGCTGATGCAGATTGAAAGATTTAAGCTGTTCAAAAGCTTTGGTCTATTTGAAATTGATGAACAAATTCCATTACTGTTCAGCCAAATAACTGCTGTTAAAGTAAGATTTTTTTTTTTTTTTCCCCCAGGTATAGAGCAGCTCAGTAAGCTCTACTAAGGATGCAAAAAATAAATTCTGTAGAGGAACAGTAAGTTCTTGATCTGGAGTCAGACAAATAAAAAATGGGAAGTATACAATGTACATCCTTACCAAAGAATCAGTCAGGTCTTTTCGGTAGACAAACATACGACTGGATGACTCAAAAGATTTTGAGATAGCCAAGTCATTTGGTTGTAGTTCATGTTTTTCTGTAAAAACAGAAAACAAAACACAGAAGCTTCAGAAAAGGAGTAAAAGCTGTGTATAAATATGAGAAAAACATTACAAATGTATTTGTAAAGCCACATCAATTTAGAATGTAACTAAGCATCAAACACAGTCCCTATGTATACGCGAAGCATAGGTTCATCATCTCCACACTATTCAGGCACAATAAAGGTGAGATGTCTCTGATGCTGGACTAGAGCACAAAAACTTCCAGCATCTGCTTTCAACTTGGACTTCACATAGGTTAGAACAGAAAGAAACCCTTAAATCATCTGGTCTAACCTCCTAGGTGTTACAGAACATTTCATTTCAATCCAGTGTATCTACTGTAAATGTAGTGACCTTTGTTAGAGCGCAGTGTCTCAGCCTCCAGAGACTGAGCTCTTGTGTGCCACTGGCAGCCAAGAGCAGGGGTAGAGATGTCATCAGTAGCCATGGCCATTCAACAGGAAAAGAAGTTTAAAGGATCCCAACACCATGAAATTCACACCATGGAGCAGAGCTTTAGAGTCCTTGATAGTACACCATGTACAGAAATTCCTCCAGACCCAGAGTAATTCATTTAGGAAACATTTAAGTAAAAGAGCAGGACACACCAAACTGGTAGCAAAGAGAAAGGAACTTTGTGGGATAAAATAAAGCAAAACACAAACACAGCTAAAAAACTGTCCTGGGAAAACTGCTTCTTCCTGCAGGCTCCGAGTATTCTTCTGGAGACCTGACACTTGAGATTTGATTACAGTAACTGTATTAATGTGGACCCAAAAGCACTACAAGCATGTTGAGAGCTACCTTTTCATCACCCATGAGGGACGAGCAGGACCGGGAAGAGTCTGAGAGCCAAACATCATTTCCAACTGTCTGTTTTCGCTCTTATCCATGCTCACACTGACACCAGATATGTTTACGTTGAACTCCCAATATGTTTTTCAAGGTAATTTTGAATAAAAAGAGCTTGCTTGTTCATTTCAGGAGTACAATAAAAACATGTTCTCCAATGCTCATACTGCTGCCCTCCAAGTGGATGGCAGATGACAGTTCTGAGTCACACATATAGCAAAAAAACAAAGAAAAAAGAAAGCGTGGCAGGCTGGTGTTTATTGCTTGCAGCAGAGGAGTGCCAATGCATAACAAGGATACTGAAATTGTGGTATCTCCAATTAATTCAGGCAACATGACTAAATAACATTTTGGGGGTTACAATGGTCATGTAGAAATGACAGTCCTATTGTACCTGCATTTTAATTATTGTTTCTTATTGAACAGCCAAGTGGCAACCACTTCTATTCTGTGGCTTTCTCAGGAACCAATGTGGTCTAGAGATAATAGTGTGTTTCATTATTTATGAATTGTTGGCTTTCTTCAGCTAAGGAGGCAGTTAGCACCAGATTTATTGCTATCAGAGCAAAACTTGCCCTGCTCTTGAACAGGAGCACAAGACCTGAAAAACAAGAGCAGCACAGTGATTTTGCAGTGCTGCAAAATGCACTGGGGGCAAGTTTGGGCACACACAAGGGTAAAAGGAGTGTGCCTGAAAATGATGTAACCAACCCGGCTGGCCAGGATGCCTACGTGCAGTGCTCCTGTGTGGCCACTCCGTGCCCAGGCTCTTGACAGCCGGGGCAGTGCACCATCTCCCTGCCACCCACCCTGGTGCCCTGCAAAAAAATGGTTGTTTAACTCAGCTTAGTGTGGGGGAGAAAAATGTGACCTTCCACTTCTGAATCAAATAAACAAACAGAACAAGCCAGCATTTGTCTATATTTCATTTAACTAGGCTGACAAAGAAGTAAGAATGAGTGCCATATCTTTAAGGGTGCATCCTTTGCCCCAGGGGATCGACACCAACTAACGTCATCTGAGAATATGGCCAAGATATTCAAACTCTTAGACCTTTTTTGTACATCCAGCTTGGCATTTCTATGCACCTAGTTAAATTGCTTCCTTTATATTCCCTAAGAGCCAAAAAGGCACCACAATGAGCAAAACAATCTGACTGAAGACCTTGAGACCTGACAGACACCAAAGCAAATCTTGGGGGTTTGGCTGGTCCCTAGTATCAGCCCATGATCAGTCTGGTCTTCCTTAAAAAAGACAGCAAGCCTTTCTGTTCAATGAGAAACACTAAAATAATAAGCAAAATATGTCAGTTGTAAGCAAGACTGCTTACAAAATATTGCTTAGATTGCTCTCAGTATCTCAACTGTGCAAATACACGTCTCCCTCCTTTCTGCTGGAGAATATTCATTACCCATACAGCCTTGCATACAGTATTTGTTATCCCCTTTTATATTTTTAAAGCAAACCATGCCTCATCGCCTTCCAAATTAATTTAAATGCAAAAGTAGGAGATTTATCTGTGGGGAAAAAAATAAAATCTTGCAGTACTGCCAGAGACTGAGAGACCTTTGCATTCCCTTTCCAGCGAGGAGGTGCCGTATCCGACGGTACCCAAGAATGAGCTGTTGCCATGGAAACGACTCTCTGGGAAGCAGCTCCTCATTGTTCCTGTGGTCATCCAGCTGTGGGCCTGCACGGGAACAGCTGTATCCTTGCACCAGAAAATGTCAGCCCTCCCTTACATGATGCACTAAAACGTAAGTAATCAGATGAAGGGAAGTTATTTACCGCCAGAGAACGTGACAGTCACCAGCGCCAACTCCTCCTCCGGGTACTGGATCTTTTCTGCTACAATTTTCAGTATCTCCTGAGCTGAAGTGGATACTTGAGCTTTCACACTGACATAGGAGTGCTCTGTTATATACACACGGCAGAAAACTGCACAAAGGAAGAAAGACATACTCAGCAGTAGGCAGAGACACCTGAACAGAGCAGGGAAGAATCTCACAGACGCGACCATGGCAATGCCTCGGCTGCCCGCCTGCCACAGCTGCAGGATGGGCAGCTGCTGCACCCACCTACAGGGACATGAAACTAAGTATAAATGCCACCATCTTCTCCCTTCCCACCTCCTCTCCCTGGGAAATGAAAGGGACAAGCAAATGGAACCAGAGACCCGCGATGGCAGCATTTCAGCAATACCTATTTAAGACTTCCTACCATGATGGTTTGTCATGGGCAACCTCCTCTACTGCCCATCTTCTTTGCAAACTCAGCTGTTGCCATCCTTTCTCCCTTCCTTTTAAGTTCAGATAAATCACCATCCTTTCCATATATTTCATATCCGCTGCAGAAATTATTTTGGACCTCCACTTTCACCTGGAAAAGGAGGCTTCGCAAGAGCAGTGCTCCCTGGTCTTCAACCACACTCCCTGGTCTTCAACCACTCCTGCTAGCTTATCTGTCTAGACATCTAAACTACTTGCATTGCCAGGGTACTTTAGCATGAGCAGAGGCTGCCCGAACAGCAATGCAATTAGTTCTGACAACTCTTTCCCTGAATCACTTGCAGCACACATAAAAAGGACTGGTTCGGAGAAATTCCAGGGGCTCATCGCTTCCACTGAGGTCTACGAGTTGTTTAGGCTCTGAGAGGGAGACTCCCAGCAGTAATGCTGTGGTGAGCTCAGGTAGCACTTTGTTTCTGCTACAGAAAGGGATGTACGCTCTCTCTGCTTGCCAGAATTTCAGGTTTACATCTTTTGCCAAGTTTGCTGTAGCCAGTTCTTTGAAATACAGCTGCCATACTTAAAAGGGCAGAAACAGAGCTGCAGACTTGCATAAATATTTCAAAAGTTACAACATCTGCTAATAAGAACTGCCACAACTCTTGGTTTCATACTCACTTCAGTGCTTAATTAAACCTTCCCTTTCCTTCTACTCTAGTACATCTTATTGCAGACAGGCTGCTACCATGTCAGTATAAGACAAAACTTTTCTTCTCCAGAAACGCTCTATTTTTTAAATCATTTTTATTGACAGATGTATGTAGCAATAACTCTTTGCTTGTCCTACAAATCTTCATGGCTTCAGGGCACTTTCATTAACCGAGACCATGCCAGAAGCAGTTAAGAACTCCATCCTTGTGAATATCTTTTTTTTTGTGTTGTAGTAAAGAAGAAATGAAGATGAGAAGGAAGGAGGAACTTAACATTTAACCTTGGGGAGGAAAAGTCATTTGATTTTATAATTTTTTTTCTTAACCTGTCTCTGCTGACAGACAGTAAATCAGATGCTCATCCTATGGCAGAATCTCTCTTCAGAATGTCTATAACTCATGAAGAGACAGAGACATCAAATTGCATTCTAAATTACTAGGTAGAAAAATAAATTTTAAAAAATCTGACAGGAATATTTGGACTCCATATGCAGAGTGCAACACAACTTGCCTACAGTGAATTTGTTTGAAATCTCCTCCTCCTTTGTCATTCAGACAGGAAGATGACAGCAATATGTTAATTTATAACCAGGCTATTGACATATCCTTTGTTTAACATTGAACTAAACCAATCTACAGGTCAGGTCCTCAAGCACAACCATCATACTGATTCTCCCAAAGTCTGTTCCCCCACGCACCTTTCCAACATTTTATCTGTGGTATCTATTGGCATGGACCATGCCATCTCTTCCAGGAGCCTCTGCTGCTCCTCTGTGAGGTGCAGGAGGGAATGCCAGTGGGAGGAAGCAGCCATGGGTTGCAAGTCACCCTGGTAATGCTTACATTAGGGGATAAAATGGCATGGTGCGGCTTGGACAGACCCATCTTCCACAAGCGCCATCAGTCGGCAGCACTCCACCACACCAGCTTACATATCCACCTTCAGCATCTGTCTCTCCCCAACTCCACTTTGGCTATTTCATTCCCTCAATCCCATCATCTTCCACGGCTCATGCTCTCAAGGAGTGAGACAAAAGCAATTTCACCCAGTCAGGGCTGGCCTTGCTGGGTCCTGCCCTTCCTGTCCCCACGGCCACACTGTCTGTCCCCTCTCTGGTGCCAGTACATTTCTCTCCCCATTCACCCACGAGCTGTGTCTGACTTTTCAAGAAGAAGAATGAGTGCAGGGGTTCTCATCCAGAAATGACATTTTCAGAAGCAGGCCTTGATAACATAAATTTCAAATAAAGTTGTATTTGAAGCACGGAAAGAGGATATCTATCAGCAACATGTATTGTGCAGAAAGGCTTGGCATTGAAGGAGCTCAGTTTTTAATTCTGTCACAAACGAGCACTAAAAATATCCTGAATCCAAGTGAACTTCCGGAGTTTTGTTCCCAGTGAGAAACAAAGATATATCGTCAAAGGGCAAGACTTCCAGGTAGGATGTCCTTCTGCCTGTTCTCTGCTTGCGTACATGGTGTTATCCTCTTCTCTGCCTCCTTCCTTGTACAGGCGTCATGGGAGAGTGACAGCCTCACTGTATTATTGCATTAGTAATGATGAAGGGAAACTGCATTTTGAAATGGTTAACATTAAAGCAATGTGGCACCTTGCACTCCACGTGGAGACATTTTCAAGGAGAGAATGAACTAAGGCGGGTTCCCAGCGTTAGCAGATCCTGGCCCATGTCATGTAACAGGCTTATTCATTCACCTTTCGCAACCAAGATCTAGGTCAAGAGACCAAGAGCATGAAATGGAGCAGGAATAACGCCTGGTGAAGGGGCTGCCAGCACTCCTGGGAGGCACATAGCTCTGCTACAGGGCTGCTGGGGGAGCGAGACAGGAGCAAAAAGCCCTTGAGATACCATGTCACTGTTGAACGCCTGCAAAGTATGAGGCAGGAAGGTTACCTTATGCAGTCAAATCTTTCTTCTTTTGTGGCCCTAAGCTCCTGTTCAGAAGCTGTATGTCAGTTAAAAAACATTTACGTTATGGGCAGCCCTTGAGAAACTATTTTGCAGTTTTGGAGTTTTTCCTTCACTCTTTCAATCATACTTACTTTCTTCTGTTTCATTCATGGTTCCTCTGTGCTGCAGCCAGTTCTCCTTTAGACTGAACTGGTGGAAAAAGGTTTTATTCTGTGAGGGAGTGGGAGAGAAGAAGAAAAAAAAAAAAATTACAACAGTGACTCTCTGCATCCCTGCCCTTTACAAAGCAGTAATTCACAGAACACAGCATTCAGCCCATACGTCTGGCCAAAAAGGTTTCTGTGTAGGAAATCCACCCACCCTTTCTTGGATCAGTAAACTGGGAGTTGCCTTACTAAACAATGGCCAAGGTGGGAATTTTGGAGGAAGCGGGACGTGCCGAGGCTAAGCAGCCTGCACAATTCAAGTCTCTCTGTAGCCATGTTCAGAGCCCATTTCTTACACACTTATTCTTATATACGTTTCCTATGTACCAACCAGCCTATTTAGCAGTTTCACTACAATCTCATGTTCTGCCTTCCACATTTCCGCAGTAATATTTTAAGCCTATTACACACTTCAGCTTCAGCCCAGTAAATTTGATGAGCACAGCAATTCACCTCTGTGCAGTTTGTACGCCAACTTTCTCCAGCTGCATCTTCTCCCTCTGGTTAAATAGACAGATTCATGTTCCTCTTTCTTTCTCTGTCCCTGCCACAACAAATCCCCGCTTTGCTCTCTCTAGTTGACATCCATAGTCAATGTCTGTGCTCAGCCTGGCTTGCCCAGGTTGCTACATCTCTCCAGCCTGGTGGGGACACACTCCCAGGCCTCTCCTGAATTCTGACATCTCAGAGCATCTTGTTAAGATGCTAATATTGTCACAGCCACTGCAGGTTAGCTCATACAGCTGATATCCAGGCTGCACTGGCAGGAAAAAAAAAAATTCCTTAAGCAACGTTGCAGGTCTAACCTCACTGATGAATCCTGTCATGTTTTTGGCCACCAGTCACTTTCAATTGAGAAGACAAGAAACGAGGGGGAAGTGGGCAGAGGGGCAGAAAGTGAAATGGTAAGTTATCTAGCAACCAGCAACAATCAGGTTTGCATTACCTTTCGGTGAGGTGAATACTCATCTACAGTGCTGAAACAAAAAGGAAAATCCAAATTATTCTTTCCAGCCAAAGATTAGGAAAAGGAAGTTTTACCTATTACAAAGTTTACAACATCAGAAGGTTTTTAACATTAAATGGTCACCACAGAATGGCTACAGAGCTCCTTCAGGGAAAGCTAAGGGTGCCTGGCTCAGCCAGAAAACTTTTCTGTGACTTGCACAATCAATGTAGTGAAAAGCAATGCTGCCAGCCCATGAACTGCTGGAGAACACAGACGCAACTCGGGCCCCTGGGGTAAGCAGTCAGGGTCACCCTCAGGGACACTGCTCTCTGCTCTTCCCCAAGAGCCAAACCACGGAAACAAACTCCATTTGTTGGAAAAACATGCCAAGGAAATATCTTTGACCAATACCATAATTATTAGTAAAATAATAACCCTGAGAAGACTATTGCAAAAGCGATTTTCTTCTCAGTACTGCAGATTGCAGAGAGAGAATGAGAATGAAGTCACAGACAGTAGCTTCTGAGAGAAATTTTGCCAGCTTTTCCACAAGGTATCACTCTACTTGCAAGTCATCCTAACCAAAATTGATGGGAGTGACTGTTGAACCACACACACCACCCAACAACCATCAGAGAAGATTGAACAATCTAGCTTTAAAGAAGAGATGATTTGTAAAAATGAATATAGGACTCATACCACTCATCACTTTATCTTACTGAATGACAGCAAGATGACAACAAAAATAAATTACATTCTAAATAAAAGGACACTTGATCAAAAATGTAATCGGTACTTACTGACGACGATGCATCCCAAGTATCTTCTGAAATTCTTTCAGTTCCTTCTCAAGAATGGGATATTCATACACATCATCTAACACATTTCTGTATATCGTCTACAAAATAAAACAGTATCTGCTAACTTCTGATAACTCAAATATAAATCTAAGGCATCACATCAGTGGTCTAAACCAATTCAAGCACTAGACTACTAAAAGAAATTCCATCATTATATTTACACAAGACCCATAAGAAGAGAATGTTCCTGTTTAAATTTCCAGACTGGTCAATATCGAGCTTGCCTTTGGCAAAACACTCTTTGTACCGTCACCAAGGGAGAGGGCAAAATGTTGACACTCATTAGTCTACAAACAGGAAGATTTAAGATGGCATTTGTGGCTGTTACGTGAAATGTGGGTTAGGTCAGAAGAACACATTCTGAGGCATGAGAACATACTACACCATCATCACTTATCCAAATGATAACAAACAGGTTCATTTGATTTAGACTTTTAAAATGCAAAATGGTCTTTTTCACTTTTCCTGACATTGGCATGCATTTTAAATTGAGTTGACGTCTCTCACAAACAAATAACAACATACTCCTAGTTGTAAATCAATAAATGAATAAATAAACCCTACCTCTTATTTTTGGGGGAGGCATTGTCTGAATATCATCAATCAGCAGCCTCAGTTAAATGTAAAAGACACTACCTCAGCTAAGAGGTAAATAAACTGAATCAGCTTTCATGATTGAAATTGTAGGAAATACTTTCTCTACACTTTTTCAGAATCTCCACATAGATCCTTCTCTTTCCCCTCCAAGAAAATGAGGATCATGTGTATAAGCTGAGCCATCAGGTTTGCTTTAGCCCAATTAACACTCCTGCATTCACAAATTTCAGCATGAATGATTCTGGCTTACAATCCTATATATTGTTTTTGCATGTATAACTTCAACCCTCATTAACATTACTGCTGTTTAATATTGCACAGAAGCCTCAGGCAGGGAAATTGTGTGACAATACACAGTCATACACCTCCATGGCCAGAAGGACAAGCCCTGCATCAAGATAGGTAAATGCAGTGTAACCTAACTGACGGCTGGAATGATGCTCCTTTTCCAGTACAGCACTACACATCTAGTACCAAACAGCAAAAAGCCTAATTCAATGTTTCACCCCTTTGCCTTTCAACCTGGGGGGGGTGGGGGGGTTGGGAGGGTGGGGAGGAGAGGCAGTGGGTAGGGGGGGGAAATCAACAACCAGACAGATCTTGGGTCAGCGATGACATAGCTATTTACAAATTTACAAGGCAATTATAAAAGCTTTTGGAACTCATTCAGAAAGATCAGAAGATCCTTGCTAATAAGTAAGGACATAATATTATCTATTAAAAATACATAAAGCTGTGCTGCTCTCCATGTGCACCTGACAAACACTGTGGAATAGCATTTCACTCCTCAGTCAAAGTAGCATCTCTTACAAGGACCTCAAAACTCTCTTTTTGTCCATAATCCCCTGGATACCGACTGTAGACCCCATTCTGGCAGACATGACCAGTGTGTCCAAGGAACCTCCACATCTTTGTAGCTTTATTTCTTGCCTTCCTAACCTTTCCCATTTTCTAGAGAGCATGGAGTTCTGTAAGTTTCATATCTGAAAGTAATGTTTTTTGACATTGAATATATTGACATTACAGGTTTTCTGTTCAAATTTACTATCTCTAAGGCATTCAAGGAAGACACGTGTAAATAATTTTATATTATAAATTTCACAGAGATAATTTAAGTATGAAAAATAATGCTTTATAGGTTTTGCTGTTGGGGCTTTTTAGACACCGTATAGTAATTAAACAGCACTGAAATGCAAAAGAAAGTGTTTCAATACCTTTAAAAATTGTTTTAAATGCTCATCTTCATGTAACCAGTCTTTGTAGAGAGAAGTCCACTGAGACACCAGATGCAAGACTTTTCGTTTCCTACAGGATACATCAGAGTCGTCTTCTTTCCCTTGGTGGTTCTTAGCACAATAGGTACAGTAGGTTAAGGAACAAATACTACGGTCTCGCTGAAACTTCAAAATTAAGTGATGGAAAAGACTTTGTAATCATCTCGTTGGCTAATGAAAGATTTTTTTTACTACACTGCTCAGTTTTGAATGTTTTATCCTGTCTGGAGCTTTAGGAGTTTCATCAACTTTTTGGAATGAAATGCTCAATAATAGAAATGTCAGTTCATCCTCTGTGCCAACAGGATTTTTTTCCTTTATAGATTAGAGAGGCAAGTCTATAAAAGTAAAATCAATTCAAAAGGAATTATACAATGTTGAGTCGTATCTTTTCTGCAGAACTGGGAATGAACCTTTGTCCTGCACACCAATGCCAATGTGAATGTCTGTGGGAAGGAGGACAATGCATCATTAACAACAACAAAAAACCCAGGCAGAGGAAGTCAGTTGCTCTTTCCCTGCACAAATTACACTGTCTGCAGAAATAACACTATTAAAATAAAAAAGAAGGTGAAAGAATCTATTTCCACCATTGTTCTCTATTCACAAAGCAGAAACACCAAATGACAGAAGATACCCACTTTTTACATTGCTCCTGTCCCTTAGCTATTCTTTCTTTTATTAGGTGAAAAGATGATTTTTTCACCACAAAAGGTAAAGAGGAAAAAAAATAAAAGGAAAAGAAAAAAAGAAAAGCAAGTTCATTTTATAGTACAAGTTAATTCAAACAATACTCCATAGCTTATGGAAGTAATTGGAAATACAAGAAAAAATTCCTTTTATCTCAGAATGAGTTAGACTTATATACTGTATCACACGATAAAAGGAGCAGAGATGGTAAAATACTTATTCTTCATTTTTTCTCTTCACATATTCTGAAATGTATTACATAGATATAGGTATTCTAAGAATTAGCATACAGGTCTGCATAGGTTTTAATCCCATATTAAGTGTTATTTTGTAACAGTTAAAAAGGTTTTTATATCTTTAAACAAAAACAGCAGACATAAGATTGCGTTGCTGCTATGAGTTAGGCGTCTGTTTCCATAAATCTTTCAAGCATTCTTGTGAAGTAAGTATGCACACACACAGACATGTATGTTTTGGATACAGGTTTATTCCGAGGCAGCTTTAGCTTTGTACGTTCAACTTCAGAGCAGGAATTTTCTGTTTATTGATTCCTTAGCTATGCAAATTCTGAATGTTTTAATAGGTGAATCTCTCTCTCTCCCCCCCTCTTTACAGGCACGTGCCAATTAGGGGAACTCATATCCAAATTTGGATTTAATGTTTCCAGTTTGAATCTTTCCCTCCACAACCTATTTGAGTTAAGAAAACAGTATAACCTGAACTTTGGGAAGCTACAGATTTGAATCGAATTCCAAGTATCATAAAACCTTATGAAAATTGGACTGGAGAAGAAGAGACCTTGAAAGATCAGCTAAACTAGTCCATCCAAGTCCACCCTAACTAGTCCACCCTAAGAGAGGCTCAAGTATACCCTATGTCATCCTTGGAATATATTTTCTAGTTTCTTCTTCCTAACAGTCTCCAGTATCAAAGATTCTACTGTCTCACATCTTTTCCACTCCAGTGTTTCTTTTCTTAATGTAAAAAAAAAATAATTTCCTAGTATCTAACATGAAACTGTCTTACAGCAATTTAATTTCACTGCAATTTAATCTCACTGCCTCTTGCCCCGTCTGGCATTGATATGGGAACAGATTCTTCCCTTCCTCTTTAGGTGCTTGAAAGATTATATTTATAGTGTCCCTTTTTTCAGTAAAACAATCCCAATTCTTTCCATCCTTCTTTGTAGGTCTTTTTTTCTTGAATACTGATAATTCCCATTGCTCTCTTCTGAAGTTTCTATTTGTTCATGTATTTCTTGGGTTGTGATGCCAAAACCCCAGGTGCAGTCCACCTTCTAAGCATTCCATAGTAAATATTAGACAATTGTTCTCTTTTCTCACCATTCTTACGTGCAACCTCAAAATAATCATGCAAGGTTGTATTTAAATAATATCAATATGCAAAGAGCAAAACTAATTATCCCAGACATACAATTTACTATGTTTAATATAAAGCCTGACAATATATAAACGTAGGCGTAACTGTGTGACCCCTGTTAATACAACACTTAATAAAAGGATATTGCCTCAGAAGCGCCTGGCACAAGTCATCAGTTGTCATGAAGACTGTGTATGTGAGAAGGAAGTCATCCAGGAGAGTTTCTGCAGAGGAAGACAAAAAAAGCCCAACAATGCATTATTGAGAGGAGGAAGAGAGTATCTACTCCTGTAGTGTGCGTGGCAGGAATAGGACCCCCTTCCCCCCAAAAAAAGGTCCAAAGCATACAAAATACATCAAACTTCTAATTTTCAAACAGTTAACAGTATGTCGCGACTGCAGAGATCAGATCCTTTATTTAACCATCGCATCCTCAGTTCTCAAAGAACCAACAAGCACGAATATGCACAAAATAAGCCACGGTTCAGGCATCAGTAAGAAAGAGTCCTTATCGGGAACACCACCATCCTGGCTGGCTCTGCTGCATGCAAAGCACCTTTTCCACCAGCTAAGTTGTTCTGGAAATTCAGAAGCAAAGCTTTTAGTAATAGGAAAGAGAAAACTGTGATTGCCATGTAATGTGATTATAACATCTACGCACAGTAGTTGAGAACCATGGAATAAATATATCCAAATCGTTAGCCAGTAAGTCTCGTGGGCATCACTTAAGTGCTGAGAAGGTTTCTCTAAGGTTTACTTAATTACATTATGGAAGTTTTTTTTCCTCCACCTGGTTTCTATCAGAGTTACAAAAATGGGCTGAAGGTACTTGCTGACAGGCCATCTCTACCCACTGCAGATGTAGCACCTCAGGCTGTCAGGACGAACGGCACTGCCAGTTCGGATCTCAGCATAACCTTCTCATTCCTCATTCCCATGCCACACTGGTTTTAGGATTTCTCCAAACCTTTACCGCACGCAGCAGGGAGACTGAAAGCACCGGGTTTGCTCTAGGATGAGAGGGCTCAAGGGTAATCTTGTGGTGGTTTTCAAAAACCCAATGGCACAGCAGAGATAAGATCGAGCCAGACTTTTCCTGGAGGTGTGTAGCAAAATGACAAGGGGCAACCATCAGAGATTGCAACAAAGGAAAATTTGTCTAGATACAAGGGATTTTTTTTTTTCTCCTGTGAGGAGGGTCAACCACTGGGACAGGTTGCCTAGACAGACTGCAGAATCTCCAGCATCAGGTATATTCAGGGCTTGCCCAGGCAAAGCTCTGAGCATCCTGGTCTTCCTGGACCTGCTTCGAGCAAGGGTTGGACCAGATGCCTTCACAGATCCCTTCCAACTGAAATTATTCTACAACTCTTAAACAAATTTGCTTCCAATTTTAGTAAATTACTCCTATATGATGTGTCATCTAGGAATGAATTTGTATTTAGTTCACAAACAACAGAATCTTTAGTTTTCTACAAACAGACAAGAGAATTATATTAGTCTTTTCAACCCCAAAACAAAAACGTTTGTGTTTGGTTTTTTGTCCTAGAATGGTAAGATTTTCCTCAAGTTTTGAGGAGTTCATATTCACCGTGTTTCTTTGAATTTCATATATATATTGTGTTCCCTTTAACAAGAAAACAGGTCTGCATGACCTACTTTCTCAGATAAAAACAGGAGCATGGACAGAGGCTGAACGATAACAGAAGTAATACAGGCTATATCACAGAGCAAAAAATAGTTTACCAATATAACTAGTTGTTACTAGTTAGTACCATTTATCCAGTTGTGATTCAAGTGGTGGATTTACAACTGTAAAGACTAAGGGCTGAACCATACCTCACATGAAAAAGATAAGGCTGAGCCCTGATTTCCTTATCCTGATTTTCTCACTATTTGTTTGTGACCTGTTCCAGTCCAAGCTAGTGCTTGTGTACGTGTGTGCAACTGAGAGCATCCCAGCAGCTTTTCACACCAAGGCTGCAATTTCACAATAATTTAGACCAATTTCAGTTACAGCTGCCTTGGACCTCCTTGTCAGTAAATTATTGACCCCATAGCTGTGGAGCAGGATGGCAATAAGAATTCATCCATATATCATTCAAAGCCAGATTATCATGTGGATATCACATGGATGGATAGCTAATGACATCCCACCCTGTGAGCGTGGGATTCAAAATACCTCCATTGTCTTTAAAAAAAAAATAGATCTAGCTAGATCAATGCATTTAACAGCTGGTCTAGAAAGAGTCCTGATCTGAAGACGCACAGCTAAAACCCCTTGCATTCAGAAACAAAACAATCAAATTCTTTGTATTTCACCAACATTGTTAAAAATGGTGGAAAGTATTATGTCTTTATAAAAAGAATATTTTGTCTCAGTAAATGAAAAGACATTGTGAACAGCTTGTTCTCTATCTGAAAGGTCATCTGTTCATTCTGTTGCACATCTTTTGGATGATACAATGCAGCTATTAAAGTTGGAGGTTTCACAAACATTTATTTGGAAACTGCTGCTCTTGGAGTCAACAACCACATTTTAGTTCTTGACTAAACTATGTGACTGTGCAGTGATCCTCAAGAAATCAAAGATACACTTACCACAGGTTATTTCCCCAACTTTCTACTCCGTATAGGTGGTATCTGAGTTTCAGCAACACATAGCCATGTGTTCAGAAAAGAAATTAAATACTAGCTGAAGCAAAACAGAAATGCTTATCAATGAACAATTGCAATTGTTCAAAATAGCGTGATTTCCTCTTACTAACTGATGTTAAAATTTATTTTTAATACCTGATCATCTGTTTTAGAGATGTCTATCTTCAATTCTTCCAGCATCCCAAAGTGTTGAGGTGGGAAGAAAGGCTGGTTTTGTTGTGATTTGAGGTTTTTGCTTTTTTGCTTAAACTTTTTGAAAGGACTACGCTACAGATATTACTAATGCAATTCTGTCAAAAAAATTAATGAAGGGAAGATTAAAATTGTATGTTGGTTCAGATAGCTTGCAACTGTTTTTAAGCACTCTGTTTATCTCCCTCTCTCTGCATGTGCAATCATACATCTATCTGTTTAGTCTCTGGCTTCTAACAACCTTCTCAAAACAAGGTATATCACCCAGCCAACTTAAAGTTGCACATATGTATACAGAATGATTTCCTTTTTCTTCTAAATGCAGAGGAGATGCTAAGAAGAAGAAGAAAAGTTCACAAATTATGATTCCCATAGCTTGTATATAAGCTAGATCTCTTCAAATTGCCTCTGAAATTGTTTAGAAATTTAAACCCTAAAGGAATGTTTTCTACAATAAGAGTCTGGATTCTACATGTGGTCCATTAATAGCATCACTCATCTGTTAAATTACTTTAACAAGTAAGCAATGAAAGTGCTTTTGCTAGATTAAATATCTATTACCAGACGTCACCTAAAGACTTTACAATAATATTCGTATTTTAAAATGCCTGCACTAGCTTGTAGGTATTTCCCTGAAGTCCTACTGTTCACTGTAACCATCTTCTGTATTTTCTTCCTAAATGCACTGTAATTTAAAATCATTCCAGAATTGTTTTTCACGCCATAGCAAGGACACAAAGCCTGAAGGTATACTGATTCTTCCAAAATAATTTCTTCAAAACATACAATTGCACGCTTCTCAGATACTTTTGGACACTAATACATGTCCACAAATAGTGATTTGCTGGTCTTAACCCACAAACAGAGAGAAAGGCTAAGCATGAGAGAGTTTATTCACACCAAATTTTTCATTCTGTGTTACTAATGGCCACTAAGAGCAGCAAATTTGAATGAGGAAGGGCTCTAAGAGTACAAGTTGGGCTGCTAATTATGAACAGAAGTCTTTCTGGGGTTTTTCTGTTTAGTCACAGTTGATTTAAGAGTTAAAAAAGAAAAAAAAAAAACAAAGGGCAATTCCAGTCAAATCATTAATTATTTACAGTGCACCATACCCCCACTCAGAATGGCAGTGACATGCATCTCTCCGCTTTTAAATTTTACTGTGTCCCAGTTTCTGCATAAATTTGTGACCACCTTCCCCATTATTCCCATAGAAAAAGTTTTTCTAGTATTTGTAGCAAACAGGGAGAATAAAATGCACAGTAATAGTTGGAAAATAAAAACTCCCATTGGAAGGGAAGTCTTTGTGCAAAAGCCTGTGATGCTATGCTATTTTATTTAATTTCTCTTCTTCATGAATTTTTTATTTAATCATTTCCTTCTAGCCATCAATCTAATGTTTCTTTGTTCCTCACAATTTCCCTTTATTTGGCTAAGCAATTATTACAAAGTATGCCATTAGCTTGCAGCTATAGAATATTTCATTTCAAAGACAATTTCAAGCATTTTAAAGCTTCATTAAGACATGCAACAGAACCAGCACGAGTTCAACGGACTTCTGCTCTTGCAGCTCTTTGGGGCCAGCCTTAGGCAGTAATCTCACCACACTAAATGTATGCGAGTACCATAGGCATAAAAATAATAAAAAAGCAGGCACTGTGCTTATTTGTTATTAAATAATCAATTCACACCAGCTTCTGCTGAGACAGTTTCTCACAGGCCACGTTGTGTCCCCTCCTTTCTCCAGGTGAAATAAGGCAGCGTGGACACCAGCTTTACCGGGAGCAGTTAGTACCGCTCTTCCCATCTTTCTATGCTATCCAAGTCCTTCTGCAAGATACATTCAGGGTGGCTGAGGGACAGACAAAGCACTATATAGACATGGGATGTTCTGACCCATGTGAATTACCCAGGGGACATTTGCTTTCAACTGGTAACTAAAGGACCCAGCAACACGTCTACAAGAGAAGTTGCAACTGTGCCGTATGTATAAGGTGACGACAGCCAACGGCAATGGTGATGTATTTGGTGGGGAAGGGAGATCTAGAGTCCCAGAAGCCACAAACGGTCATACATTTGGATAGACGACACATCATATAATCCCACACACTTAAAAAATCCAGAGGATTCTCTACCCCTTTCCACGTGCCCACTTAACCTCTCTAACCAGATCATATCCTTTGTCGCCGAGACAGCAACGCTACAAATATTAACTCAACACGAGGGCATGTTTTTAAATGCCAGGAGGATAGAATGGGTTTCTTACATGGGTTTACACACCAAATTTGATTTTTCAACTCTTTCTTTTCTCCCTTCTCCACCCTTTTCTCTAGGCAGGGCATCAGTCACTTAAGACAGAAATGAATACAGCTCTGTAGCCAGAAATCATCTGCAACACATTTAACATATCAGGAGAGGCAGTACGCTTCATGGTGTTGCCATGTCTTAACACCTGCAAGCTTTTCTCAAACTTGAGCATTTTCTTAAAACTACCACAGTGGTACAAGGCATCAGCGGAGCAGTCTCACATTAATAACTTGTTACATAAACATGAAAAGAGACTAATCTAAAGGAAATGCCCTTGTCGAAGTAAAAGTTAAATTCTTTTTATTAAAGATATTTGAGGACAGTTTTTAAAAAGCAAATATTTCAGTTTAGCTATCACAAAGAGTAAGTAAAGAAGGAAAAGTAGTGAAATATTCCAGTGTTAGCAGATAGATACACCTCTCTAACTACCCACCTAGAAATTGTATGTCCACATATTATTTACTGGCATGCATGTACACCAACCAGTGCCTTTAGACCATCACAGCTAAAGCAATACTGTATACACATTTACTTTACAAACGTTCAATAGCTCAAACTGTATTCAGAATATACATTCTATGATATATATAGTCTATGATAGAATATGCATTCTATGATATACCTATTGCTCTATTGCTAATATTAGACACCCCGTCCAGCTAAGCGAGATATAATCATTCCTAATGCCAGCACTGAGTCATTAATCCCTTTATACCCACAAGAAGAGATAACTTGAAGACAAATTCGAGTTTGCCCTGGTTTTCTGATCACCCTGTTACATCCTCAATAGTTTTTGTTTTGCTGCTTCTCAATGGCTACCAACAAAAAAAAAAAAAAAAAAAAAAGGTGAAAAATAAGCCAAACAAGTCCTCCCACTTTCAGTGACAAACTGTGATTGCCGAGGTGACAAGGACCACTCTCTTTTTCGTATCAGACTTTACAGGGCAACTTTTCACACCCTATTCTTCCCACTCTACTGCATTTCTGTTTCCATGTTCGTTCTTTGGCATTACATGCTTATTTAAGTATTACGAAAAAATAAAGCTATGCAAAACAAGAAGGCCAACGGGATTTTAAGTATGCGATGCATAAACCTTTTTTCTCATAATTAAATGGTTTACAAAAGGTAACTTCCTCTATACGGAGGAGTATAAACATACAGACACTGCATATAGCCTCTATATTCCTTTATCTGCAGATTGCCTGCACGTACTGTTAGTTGAGGAGAGGGTACTAATAGTGAAGTCTGTTACACTGCGAAGAAAAATAACTCATCTGGGTTTTTTTTTTTTAAACTTATCACCATTCTGAACCCAAATATCTTCCACTTTGCACTGTACAAATCCACTGTGAATGGCTGTGCAAGAATTACAGAAAGATTTAAGGGTTTTTCAGACTTGTATTCCACACTAAATCGGATTATAAGAAAATATAGATAAAATACTGGAATGCAAGTCTTTTTCCACTTTATGCAAAGTAGCTATTCAGCCTTCTCCAAGGATTTGCTGGAGGAGGCCAAACCTGTATGGAGTTGGGGTGGGGGGAGGAAAGAAAAAAGATTGCCTGAATGAACAAACCACTGGAATTCAGAGTTAACTCATAGGTTAAAACTACTCTTACTGCAGTTTTGTAGCATCAGTTCGGCAACCCTTACTCTGCTACACAGCAATTGTGGTTTTCACTGAGAAATGAGTATGAGAGAATTAAACTGAGTAAAAGGATGAAAACTCATGTACTGAATTAAAAATATTACCTTTAAACTCTCTGCTTTCCAAACTGAGGAAATCACTATGTGCCCTTACTGCTGAATTTATCTTTCAGAATCATACCAAACAGAAGGAGATCATAAGATCTGCTTCATCCTGAAGCATGTTAGAACCTGAGTATAATGTATTGGTGAGCAGCGTGTAAGAACTCCAGCAGCATGAAATGTGAATGGGGGTTACACACGCATTTTTCAAACATCAAGGCAAACTGAGTTTTGTGCAGTAATGAGACCTCTGGAGTTTGGGGGGGAGGGGGTGGGATGTTGAGACAAAGACAGAAAGAGAAATAAATGTGTTTTTGACAACATACAACAAATTCTAAAACTCTTTAGCTATGCCATTTCCCATTTGTGACTATGGCAAAGACAATGGCATGACCTCAGCTCAGCTCCTGACATCCCCTTACGTTAATACACTTATCAGTATTAGCCAGAATTCCTAATTTAAAAAATCACCAACAATTTCAAAATTTGCTCTCATTTGCATTCACTGCGTCATCCCTACCTTGCAAGACCAGACACTTTTCTTTAACATTTAGTGAGGCTTATCCTCCAGAGTATGTCTGGGGGGGGGAAACACCTGAATCCTTTGGGGTTTTAATCTTCCTGTGTATGACTGAAAAGCTGGGCTCAATAATGCTAATGCACCTTATGACTTCAGAGCACATACTGGAAATAATTTTTTTAAAGAAAATATTCACTGATGGGGTTAGCAATACCGGAACTGCTCAGAAATAGTTAAAACTTGCCATTTCTCACAAGAAAAGCAGCGCTATGAGATGGGGTTACAGCTGGGCAAACAGACAAATGAGCTCCCTGTGCCTGAGTAAAATGGATGCTGATTACTTACTAGTCTATAGGGAATAGACATTTTTTGCTATTTTTAAATATTCACTCACTGAGTTCAAATTAAACTAAATGAGGGCTACAGCACAGCATTTTAAAGTTTTTCAGCCTCTCAGTGCTTAAAGCTCTTAAGCTTGATAAATTCTTGTCACCCCTCATGCTCCTTTCTGTAAAATGAGAAAAATTATAATTACACCTCAAGGCAGGCACTGCTATGTAGAATTTTTGCATGTTTTGGTTCACATAATACTATGCAATGCTCTGAAACCTTTCAGCAATGCAAATGCATGTCCAGCCAGTTGTAGCTGTAATCAGAAAATTGCTTGTTCTGCAGAAACAGAAAAACGATTTGAGGGCAACTCTTTTCCAAGATAGGAGTTTCTCAATAATCTGTAATTCCACAGCAATTTACTAAAAATGTCAGGATGTCTCCGAGTACAAACAGTAAATGCAAACTGCTATCATGACTATCTGATCTAGCAAGATAAGATACTGCTCACATCTGAGAGGGTGCTGAGTGGTCCCACATCTCCCTTGAATTCATCAGATGGCAACAGCGCTCAGGACCTTGCAGGATTAGCCCTTAATCCAAAATCAAATCCTCTAAAAATGCTATGCCACCATGGACACAGCATGAAGCAAAAAATGAAAATTATGTTGAGAAAGAAAGGTCAATGGGAAAAAGAACATCGATATATAATTTGCTGCTAATGTATTAAAACAATTATAGTAGTTATGTCATCTAACTACCGAAGCACCAAGAAATCAATGCACAAAGGAATAAAGAGCAAGCCATTTATTTCTGGTGTTAGGTTAGAAAAAGAAAATACATCAGGGCAAGATATTTAACCTGTACAACCAGACTTTTTATTAGAGCACAAAAATCAGAACTAGGAATAATTTCTAAGGTCATCTCCCAGAAATTTCTGGCAGTATTTTAACATCTGCAGAATGAATCAAACACATTCTGTCTGGTAAGGTCAAAGATCCTCCTAAAGTTGCATTCCAGTTGCTGCTATCACATGTACTAGAGCAGTTTCATATTTTGTTTGAGGGACAAAAAGCCCTGAAACCACAGGCAGAGAGCAAATGTCAAACTTGTCTGACTTTAATGAGGCACTAATTTTTTCCACATAGAAATCTGAAGCTCTTTTTTTTTTCCCCCAGGTAGGAAGGAACCCTAGTGATTAATGTGCAGCTATAATGGTCAGGGTTATTTGAAATTATTGGACAAATCCACTACGCCTTATACATTTCAAAGTATTAGAAATACTGCTTATAGCAGCCACCCTAAGATAGTGCTACTTTTTGTTAAAAAAAGCCCTTGAGTACTGCAACTAAAGCACTGAGGCTTTCCATGCAGTGAAACTTCACTTGACAGTAAACTGAGGTATTTTAATGTGAAGTCTTCACACAAGCCTCATTGCAGAAGGCAGCCACTCCTTGTTCGCACCAGGCATCTCCCAAAGTACTTTAGGAGAAAAACCCATCCTCTCTTTCCATCAGTTGTTTAAAATGAGCCAGCCAGGCCAGGATTGCCTGGAGCAGCAGGACAGAGGATGAAAGATTTGATGGTTCCCTTTCCTCCTTCCGCCTGGGGTCCAGCTGCCTTACGGGGCAGAAGAGACGGGCACACAGCAGTAACAGCACAGCATGCTGCTGGTCTGCCCTCACAGGTTTTCAACCCCAGCAGGCACATCCCCTGGCACCCCAGTCACTAGCAGGTCTCGGTCAAAGTCGTACAAGCAAGTGCAAGGCAAGCTTCTACTTTTCTGCTTCTGTCTTGCACCTGGACTTCTTTGCATCCCTGCCATCACCCTCCTCCAGGCACCCAAAGAGATGCAATGCTCTCCAGCCCCAGACCCCTCAATGACACAAATTCCAGGTGCCACCAAGAGCTGTCACTGCCTCAGCAGGGCCACTCTGACCTTTTACTGCCTGGTGGCAATGCAGCCCTCGCACACAGCTGTCCTCCAGCAACAGACAGCAGTGCACAAGAAAAGGCTGCATTACCTGCCCCCCCCGCCACCACAAGCCTGGTCCTACCAAGTGGGTGCTATGAGGTGCTCATGGCTGCTCAAGCCTCTTCCCAGGTCCAACAGCTCAGCAGACATTTGAGTCTAAAGGGAACTCTAAAATTAGACTAGACATTCGACTTTCAGAAAGTTAATACGAAGGAAGATGTACTTAATCTTCATTCTTTTCATCTTTGCTGTCCAACACTCATATGGCATTGAAGAAAAACCAAGTTTCAAGTTCATGTCTTTCTCATTGCTGAATTGGAAAATCTACTCCTAGGAAACAGTAACCTTCAGATCTAATATTATATATAAATGTAAAAATATCATCACATCTTCAAAAGAAGATTGTGAGTTCTTAATTTTTGGGTCTTCAACTTGAGATACTTTGAAAGAGCCTACTTTTCAATGACATTTCTGAGAATATGAACCCAAATTTTCTGTTTACAACCCAAAAATAGAATCATAGAATGCTTTGGGTTGCAAGGGACCTTTAGAGATCATCTGGCATTTTGAAATACACAGTAAGTTAAGACTATTAACCCAAGAAGTTTTAAGTTCAGTACCTGATGACAGGCTCCAAAATCCACTGTGTTTGGACAATAACCAGTCTAGCAGATTACAATGCTACAGTATAGTGACCAGAATACATTCCATGCTGGTACATAATAAGGATGAAGGACAGGTCAAACTACTCATGGCAATCCCACATCTAAAGCTCTGCAGGTCAGGTGCAATGCCTAGACTTCAGTGTGCAGTGTTATCCCCAGCACCTGCTGCTAACTGCTTTCCATACCAACCAAAGGGATAGGTCCCTTAAGGGAACAGAAATGTACGGATCCGCACTGTGTATTTTTAAAAGTGTTTAGCAAGAAGCTTTGATCTATTATTTCCCCCCACAAAGCAGTGAGGGGAAATTTCTTTGTGCTTTGGCCCAGGGAAGGAGATGTAAGTAGAATCTTGTTTCCCCCTGGGAACCAAATTATCATAAATATGCTAAGCAGTGCAAACTCCCCAACATGTGGCACTGGAGCATGTGCAGTAAACTTCACAGTGACTCTTCAGGGAAGCCTAGCACGACAAAGCCTCCACTGGCAAAACGCTCCTGGCTTCTGTAGGTTTGGCAGAACTGCCTACAAAGGGAATGATGGCATTTTCATCTGAGCAAGAACTGTTGGATTTGGTCCAAATCTCTGCATAAGATGGCAATAACATGCACTAGACTAACTACAGACCACTGACTTCTTCCAGCACATGACAGAGCAATGCAGTGGGTCAAGTGGTCAGACAGTTTTGGTGTATTGGGTTGCACAGACTAGGTTAGGGTCTTGCAGCTGTGGCCCACTGTCATGTAACCTCGAAAGCAGCAAACTTGTCAACACTTCTTGCCAACATCTTCTGACATATGGAGGCAAAAGGCCCAGCAAAGGTGCTGCACAGCTCTGATGTGTTACAGGTTCTGCTGGGCAGGTGGCAAGGAGGTGGAGGGAACAGATCTTGCAAACCCCACAGGACACCCAACAGTCTTTAGTATATTGCAGTCTGACTGCAGCACTGAAGGACGCCACTTCCAGCATTTTGCCCCAGGGTGTGCAATACTTTAGGCTAATGGGCACAGACCGCTCAGATACCTCTGAAATAACTTATGCAATATCTGAACACCTACAAAGCACAGCAGAGACCTCCTTGTACCAGGAAGGGGGTGGCAGGAGGGACATGACACCCAAAAGAACCCAAAAACCAAACAGGGCCATACTCGCATCTTAGATTTCTCACACCTGCCCTCCTCCCCACCGCCCAGGGCAGTGAAGCACGGCTTCACAGCATAAAACCAGGCAACAAGTGTCAGAGCACTCATAAGGCAGCTGCATTTTGCTTCCCCACGGGGTGAACAGGTTCCAAAAAACCTGATGCATTTCATGATGGTGGTGTTAAAACACAACATTACATTAATTGTAGACTTATTTACATGATATATGTCCTTAAATTATGAACCTGAAAACGTACTTGCTATACTGAAACACCCAAATCATTCCAATGACAGGTTAACATGTAATTAGAGACAGCTTTTCTCATTATTATTACAACTTAATGGAAGACAGCAATAGAAAAATGCCTTGTACATACTCTGTGTATGTATTAAGAACATCTAACAACTTCAAACTATTGGGTTTGTCAGTACAACCCTGTACTGACAGCAGAATGAAAGAAATAACAAAGGTTCTTGCTTGCATGGTTTAAAGATCGTACAGGGGTAAGACACGAGGAACAGACATTATCTGGAGTTCAGCTGCTTATGAGTATTAAAATACCTGCATGGGCATAATTCCCTGTGGCAGCAGTGTTCTTGTGCAAGGACCTTTGGCTGCTTGCAATACACAGTAGTTCAACGTTACACTTTTAAGAAAGAACAGCTTTATTTTGATAATTTTCAAACTATTTCCTCTCATCAGGGAGCTTAGCATTAGATCCTTGATTCAGCTGTACTATAATTACTCAGGGATTTTATTTGATGGCCTTGCTTATTTCAGTTAAATAAAGCGGGGATATTAAGCAATTACTGGACGAAAGCCCAGTGGAGTAATTTTCTAAAGGTGTATATTCACTTTTGCCATTATTTCAGATTTTTAGTGCTATTTATTGATTCAGCCACATAAAATACACCCAGAACACAACTCTCAGACACATATAACTTTGGAATCGTATAGCCCAGCTTTCTTCTTGGGTATCTTTCTTTTCCAAGTCTTACAAGACACTGTATCTTTCATGCACTAACTGGAAAGCATCTAATGGAAGAGATGCATTCTGTATCTTGTAGAAATTGCTTGTTCAGTTTTTACCCCTTCATCAACACTGCCAGCTGTTCCTTGGACTTCCACGGGGCACAGAGGAATCTCCTTGGCCAAGATGTAAACCGCACCTTTCCATGTAGCAGAACCTGTGTAGCATATGTGAATCCAATGCAGTGTTTAGGATAAAGGTAAAAATCGCAAACTGCAGTAACAGGTAGGATACTGTATTAAGCTGGGCCTCTTGGCTCATCTGCTCCATGACCATGTTTCACCACTACACATAACAACATCTGGCTGTGGCTCGCGCTTGCTGCCATCTTTCATTTCTATAGCTCTTTTTGGCCGTAAGTGCCAGCACGGCTTTTGCAAAACATGCAAGCTTTATTTTTGCCTTGCACAGAGAAAGGGAGGCAGACACGGGCCCAGCGACAGCACTAGCCGAGGCAGGAGGTACCTGCCAAGGCTGAGAGCACAAACCCTGCGTCCTCACTCCGGTTCTGCTCATCTCTCTGCGGTCCCATGCAGACAATACCAGTGCCTTTGACCTCCTGCCTGTGAGATCAAAACCACCAAAGATGAGATTCAGATTCTGCAAATCACCTTTCCCTATCAAATTTCCAAACCCTTTTCAAATGAAATATGCTAACAGCAGCATACTTTCTACTGTCCTTCGGCATTTCTTTTTCTTTCTTGTTCCCCAAAGGAAAACGGCTTTTGCAACTGAACTGTCTGTCCGACTGTCTGTAAGTCTTGCCCTCCCTTATCCCTGTAACCTTTGAATCTGTTGGCAAATTTCAACCAAATTTGAGACAGGGCAGCAAATTCTCAAAGACACTATGTTCCTATAAGTAATGGGAGTAAGTGCATCTGTAGAAGAAAGAGAGACAAATTATTGTCTCACGAAGTAAAGGCTGCCATGTAAGCACAGCTATGTTTGTAGACATAAAATAACTCAGCCAAAGGAGATGTAGTGATAGTGCCTCAAGCTGCCGCTGGTAGGACTGAGGTTTTTTGATTAAAAGATACAATCTCAAACACTGGGACTACTAGCATCACTGAGATATCCTCCTTATTTAAAATTCTGCAAACTGTGTCCATACCCAGCTTCTCTAACAAGCCTTCCTATCACTGCTGTTCCAGGTTGCTGGGTCTTCTCTTAGTGGACCCTACAAATTTCCAGGGCAGCACACTGCTTCTTACTTTGTGTTTGCATAGCACCAGTCACAGACACTGTGGCTACTGAATGCCTGTATATATGTAAAATGATAACTCATTATCCTTCTGCATTTGTTTCTGTAAATAATTTTTTTTTTCATTAAACTTCTTTGCTTATTCAGTTAGTCATTAGGGCCAATTATAAGAACCCTTTTTTTTTTTTTTCTTACTAAGAAGCAGCATCCTTCCTATATTATTCCTGGCTAGTCTATGGAAAAATCATCAATTATGTGATGACAGTCTCCCTAAACAGACTGCAATCACTTGTCCGTGGCTGCAGGCCAGTAGACACTTCTGCTAGGCGTAACACTACCTATAGCTTCTTTCAGGTTACAAAATAGTAAGCATGTATTTCTTTTTACTAAAGAGTGCCTGTCAGAGAAGGTAGCAAAGCATCTTAAAGGAAGACTCTGAGGATTACGTACCACTCTTCAGCTAGCTAAATAGCTCCTATATAAGAACATATATTTAAAAGCAATTTTCCAAATCAGTTTTTAGAAACGCATCACCGATTACAGTAAATATAAAGGAGCTGGAATCAATTCTATCAGGAGCTGCTGTTTTAAAGACACAGCAGCCCACATCCCAGAAGGACAATGAAGTGTAATATGCAAGCTCATTTAATCACTGTATCCAATTACAAGGAGGAATAAATCATCACACACATGCCTATGTCTGAATTTTAAAAAGTAAATAAATCATGAATAGTCAAGGCAAATGCTGTGAATCTCTGGATTCACAGATTAGCAGGGTAAGTGGTGCATTCACTTCCCATTTGAAATGAGAGTATCCAAAAACTATTAACAACATCTAATTATTTTAAGATAAATGCAAAAGCCGCCCTAATTTTGTTCAGTTTGGAGCTTGATCATACGCAGCTGACATTCTCTGCAGTAGGGAGCACAAAATCCTGACAAACATTGACCTCAACGAAGCTTGTATATGGTCTAATGACACATTTTCCTAGTCTCTCTGCCCTGATTCATACCCAGGACACCTCTAAGTCACAGGGGTTCAGAAGAGGAGCTGGCCTTCTTGCCAAGACTATGAATAGCAGCAATTTGGGCAACTGCTCATGCCTTTTGCTGTAAACTCCCTCATCCCAGACCTACATGACTGTACCCTCTAGGAGGATCCAAATACTCTCCATTTGTCAGGAAAATCCAATACAGCAGTTTCTTGCAAAGCTGATGGCATTTTCATGTTTTTCAGACACTTGTAGAAAATTGTTATTAAAGATTTATCGTTCTTTGTAATCAAGAACATAGTTGTAACTTCCCAAATTGCATCTTACTAACCTTGACTCCCTGAACAAATTTCCAATCCTATAAACTGAGATGTTAAATCAAATGCCCCATGGCCCATCTGCACGTCAAAACCCTCACGCAAGTAGGGAGATCAGATTCTCATTAATACTAACACAATCTGTATGCACACATCAAAGAAAAAAAACTGTTCAAAATATTTACATAAGCTGCACTAGCAACCCATAAGATGTGCCGAAACTTCTGCCTAGAGAGATGGGCCATCACGCTGGAGACTGTAACAAAATTTGCCTCAACCCAGTGACACCACACCAGGACAGACCTCAGGAAAATGTTTTCTTGCTGCTTTACAACAGAAGAGAAATATTTGGGAGAGTACTGAAGGTCTGGGCAACACGTGGGAGAAGCCCAGCTTCAGCTGGCAGAGAACCTCCCCTGCCTACAGGTTAGACTTAGCTTGCCCAACACACCCAGCTTGCCCAGCTGACGACATCCCAAAATGTCCATGTGTGTGCTATGGGGCTTCTGCCCACAGTAAACCTCAGGGGTCCAGGGGGCCCCCACAATGGCAATGGCTCCCCAAATGTCTCATGCTGCCCTGGGGAAGGGCTCCCTGCCCACCGAGCAGCCCCGCCATGCAGAGCACGCAACCCCGGCACACACCATCTTCAGAACATTTGCAAGCTGTGTGTGGCCCAAAAGCCCTACACCGCTGTCACAAGGAGAGCAAGGAGGGAGCAGACAGCACCCCTTTGCTTCCCAGGCTGTGCCCGAGGGGACATCCCTTCTCTGGGTCGGGGGGGGGGAGAGGACAGCAAGGAGCCCACAACATGGCCAGGGTTGCTTCCTCGCAGTCAGGCTGGGCTCAAGCAGGTCTGTGTCTGTTTGCCCATCCTAAGAATTACTCAGCCGCCCCTACGCAGCCTCTTTGTTCATCCCCATGCAGCTGAAGGTGGAGGTGAGGCGGCGTTTCATCTGCCAGGAAGGGGGGGGTGTGTGCATGTGCTGAATTTCTACATCATCTAGGTGTTGCCTCCCTGCCACTGCTTGCTGGCACATACCAGGATGGAAATTTTCCACCTGCTCGTTACAGAGTTATCTCTACAGACAGCAACGCAACTGTAAGAGGAGAGCTGTAGTCACCTTAATAGGCAAACTGTTTGTATTTGCCCATTATCGGTGGTTTCCACGCTTTGAGGCAATGCTGCACGCTCACTGCTGCTTTAAGACTTTGAATTAAAACCCCTTGACAACAGGGATCTGACAAATGCTATTTGTTTGTGGTTGTTTTTCACTGTTGTTTGTTTGCTTCCAGCTTGTGGCTGTGAATCCCCCATGATGTATGAACAGTAACAACAAACAAAATCCCATGGACAAGGCTCCTATCCGGGCAGGGAATGAAACCCAACAAGGGCTTCATTATTGTATTGATGCCAGGGCTCTGAATTCACAACCGGGAAAGAACAAAACCAGTATCTGGCTTTCTGGTTTTAGCTGCAGTTGTTCCTAGAGAGAGGTCAACAAGCCCTAAATCCGAAGAAATGGGGGTGGGAAGGGTTAAAGAAAGGCTGTTTCGGGAATCGGTAGAGCCTTGTGGGCAGGAGAGGGAGGAGGGATAATGGCAGGAGGGGGATGTAAGGTGCATAAAAAAAGGAAAGAAATTGAAAAGCAGAGAAGGTGAGGTATAAAGGCCTCTAGCAGTCCCAGGACAGACAGCATGATTTCTCCGTGATTACATCCCTGATTCTGGCAATTTGTATCTCCATCAAAACTCAAGTTCAAGCAAAGGAATAAAATCACAATTCATCCCAAACGTTGTCACAAGAAAGCCTAAGTTTTTTATTATTAGCTTCCATCAAAATTAGATCCATCAACGCTGCCACTTTATTTACATTGATCTATTTTCCCCAGCCTCCCACCCTCCAATTTTTTTGCCCTTAGTGTCCTTGAAAACAAGCCATCACATTTTCACTTCAGAGAGAGAGTACTGATTTGGTTTCAGAAGGATCTCATAAGCATTTCTGAACTGACACAAGGTTATCTCATGATCTCAGCCTGGCTCAGGAGACAGCGATGTGAGCTGCTGCCACAGCTACAACTCACATCAGTATTTTTCACCTTGTCTAAAAGATGGGACAAGCAATTTACTTTACTGCAGTAACTAATGCTATTCCAAAAAGGTCTTTCTGCCAGAACCAGCTATACTCCATGAGGGTAACTGACATCTCATGAGAAACCTTTGGCTGTCAAAGTGCTGTAATCCTACTCCTGTTTCAATCTCTGAAAGGATCAAAACTGACTTTTAAAAAAAAAAAAAAAAACAAAACTGTCTCCAATGCCAGCCACATAGACTCTCCTGAAAGGTGTTATATACCCCAACTGATACGAAACTGGATCAAGCCTTTCCTTCTAAAAAAGCGACAGCAATTTAAAGCCTGCATTATCAGCTTACCAACTGCAGCTAATACACGAAGGTTCTGAATTTATGCCAAGTGCATTCTGCTCCATTATCTCCTTGTTAGACAAGCAGCTCCGCTTTCACAAAAGTATTCCTACTACAACCATCTATTCCTACATCCAACAGCCGATCTTCTGACTTGCCCGCTAAAATCAAAACCCAGCAAGGTAAGATAAACCACAGCAGAATCCCCTGCCAACCTCATCCAGCACACAGCAAATCTGGCCTTCAGTAGCTGCTGCCACAGCTGCTCTGTCCCCTCTTTCCTTGGACATGACAGAGAAGGCAGCAGCCAGCATTAGGGCAAGGCAGAGCCGAGCTCCGCTGCACTTGATAACCCAGAGTGTGTTGGCACCAGTTTGCCAATGCCACAGACAGGCTTTCTCAAGCAATAGCGTTTATTCAGCTATGCAGCAAGCAGAGGCATTCAGAGCTGTAAAGCAGTCCAGGGTTGGCAGCTATTAAGGGAGATCTTAAGAGCCCACAGAAAGTCTCATCAGGCACTACGCATCGGGAAATAGCCAGAAATCTCTTCCAATTTATGGCTCACAAATAGGTCTTGGGCTGTGGCTTTTTGTTCTTTATTTCCCCGGGTGTCCTCTGAGCACAGGGATTTGCAGAAAATGGTAAGGTGGGAAAGAAAACGACTGCATCAGCACACTATACAACAAAGTATCTATCACCTAACTGTAGTAACAGGCGGCATGTCAGGGAGCTTAGTAAAGTAATGGTAATTGTAGTTTGGCTATAGCCAAAACCAGCCCCTCTCCTGCTCACAAAAAGACCGAGGCTGCTACTTCCATAACACTGTGAAATCATTTGAACTCAGGGCACATTAAGAAGGATTGCGGGGGAAGGGGGAATTAACAGCATGAGAGTAAATTTAGTTCACAAGGGGAAAAAAGCAGCTTTGAAGAACAGATTTCTTTCAGATTCTTAATACACAACCTCAAAGCACAGGTCTTCAGTGAATCCATCCTTCCACCCTGTGGGCGGGGAATGAACACGCTCTTTATATTCCTCAGAAAATGTTAATCTCACAAAAAAATCATTGTATTGTAGCAACTTTTGAGTACTGGAAACACTGGAATTCAAACCCTGAAGACAGTGCATGAACTGTATTCTTGGACTCAAAGATGCAGCAAGTATGTCAAGATACAGCTTTATGATTTCAGCATTCTTACATAAAAACCTCCCCCACCCCGCGAAAGCTTCCTTCCAAAAAAGTCTGAATTTCAGAGCACCATATCCGAGTTTTATAACATTACAGAGAGTCAGCTCTTGGGAGGGAGTGCTTTGCTGTATTCTGAGAATGAGCTTCTGACTTAACAGCCATCTCAGTGCCAACAGCAATACCGGAGTCTTCACGGACAAACACCCCTACCTATGTCAGCAGGTGATGGACCTCTGTGTTGTGGAAGAGGAACACAAAAAGAGAGTACTGAAGAGAATGTCCAGTTTTTCAACAGTCTGCAGGTCAGGGTTTGACAGTAAAAAGCTTTTAGAAGGAAGGGAAGGAGAACAACACTAAGTGGTGAGGATGAGTAAATACCCAGGAAAGATGGGAGACCTGTGGTGACGAGCACCACGGTTGGGGTTGCCAAAGGACTGCACGGTCTGTGGCTCCTGCTGGAGGAACAGGGCATGCAGACACTTCTTAAGAAGCAGCAACACTGATATTTCAGTTTTGCATTTCCAGTTCCTACTCTCCGTTAACTGACCTGCCAACCCACAAACCATCTGTTGCTATTCCTCTTGTGCTACTCTCTTATACATCATGTCTCACTTCTCTCTAGCAGAAACAGCAGCTTTGAGATAACTGGATGTTTTATAATTAGACAGCTTCAATGCTTCATGAGCCACATTCTGGGAGAACATGAAGATAGGGCTGCATCTGGGGTTGAGAGCATCTAGAAAGTTGTGTCACCTTCACAGTAGGGGTTGTCCTCTCCCTTCATACATTTCACATTTAGCGGTTTGATCCCACTGCTGCAGCGGAATCGATCTCCAGCTGATGAAAGTCAGTAAGAGTTACCACAGTTCAGTGACTCATTTCAGAATTTGGCTATGACTTTTTGCTACGCCCCAGTCGATGTTGACTTCCATTGCCTTTGACATTCTTACACCTCACTATAACCAGTATGACATTAGTTACAACAGAACAGATCTGGCCTGCTTTGTCTGCAAATCTGCAGCTGTAGAACTGACCTAACCTCCAGTGTAGCATTTAAGCCAGACAGGGAATCAACCCAAGTGGCTGGTATACTTCTAAGACATCATCTCCCTTGTCGAGAGAGATCTCTTTGACATCACCACTGTGCAGTGACTCAGTTTGCCTTTTTGCCTTTATGGCCTTCAGTCCTAGCCATCTGACCTGGGAACCCTAGTAGTCTGTGGTACATTTGATGCTGACCAGCCACACTGAGGTGATTAGAAAAGGACTCGGACTAAGGCAGAAACTAAGAGGCAACCTCTATTACTCTTTTATAGCTAAAATATAAGCATTTTTAAAAAACAGAACCCTTTGAGATTTTTTTTTTATCCCTTCCATACTCACTTCTTGGCTTAACAACACAAGACAATCAGCAATCATCAAAAGCCCTATTCTGAAACAAGTTCTAAAGAAATATTTTTCAAATATATGAACATGTGTCCTTATAATCTCAGCTACTTAGTGCATTTGTTAATTTAGAGATTTATATGACCATATATCCTTTCATGTATTTGAAGTACTTACTCCATTGGTTTGGCAATTCATTCGTATCACCTAGATTTCCAATGTCATTCAGGTGAAAGTGATTTTGCAAATAACTGATTAAAACTCTTTAGGGTGACAGTGGCTTTCCAGAAACCTCATCAAATTCCCAGTGTCACAACAACTTGTCTCACAGGTACCTCATCAAAACGTTTACATCACCCAAGTCTATTTTGCAGTACAACAAATTAATACATTCTGCCTTTTACGACTTAAAAAAAAAAAAATTAAAAGATATTTTCACTGTTGGAAGAAAATTATTGATCTTCACCCCCCAAAAAGTTCTCCTGCTAGACCTGCACTTCCCAATTCCTTTCTGCTTAAACCACTAAGAGCATCAAAACCCCTCCTATTGTCTACAGTGCACATCTTCATAATAAATAGCTTCACACTAGGCTTTCATGATGGCTCCTTATCCATTTCTCACACAGCAAAAAGTGAAAACTAGCTATCATGAACCACAGAATTGCAGAGAAAAGACTGAGGAACTAATAATACTATGATCTAATTGACTATCATATATAATGGGTAGCTTTTTCTTCTGCAAATTTGACTCAAACGTAGAACACATTAAACACTTGGGGCCCTACCATCACCCCAAGCTATTCTTGCACAGGGTAGAAGAAAATTTGTTTAGGTGCCTGAGGTGCCAAAAGGTGTCTAGGTGCTCCTGAGCATACTGAACCATGCATTTGTCTGATGGCTACCTCAGTTCCTTTTCCTCCTTGAAAGGGTCTATTATGCTAGGCATGCTTACACCATGAAAACTATTTGTGGCGACGAAGTGAAAAAATATCATCAGAGAGAGTCCTGATCACAAAGACAAAGTCCTTATCACTAAGGATGTTCATCATTCCCCATGCTGCCTCTAGTTTCCCAGTCATTGGATATAATGCTGAGACAATCCAGGAGCAGCATCCTTGGATTCTGCCTTTCCTAAAGTTTGCCCTAAACAAGTTTTAGTGCCCAAGTGCAAAAACAACCCCTTTTTCAGGCTCTGAGTCCTCATTTCCCAGAAATTACTGTCTGAGCTCCTGCCAGGAGACAGCATCTTAGACATATTCCCCTCGCTGGCATTTCCTATTAGCTTAGGCACTGCAGCGTGTGACATGCTGTCTGTAGTGAATCCCAGACACGGCACTCCTTCTGCAAGCTGATTCAGCTCACTAATGTGACAGAAAATAAGCCTACCAATGGAAAAAAGATACAGTTTCCTACTGAGATACTTAGATCTACTTGGCACAAGGTCAAACCAAGTATAGCAGAGGAGAAGGGGCTACGTGGCAATGAACAGGAGGACAACTGGAGGATGTCAGATCTTCCCATTTGAAGCCAGTGTCACTGCCCGCAAACTTCGTCCCAACCTCATGCTCTCCCCAGGGCTCCTGCCTCTCTTGTCCCAGCTCCAGGCCCCACCACACCGTTTGCAAAGCCACTCAGCAGAAAACTGTTCGCTCTCTGCTACCAGCTGAACCGATAACTTGCTCAGTTGTCCTGCCTTTAGGAACTAGGATCTTATTATAACCCTAGATTCTGATTAATTGCTTCTAAACTGCAATGTGCTGCATGCGATATACTGGGTCAGATCAAAGATCCCCATGAAGAACTAGGTCTTTGACAGGGGCCAACAGAGATGCCCAGGGGAAGAAAAAACCTAAGACAGACAAATACAGAGTTATCTTTCTCTGCTACACCCTCCTAGCTTCCAGCAACTGGCAGTGTAGACTTTCCAAATGGGAAGTTGTACCACCATCACTGCAGTGACAAGAGTTTTTGCCAGGATTTTGCCCAATTTGTTTTTAAACCCTTCCAACCTTTGGCTTCCATAAAATCCTCAGAGCAATGAGTTTCACGGTTTAGCTGTGCATCGTATCAGAAAAGAACTTCTCTTTATTAAACACAATTTCACTGTTCCCAAATGCTTCACGCATTATGAGAAAAATGAATAATCTTTCCATACTCACCTTCCCCACACAATTCATAGTTTCATAGATCACTTATGCCTCCTTTAGAGAAATGGCTTTCCTATGATGATGAGACCTAGACTATTTATTCTTAGATGTATTTAATCTGTACTTCTAATCATCCTTGCCGCCCTTTTCAAGCTTTTTTTACTTCATTTACAACCTTTCTGAGCTGGGAGAGAAGAAGGAATCATATTATACATACCATATTACACAGTTATACAGTAATATAACGATGGTTCTTGCTTGTCTTCTTTCCTAATTGTCCCAAATACTGTGTGCCTTTTTGATCAACGCTGATCCAAAATCTCCAGGAACTATCCACACTATCTCCAGAGACCTATTTTCTGCATTATATTAGCCAATTCAGCACCTCTGCTGAATATGTACTATAAGAATTTCCTTTTCTCCGTGTTAGAAAATGCATTACTTTACATTTTTCAAATGTGGGTCTCATCTGCAATTTTATCATGCAGGCACGCAGATTTGTATTCCTTTCATCTTTCTTCAGCCGCAGGGCTGGTTTGAGGGGGCCAACTCCCAAGTCATTTTCCCAGTCCTACACTGCCCTGTTCTTAGTACTTTCATGAGGTTATTTTTGAGTTGGATCAGCTTCCTGATCTAACTCACCTTGCAGAGACACCTAAGCAAAGTTTGTCAGTATGACAACAGGACAACAAAACAGCTCAAACAGGCAGTCAGAGGTGGGGATAATAGGGTGTACAAGGATATAATCTTGCATGGCCACCAAAGGTGAAACCATGGCTTCATTTATGATGAGACTGTCAACCATTTAATATTACCAGCACATGCTGTTACCTCAGTCTTCATCCCATGTTCAGCAGCACCCCAGTATTCACTGGTAACTTCTCTCCATTTTCAACACTGACTTTGTACTCTTACCTTTCATTTTCTCTCTTTTAAGTCATCATCAGTCCTGAAAAGCACTTTCTTCCTTATTAAAAGGATCTTTACATTTCTTTAAGGATTTTTGGCAAGGGACTTTATCAAAAGCATTCTGGAAATACAAGTGTAAGACATAGGCAGACCAAACCATATATACCCTCATACTCCTTCAAATCTTTAACAGCTCTACAGGATACACAGGATCTGACTTATCTCTGGGAAAAAAAAAAAAAAACCCAAAAACCATTTCCCTTCTCTCAGTACAATATTGCTGCAGGCATTTCTTCCTTCTACTTTTACTGTACTGCCACCCAATTTTGCAGCACAAAGTCTTAACTTTATGCAAACTCCTGCAAGCAAGTTCACCTGCTAAAGGCACCAGTCCTTCTCTCCTGCAGTCCTCACCTGCATGTCTTCCACTCCCTGCCACACTCTCCCTGTGCCGGGGCAAACTTTGTGCCATGGACAGATTAAGTGGATCAGGAAACTGATCCGTCTTAAAACTAATAATTCAGTATTTCCTGGTTAGTATCAACCAGGATCAGCTCCCTACTCAGGTCCGCTACAGAATCACAGGACAGGCTGTAGAGACCCAGAGGGACCGGTGCAGCGGCAGGAATGAGTGGTTGGGGAAGGCTGAGCTGCTGCTTTTGACTACAGTGCCAGTTTATGCTGGAATAATGTATTGGTAAAATGACAACCTTACTGCTTAGATGTTCCCCAAATAAGAACCATTTCTTTTAATTGGCACCACATTTTCCACCTTCCTCTGCTACTGAGGCTGATTTATATGATAGATTACACACAACTGTTAGGAGTTCAGCAATTTCATATCTGAGTTCTTTTAGAAGTCTTCGGGGAGTAACATTTGATCCCGGTGATTTGTTACTAGTCATTTTATTGACTTATTCTAAACCTACTTCTACTGACGCTCCAATTTGAGACAGCTTAGACTCATGCTGCATGAAGCAATGGTCCTGTGCGAGAACAACCCCAGGTTCTCTCATACTGAACGCCAAGTTAAATGATTTTTTTAGCTTTTCTGCTATTCTTACACTGATGTTGCTCCATGCATTCTGCTAAACTCTTTTTCCTCTCCTATGGGCATGGCAGTAATATACATACAGCCCACTCAGTTCACCAAGTTTTCCTAAGGCTTTTCCTAAGTTTACAAAATCCCTCAAAATGATGACTGGTAAAAGGAAGGGCTAGCAGGCATTTATTCTCTCCATCCTAAAAGCTGGAAGATAGGATCACAAAGTGTTGGGCAAATATTTATTCTCCTTGGCATCAGTCCACATGCATCAGATACACTCATGTTGATTGTGTGGCAGTCACAGGAGCATGTTTTTTAGCATCTTTTACTCATCAGTAATAAAGCACAGTGAGCAAGAGTCCTAACAGCATCCTTTATAGCTAAGAAACAAACAAAAAAAATGTCAAAAAGCAACCAGACATTTTTTTTCTTGGATTATTAAACAAAAGACAACACCTAGAAAAGGCAGAGCTGTATCCCTTTTTTGCAACATCACTTAGCAGCTGACTACAATCAGCTCATGCAAGACAGTACCATTCTCCTAAAAGGTCACATACAGTTCCTCAGAGGGTGCCATTACCGAACATCAAAACAGTGTCATTGGTGCAAGTGTAGAAACAGAATGGACTTCTAGGACAAACAGACATGGTCTGAAGGCCCCTCCTAGATGCTACATTATGATCCTAAAGCTAAAACTGCTTCTGTGTGACAGGGCAGGGTTCCCGCTAATCCAAGGATCATGCACCGTCCCAGATAAGGTGATACAGCATGGTACAAAGGTCATTATTCCTTTATTTTCCTATTCCTTAGAAATCAAGACCATACTTACACCTTTCTGCATCTGCTTTAGCTGTATCATAAGGATTCACCCTCTTTTTCTGTCCCATTAGCCCTTCTCCAGGCCTTTCATCATTTGCCATCCTAACTTCTGTGATAGCCTGTCTAACAAAAGTATCATGGGTCCCTCCTTGCCACAATCCTTTTCACCCAGTCCACTAAAAAGATACATCAATTAAGACCAATGCCATCACTTTGCTTCATTTACGTTACATCACCACTCCTTATTTGCATCCTTTCTCCAGATCTCCATTTCCCACTGCTTCTTGCTCTCAAAGACCTTCAAAAATCAATCTCTTCTTCTCCCTACTCATTCCCTAAAATGAAACCCACAGTAGGGAGGTAAAAGACAGGTAGTGTCATCAGATGTGACGAGGGAGATTATGTTCTGCTTCACCAATGTTCTGCTTAAGCTGCCTGAGAGAGGTGGCCCAGTGGCCTGAAGGAAACAATCTGAGTGATCCAGGCAGACCTGGAGAAGTAGCAGTAGACGTGATGATCACTGTGTCATTCCAGAGGCTGCCAAACGTTGAATGCAATCACTGTGAGGCAAGATGATATGTTTGAATAGAGACCAGTCAGAGGCTACTCCAAAGACTAGATCATGATAATATCCAGAGAAGGAAATGCTGCTAAGGCCCAAGAAATAAAAACTTTTGCAGAAGAGGACAACAATTTTGAAAGCAATATTGTAGTCAATGGGAAGGGATTAGAGATCCTGAGCACTAAGATCTGGCCTCTTGGAGATTACTTGTTCAAATTCCCATCCTTCACGACGATTAGCCCAAGAGGCATGCCTTGCATTTTCTGCCTGGATATTGACATATTTGAAGTGTCTCACTGTTCAATTCTTAAAACTTCAAACTGCCCTCTAAAGTAAACCTCAGCAGATATCCCCCAGTGATTCCAACAACCTTGGAGATGACTCTAAAAGTTGTTCATTACAGAAATTTAAGATTTCCAGCCATCTCATGGTAGGAAACAAGAGCAGTCTTCTTGGGGGTTGGTACATTACAGGTGATAGTAACTCAGCAAGATGAAAACTCTCTCCCTTTGAGATGGAAGGCTGGCAAGACTTTGTTACTGGCAAGCCCCAATTTAAGATGATGCCACAAGAACTCACATATACTCTCTGACTGAGTCATCACAAAAAACCCTCAATCATTAAACTGTTATTAAGTACCTAAGCTTAAACAGTCTTGCAGACCTCAGACTTTCAAGACATCCTTGCCTACAGAAGTTACCTGAGTCATAGACTAGTCTAGCTGTGCACGTTGAAATGTCCCCTTTAGTGTCCTCAGTTGCTACAACATGTGTGGCCACATCACAGACACTGGGACTCTTCTTCAAGTCGGGTAAGAGAATGTGTCCCCACCTATTTTTTACAGAAGACAATGCCGCAGCAGAGTGCTTAAGGTTCTCACTACAGGTTTAGCAGCAGCTCAAAGGAGCCTTGAGGCCTGGGCTGGACCCCAGTTATATCTATTCCAGCCCAGCCCCAAAGCTTCCCTTTACTCTCCCAGATGCGAGCAGTACCTGCTGACTTGGGCGAGAAAATGGAGGATGGCTAGGAGCAATATACGGTGCATCATTCAGCCATGTTAGCATTTATAAAAAGTGGTGCCCCATGACCACACTAGCCCCAGGAGATAGTGGATTTTTTTTTTTAATGACCACAGAGGATTGCAGTTATGACCTGTTATACAAAGGGTGGGAATGAAAACATGCAGAGCATGCCTCCTTGGGAAGCAGTGCAAAGGGTCAAAGAGAACAACAGCCCCCTGTGCGCCAGCGTATGTAAGAACAGCTCTTTCTCATGTTCTTTACAGATACAAATAAGCAAACCGGGTGCGGGGCTGCAGGGAAAACAGGAGGCCAAGGAAGTCATCCTGAAGCTGGCAAACTGACAGCAGGAGCAGCGGCTGGGTACAACAACATCATCCTTTTATGTTCTGCAAAGCTACGCCTGCTAAAACACAAGCCTGCAGGACTCTGTAACTTGACCGTCCTCTGAAATGGGCCAGACTGGAACTACAAAAAATACAAAGAATAGCAAATACAAGCACACAAACAGCAGAAGGATGCTTTCAGGTGCACAAAGATGTACATGTGTACAGTCAACATCCCATACTTCCTCATGCCAAATGCCACTGAGCCTGCAAAACACTGATCAAAACCATTACAGGGGCATCCACCACATAAAACACTGGGAAAGATAACTCCCAAAGTCTTTTATTTTGACAAAGTTCTGTATTACCAGATTAATAAAGTCAGAAGAAAACAGTGTATGACCAACTACCCTTGAGGAAGTGGAGGGCCGCTGGGCAAGGTTTAGCACACTTCTTTGTGATGGCAAAAAACTGAAGCCACAGCTACTTTGTTCTGTCCCTAGGATCCAGTTAACCCTGGCTAGAGGGCAAAGCTAATTGTTTCTTTCTAAAAGGAGGCAGGATAAGACAGAAGAGGTGAGGGGAAGCCAATCAACCTTTAAATACATTACCATCTGCTAACAACCAGGCAAGCAGTGGTTTAGCAGTGGTTTTGAGGGCAGTTTACCAGCCCCTCTCTATAACAATAAGAACAGGCTTATGAACAGCCTCCCGGGGATGGCAGGGAGAGCGAGCAAAGAGGAAAGAAAGAAAAGGTAGTACACTTGAGGATGTATACAGCACCTAATGCTTTATGTAAGGAGTGCTTTGTATTTACAAACACCAAAATATAATGCATATCACTAGTGAGAATCTCATTGTTTTCCAGCAAAAGTGTGAGCTTATAAAAAGAGATGAAGCAGACTACAAAGACGGGCAGCTAATGACCCTCAATCTTCATACGATAAACGTTAATGGGGAAACTTATTCTGGATCTAACACTTGACCTTAAAGGGCCAACGAAGGACCCTCACTACATTGCCTAAGAGCTGGCTCAAGTAAATTACACCCAGAACTAGTCTGAGGGCGTCTGTGGAAGGAAAACAATCACAGCCTCTCTCTGCACTAAATATTAATGTCTAGGCAGACAAAAGCAGCACTAGGAATACCGTAATAATATCACCAGCAGACATTCTATATGTTTCTTCGGGGCATTCACACATCAGCACCAGGAATATGCCTATTGTCCCACATTAAACTAATGACTTGTTCCGAGAACCCAATCCTGACGTTCCTTGGGGAATCGCAAATGTTATTTATATTTTCAGTCACTTAAAAGGATTAAAGGATATTTATTCTCAGTAATCTCATTTGTAGAGAGAGAGATATACAGGCAGCAGGAGTATGCGTTTTAACCCTGTTGGGAACGATGAAATGCACAGCTCCATTTAACAGCCAGCTGCTTTCCTCAGCTCCTCAGTATTCGGGACCTCTGAAAGTCTCACCAGCCTGGCCGCTTTCATTAAAACTATCTATGAATCGCAGGTTGCAGTCACTTCTGATAAACTAGCCCAGGAGCTCTTGGTGACAGGAAGCTGTGCATATAGCCAAGAGATCCAGCTGAAAATTAAAGTGCATGTCAAGTAGCCCAATCAATATAATAATTGCTCTAGGCTGGAACAAATTACAGTCCCTGGTTGAAGACACCCAAGTACAGCACCAGGCTACACGCTGTGCCCTGGGTTAGGAGGAAATTTATAAGCCGCGCTTACGAAACAGATGTGCCAAAGTACTGGGGTGGTGGCAGAACGAGTAGTCAGCCAGGAGGCTGAAGTGCATACCAAGTATTCTGATCAATATAATAATAGCTGCGGGCTACGAGGAATGGCAGCCTCTGCCTGAAGAGAGAGACGGGTGCTGCACAACGCACGCCGCAGCCTGCGCCAGCCAGGCACCAGCGGAAGCCGAATATAAAAAAGGCTCAAGTTGCTGCTAAGCGTGCGGCTCCTGAGCGGCTTCGCCAATTGCCGGCATCCCTGCCCCGAGGCCGGGCGCCCCGCTGTGCCGCACGATCGCGGTTTCCTCCCCGCACCGCCCCGGGCTGAACACGGGGCCGGCAGCCGGCTTTCGGCCGGGGTGCCCGGGAGCCACCCCCGCGCCGCCCCGCTCTGCCGGCACCGCCACCGCCACCGGGACCGGGACCGGGAGCGGGAGCTCTCCCCCATTCCCGCCCAGGGGCTCTCCCCCATTCCCGCCCAGGGCCGGGGGCAGGCGCTTCCCCGGCCGCCGCCGCCTCCCCGCCGGGCTCGCTCCTTACCGGTCTCTTTGTCCTGGGCGGCTTCCAGGTGCAGGTCGCTGAGGAGATGCTCCAAAATCTTCTCCGGCGTCCCCGACACCACCACGTATCTGTCGGAAAGCAGAGAGTCCCCGGAGTCATCCTCGGTGGAGGACTGCGAGCGGCTGCTCCACTCGTCCTCCTCGTCCTCCTCGTCGATGTACTTGAAGTAAGGCACGTCGAAGGTGGGCAGCGGCCGCTCCCCGCCGCGGCCCGCCAGCGCCTCGGGCACCCGCACCCCGCCGCTCCCCATGGCGCCCCGCTCCCGCCGCGCCGCCCCCCCCCCCCGCCCCTAGGTGCGCTCCCCGGGGGCCATCGCCCTGCCGGGGGCCGCCGCCGCCGCCGCCGCGCCCGGCCGGCCCAGCGCCGCGCTCCCGGAGCCGCGGAAGCCTTACCTCCCGCGCCGCTCGGGGGCCGGGCTGCGTGACCACACCTTCCGCAGCACCAGCGCTGCGCCGGCCTCCTCCCGCGGCCGCTCGCCGCCGCCTCCATCGTCCGCCTTCTGCGCGCAGGGAGGGGGGAGCGACAGAGAGAGCGCGGTCAGTGCCCGCCGCCGCCGCCCGGGGGCTGCTGCCGCCCCGCCGCCGCCCGGGGGCTGCTGCTGCCGCCCCGCCGCCCGCTCTGCCCCGGCCGGTCTCGCTGCCGGAGGTCTAAGCGGAGAAGGGGGCTGCGGGGCAGAGAGGAGGAACGGGCTGGCCTTTGTGAGCGGCGCTCGGCATCGTCTGTGGGATTTTAATTCGCAGGAGCGCTGTGTGTGCGTGTGTGTGGATGCAGGTTTCCGTGTCCCCGAGGTGACGGCTTGTTTAATTTCCAGCCGGTCAAACAGAGCAGGGGACAAGGTAACAACAGTCAGAGCGCTGTAACAACGGCTCCCGAGCGCTCCGGTAATAGAATACAGAAGCAGAATACACCTTCTGTAAAGCTTCTCTCCGGTACTTCAACAAAGGCAATAAAACCAGCGGGACAGGCATGCCTCTGAGCATCTCTTAAAATACTCTGTGTACAAATCTCCCTCCTTTTCAACAACTTTTTAACTTGGGTCAACAAACACCCCCACAGAAAGTTAAGCCCGGTGACCACCCCTTGCGTGAATCTCGGCTAAGCTGCGATCTGGACGCTGACTTTCTCCCTCTCGGCTCCCCTAAACGGAAGGGAGCTGAACAATCATCCATTTCTGCACACGCAGCCCGCATCCACAGAGCAGCTAAAGCCAGCTGACTGAGCAGCGCGGGAGACGAGGGTTTGGTGCTGACTGAGCAGGGCCCACTGAAACACGGCGACTGCCCAAGAGCTGCTCGCAGCCCCCTGCTCGATCCTCCTGGCAGATTCAGTCACCGGAGGGTGAGCGACACAAAAGAGGCAGCTGTTTCAATGCGAGTACGTCCAGTAGTTGCTGTTCTCTGACCTGGTTTAGTTACATCATTCAGTATGTCAAACACACGTATGAAGCCAATACATGGACTACTCAAAGGAGAAAAAAGAGCGTTCGTGCATCAAGTGTACGGCCTCCAGCAGTGACAAAGACTTCAAGCGGGCTAAAAATTGCTGAGGAACAGATCTTGGCAAAACAAGGGAGAGAAACCATTTTATGATCCCTCTTCCTATAATTTTATTTTTTATTCCAAGACCCAGTGAGTCTGGTTGCTGCTTCTGGTTGTCGCGGTGGTACAGGCATGACCAAAGATGCAGTCCCTGCCCTGAAGAAGTTTTCTTTATCAGTAAACAACATGTAGAATTGATCTATGAAATTTCTGCAAGGTCAGATATACAGGTACTGAGCCAATTAATGTCAGATAGTCATTGTAACGCTCCCAGGGGACATTACTGAGCAGCTGCATTACAAGAATACTGATGCATAATTGTAATCTTCCATTTCACTGGCCGTGATTTTTTGTTGCCTACATATTTGAAAAGCTGCAATGAAAGAAGCAGCAAAAGAAAAAGAGAGGAAGAACAAGAAACAGGTGCAGCATTAAAGCAATTCAGTAACAGGGAGGTTCATCCAAACAAATAAATCTCTCCATTTCTCTGTCTTTTCTCTGGCATACTCTAAGAGAGCCCTGATACTCATTGCTCTGTGCTCACTGACATTCCAAACTGCAGCACATATGGGGCACATATGTGATGTATGGTGCTGCATTTGTACAAACCACCTATTTCCACATGCATGGAAATGGATTTGAAGCATACCCATATATGCTACATACATGAGCAGCTGGCAGCAAGTCAACAGGGAGCACTGGAGGGGCAAAAGCGCTCTCATACTGAAAGGACATTAACAGTGGTTGTTCTGGAAGACAGTGTTCCCGCTTCAGCATCTCACCAAGCAGAAACATTTTCAAAAAACCTTTTGGGTAACTGTATGCAACTTAAGTGCATAAAGTGCCCCAATGGTGAGATTTTCATAAGGCTCTTCCTCTTGTCCTTGCCTGTTTTATCAATTTCAAGGAAAAAAAAAAAGCAAAATCAAGGCCAATCAGGTTCAGTTTGGATTTTCATTACCTGTAATAATTATTTCAAAAAAAAAGGAGAGGGATTGAGAAGTTCTTTATTTTGCTATCTTCTATAAAAAACAATTTCACTTCAAGGGAAGAAATATTATTTCATCAAAATCCCACTTATGCATGACGTATTTTTGTGCTCAGTCAGACCCTTTAATTTATTGTTGGACTTGATAATCTTAAATGTCTTTTCCAACCTAAACAATTCTATGATTCTATCATACCACAGGCAACAACAATTAACCTGCACAAAGCACAGCACAAAGACAAGTCCTACGTATTTTCCCAACTTTTACAAGTTCTGATTTCACTACAGATATTACTCTAAAATGACATCACGGCACGCTTCATTTATTGGAATCTTGAATGGTCCGTGGAATAATTAATTCTCACTGGAAGAAAACCAGGCTGTTCTTGGCATGCTCCATCTAAATCCAGTGGCAGATGAGGAGGACGATGCAAGGGGTCCCCAAGTGACAGCAGCGTGTACGGAAGAGCAAGGCAGCACCCTAGGCTGAGTCCCTAAAAGCAGACTGACTCAAAAGACATTCTCATCGTACCACCAATTGACAATGAAGCCTCCCGGCACTTTTTCAGACCCTTATGCAGCCCTTGCTTAAGCAACCTGCACCTACCACGCAGGAGCACAGCGTTACCATCTCTCTCATTTTATGGCCAGGTGGATGAATTGGGGCAGACAGGCTACTGCAGGGTCGTGCTCCAGATCAACAGCAGGATCGCGGTTCAAACTCTGGTGACGCTACGCTAGCACCTGGGCTTTGAGCCCCCCATGCTGCCTGATTGACATTTACTTCCCTCCAGTGCAGAGGGTGGGAAATGACTCCCAGCAGCCTGGGGCAGAATATGCTTGGACCTGTGCTTTTGCAGAGGTGGGACAGGAGGGGGTAGAGCACCAGAGGCGCTGTAGAGGTTAATGGCTGTCTCACTTCCCATGTGGCCTTGAGCAAGTCACTTGTCCAGGCTCTCCCTCTCAGTTGTTCCTTCAAAAGCACCGTTTGCATCCTGCTTGGATGTTATACTCAATCCCTGGTGCAGGTTACCCATCACTAGGAAATTTAGCTAGTGTCCATGAAGCACTATGTGTGTCAACCATTGTATTTCACGTTTATTGCAGCTTTTAATTAATCATCTCTTGATAGCTAAACACAGTGCTATCAACCTCTACGTCACTTCCCAGCAGGAGTTTCAAGTAAACAGTAAGGCCCTCTGGACTCGGTGGATCTTTTGACCAATATGATGGTCAATTTTCCACTCCTCTCATTCATCTTCCTAATACTGAGATAAGCCAGCAGACAAGTGCTACTTTTCTTTTCAGCATGAAAGGAACCCTGGGGTGGTATATTTATATGCTTATAGGAATGAGACAGCTGGAAGTCCTTGCTTAGCGGGCCTTAACTTGTGCAGGTTACACTTTGCATGAGTAGGAATATAACCCTCTGAATTACCACTGGGGCAGAAGAAAGCAGAGGTACAGACAGTAGTGTTGAAAACAGCCACGGCATGCCAGCTTCCTTGCGGAAGACATGAGGTTTCTGGGTTATTTGCAATTGGCAGGGAAGAATCCAATCTCTGGCCATAGCAACCGATAACTTCGGTATCAGTCAGGGATATTTCCATGTCTCTTCAATTTCTGAGTTTGACCTTTTAATTAATTAAAAGAGGAACCAACATCCAGAATGTGCTGCCTCCCCTCTTCCTACGAGAAACATCTGCTGCTAGAAATAGCATTGAAAAGCTGCTCTACTTTGTAACAGCTAACAGAAAAAAACCCAGTATGCTCTGCAGCGGACACAGTATATACAGAAGTCTGCTTCAATGAAAAGAAATTGCATTTTCACACCATTCCTCCATGGGACAGGACACCTGTGCAAAGATTTATTTATCTTACCCATTACTGAAGTGCCTGTTAGGCTGGAACACCACTAACTAGCAATGCAAAACACGCACTTCCCAATGACAGAACTTTCCTTCAACATCTGTCCACCTGCTTTTTTAAAAGAGGGACCAGACCCAGAGCTACCCCAGCAAACCCCAGATCCAGAGAGACTCCCACATTGTTGGTTTCAGTGGGTAAAGAAGTAATACAGCAATTAAGAGATAACCTGAATAAAGGCACCTATAAACTTAATAGACTGTTAAAAATCCAGTCTGCAGACAAATTTTCCTCCTAACAAACAACCACGCAAAGGCAAAGAGAATCTTCTTTGGGCAACACGCAACAAAGCCAACTTTAGACAGGCTATCTGCTTCAAAATCACATTAAATAACAAAGAAATTGCCTCCTCTAGGAGTTATGGAGGGCAGGAACATTTTGTTTTAATAGCATAATTTGGTAAAACTGACTCAACACAATCAGATAATGCTGATCACTCCTGCCTCTATGTCTTTTGATGCTGGTGCCAGGGCATGCCCTTGAGAGGTACAGGAAAAGGCATATACGAAGGATTCCCGGGGCTGTTCGTGTTCTGAAGAGGAGACCACTCCCCCCACAATGAAGCCATGGAGCTTCCCTACACACATGGGAACATTTCCATGTAGGAGGTGTGAAATAACAAAAGCGAGGCTGGAAGGGGGCTCAGCAGCACAAGTGTAGGCAGGCTCCCACTGCAGTGCAAGGAAGGTGCTCATATAGGTGACAGAGCAGGAAAAAAGCCACAAAATAACAAGATCCTCATCTCAGAAGACTGAATGTTTTCCTGGGCAGGTATATTTTTGCTTGGATGTTATAATCAGTCCCTGGTGCATATTACCCATGCAAAAGAAGAATTACAAGAACATGATTAAGACAGAAAGGTGAAGTCCGAAATCTGGGAAATACTGACTGGTATTCTTTAATTTAGCTCCTTCAAATAAAACACTTTTTTTTTTTTTTTTTAACTATGTCCTGCTCCATCTGTACAGCTCTGCCTTGTGTATCTTGAGGCCTTGCTCTGGGACTGGCTCAAAGCTGAGACAAAATGTCCTTGTCTGTTGGGAGCCTGCTGTACCCACTGCAAAGGGTGCAAGCACCTGCCTCCGCAGCATGACACTGAGGTCCCCAAACCTGCCGACTGACAACTAGCTTGGACACAGCAAAAGTTACAGACTTCCACCTGCTTTAGCTCAGAGCTTCTTCCAGGTTCATTACATCCTCCAAGCAGATCCGGGCCGTAACAGCCAAAAGCTACAGCTGTAAAGAAAACTCTTCGCAACTCAGGCTGAAGCATGCTCAGAGCTTACCGATCCTTCAAATATTAACCTGCAAAGCTCTAAAAACTCTTTAGAGCATATACAAACTGCATTTTTTGGCCTCTAACTTGGGCGGATATTTATGAAGATGGGAAAAAAACAAAGACTCTTCCCCAAAGGGATTTCAGATCCCATTTCAGAAGTGTAAGAGTGTAAGAGCTTTTCAGAGAACAACTGCCACAATTTTTTTTAACATAGAAAACAGTATTTACCCCTAACCTTACTCTTAGCAGCTTCTGAACCATGTTGGCTGCATTTTTCATTGAAAAATTAAATAGGCTAAGGCAGACAGACACCTTTCAGAATAAGCAGGTAAGATGCAACAACTCTTGGAAGCAACTGAAAATGAAGTCTTACAATGTAAGGCATTTGCCAATGCCAGTAGTAGACAATGAGATGAGTCCTAGCTATAAAATACAAACATATTTACATTACAAACATGAAAGAAAGTAAAAAAACCCAACAACATTCTATTAACAGCTTCTCCTGTAAGAGACACTCTTTCAGACAGCATCTATCAAAGACTAAAGATGATTGCCTGCTTACACTTCACTATGTTTTTTTCCTAGAATCTGTTATTGTGGAAACTGCAAAATTAGATTTAAAGTCACCAAAGTACAAACAGATGTACAGAAATACCCTATTCTTTACAGGCTATTCTTCTTTACTTGACAAGAAAATGGAAATGAACACAGCACAATTAAAGTGGAGATGGACAACGAGATCTCTGATCTCTGGGGATAATCCATCTCAGAATATGTTGCAGTATTTCACAGAGTTTCAAAAGACCAAAATCTGTATTAATGGGCTTGACTGACTTTCAACTACAGCAGGAAAAAAACATCTCAAAGTCACCAGCATGCTTAACCAAGCTGTACAGGGAGGAAACTGGTATTTTTTTCTGCAGTGATTACCCTCTCTTTAGTCTAGAAAGACAAAAATAAAAAATAGCTACTATTCTACCTCTACTTAAATACCACAGCACACTGTGTTTTAAATGTGACTGCCTATTTCATAGTCAATTGCACGATCACTACTTTTTCCAAATTTCAAGGGAAAAATTACCTTACAGGACCTGCAGGAACATCAGCAGCAGCTTTTCATATGACAATTCTTAAGAATCAAAAAAAAATTCTCACATAAGGCTGTGTTGTTTTATTTCACTATAAAATACAGCCCATAGCATATTCATATTACATTTTATTGTTTTTCTCATCTCATGAACATTTCTCCAGTTCTTCTTTGTACTCTAATATTTTTGTTTCCCTCTGCAGTTGTTAAATCTACTTTCGTAAGCATGCGCTAATCCACAGTATACTGGGAGAAACAGAAATCCACTGTTGAAAAATTAAAATGGCTTACACAGTGATTTTGGTTTGGCTCTCAGCGACTTCTGACCAGTCTATAAAACTATAAAATGCTTTAAATGATTCGACCATCACCTCTCCCAACAACAGGCACCCAGACATCGTACCAAAACTTCCTGGTGGTCTCATGCTGAGCTATCTGTCTCAAGAGATGCACAACAAAGAGCCGACATTCGGCTCAACACAACCTCCTCTGAATTTATCAGCTTCACAAGTGGTGGTAAAATGAACACGAGCCACATCGTGAAAAAAAAAAAAAAAAAATCCTTTGTTGCTGAAACTGACTTTGAATATCACGTCCGATAACGCACAGAATAAGCCCTTTTAGAAAAACTGTTGGTGCTGTCATCTGCATACCGAGTATCTGCAGCAAAGGCAACATTAATAACAAGTTACCCTTGTAGACGGGTCAAAAGGACAGTGCTGGTAAGACAGAGATGACAGACAACAGGCATCAGGGAAAAGATTAATATCCCTACACAGTCATACATCAAGGAACTCAATTTTTGCCTGTAATCCCAAAACTGCTGAGAGTAGGATTATTTCTGCTTTCCCTATTACTAAGAAGAAAGAAACGGCTCATGGGAATAGGGCACTGCTAAACGGGCGTCCTTATAGGAGCAGAAAGGCTGTGGTTAGGTTCTAGGGCAAAAAATAAGCTCAGTCGCATGATGTTCCCAAATGGTGGTCCCACCGCAAGGGAGGTTGGGGTTTCATTATGCAGGCCACTTAAAAAAACACAAAAAATCTGTGTATTTCAAGAAAGACAAAAGGAGCAAGAGAAGAGGAGCCTCACACGGCATTTCATAGCAGGGTAGTAACAAGAAATGCCCTAAATCAAGACCGAATTGTTCATACCCCTGCCTGGCCCCCAGTTACCTCCAAATATAATCATTTAAGGTGAGAGCACTTTTATGGATCAGGCTTTAATGAAAGGAAACAATACGTCTAACACAGGGAAAAGGGCACACTTTCTAAAATAACATGAAAAAACCCATTACTGGTGTCACAACCACCGAAGTAATGATATCATAACCCTAACACTACACAACTCTTTGTCGGATCATGAAAAATGTCTTTTTAAGACAACTGAAGGCTATGCATTTCAGTTTTCCCTTTCCTGGAGCACATGCTCTTCATAGCTATTAGTAGATAAGTTTGACAGCCTGACAGAGAGCTACCACCTTGACAAGGACAACCTAGGAGACCTTCTCTCTGTAACCGTATGAAAGCAGAGGGGAAAAAGAAAGGAGGAGGGAGTGGGGAAGAGAGACAAAAGACTTGAGGACAGTATTAATATTCTTATCATTCTCTCACAGCTGGCAGGGCAGCACTTACTTCAAAATACTGGGATATGGAAGAATTGCAGGCCTAGAGCATGTGTACTTGTAGAAAAACCTGCACCACACCAGGGCAAATTAACGTGACTGTAGAACAAAAGGGGCAGATGCCAGCCATCCCTTCCAGTGGGCTTGCAATCAGTGTGGTGGGATGTGGAGCTGGTTGGAAATTTTCCAATGCAACTTTTTTTTCTATTGAAAAAATGTGGATTCACTACAACTGAAACAGTGCCAGAACATGTCAGTTTGAACAGAAAGCAGCCTGCCAGGGTCCCGCCACCGCCTGCACATACTGCCCGCCCCAGGCTGGCAGGGCTTCTGCATCCCCTGCCCTCCAGGAGCTCATGGGTCCTGGAGCTACAGACTGGAGGTCCAGGTCCCAAGGTTTCCAGACTAAGTGGCAGGAAAATTAAATCTATATTTCTGCTCTAAGAGAGTTTTGCAGTTGTATTATTTTCACGAGAATCAGAATGGAAACTTTCCCCCTCCCCAAGAATATCAAGTTTCTTACAGGACAAAATTCAAGCACCTCCCTTGCCTATGTAGATGAAGCAACAGTTCAATCCCCCAGCTACCAAAGAGTGTCTTCCAGTGATGTCAGTGGCAGTGGATCAAACCTTAGCTGCAGTGACAAGCATGAGGGAAATGATATAAAAACTGCAGGATTTATGTCTTGGCCAGGAAGCGGGGAGGACTGCTGAGGGTTCAAGGCAGACTGCAGACTTAACCCAGATACTCCAGGACTGATAACACATACTACTACTGCCATACGCCTCAGGGAAAGAACAGAAGACAACTGGCTAGATATACAGAAGTTATACTTGAGAATAATCTTAACATCAGAAGGGTGAAATTCAAGAAATTACTGGGATATGAGGGGAACTAGATGACAACTTGATTAACATCCAACAGGGCTGGAACCTGGCTTCTACGGCAGCCCCCATACGGCTTTCACACAAGAATGAAAACTGCGGAAGATAGCTCGCTAACATTAGTCGATTTAATTTATTAACATAGACTAATATTCACCTTGGTGAGGACACGTGTACAAAGGCCTTACAACCTTTATAATGGATGTAGCAATAAATAAGGTCTCCTGAAAGAATGGAAGAGAGATGGCAGTAAATATATGCCACTGTCAGCCTTATATTGCTCTGATCACCAGTGCTGGACACATACAACTTCTAAGTCAAACAGACAAGACCGTTGATCCCTTTCTTTGCCTTCCACTCCAATTCACACTTGGTGTGAAGTAAAATATTATTTAAAAAAATTGACTTATCCACTTACTGTCTGCCAGAGAAACCTTTGTCTCTTGCCTTATGTCCATAGCACCTCTCAATGCTGACAGTGCCATTACTCTAACTTACAAAAATATAAAATTAAATATATACACTATCCACATTATAAGCCACAATTCCAAACTAGGAAGACTAAAACTTGTCTGTTAAACTGAGGTGCTGCTCATTACATTTATCACTGTAAGGCATATATCTTTTTGTGGAAGCACTACGCTCACAGAAGGATGCAGCTGATTTTTCACGAGAGAGTACTCAGCAAAGGCCAGGAACTGGTTCTGGCCTTGCAAAAGGTTTAAGATAAACTCTAGAACTGAGAATACTATATAAGCTTGAGCTCATTCTCAGAACTCCAGAACCAAACCCTCTCAAATGCACTGACATTTAACACAGGCTTCTAACAGCAAGTGTGAAAAAGCACCGAGTGAGGGAGTAAAAAAAGATCCAAAGCAATGTTTAAAATAAAACCAATTTATTTAACTTCTAGCCCAATAGTGGAAGTCACAAAGTAGAGTTTATATCCTGTGTTTTGGTGGTTGTTTTCAATGAAGATACAATGCGGTAATTTCTTTTGAGAAAAGCATGAATCACTACGACTATCATTTTCTTGGGTTCAGATGATGTTTTTAACTCCCTCCAAAACAGCCCGAAATGACCAGCCTTTTTACTAATGCTTTCTAATGGTTCTTTTCTTGCTAATTAATTCATGCATCTAAATCATTCAAAAATAGATAAGCCACTAATCACTCGCAGACTTGATAATGTATCCTAAGTAGGCAGCAATGTGTAGAGCATGCAATAAGGCTGCCAAAAAGAAAGAAAAAGGAGTTAGAAGGAAAAAATAAAGCTCACGCCTTCCATCTAATAGCAGGAGATTGGATTCTGCATTTGTTTTGTAGGATAAAATGCTCACTGATGTCAACAAATAGTCTACTATAGAAAGATAAATATTGGGCAGCTTCTATACAGGATGCTTTTTTCTAATGTTACATGCATAGGAGCAAATTAAAGGCTTTTTTTTTTTTTTTTTTTTGCTTTGGTACAAGGTTTGTTGTCCACATGTAGCAAAAGTAAAGAGGGGGAAAAGACTTGGAGAAGACTAAGGGGGGGTGGGAAAGAGCAGGTTAAGAATTAACCAGCTGTTGTCAGAAATAATTCATTTAAAAGTGGAAATGGAAGCGCAAGAAATAAAGAAATTTGATTGCAAGATTATGACAAAGAAAAGTGCTTTCTTGCATGCCTATGTAAAGAATAATACTATAAAATGATAAATTTAATTAAATTTTCATGTATTTAAGAAAACCAAAGTATCACAGCAATAAAAATTACAGAAAAATATGCAATGCCAGTCACCACAGTATGAAGTAACATTTTATATTGCTCCCACCTTATGATTTGAAATAACAACATATTAAGTTATTTTTATTTTGTTCCAGGCTGAATCATGTACCTGGTTCTTAACTAACTATATGCTCTAAAATTTTTTTTCAGTATGAATGTTAGGAGTTTGCTCTGTGCTTTCTTTAGGCAATACAATCATGCCCAACTTTAGGAGGCAGCTAAGTTAGTTATACCAAGGGCAATCTCAACATTTATTCAAGTTATGGAATGAAAAATGCATCGTTACCATGGCAACTGGTAAATCACATGGTATCTGCAATGAGATGCAAGGCATCTTGAGTAAACACTCATCCGTGCACTTGTGTCCTCCTCCGTGCAGAATGGTTCCTTTGTGGAGGAACGCGCGCAGAAGTGTGGCATAGTCCAGATTTCACTGTCTCTTCTACAAAAAGTTGATGGAAGTAATCCAAAATGTTACTTTTGTGGGGGGTAATTTAACCAGATCTATCATTAGAATAGGAAGAAATAGTGAAAAAAAAAAATCAAACACTGAATGTTTTTCCAGGATTTGCCTCAATCAAGACCATGAAACCTTACAAATGACAGAGTGTACCTCTCAAGCGCACTTTGTACCTTGGCATCAGAAGGCCATTCACAACAGCACTAGAAAAAAGTCTTCCTGACAGCATGAAGAGCTGCCAGACGTGCAGCAGCACATCGCACTGGGGCAGCTGGAGCTGTTACTGCCTCCAGCCATCTGCCCCACCCTTCTGATGGATGCTGCCGCCCCCAAAACAAGGACACCTGATCTACCCATGAATCAGCCCTGAACCACGCTGCTGCATGTCTTGCCGGGCTCAGATATTATCAGCAGCTAACATACAACCTCTCCCTGAGAGGGCCTCCCCTCCTCCCTTCTCTTAATAAAGACAACTCTCTCCAGAACAACCCCCTCAAACCATATTGCTCTACTGCCAGTCCCATCCACAAAGCGTCAAATATCCATCAGTCACTGGACTTTGTACTTCCCTGCTGCCCTTTTCTAGATCTTCTTCTCCAGCCACTATCATGCCCACACAAGTCTCCCTTCCCCATCCTTTTCTATTTCCCATCCTCACCACGAGAAGCAGCATCAACACCAGATTCCCGAGTAAGTAATCTCCCTTGGATCACTCCCTTTCTCCTCCCTCAAAATATCTCCTCCTTCTTGACCTCCTGAGCAACCTGAAGTGGTGTTATCTATAGGGAGAGATAGAGAACCACACTGTGATGCCACTTGCCAGCTTCTGATATCACACTCTATGCACAGTGGTTTCTTCAGCCAGCAAGGGCTCCACTTGGGGATGCACATGTCCACCAACATATATCTTCTTCTGATCCCATACTCTTCCTCACACCACATCCCATTACCATCAGACAGCATAGTACAGACTACTCAGACACTGCCAACACCTATGATGTCACCCAAGAAATACCGAAACTCATGTATCTCCGATCCTGACCTCCCTTCCCCCATTTCTGGCTTTGATTCGTTCCTGACCTTCATAGCTTTATACAAGTTATATAGCTTTCTACAAGCTTATACTCTTTTTGTGTATAACCTTGAGATGTCATCTAACCAACTTCTTCCTCCTTACTCAGGAAATCATTTTTATGTCATGTATCTCAGAAAGTCACCCTATCTCTTAAGTCCTTCCAGTAATGACTTCTTAAACCTGTTTACTTTGTCATTGCTGGGCTCTTCCTTCCCACCCAGTTGGTCATTTGCCATTTGACCTGAACTTTGACAGGTAAGGAGATGCCGTGGGTGAAGAAGAGACACGCTCTGGAATTCATCAACTGTCACAGAGCATTTGAGTAAAGGAAAGATAAAATGAGATGTGTGAACAAATGACCAGGTCTTAACTCCCTAATAGAACCCTGTGGAGAGGGTTACAATATCCAAGTACTCCAGGGAAATAACTAATGATCCTTTCTTCAGTTCAGTCATGTTTCAAGAAGCAATTGCCTGAGTTACTAAGTGCTTGAGACTGCCTCAGTAATTGCAATGATTTATTTTATGCATCATCATAACTACAGCACTAGGTCAGGAGGACTCGTGCCTTTATGGATGCCTTGAATTTTAACACAGGCATTGGAGGATTAGGAGACTGCAATCAGAAACACAGACACCACAATGATCTGGGGGGGCGCAGGGGGGAAGACAAAAGTCTTTAAAACCCTAGGTAACTAAAAAATTAGGTTTCTGTTAGATTTTTAATAAAATGAATGATATTTTTAGGTGATCCTAAGCAGAAGTTGCTTACATTTTTCCTCTGCTCCCTTAAAATGCAAGTGATCACAATCCAATGTGTCCTGAAGATCTGTTAGGATCTTTTTTTTTTTTTTCCAGTGTAAGTAATGAATGTGCAGTTTACAGTGTAACTACCCACTCAGTAAAGACAAGAAAACCCTGTTGTCTCTGTCTTATCCCTCTATCTATTCCAGAGGAAACTCTCCCTGTGCAAACTGTGTTTCTCCATCTACCCTTATTCTGTACTGGTGCAGTGGCTGCCTGTTAACAACCAGCAAAGAGTGGGATGAGACCTTAGGGTCATGAGCATTTACTTCACATATGAAGTATAATCTTTACACGTAGCTACTCACCTCACCTACGAAAACAATGCTGCGCCAAAGGATATTTTGTGAGGACACACACCCACGATGCAGGAGGATGTTTGCACAGCAACAAAAGGGTTTGATTAGCAGCTTCTCGGGCATCCCCATCCTCCTGACATTACTTAAACCCTGTTCCCCAGTCACCTTTCCTTTTAGCTCTGTGAGGCTTCACTGGCACAGAAGGACATTTTTAGGATAATGATAATTTAAAGTGCTGTCGTCACCTGAACTTTCAGGCTATTTGAAGATCTTGAAAACAATTCCCCTCCACCCCCATACACCTTCAAAATGTTCCCCCATGATAACTGAAGTAAAAGCATTGCTAACCTTCAGCACTGTTTTTCCAACTACTGTGTTTCAAGGTTAGCAATGTGGAAAATACTAAACTAGCCCAGTTTTCAAGGTCAAAATAAAAACTGCAGCAATGATAGTCCACAGTAACTTTCATTCATTTAGTATTCAGAATGCATTCTTTCTGAATATCAAATCACAAAATCATTGCCAATTCATCAGATTTTAAGCTTTAGCTTATTAAAAATTAGACTGTGCTAAAAATAAAATGCAGTTTTTTATTTGACCTGATTAAGATGTTTCTGTGCAGCATGATCTAAGCCTCTAATTATCTATATCTCTTACATTATCTCAATTGTTATTCCAATGTAAGCAAATTCATAACAATGCATTTTAATGGAAAATACTCATATACTAAAAAGTGGTAAAGCAATAGAAGTCAAAAAGCTGAATGTCAAGATGCTAAAAATGAAAATGTTTCTCTACATTGTGTGTGCCAGGAAAGCAAGAGCTCACACGACATTTGGCAGTGATTTCCCATGATGAAGCAACTCTGTGGGGCTTTCATTTTCGTAAAAGCCTAGTCTATTTAGAGCTAGCTCCTAGCTCCTTGCCCTTAACAATGCAATACAGATAAAGTTCATTAAATATATTGTCTAAGGTAGGAAAACGAAGAAGTTTTGCTGTAGCAAGCACTTAATGTGTGCATGGCAAATCAGAAGGAAAAAAAAAAGTAGAAAGGATTGGAACAAATTATTTGTTATAAAAGCAAAACTGCTATGGGCATATTGATATCATATGTTGTGCTGCATTAGCAAAATTGCCCAAATGAAGAATCCCCAGAATGGGAAACAGTATTAGATCTTAATCAATAGGGGTTTTTTCAAGCATGTTGGGCACCCAACGATTTGACGCAGATCTTTTCGATGCACAGGAACACTGGACTACCGGAAACTGCAGCATTAATGAATTACAAGGAAAATTGCAAATGCCTACGATTTTATACTTAATTTTCACAGTATAATGGTCAAGCAACTTTTACAGCTTGTTGATATTTCTCCTGGAATGCTAAACCTTTATTTCTTCTTACAGCAGGTAAGACATGAATTTCTACTATAATTAAATGAGTAAATTGCTAATTTTTTTATTGTTTCTTTTCTTAGAAGAACCTTAATACATATTGAACATCACACAAATTAAAAACTAATGACATTTTAAAACAACAGTTATATGCATGATTTACTGTATAGCTTTTGTCTAATACAAATATTTACTATTTACATGTCACTGCAATGAAAACAGTATGTGTCAATTGATTAACCAGTAAATATTAGGCAGAATTTAAGTGTGTTGCTGCAGCAGCTGAAAAGGAAAACGGTGTGGTGGAATTGCAGCCTTTTCCCCTACACAGTACAAAATTAAATTTTGCACCAGGGAAGAGATAATCATATCTGTACATATACATATGTGTGTCTGTGTGACAGCTGAGGGTGGGAGAGTGAGAACAGACGAATTACAAGGAGCATACGGCCACCCAGTGCGAGAACAGAGCAACTCTGTTCTATGGATGGTTGCGGATCCCACACAAATTAGCATAGATACCCACAGCTCTGTTGTAAAATTGGAACATGTTCCTTCAGTTTCTGCATAGGTTCCTACAAGGAAATGTCTAAAATGAAGTAGGAGAGGTGGATTTTTAGGGGTCTCCTGAAATGAAGGCTATAGCTGCTCCTCTGAAAATAAATAAATAAATAAATAAAGGCCACCTTCAAGAAAGTACCTGATTTGGGAGTCCCACATTAAAAATCTGTCACCCGAAGCAATCTGTTCAGACTTTAAAAGGGAAGCTGCTTCAACCTATCAATAATATCCTTCAGCCAGCCAGTGCACCCTAACTACTCAAACACCACATCAGTGCAAGAGAGCATCCTGAGAGCCTGCATTCACAATACTCCCGAAAGCAGGGAATTAGCAATTCCATGTACAAATAAGGATCTGAGACACAGAGACATTTGGTCATTAGCCCAAGGTCTTGGAGGAAGCCTGCACAGGACGGGATGCCCCCAAGTCCCCGTCTGACACCACCCACCTTTCCTCTTTAGGGAGGCAGCTATGGTAACGTGTACCTATAAAGAGTTATCTGAAAAAGAACACAGTGAAGAGACAGCCTGCATCTATCACTTTTTGCCATCAGCAGGCACTGGATGAAGAGCAGGAGAAAGGTGACATTCACAGCCCTGACATCCCTGAGGTAGGGGCACAGAAGTTTGTACGGGTCTTAGATGTGACATCTGAGATTCAGGTTTTGATCCGAAGAACTGAAAAGGAGATTGAAACTTTTCAGGAACTGCTAGATGAAAACCTGATGCAATCTGAAGAGGGGAGGAGTAGAGGAGTGTCAGAACAGATGGGTCACCAGAAGAAAGCAGCTTCTTTATGTTACCAACTAAGACTGTGTGTAGATGACTGGTTATTTCTACAATGTGAAAAAAGGTTCCATAAGTGTCGTGGTTTAGCCCCAGCCAGCAACTAAGCACCACGCAGCCGCTCGCTCACTCCCCCTACCCTGATGGGATGGGGGAGAGAATCGGAGGAGTAAGAGTGAGAAACACTCCTGGGTTGAGATAAGAACAGTTTAATAATTGAAATAAAGTAAAATAGTAATGATAATAATAACAATATAATAATGATAATAACAATAATAATATACAAAGCAAGTGATGCACAATGCAATTGCTCACCACCCGCCGACCGATACCCAGACAGTTCCCGAGCAGCGATCGCTGCTCCCTGGCCAACCCCCGCCCCAGTTTATATACTGAGCATGACATCATATGGTATGGAATAGCCCTTTGGTCAGTTTGGATCAACTGTCCTGGCTGTGCCCCCTCCCAGTTTCTTGTGCCCCTGGCAGAGCATGGGAAGCTAAAAAGTCCTTGACTAGCATAAGCAGTACTTAGCAACAACTAAAAACATCAGTGTGTTATCAACATTCTTCTCCTACTAAATCCAAAACACAGGACTATGCCAGCTACTAGGAAGAAAATTAACTCTATCCCAGCCAAAACCAGGACAATAGTAGTCCTTGTAAGCACTCAGCTTTACTTTTAGCAAGGTTTGCAGTCTGTTTAATGAATAAATACATACAGTACTTGCACACATAGGCATGTATCTCTACAGAAGGAGAACTGGGGGACCATGAGCACCCCAAGTTCTTTGGTGGAGGAGGATTCTGATGTATCCTTGGTGAAATCCTGAAAAAAGCCCCAGATGCAGGATGCCATCACCTGCAATGTGCAGGATTTGATGAGTTCCCAGTGGGGAACTGGGGACTGCTCAAACTCCTCTGGATAAACTTGTGATGCCAATGATAAAGCAGGTAGGACAATCCTCCACCCAGGTTTAATTTACTTCTGCCTCTGCGGAGAATAGCAGTAAAGCACTCACTGCAAAAGGGAGTTTTGTTTAGAAGCCACATGCTTCTTTTACACAAGTTCATCAAATCTAGGAAACCAAAAACAAATCAATATAGTCCAATGATTAGCTTGCTATAGGTACTGTGTACAGACTGCCAGATTATTTGGACAGACTGAATCAATGTGTTGACTCCACTGAAAAGATTCAGGTTTCAAACATGAGAAGACAACACCAGAGTGTCGGCACACTTTCCAACCATGTACCATCCTCACAAGGAAATCCAGGCCTGAATGCGTCTGGTTTTTAGCTGGAAACCTGAACAACCACGCTTTGCATGTGAGAACTGAAATTCTGGCCTCTTCACCCCAGCCAGCTCTGATTAGTGTCTTCTCCCCTGACCCTGACCACATCAATTCTCTCTATTAACCTGCTAAATATGGCCAGACAGCATATTTTGCAAACAGTAAATCAATGTAACTGCTGTAGTTGTATCCACATATATGTTTCAAAGGTTCCTGTGGTAAATAATCCTCTACCTGCAATATCAATAGTATTTGGCAAAAACGCCTAAACTGATACTGTATTCATTTGATAAATATCAGTGCTTCTAAAAAAGGAAGAGACACTGTGATATTGCATCCAAACAAAAAAGGTGATGCATATTCGCATTCTGTGCTTGTCTCCTACTCTACCAAAAGAGCAAGTTCTCCTTTGTTCCTCCCAGCACTGGACTAAGTAGAAGCATTGCTCCTGATAGAGCATGCACAGGTCTACTCCTCTCACCTCCCAGAGAAAATGGAGACAAATTAAGGGATGGTGATCTCAGTCCAGCCACTCCAGGTGAGACAGTAGTGTCAGCCAGGCTGGCAGAAGACAGAGCTGATGCACAGCACAGCCAACAAGGGATGTGAGCTGTCTGCCTTTCCCTTGATCAAACAAGGCTTTGTAGCTCAGCATCACCCCCTGTTCAGGGCTTACCCTAGTTCAGAGCTTGGAAATCCACCTAAGGCTTGATTTCCAGCAAGCTGTTACAGGAAATACCAGCTGCTATTCATGATCTTCCTGAGTTAGGTCATTCTATTATTTTCCCAGTCACCAAATGAGGCTAAAGTACTTTTTCCTGCAACCAGCAACTGCTGCTGCTCCCACACGTCAGAGCCTTCCCCACTCGGATGTGCACGTTCCAGCCACTGACAAAAAAAGCTGGGAACTGCCTGCCACATGATATCAGAAAATATATTTGATGAAGGCTGCAAGGTCATTGCTAATTTCAAACCCTGTTTCATGTTTCCACATGAAACATCTAATTAAAACTTTTCACTGGGTAGTTAAAATGAAATCCATGCATATGCACTTGAGACCTCATTTTCACGTGCTGTGAATTAGAATATAGGAGGTGCTGCCCACAGCAGCAGGAACACTAATCAAGGAAGGAGAGGGGAATACCTGCTTTGATTTAGAGGAAGACAGACAGCAAAAATCCTACTAATCGCCTGGGTTTTCATTCCTTTGCTCTTTGAGCTGCCACATAGAACCAGGACAAATGAATGTAAGTGGTGTATTAACTGCTACCAAATCAGCATTCTCCACAGGTGACCATGTGTCAAGCACATCTTGCAAAATGCCACCACCTTCAAGGCTACGGTGCAAAGGAAGCATTGGACCCTAAGGGTTATACCCTGCTCTCACCAAAAAATACCTATTATCATCAGCAGGAGCTGAATTAAGCTTTAAAATGCAGGCACAGTAAGTGGCAGAATAGCCATAGCAAAAGGACAGCATTTGGAGATTTAAGGGATGTCTCATGATTAAAATAAATAAATCCTGGAAAAAAAGAAGCCTGCAAAAAAAATACAAGGTCAAGGTGTCCTTCCTTTCTTGCTGTGGAGGAGGCTTCAGCAATGTAGACAGAGATAGATAGACACTTTACAGCTGCCCCTTTTCCAAAAAGCCCTCAGTGCAGATAGCCTGACTCTGGTACAGGGGAGGCAGCTGAGTGTAAGGGAAAGCCTGAGTCTTCACGCCGGCATGCTCCAGGTGGTCTCCAGAGCCTGCCTGCAGGAACAAAAGCCGACAGATGCTGGTGGCATTCATTCCAGTGAGGCCCTGACACAGGCTGTCAGGTCTCTGAAGAAAGCTAGGTTGCTCTGGCAGCTGGGGAGGGTTAGCACAGCAGCACCTGAAACCGAAGGAGGCCTCATCGACTCCAGAGCATCCTGCCACTGGAACCACACTGCCCTTAGCACAGAGTGCAGATCTTACTACAGAATTTGCTCAGGTGCAGCTTCTACTCCAAACAGGAGCAAAGCTTGACATGTAGAAATGTGTTCACCTGTTTAATGACACTAGCCACCTATCTTCTGCATTAATGACCCAAAACTCCACTTCAGTGAAACTGAACATTCTTCCTGAAGTTATTTGGGAGGATAGGAGAAAAAAAGGAAAAAAAAAAACCAAAACCCAAGTCAGTGCTTCAGGTCTCCTTGTTTTTTACATGACTGATCTCTGGGCAGGCTACTAAATCTCAGACAACTTCCAAAAGATGATGTGGTAGACAGCCATCAGCTTCTGGGTTATCAACAAAGTTTTCCAGCTATCTTGGCTGTTTCTTCTCAGCCAAGTCCACACCATGAGCCAAAGCCAGGTGTCCTTGATTGGTTTCAATTCCAAGAGAAAAGTCTAGTAAAACAATGAATGACTTAAAAGATCTGTACCACTGAAAGGGGAAGGACAAAATGACTTCTCCTGTATTTCAGAAACAGGAATTCTGGAATTCAGCTTGCAATTTCTGACTTCAGTTTGCATGGTACCTATCCAAAGCATTATCAACTTTTCTTTTTAATCTCTCTGAATTTAGATAACAAAATCCCTACCTTGACAGAGATCCAGGCAATTCTGTTATTCAGAGTTCCCAGGACAAACACAGAAGTAACTGTACAGAAGTAGACGGCAGGATACAGGCACTGCATTATCAGCATAACTGGGAGTTTATCAATGTCATAAATCAGAAAAATGGAGAAAAGAACATTCAGAACATCATCAAATGTATTAATCATACAAAGAGAGGGACAGAGCGGTAAATTTAAAACTGGGAAACATTAGAGCAGGTGTTTGGAATTCATAAACTGGTAATTCTACTTCTCTGAAGGGATAAAATGATAGATTAATTTTATGTAAGCCTTTGGACAGTCTAGAAACGTAAGCAGGTAAGTGGATCAGAATCTGGAGAGAAACACAGAAGCTTTCAGAGAGTTTCTCTGCTTTTTCACATGGATAAACGGAGCAGAAGGCAGAACCAAGGAACCATGTTTTCAGTGTTGGTGATACCAGGAACTGTGTAGTCCCACTGCCCACGAAAAAGAGCGCTCCTGTCCTCTCCCTGTTCCTGGATGCTGACCCCTACTCATCATTCACCCCATTCTTTGTGCATGTAAGCCTTCATGAAGCCACATGGTGAGGCACAGGATCTAGATCAAAATTATGCCAACCAAAAAAAGGCAAGGACATTTAATTTGACCCAGCTCAGTTTCTGGATTTGGTAAGTCACAAGGCTTTGGGGAATAAAGGAAGGCCGTGTTTCACTGTCAGCAGCAGAATAGTTCTCACCAGTGCGGGTCACCCCTGACACCATGTCTCATTCCCAGCCCATACTCATATCCCCATACCACGAGGGAAACTGATCCAGCTGCAAAATAACCCCACAAGAAAGGTGTACTTATTTTATTTTTCAGCTGGATTATTCCCTGTGTGTCTTCACAGAGCAGCACAGCATGGGGCAAGTCCAGGGATGGGGACAAGCAGTCAGGGCACGAATGCTGCCAACAGCACAGCTGCGGAAGCGGTGCCCACAGGACCCTGAGACCGCAAAGCGACTGCAACTGCTTGGCCTTGCCACAACTCTGCTCACGTTTTTAAAAAATATCCCCCTCCCAGCCCTCAGCAGTTCAAAGTCCAACCCACTTCCAGCTTGCTGGGATCTCCAAACCACCTCTCAAGGATCTCAAAGCAATTCAATCAACATTCATTAACCACTGCAGGTTTTATAGCATCCCTTCAAGGTCACACATGTTTAAGACCCCCATTTTATATCTGGGTAAACAGAAGTGATGTGATTTGAAGAAGGTTACATATTAAATAACCGATGGAGTCAAAAATAAAAATTCAGCATCCTGGCTCCCAGGTTTTAGCTGGCTAAATACCACATGCCCTTTTTACCTCTTTCAGCCCAGTAGCTAGTATTGTCCTATACAAGAATGAGTCACCATTCCACACCAAAGAAAGCCCAGCATGCAAAATGTGCATGTGGAATTTCCTTCTATACAAAACAGTTTAATGTTACAGAATAAATCAAAGAGGATCAAATTAGGCTTTCTTTTCTTTTAAACACTAGGCTGAGCATCTGGAGGAAAGAAAATATTATGGGAATATATAACTTGACTCAAAGGAAAAGAGTGAGCTTCCCACTTGCCATGTTCCTATACTGTGCTCACAACACATCATGTAAGCACAAGCATGAATCCTCTCAAGTGCTATATTTTTACAAGAAGAAGGACCATATCATCTCACCTCTATTTTGCACTCCTGGCAAGAGGTCATTCCCCTCCAAAACTCTGGCCACATTCAATAGACTCAGCAAAAGGAATAGTAAGTCCTCTTAAAAGTATATAGTAAATAAAAATACTTTTCTTATTATTTTAACAAAAGTGTTGCAAGACACTGAAACAAAGCTTTTGCTAGCAGCCAAATGATCCCAGTCCTACATCTGAGCGGGAGGATCCTTATCTCTGGCAAACTTTTTCCATTTCAAAAAGATGCCTGTGCCTGTTCTGCACTGAAAAAATCCTAGGACCTGCAGGAGTTTTTTCTTCTCAGAAGATAAAGAGGTTGGCTTTATGAAGAACAGGTGATCACCTGGGGCTATGCATTCATTCCAGCAGATGAAAGATTGACCCTCTGGAATAGGACACTCTCTCCAGAACATGACAGAACTAATTCAAGTCCCTGTTCCTCCTGATTCAGACCAGAGACTTGAACTTCGGGTTACCTCCACAGCAAGCATGTACCTACCTTTTAATCATTTACTCTTACTCAACACAAGCTATAAAGTGACAACCTCAATGATAGACTCATTTTTTGATTGGCTTGTAGTTGAAGACTAAGTCAAAGTTACAAACTATCGTCTTACCCTGGTACAGCTCGCTCTGCTAACGCTGGCAGATCTGAGGTCGGAAGGGAAATAGCAAACTCCTGTGCTGATGTGCTAAATCCATTCTGTTTCAATGACTTCAGACACCTGTACCATCTCATGGCTACTGAAGCCACAAAAGTTTCTGCAAAAACTTTCACTGTGCTATAGTTGTTATGTCCACTTGATCCAGAGTTATGCAAGAGATGCAGAATAGCCTCCAAAAGCCAAAACCAGTAAATTTGCACTCAAGCTACCCAATACATCTGTCCCAGCTAGAGCAGATACAACAAAAGCAGCAATGACTTTTTTTAAAAGTAAAACACAGATTTCAGTCACTGACTGCATTCAGACATCATTCGATGTCATCGACGTCATCATTTTAAAGAATATTTTTCCATCAGAGCCCTGATTACTGACCAGCAATTCAGCAGTACATCAGTGCAAGGCCACAGCTTTGTCAAGCTAACAAAAACTGCAGCTCTGGACACGTCCTGACGTTCATTCTTGTCTCCTTGCAGACGTCCAGCTGGACAGGTAGGTGCACCCTAAAATAACCTTGATGTGTCATGGCTGGAATTTCCTCAAGAAATTCCTCAGTCGTGAGTAATCTATACAACCCGAGGCTCTAAATCGTTAATCTTCTTTTGTAAGCCTTTAACAGCTTCAGCCCAACCACTAACCTGCTTCAATGAGCAAATCATCTGTCTTCTTAATGAGACCACTGATTACAAAAGTTAGTACCCAGTAAATTAACAAAACTGTTCTCCAGTATCTGTTGTCCTTCTGAAAACATACCTGCCCCCCTACAATATAACTCTTTCACCTTGAACTGGCTAAGTCACAGAATCAATACATTCAAGCTGTATGTACTTATATACTTTTAAATGATAGGTAACTCTAATTAATATATACATTAATCTCTAAAGGGATTACAAGGTGGATTTAGGAAACATTCCCCTCCCCACTGATGCATGGAAGTACTGGAAAAGCCCCAGCCTAGAATATAATTTATATAGTTGAATAAATGAATTCATATTCTTTAGTTCTCTAATGAACACAATAGAGAATCTTAAATTTCCTTTGAACATTACTGTCAATTTGTAGAAAGCTTATTCAGTTGATCTGACTGTGAAAATGGTACTATAATCTAAAGAACATTTTCCCCATGTTGCTGAGGTGAAAAGCACTTTTACGGTTTTGCTAAGACAATGACACTAAAGAGACGTCATTTTCTTAATCAGTGCAACACTTCATTGAAATAATAACTGGAAATACTGTACAAACAGTATCACGTCTATTACAAAGGCATTATTTAATTGAGCCTGTAGCTGCTTAAAAGGAGTTAAAAAAAATAAGATTTAGTGCAAATGTGTCTCAAATGCATCTCAAATGTACGCTTGAGCAAAAAAAAGCTATGACAAATTACTTCAAATGGCTTTACATACAGAGCTTGCTTTCTATATTATAATTAATGCTAACAGTACGCAAACTTCTCAAAAAAGCAGGCTCATTTTATAGCTGAATATTTCAAAACAGATTTTTCATCTATTTTCTGTCAAAGCAATTGTTTTAAGGGAATGAAATATTTAAATAGCATAAAAATACAAATATCTAGTTTTAGATTTGCCTAGGCTTATGAGTAGGATTTGCACGTAATGATAAAATTAGAACTGCAAACTTGCATGGTTATTTTTACTCTAGCCCACATTTGATATTAAAATAATTTCTGTGCATTTTAGACAACTATTTCATTTATTTATCAATACATTGAATCTCATTGTAGGAATGCAACAGCACAGACAGGAAGCTTATCTGCCTATTTAGAAGTGTATTTGCTATTTCTACTCATTAGCAAAACTGAAGTTTTAGGAAACTTAACACATATGGTAGGTTCAGTGCCTTAATTAAGAACCTTATTCTAACACATTAGCAAGTGGGAATGGGGGAAAAAATCACTATTATTTACTTTTTGTTTTCTTCTACAAGGCTGTGAGCACGGTTACAGTTAGAACACTTTGCAAACATTACATTCACCAGAGAGCAGGCTGGCACTGTGTGCTACAGAAGAACAATCTCTAGTTCCAAAATGCCAGTCTAACCTGGTCACAGCAAGCTTGCAGTGCCAGAAACAAATAAGCAGCTCACCTATAACAGAGCTCATGCACAAAACTTTTTAAATTATAGGACTTTTTCAGAACACTTTTTTTATCCAGACCATGAATCTGAAAAGAAATAATAGCTAGCATACCAGAAACCTGAAACAAAAGCAGTATGGACTTTCTGACTTGGGTGCTTAAAGTATGAAGTAAAAATGTATGCATGTACAAAATCATCATGTACATACCCCAATTTTATACCCTCCAGAACACATCCAAACTGAAGGAATCCCTTCTCTCTGCCACCATAGCTCCAAACCAAGCTGTCTCCTCCAGTGAACCACCCAGCTGTCACGTATTTTCCCTCTTCCAGACCATCTGCTTTTGCTGAGAAAAAATAATTAAATTTCATCTCATTCTGAACCAGCGCCCCAAACCAATCCATGCTTTACCTGCCCATTGTGGGCCACGGACCACAGCCTCCTAAACCCCACCTTGAAGAATATGATTAGGTATTTTATTTGCCTGAAAACCTCTGGAAGACCAGACTCTTGTGCATCCACATGTCATCTGCCTTTCCTGTGTGAGTCATGAAGTTCTGTCCTCAAACTCAGATGAAGATGGCGATTATTTATTTGAATGATAGGAGGGCTCACCAGTCCTCCTGGCAGCCTAGCTCCCCACCGCGCTCAGAACGCTACAAACACAAAGCAGGTCATTTCCACAGGCAGCTCCACACCCCAGTCACTGCGTGGGAAAAAAGCTGTTGGGTTCATTGGGTGCTCAATTCTTCACTTAGGCTGAGAGTTCTTCCTTCTTCAGAAGAAAGTAAAAGAATCAGCAAAGCCCAATCCCAGTACATTTGTGTTTGTTGTTAATGCTGGAAAACTATGTGAGATTTTAGTCTGAAGAGACTGGCTTTAGAAACACAGTGGGTAGGTAGCAAGAGAGGAGCCACAACTCCATTGCCCTGGCATTTTTGCATGGGTGGGACACAGCACATGTAGATAGGAAGTATGCACATGCACAGTTCTAATCCTGTGTTCAAGTCGTTTTTTCTTTTTGCATATTCCTAGAGGAGGACAAACTAGAACCCCACTTTGGGCAAAAATTCCCCCTTGGCCCTCTTGGAAAGAGCAGCTTTACTTCGAGGCAGGCTACAAAACCCCCAGCCTCAAGCAGTGACACTGCCCCAGGCTGACCGAAACGCACAGCCCCGCCAACCAACACCATTTCTGTTTTGAGATGTGTGCCAGGAGGCCAGCCCAGCTGGCCGGCTCTTGAAGGGCAGGGAGAGGAGCCTGGCAGGGTGTTCACGCATCTCATTTACAGACCAAACGCCTTCCCTTTGAGGAAGGCAGATCATCCGTGAAAGCGCAGTTGGAGCTCCCCAGGAGGGAAAGCTGATGAAAGCTTTAGTGCAGGGATACTTGCTGAGAAATGAGGGTCCTGTGGAGAATGCGCAGAGCTGCTCCATTTTACTGCCTACATCAAGTGCCCATTACCCCGTGTTTTTAAGAAAGTAATGTACAAGTAAGCTACGCTTTTAAAAATTTAAAAAAAAAAAAAAAAAAAAAAAAAGATGTGCATGCTACACATCATTTTTTGAGGACACCACACCCTGAACATGTTGTTCCTCTCACATTTACAGTGAGCACAAGGGATTGGGCAGTAAGCCGATGCCAATGAATCTGCCATCACTTCCGTAGCAGCAGGATGAGACGGGAAGGTCTGAAAGCCCCTATCTGAGTGGTACTCACTGCAGTCCAGCCTGCTGCTTTTCTCCTCAGAGAAGAGAGGGAACAGCTGCCCAGAGCAGCGAACTCTGCCCAGCCAGCCAAACCCTGCCACCTGCACATGCGCCAGAGCAGCTCTCAGACCACAAGGGAGGAAGGGAGGGAGAGGAAGGGATGGAAGCTCACATCTTCCTGAACGTATGCGACCCACCACCCCCACTGCAGCAAAGCATGGGTTTTTTCCAGTGAAAGTAAATTACCTGAGTCAGCTAAACTGAGAAGCCTACAACAGACCTTGCCCATGTTCGGTAATGCCTTCTTGGTGACTATTCCTAACGAAATCAATAGACTGGTTGGGGACTTAGCAAATACACCCGCACAGAGGATTGCAAGTCTCACATCTGGGGATGGGCTGCCTGGACCGTAGGGAAGAGCCCTACCACCCCCCACCCTACAACAACCAGCAATGTGTAGAACAGGGTGGGGGAGCACACCATAACTTGTTACTGCCAGCACTAGCTGTAAGACGCTCCCCACCCAGAAATAAAGGGCACCTGTGCTTCTGCAGTCTCTCAGGTGACGTTTGTCTCTCCTGCCACCTCCTAGGTCTAAAGGCACAGCCTTGCCCAACAGCAGTAGCTGCTGCATTATACTGCTCAGTATGGATACGAGCAGCTTGCTCTAGCTCCTGCTAAACTGAAGTCACTCATCTCCTAAATAGCAGCAATTGCTAAGTACCATACTTTTCAAAGGAGAAGAAAAGCTGAGCACTTCTTTCCTTTCCATTTTTGGAACTGTACTGTAATCTGTGCAGCTACAGAGCTGCAGCTGACACTACATCACCCTTTGCAATGACCGGAGTAAGCAGCAAAAATACCCACTGAATTTTTTGAGTATCAGTCCCGACATTCTCCTCTCCCCTATGCCCACAGCATCTGTAATCTTGCTTCCAAATCCTGAAACACAATTACAAACCTTCCCTGGCTTAAAATCTTCTTTACTTAAGCATCTAAACTTTTAATTGCGCTTTGCTGATGCAGTTTAAAGATATATGGAAATTCTGCCAGATGTCCATGGCTAGCAGATCAGCTGAGGAACAATTCAATCTCAGGGATTTGAGCCTGGCTAATTACCCTCCTCCCTCATGCACACCTACTGATACAATTATGTATTTAACTACTCCAGACTAGACCTTATACATTGCTGAACAGAACAGCATGAAGTTCTGAAATAAGATTTCATCCTTCTCTTTTCCTTTGTGCAGCCTTACTTCAATATGAATGAGCTTGCTGATGAGCTGAAAAGTATTTCTTTGCCGAAGCACATGCCTTTTTTCTACCGTCCAGCAAGCAGAAAATGGAATAAATTACATATACATTATAGCAAGACACATGAGGACTAGGTGGGATTTTTGTTGTTTCTCAGTTATTATCCTGGGCACCTTTAGATGAATATGCAATCAGAATAGAAATCTTTACCAGGAGAACAAAATTAGGATACATTGTGCTATAAGCAGAGCAGTCAAGTTTTCATGCATTTTCAATCCACTTATGAACAACTGAACAAGTGCTTTCAGAAGCATTAAACATAATGCTGCTTTCTTCAGTGTAACATTTGGTTGAAAACACAAATTTTTTAAAGGAACTGCTGAATTCCGTACCCAGACAGTTCTTTTTAATTCACACTGAAAAGCTCCAGCCAATACTTGCATCCAAATATACCAGCAGCAAAGTAATTTTAAGACAATTTAAAGTACTTGAAGCTCTCATATACCTTATATATTATTTAAATACACCCTAAAACCCAAATATTTCATAAACACTAAAAACAATTTGGTAGAAAGCATCCTGAAATCATCTGCTATTTCCTATGTGTGTATGGTATTAATAACAGTAACTGACAGTTAATGACAACATAGTAATTTAAGTGTGTTGACAATTATTGAACTGAATGCACTTCAGAGAAACATAAATGCCAGAGGAGAGCAGCTACAGCTCCATGACTAATGTGTGCCCAGGATTCTGACCATCAGCTTTGCTATTTCAGTTTTGTGACCTAAATCTCCCTCCCCTACCAGAAAGAAACAAAAAACCCAAACACGAAATGACTTACTTGTTCTGCCTTCTCCAGTGGTTTTCTGTCCGCCTGCAAAAACTGGCAGTTTTCTCTCGCCAGCTTCTGGACCAGCTCAATCCGTCCGATGTCATCTCTTCCCTGAAGCTTGCACAAAACCCCTGCCTTAAGGGTGGGAGAAAGAGCAAACAGATACTTAAATCCACAATCCCAGGACATGACACCACCACAAATTTCAACCTTAAAAGAAACGCATCTGTTTTCTCATATTTGCGGTACTTCGGAAACAACTGGAGAGGAGCTGAGGCACATCTGAATCTCCAAATGTATCTACTTTGGAGCAACGAAGGCAGGGCTAACTAAATCAACCGCTCCTCTGAGTGTGACTATCAGATACGCTGTGTTTTATTTGTTCCTGTCAGCCTGTTTCCTGTTACATAAGAGAACAAGAGCAAGAGGTTAAAAACTCATGGGAAAGTTAGCCAGGAACAGCCCTGGAAAAAGAATGAAGCGCAACACAAGGCACTCCTAAAAATAACAGGCTACAACTCCCCCTGCTCCAGCTCCGACCATTTTTCACGTATGCAAGCCGTAAGAGTTAAAAGACAGTTGTGCCACGTTTATTTATTCTGTAAATAGCAAATCAGTATCTCCTGATTTTGTTTAGGGAAGAAAATGAGATTTGCTTTAAAAAATATGTTAGAACTATTTTTTTTGGCTAACATTCCTCCAGTTATTCAAGCTGTGCTGATAGTGTTTCGTCGTAACATTCAGCACTGGTTGTTTTATAAAAATGTCATATATATAAAAAGACGGATTCATGCTTGCACACAGGCATACCAGACCGATCACAAAGTTAGCTGTTGAGGGATAAATTACTCCCTGCAAAGTCAGTGACTAATATCACTATCCATGATTTGGTCATGGATATAGCCTCTGCGAAACCGAGACCTGGCTCGATGATACCGCATGGCTTTTATTAGCCCAGATGTTTCCTGATGAAAACAGCATATGCCTTGGGAGGGCCAGGCATGTGGCATGGCTATGGTACTGCCATATGACTTTAAAGACAACCTGCAAATAAACCTTTTTCCCCAGTTCCTCCACCCTTTTCTTTCTACTGTTCATCCTGGGTTTAATTGAATCGGTATCTACTCCAAAATTCATAAAACATCTTATGAGTCAGAACCAAAAGACAGGGATGCCCTGATCGCTAACCCGTAGTGCCATGCAGGCTTCATTCCTTTGACCTTGAGCAACTCCTGCCCTTGACAGCTGAAGGTGTAAGAGTGCCCACCCAAACCATCCTACAGTCCCATTTCCTCCAAGGAAGAGGGAAATGTGGGTTAAGGTTTCTTCAGCCAAGGAGGGTAACAAATCCACTTTCTGAATAAGTGCTTTAATGCCGATGGGAAAAATAGGTTCCACGACCAAATCCTGAGAGTCATCCTTAACAAATTACTTGAAAGAAATTTTTACATGCCTACATTCCTCCAGTCTGGATGAAGGCATCTCCTCACAAGTCTGCATCAGGCACTTGTGCTCTGGAGAAGGAAAGAAATTCAGATATGGCCTGTGCTTTGCATCTCCTATGCTTAGTCCCCAGCCTCCTGAGGCACCTAGCTTTCCCACATAAGGAACCTACGCACTGGTTTGAAGGTCAGAAATTCACCAAGAAAACAAGGAATTGCAGCGCTTAACCTGAAGATCCTTACGTTGTCTATGAGATTAGCCCCAATCTTCTAAATCAGGGACATGGATTTGTAAACCAGTTCTGACACACCATTACCACCTGCAAATAAGGAGTGAGACTGGTTTTATCAAATGTGGAAGAATATAATGAACTAGTTGGCCTGACTCTCTTTAATCAATAGAGAAAAAGAGGTACTTAAGATTTTTTTTTTTTAATTCTACCATAGACATTTAAAAATGGTCAGAGGAGTTGTTTCCTAAAATTCTTTTTTTCCAGTAATTTACACAGGGAACCTAGGCAATTGGCACAGACTTGTCTGAGGTCAGATGTCTGCATTTCACAACACTTCGATGGCTTGGGGACATCAGCTAGAGCCAAACCTGCTTATTTCATGGCTTCAGGATGCTTCTAGCAGAGTATAACATCTGGGCGCTGTAATCCCCCCAGGCTTGTAGGCTAAGGACAACTCAAAGTGTTACGGCCTATTAGGGCTCTGGGACTGTTCGGGCTTTGGGACTATAAAGATTGACAGCCTCTCTGGATCTGGGATCTTACTACTGTGGAGGGACTTTTCCCACCTTTATGTTGCACCCAGCCAAGTCAGATCATGACCTAGAAGAGGCATAGATGGTTACGAGTCCCTGTACTTCAAATGTCAGATGGATATCGACAGAAATGCAGTGTTCACTCTGCTGAACAAGTATTTATTGATCTTGTGTATGAAGCAAAGCCTAGTGGTCAAAACCACTTTTTTTTAAGCTGAGGGAGAGGAATTTCACTTTGGGGGGTCCAGTTGGCTTCAGTATGTTCAAGTGGAAGAAACATCCCAGAGAAAGACAACTTTTTGAACACATGGGCCTCACTCTCTTTCACCTCTGGCCCTGCGTTCATACAGACCACATTATTGCTTTCTGCATGGATGAGCACCCCAGGGAAAAAGTAACTCTAGATACAAGCCCATTGCCCCTGCCATGAATACCGTCTGTATTCAAACTGGCAATTTCATTAAAGAATCATAGTCCTGTTTCAAATAACGACCAAGAAGAAATCTTACATTTTAACATGTCTTCTCCTCCCCAACTATTCTTTAGTTTAAAGAATTACAGAGAACATGAAAAAGATATTTATTTTATTGGGTTTCCAGAGGATAAAAGATCAACTAAAAATTTCTGGGAGGACTAACGTATTACCAAGTTAAATGTACATGCTTGGCTCTGGGAGTAAAGAATGCACTGGAAATACAAAAGGCTAAGCATGCTTTTTCATAATTAAGAAGAAAAATATGAATCCCTCACTCCTAATTCTGATTTCCTCAATTATGCTGACTTTCCACTATAAATCTTTCTGCTAAAATATTATAAAATATATTAAAATATATATATAAAAAAATAAAAAAGCATCCAGGTCAACTAATTAATTAATTGATGACAGATTCTAAAAGCTAGTTGGGAAGATATTGTTAAGAGTCTCCTATTACTGGTCATTTTCACATGTCAATATAAATTTAATTTTCAAACAATACCTTTGAAGCTCTTAGGTGAAAGGGTAAAGGCAAGCCGCCCTACTTGCAAAGTGCAATTTTGATCTGCATTTTGTGCAGGCACACACCCTCCAAAATCCCACATGCCCAATTGTTGGTGCTTAGTCCTCTAATTCATGTACACCAACAGAGCTACAAGTACTAACTTATGTGAAGGTGAAAATCACAAAGTTGCATATTTTAACTGGCTTTAATTTAATGAATGATAAAAGAATGTAGGAGCTTTATAGTAAGGCTTTACTACCATTCACGGCACAAAATTACTATAATTAAAGGTGTTTATGCAGTATTTGAAATGAAATAAAAAAGTTTAATGGGAAGGAAAGTAAATTAGTCACTACTGAGGTTGGAAAAGCAAAGATGCTGACAACACATTTTCTGTTTCAGCACATCCATTGGAAAATATTCCCTCTGCAAAGGCCATAAATGAATATGCTAGCAGTGACATGGACGTGAATTAAACCAGCCCTAGGCAGACAGGATGGGATATTTTGTTTAGTTTATTTACATTGTTTACAGTATGCTCACTTAAAAATCCCTGTACTGAATTTTTTCCACACTTCTACCAGTTTGGTCAACTAACTCCAATGTAAGTCAAGCCTCCATCCCACAGAGCCATGTTTAGAGCAGACACCACACCCTTCAACTCTGCTGATAGAAGAAGTTTGTGGTGGTTTGGGTTTTTTCCACTGCACCTCTGTCTCCTTCTGTGTATGGTGAAAACATAATTATTACAGGCTTCACCTTTGATCAACCTGAAAACTTAAAACCATATGCCACTGCCTCGTAAGACCATTTGCTTTGCTCCAGTCACATGCACAGTCTCACTAAAGTGAAAAAAAAAATCATTCACACCCTTAAAACAAACTGTATTTGGTGTTTGCAGGATGTCATTTTTACGGGACTGACAAAGAAATTGGAGCAACAGCTGCTTTGATAACGCTCCTGCTCTCCTCCCAGTTGGGCACTTGACTTGATCACTTTTGTTAACTGCTCACTTAATAATTGTTTAATTTTAGATGTGTTTCAAATTCTTTCAAATTTTAGAAGCTAGTTTCCAGCCAAATAAAAGCTGAGCAAATCAATAGCCCAATAATAAATTCTTACGGGTTTTTATAATCTGTCCATCTAATCTTATTAGCTGGCTACTTAGGAGCTTTGAGCATACATGTCGTAGTCTTTCTTTTTAACATCTCTGACATAAATGTGAACAAACATTTTCAAAAAATAGTAAGTACTACAACAATCAAGTAGAACTGAGCATATATGAAACTTGAAAAAGAAAACAGAAAGCCAGAGTTTTTGCTCAATGAAGTCAATATTTCCCCTTGTGTCTTTTCTAAATCTCTGTAATGCACAGCTGAGCTCTAGAAGACTGATCCTTAACCTCACACTGATGTGAATTATGAATCAAAGTCAGGTAACAAAATTTTCACACATTAGGGCTCCTACTACACTTTTTTTTTTTTAATAGATTTGAAACTGTGTGCCATTAAGAAAAGAGCGGGCCGTTTCTGAACATCTTGCTCAAGCATTACTCTGAATGGTATGCTGGAAAAGCCCAGATACACACTGACGCAGCAGGCATATCCGCATGGTCCCCCACTTTTCTGCCTGCGCTATCCAGCTGTCTGCCATCACCCAGGTCTGCTACTGGAGCTGCCTACAGCCGCTCCTGGGCTCACTATAGTCACGACAGCCCCTACCTTTAGAATGATATAGGTACTGCTAACCTGGCTAGGTGGCTTGTACCCCTTGAGCTAGGCTTGCTCACAGTCAGTACAAATCCTGTCTTTCTCGCACACAGCTTTTTAGCAGGCAAGGTGTTAGGAGATAAATCAGAGACAGGAACTGCAAGCTGCATATGTAGGAAGGAAAAAAGGTGGGAACTGGTGGGAAATGTAAGACTTTCAAGAGGAATAGAAGAAAAAAAAAACAGTCAAAACTGGGAGAAATCAATTTTAAATTAAAAGCAATAATCAGTACCAATACAGTAAGCAATATAGTTACACTTGCACAGTTTGAATGCATGAACTGAATGATTGAATGAACTGGAGATTAATCAAAAAAGTTTCACAGAATTAAAAAGGGTAAGCAATTCCACAATAAAATACTCTAAAATGCAGTTAAGTTTCTTCTGAGCGATATCTAGAAGTATGCTTTAGTTGTAAATGAGGGCAGTTAGGGAAGGAAAGAACAAGGTTGTTGCTTACACTCAAGTGACTAATAAGTATCCTTATTTCATTGCATGTCTACTAACAGTGATTAAAATTCAATCAGAATGTCACATGTCCTTGCCTGCTAAAACACATCTCATTTTATTTTCACATCTGGTATATGCTATATGTGTATTATCTAAAAAGAGCAGAGAGATAGCTTACAAATGCTATCCGATTTCAACATCATGGGATTAATTCCCAGGGTAATAATCAATCTTATTGTAAATAGTCACATAAGACAAGATCCAATAGACTTTCTCCTTCCTACAGGCTCCCTGTGCAGAACATCGAGGAAAATGCCCAGAGCTATGTAGATCCTTCAACTTGTAGATCTGAAAAAGTCCCTGAGATGCCATTAATCTTGCACATTTACCTGAGCATCAGAGGTATCCTTGAGCTCTTCTAGTCCTCTTATTTCTTGACTGCTGTTTTCTTCATTTTGATGAATTGCTAAAATAAGAAAGAGGGAATGTATTGGAAGCAGGCAGGTTCAAATCAGCATGGCTCGGTTTAGATCAAATAGGATGACCATTGAAGAAACCTCATTCCAAGTTTAGCTTTCTAGTTAACTCATTGAGTAGTTTCGGACAAACTGTATAAGGTATACCTTACTGGGTTTGGACAAATCCTAAATAGGGTATACCTTATTTTTCCCAGGCAGTAAAATGCGGTACTAAAGAGTTATATTCCTGCTACTGTTAGTCCTGATAAAACAGTGACATTTAAGGAAACTCCACTTTTCCATACATTATAATGAGACCCGATGACTCATAAAGAATAAAAAAATCAGACATCCCTTTATTTTCATTATACTGCAGAAAGTCAATTCAGATTAAACAATATAAGCAGATTTATCCCTCATCTCAGCCTTGGAAAATTCTTTGCAAACAAAGTGATCTTAATCTTAACAAATACCACCACTATCCATGAAAGTCATCTCCGGAAATAAATGGTAGCAGAACATGTTTTATTGAAGGTTATATGCTGCTGGCACAGTAAGAGCAACCAGTAACTTAGCTCAATTAACATTGCTTAACACCAGCAAGTTTTGCCAGGCTTTAAAGAAAAGAGGTTTGGATCAAACGTGTAAGCTCTGGACAGGTGGAAACTGGAGTTATCAGTTTACCAAGCTAAAGAAAAAGGACCACTTTTGAAGAGACACATCAGACTTCCGTATTGCAAACAGCTATATCTATAGGTAGTTTTACTAGCTATAGCCCAAGATACCCTTCCAGTCAACACGCCCACCTGCTGTATTTTAGTGGGACATCAAGCCCTCAGCCATTCTGAAACGTGGCACATGGCAGGTTAGGAGCATCAGACCTGACGAAACATGAGAAGTGACTTGACTTTACACTGTACTCATTTACTTACAAGCACCATACTCAAATATCATCAATCTTGTGTACACATTGAATGATTTGCTAGTGTAGCCATAGCGGTTGTGAAAACAAAAGTGTCCTTGAAGCGGTAGAGCTGGCAAATCCATTTCCTGAACAGTACCAGGCTCACGGCTCTGATGGATGGGCAGGAGGATTCAGCTTGTGTGCTTCCTCCTGTCCACCTTCTCCCTCCTTCACCCCTGAGTACCTGAGCTGGTCATCAGGCTGCACCTGAACAGCCACAGCTCACAGCACTGTGTTTTCAGACAAGGATCACCAGTCCCGTTTTGCCTTAAAAGTATGTCTGTGAGCTGAAGCAGCCCAGGATTTGATAGATGAACAGATGGGCTGTAGAGGTAGCAGTACTACAATCATCAACCACCGTCGCCTAAACTCTCCTCAACCTTCAGCCTGAATCTTTAGACATATGTACAGGTTACCTTGGCTGAGCTAATACATGTAACGTGAGCCATGAGGTCTAGCTTGGTGTATCTGCATGGGTGCCTGGGTCTGCTGCAGACAAAAAGCAGCCTAACCTTTAGGCAGCATCCAGCAACTTAAAAGAAAAGTAACTATAGAGTGTTCTTGATCTCTAAAATAAAGCATATGGATTTATTTTCTTTTTACTGCAGGATTTCTGCTGATACTGCTATGCCATATAGGGCATAATTCTTCTTTCTTCCCCCACAGTTATGCTATTAAAAAAAAAAAAGTAATAAAAATGTAATTATAAAAGGGGAAAAAAAAGTAATTTTGTCAATACAGTTTGTTCCATTCAGGGACTTTTTTTAATCCATTATCAAAGGAAAACAGAGGTCTGGTATAAATCTTCACTAGTGGGTTTGCTGACATCACTTTACCAGCCAACCTCTGAAATTCAAGGCAAATGCTGAAAACACAGGGTCAATCTATAGCTGTAACAGAAGGCATGTATAATGGGGGTTAAATCCCAGCAGCATTTAAAGCTAGGCAAAATCAAAACATGTTTGGGACATTGTGGCATATCTCTGCACTAGGTTGGAAAAGTAACGACCCAATGAAGCAGTAAAACCAGAGTGCTTGCCTCAACAGCTCCGTGTGGCCTCTGCTTTCCCAGGGCAGGTCAGGGTTTCCCAAGGCAACCTACTCCATCCAGCCAGGCTGGGGGCTCTGTGCAGTCCCTTCCCTTGTAACTTGCTTCCCAGCCTTCCTCCCCAAGAGCTGCCTCATCCTCTTGCACACTCCCACACGTGCGTGACCCCATTCTACCCGCTGCCGCTGCAGGGAACACAAAGCATTCAGGACATCCATTTGCCAAATGCTATTCAGAGCAAGCGGCATGAGCTGGGAATGTTGCAATGCCAGAAGGCATTAACAAATGCTAAAAAATGGTTGTGTGAGCAATTGCAAATCGCTTGTCTGTGGCTGTGTTAGCAGAAACACAACATTTCCCCAACTCTCCTTTCAATTTTCTGATTTCTCCTAAAATCAATTTGCTGTAGCCACTGATGGGCAAAATATCCCCACAGACATTGGCTATTAATCATGGCATTTAAAGGAGTGGCACCTTGCTAGTAACAGGACCACAGGTCCAGGCTTAAGTGATTTACATTGATCCAGCCAGCTTTTCCAACAAGCCTGAGCAGATGGGCGCTCTGCAAACAGCTGTGCCAGGGGAAAAGGTTAGTGGCTGCCAAGTGGCTTCTTGTCACTGGCCTCTGTTACAAGTGTCCCATTCCCTGCCCGGTGCCAGGGCAAACACCCCAGAGCATCTTCAACCATAGCAAACAGGCAGACCTTCAAGGAGCAGCACGCTGTTGCTAATCTGGCTGGGCTGGCAGATTAGCGAAGGAACGCTAACTGGCCGGGCAGCAAACACCCTGGGCTGAGGGCAGCAACATCTTTTACCTTGCACAAGGGGAAAGAGAAAGTGGGTGCGTGTCCACAATCCCAATGGAACCAGATATCCTTGGGTGTTGAAAAATTTTAGCATGAGCAATGTTAACAATGATGAGAAAACAACCTTGGTTTAGATGTACCCTAAGTGAACAGCTTAAAAAAAAAAAAAAAAAAAGAAAGAAAAAGAAAGAAGCTGTTTCTATCGGCAAGTTCACAGCTCAACTCTAAAAAAGCTGAAAAAGTTCATAATCCAAACCCAGCTCTCCTTGGCTTCAATGTTGTTTAGATTGTGTAAGGAATGTAGAAAAGAACCAGTAAATATTTTCTTAAAGGAAAAGAAAAAATCCCAGACCTCACACTGATGTTCTCGCAGCCCTCTTGGGAGAGAGGGACCAGCCAGCCTCTTTTTCATGAAATTTCCATCATAAACTTGATTTTTGTGTCCTCTCTGCCTCTTATCCAAACACATAAGAACCAGGCACAATTTGAACCCCTTTAACTACACCCAGGAGCAATAATCAAGGAATCACACCATCTCATACATTTTTTCCCATCACAAGAACATAATCCCTTGAAGGCTGAAGTGGCCACATGGACAAATAACAACCCTTAATTATATTTTCTTCGTTTCTGTATGAAAATGTTACTATGTGTTTAGTCTATAAAATACAGCAAAAGCATGAATCTCTTAAAATATTCCAGTGTATTCAGAAATTTATATTCACAGGGGTCATCACACACACAGAAGAAACCAACTGCTGTATTTCTAGACACAGTGTGCCTCCTAACCCTGTGACAACCCACAGACACCCCTTAAATTGGCCCAGGTGCTGCCCTCGTGGGCTCTTGTGCACACAATACAAGTTCTGTCATAAAATATAAGAATTCAAGGATAATTTCCCACTTACTGTCAGTTGGCCGTTTATTTTTTAATAAAAAGGCTTGATGTTGCAAATTCAACTGTAGGAAAAGTAAGCGGAAGGTTAGGGTGGGATGGGAAAGTATTTCCCAGGCGAGTGTTGACTCTGGGACAGTTCCCTAAAATTGTAACATGTACATACAAAAAAGTTGTGAACTTTGGAGCTGGGCCAAACCCTTCCTTCTCTGCCAGCATAAACCCGGCATTTTTCCTTGATACGAATACCCCAGAACGTCTCACAAAGCAGCAACACCAGGGAAAAAAGGAAGGTGGTTTACCCTCATGTATATGTATCTATTTAATGTTATATTTGGGTTCAGGCTTGAGATCTGTGACAGAAAAAAAATGCAAACAAACATAGAGTGACTAATTCCCTTTTCTACCTGCAGCATTTCTCCTCCTTTGGAGAAAGAAAAAGACGTTAAATGAGCTTGCTAATGTGCAGTTCAAATGTGTCCATTTAGAAATTAACCTAGGGAATTCAGGATGTTGACTTTTTTTATGCTCACTTAAGGATCACAAGGGCCATCATCTGATCTGAGTTCCTTGTGCCCCCATGGACCAGAGCTGAGATTTTTGCTAGCAGATTCTTCTATAAACTAATGTTGGAACAGAGAATTCTTGTGGGGGAGAGCCTTGTCCTTTAGTAATCCCGTTGCAGCTTATTAAATCAGCAGAAAAAATAACAAAGAAATAAGAAACAAAATTAAATAATTTTGTACTAGCTACCTCAGCAGAATCAGCCATCACGCGGGGGTGTGAAGGGAAAGGGAACGTAACCATCGCTCACACTGGAACCAAGCACATCCTTTGTGTCACCATTGCTGACCAACAGTGCTCCCCCGCTTTTACTGCCACGCTACAAAGTTTAAAGTAGATTTAAGCCATTGGAAAGGATTTGTCTACCTCGGCAGCATGGAGCATTACAGGCATGCTAAAGAGCTCACCTTAGCTAGACAGACTGGCACCCAGTGAGGGTCACAACAGCCACCTGCAGCACTATGGACCGTCTCCTGCCTATGGCCAAGGGTGCCAGGGTTACCCACAGAGCAGTGCCTCCACGATAAGCTGTTCTGTACGGCCCCGAACTGAAGGTAAATTAATTATGCTTGATGAGTAAGATTTTTAAAAGTCACATAATACAATGCACATTATTTCATCGTAATACTTTGTCCTATTCAAAATAGCAGAATCTTTTACCCAACTGTAAGTGGAAAGGACAGTTAAAAAAAAAAAAAAATCCACACATAAACCAACTCCTGGAACCCACAGCCTTGCAATCTTCCCAGAGGCTTTGCTGTATTGTGCTTTCTTCCTTTTCTATAAATGAAGTTTCTTCTTTCTACCCCTTCTGGCTGCAAAGATAACCTTCACAACACAAACCAAGGCACTGCATCATTCTGCTGCTGCAGCCAGCCAGACTGGAACAATAATGCCAGGAGAGGTGTGAACTTCCTCCCTTTGGCTTAATAGAGTGTTAACTTTGAAAGCTAATTATTTAAATGCTTAAGAGAGGATTGTCATCATAGTTAACCATTTTGCTGCTGAACAGCAGGCAGGGACATCTGTCCATCCATAAGCAACTCTGGGTGGCACTTACATGGCCATTCCAGGACAGAAAGACAGCTTAGTTCCCCATCGCTGCTGCCTGTCCCACACCTTACTATTCCCTCTCTGTACTGCTGTAAAGCATTTGGGGTTTGTGGCTTGGCAAAGGATGACTTCTGATCTGGCTCGGTTTGATGAGCTGGTTGAGAACAGAGCCCCCCGGCAGCAGGCAGGGCAGGGGACAGGGCTGCCAGAGCCCTTGTGCCACACAGCTCCAGCTCCGTCCCTTGAGCTTGCTGTGAAGTCCAACTGCGGGCCCAGGATTGCCTGCCTTTTGGGGCCGGGGAGCCCATAAACGTCGCCCTTGGCAGACACGCAGCGTACCTCTGCGCTGCCCTAGGCTGCTCCCAAGACTGAACTTGCTTCGCATGTTGCGAACCCTCAGGCATAGCCTCCGGAGCTGCCCGAGCGCGCAGATCGCAGCTGCACAAACACTGCCAGGCTCACGGGCGCAGCCTGTGCACCGGCTGGATGAGGAGTTCGCTGTCCCCACAGCTGCTCCACAGGCAGCTCTGCTCGCCCTACAAAGCTCGGTCACCCCTTAGGCTACGTCCCTCATGTTTTCTGTGATGCTCCTTCGTTTCAAATGAGGATGTTCATTTATTATTTAGTCTTGTTCTTTAACCTGCTAACATCCTAGAACATCAAACCACTCTGCCTTTTGTAAGATTTCAATCTTTTCAGTACCGTGTGATCAAAATTCATATATGCGTCTCTTTTTTTCTACCCAGTAAGCAAAAGGCACCGACGTGCCCTCTACAGATAGGAGATACCCACCACCTTGGAAGTGGTAAAGAGCCTACTTCTGAACAGAAGAACTTTGTTTATTTGACAAGCCAACAGATTTTCACTCTCATCCCTGCTGGATGGTTATAGCTTGTTTTTCTGTCCCTGTCAAACCATCACTGTTGAAAAGACCTCAGGAATCTGCAAGAATATTCTCCGGGGAAAGGCTCCAGTGCTCTGAATTGCCAGCAGCCTGCACCAATTGATTTATCGTCAGCTGCTGGGAATCTCACAACTTCTAGCATTCTTCTTATACCCCAAATTTTTTGAGAGGCATGTTTCTTTTCTGGGATTTTCTTTTTTTCCAAAGGAAGTTGCTAGCATGAAGCTTTTCAGAAACAAACAGCAAAAAAGCGTTTTTTAAAAAATCACATCATTCTAAGCTAATTTCATGATTCTTGAAAACTTTATTGTTATTTTGAACAATGGAGCTTGTGGTATCCCTTGTTATTCTTTGTGGAGGATATACAGTGAGCTCTAGAGAGGCTGGTTACTATGGCAGCTCTGAGCTGTTTGACAGTGTTATAATGTTTGCTGATGCTTATTAATTTATCAGAGTGGAAAAAAATGAATAGCTCATACTGATACCACTGGGGAAACTAAAAGCCAGATCCTCTATCTTACGTAAGGCAGTAGCGCTGAGCAGTGGAAGGGAAGATGTGCAAGTAAATGCTTTACAAACCTCATGTCTGGGGACCATTTTAAGTCAGACCAAGTCCTCGTACATACTCCTGTATTTTCCAAGTCCTATTTCCAAATTAGAAGGGGAAACCCAACAAGCACTGAATACCTCTGAAATCCCCAGAAGCTGCATATAAAAGACAGCGATAATCCCAGGAATAAAACCCTCCAACTGAGAATTGGTTCCTTATTTACCATGAAACTGTAATCTTTTCCCAGAAATTACTGAAAAGAGAAAGCTTTTTAAGCTCACCCTTAACATGTTTCCTTTTATTAGCAATACAAAAATTGCCTTTGAGCTTTCTCATTCCTTTCCACTATTTCTGCATATATATATGCAAATTACTGTACAGATTTCCCTTCACTGAGTGCACTACGTATCTCCAAAACAGTTGGCAGGCCCCTGGGGGGGTGTTGCCCAGACAGCTGTGCAATCAGCTGAGTAAATCAGCTAATTAAAGAAACAAAGAAAATGCAAAAATTATTAAAGACAGACTCCCACTTACAGCATTGTTCAGCACCTCTGTATCTAAAAAAGCACAGCAAGCATGGGATGGAATAAAGGTGCTTGTAAATTGGGGAATGAACTATTGCACAAGTGACAATGATGCCATTTTCTCTCAAACGCTAATCTGGGATTCGTGATATTTATGCTTTGTAGTTTAAATCAATCTAACATAAATTACTCCAGCATTTTATTTCATTTTAAAATGACAAAAGCATGAAATGTAATGTTGGCTTCATAACTGATTTCTGTATGTAAAAAATGGTCATTAACTTCTGCTTGACCTTAGGTGTAGAACTAATATTGAATTTGCACAGAGGGTACTCATTATGCTGGTCTAGTTTCCACGCAGAAAAATAAGTTCCCAAGGGTCCTAGTGCTACAAGCCATTTCTCAGATCTCAAATAGGAAACAGGACTCCCGAAAATGATGAAAAAACATTTCCTCTCATTGCAGAGTTTATCAAAAAGAACAGATAACAGCAAGGGTAGGAATCTGCAATCTAAACAGAGCAAAGCCAGTGTGGTAAGAAAGGAGGCTGACAGATGTAGATTTGGTCTTGCTGATCCGCACACCATTAAGGCACCGTTCCTTTCCACTGCATCTGAATGACCACAGGAAGGACAAACCTCAGTTTAAACGAGACTCAGGCCCGCCTACGTTATATAGCCATTGTAAATTAAAAAATGAGCGTACCAAGTAAAGCCACCAATATTTCCCAACTCAGTCAGATTATGGCCAGGAGCCTTTGCTGCTATTCTTCTCACATTGTTGTACAACTGGTTTTGTTAGAAAGTTCTGTTTATTTTATTTATCAGAACTGAAGCCTTTCATTTAGGTTTGAAGGCCCATATTTCATCCAAGGTGGTGGTGCGTTAGAAGAACATAATTTGTAAAACACCTCTGGCTCAACAAGGGAGGCATTTTTTAATAGATAATTAACTACTGTTGATTCATATGGCCAGGGGAGGTTTGGTTTTCAGTGTGTGGCACTTTATGATACATACAAAGGAAAAGCTACATTTTACACCCACTTCATGAACACACGAACTCATAACATTTTTTACTAAGGAGAAAAAAAGTGGAAAATGAGTTGCAAACACTGCAGGAACAGACAAAAGCAATGTTCTTGGTAGCAATAGCAGCTCAAAGAAAAGCATTCAATGGCTGAATGCAGAAAGCTTTAACTTTTACCCAGTGCTTTTAGACATTCATTCTCATGTGTGTGATATTTACAATTTAAAAAATCAGGTGGCATTGAATGTATCTATAGCAGTGTTGCCTGAAACGAGATGCTGGAAGGGTGGAGAAGAGCCCATTACATGACCAGCAGGCACAGGGAGAATGATTGCTGGGAGCTGATCAAACAAGGAGGTACCAGCAGTCGCTGAGCAGGCTCGTGCAAAGTGAAACACCACCCGCTATTCCACGGAAACATCCTCCGGGCACAGCCAGGAAAGGAGCAGGAAACAAAGAAGACTCTGAATAAATAAATGTTGTGAGCTCTCTGTAAATGCCTCTCCCAAAGCACTGGAAACAAAACATTCACCTGGTAATTTTTTTTTTTTTTGCACAATTGCTGTCTTACTGACCTTACTGTGCAATCCCTTTTTGCGTATGCACAAAACATCTGTCACCGACACGGCTATTCTGCGTTGCTCATTTCTTCTGTGCGAGTGCCTTATAGATCACACAGAAAGAACTATGCCCCAAGCTCTGCAACAACTGCAAAAAACAGACCATAAGCTGCCAAAATCCCTCTCAGTGTAATTCCCACTAGAGAGCTCTTTTCCTTCTTTTTCCAAGGCTCAGAGTCCATTCTGCTTTACATCAGCTGTTGAACACACAAAGGCTGGTGAGCATAACCGTGTAGTCCGTTCCCTGATGTTGTCCAGGGCACTTCCCGCCCCCAGCATTGCCCAGGTGGTCACCGATTCAGCCACGGCACAGCGGAGCTCTGTGCGTGTGTCGCGCACAGCGTGCCTGACCAGCCAGCACCATGAGCGCCATTCCCCAGGCCTGGAAGGGGTCTGATCCTATTCTTCTGAAGCGCTGCCAGTTTCTTGGTATGCCTGATTTCGGGAGTAATGGAAGAATCCTATGGGATGCAACAAGACATTGGTCCCTAGGGGTGGGCATTCCCTTCAATAAGGCATAAAATGCTTAAAAAGGATCGCTTGAAGAAGCCAACATGATTACCTCCCTTACTTCAAGGCATGAAAGCCATAAAGCACAATGTAACTTTTAAAATATTCCTAGCTATGTTTTCAGGTGCAACTTTCATTTTGAACCACATTTCAATGGGCAGAGGAAAAGTAAAGATAAAGTTACTGAGACCTCCCAGAAGCATGACACTCCTGCACCTTTACTGTGAGCGACCATTTCTCCAGGATGAATGCTATTAGTAACACTTGCAGAACATTACTATTAGTAACATTAGAAGAACTCCTATTCCACACATTTTGTGAAGTTTGACCCTTGCTTTAAAGAAGTAGATGCTCGGAGGAATTAGAAGTTTTAATGAAATAAGGTCTTACTTAAGTCAAGTAAATAAACCCACTGAAAAGAGACATAAGGGGACATAGAAAAGCAGTAACATCCTACTGATGTTACCTTTTCCCACCCTTTAAACTTCCCCAATTTTTCCACAAAAGAAAATGCACACCTCTCTGGCACATGACAGACACTTTATTCTGTAAACAGGAGCAAGTTTTTTCATCCCTCTTTATGCCCTTTTTCAGTGGCATAAAATAAGTGATAATAAACTGTGCACGTTTTACACCAGACACATTGTATATCTGCTTGTTCACAAAACCTGTAAATTCAAAGGGTGCTTAATAGGTCTGAGATTTAAACACAATACTGAACTGCTCCATTCTTGAATGACCTTTGATCATGTATTTGGAACCTCATTTTTCAAGTATGTGGACAAATCTAATTCAAATTCATAATGATTTGCATTGTCTATATAACAACTCTGTTCTACAAGTAAATAAAACTAATGACCTAACATAGGACATTCATATAGCACCAAACGAGAATTTTTTTTGCGAATTACTGTGGAGTAAAGTTACCAAGAAGTCTCACAAGGATCTGTGCTACTTGGGGAAAAGGGCTGAATCATAAAGATGCAGTTTCCTGAGTTAACTAAGCTGATAAAACAGCTTAATGCTGCCAAAAGGGTCTTACTGAGCTCCTTCCCACATCCCTCCACCTCCCCACCCTGATAAGAAGCTGCCACCCTCACTTTGTGCCAACTCCAGCACATGCTGCTGCAATACTGCATGCTGCTCTGGCTGCCCCATCCTAAAAAGTAACATAGTTGATGTGGCAAAAACGACCAGATTTAACAGAATAGATTTGGTATGAGGAATGACTAGTATTTAGCCTGGAAATGAGACAACTCACAGGTGTATGACAGCGGTGCACAAAATCCTGAATAGTACGGTGATGAACCGGGAATGGATTATTCACCACTTTCCATCACCAAAGAGCTCTATCACAACGGGGTGAGGGTCATGGGGAATGTGTTTAAAACAAACAAGAAAAAATATGCTTTCACATAGCACACACATGAAGTGTGGGACTCACTGCTACAAGAGATGATGAAGGTCAGGAGTATAAGCAGGCTCAAAAAGCAATTCAATAAATTAATGCAGAAAAGGCCCACCAAGGGCTACTTAACACAACAGTGTGGGTACAGCAAAATCCCTCTAGCACAGACTGGTAGATGCTGAGTACGCACATCAGAAGGACTGTTTGTACTTGCTCTGTTTCTCTACTCTAAGCATCCCCTACTCGTCACTCACAGTAGGATCAGAACTGGACAGACTTTTAACCTGACCCAGCCTGGCTGTTCTCATGTTTTTAACCGGGCTGACATTGCCTGGAGTGTGTTCGAGTCGAGTCACGCAATCAGCTCTGACAGCAGTGCTGTAGAGGTGGTGCAGTGGCTGGGAAAAGGAATAGCTGTTCACAGCTTGCTTTTCATTCATATTGGCAAAGCTCAAGCCCCAGTGACTGCTTCATATTGAATCATCTGTCCTAAAACAAAAATACTAAGCAAATCACATAAGCAGTTAAGTCCTGACAGAAGCAATACAAAAGAAAAGGGGAAGGGTGGATATGCATACATATGTGTCAGAATAGGGTGGAGGTATTCCAGAAGATCTCAAATATAAAGTTAAGACGTTGCAAAAGCCATGTTATTATAAACAAAATGTAAATGACCCATTTTTTAAAAAAAATCAATAGAGCTTGTCAATTTAAGAATGGCATGACTAAAAAGAATCTAACTGTATTGTGGAAACCTGAATATCACTCTTAAGAGGGAGCAAAAACATATGCAAGTGCTAGGGCTTTTGCGGGTGCCCTGCCCTTCACAGTGGGAGGGAGAAGCACCCACAGCCCTGCCGCTGCTCCTGCAATGCCTGGGGAGAAGCTTCAGTCACCCTCTTCCTACCTCATCAATACTCTGTCAGCTATTATCTTCATTAGCCTCTGTATTCAGAAACACAAGGACCAGAGCCATGCTCTTACTAATGGCCCTTTGCACGAATGAAGTTATAGAAATTCCTTTAGATATAAAGTTAACGGAATTTGCGGGGTGATGCCATGGGGTGCAGCTAGGCTCATGCACAGAAATGCAAGCCATCTTGTTTGTGGATGGGATTAACACCGGTTCAGAGCATCTACCTGACAGATTTTGATCAGTTCAGATGTACCTGTGTAGCTATGCCACCGGCTAAAGCCTCCAGCCTTACGCTATTTGCTGCTTTTTATCCTTGTTTTAGCTACAGTCTCTAACATATAAGAAACATGTCATGACAAGCAATTGAGAGAAACGTCAACCCTTGTAAACCTTCAGACGAGAGGCTGCATTTCTGTTATGTTTCAGCACATTTGCAGGAGCCATCAGAAGCCAGCAAGGTATAAACAAACACAACAATTCTAATGCCAAGTGCTTAAAATTAAAAACAGAGTTCTCTTCTGCTCCAGTTACTTGCTTCCCCAAGACCTTTTACCAAACCAAGGAAGACAGCATTTAATCTATTTATTTCTAAGGTTAAGCAAGAACAATTTTAATGCATTTTTATAAGCCACAGGGAAGTGCACAAGCTCATTTCCCCCTCTTAGGTCACCTTTATCATGAGAGCTTTATTCTAATGAAATATAAAAGTGCTTTCTAGTCAACAGTGTTACTGAGGTCCATCAAAGCTTCAGGAGTACAGACATTAATTTTACCCTTTTTTTAGTTTTATTTGCAAAGAAGCTGAAAATGCTGAGCTCCCTCTGCGTGAGAGCGCTCAAGTACCTCTCTAGCGGCTTATGCCTTGCTATCAGAGTGGTATACTTGCAGTACACATCTGAAATACGAAAACGGAGCTTTTCTCCACAGCACAGAAGTTTTTCATTTTTCAGGTTCTGCATTTTTCCTTCAGCCATCTGTCAGTTTTACGTGTTTCTCCTATTCTTCCACCCCACAATAGAAACAGAAGAACACCTCCTGGGGAAAGGCATTCTCCCCCACACCCTACTGACTTTTTATTTTCTGGTAGCCGACATTCTCCATCAAGTCAGATCCTGTACTAGCAAGAATTTGATACTCTGCCCTACCCCACAGCAGGCTCAGGTCTCTGCCTTGGTTTTCAAAGCATTTGTCATAGATACAGTGTCTAAATCTCGGAGACAGCCATTCTGGCCCAAGAACTGAAATAGTTGTAATTACTGCTTCTCATATACTTAGACTAGGTAGCAATCCCAAGCTCCCTTTAAACAAAAATAAACTGTTTTACCCAGGTAATCAAAGGCAATGTTTCCCCCACTCCAAGCATAGCAAACCCTCCTAGTTGGACCCTCTTCACCTCTTGCAGAGGGAGCTGCGGTGTTTGTGTGCTCGTATAGCACTTTCTATGAAGTGTAACCCAGTGATTACTGCAACAGTCCTAAGCAAGTAATATGAAAGCTTTAATCAGCCAGTTTTTCTAGTACAATTAAATCACTGTGAAGTGCCTCTCTAAGGGCAGAGGTATATCCAGAAATTAAAGTAATTCAGGAACAAATTACACAGTCCTTACATTAAGCAAAAATACTCTTTTTTTGCTCTAACTGGTAGCGCTAACCAGCTATCTAGAGGAAATATTTTGAAACACTGTAATTTAAAAACGGCCAAACCATCAAAAACAGCACAGGAGCTTCTGCACAACAGCTTTGGTTTTTGGGCTGCCGATCTCTAGGAAAGCTTTCTGTTAATGAACCAATTACCCACTGCAGGCAGGTTCCAGCCAGCAGGTTAGGACCGTGCCCATCGCCTGCACTCCCCACTCATGAATCCCAGGGGGAATGAGCCCGGCGCCCACGCTGTTCACAGCAGCCTGGAAACCACCTAGGGCAGCTGGCCCAATAGCCATGTTCCACTCTTTTCATGCCAAAATAAACTCTTTGTCTGATCTTTGTTGGTTTATTTCCTGGAATTATATGGAGTCTTGGAGAGGGTTAGAAAAACCCTATCTTCGAAAGATACTGTGGCTTTTAGCTCCAGAAGTACTTTCTCTGAAATATGCTTCACTTCACCAGGCACAACATACCATAGCTTGATTGCTAACAGTAACTGCTATGCTGTGAATTTAACCATCAGCAATAAAATAAAAAAGCATAATCAACCACCCTAATTTACTCTACTCCTACTGTAGTAAAGGCATTAACTTAAATTAGACCTTACAGTTATGCCTGATCATGTAGCCATTTTTTACAGTCGTCCAAGATGAGGCATAAAGAAATGCAAATTTCAACAACAAGCATGCACTAGTTAAACTGAATAAAGAGGTATCTTTTGTTCAGATCTAAACTAATATTTTAAGTGTTTACATTATGTATTAGGAAAGGCTGGTCAGCACTTCAAAGCTCTATAGGGAGCTTTGTTTATTTAAGGCTGTGATTTTTAACTCAAATATTTCTACCTGCTCAATGTGGGTTGTAATTACACTAGTATAAAGGAGACTCCAAGAGCTATCCTCCTTTCCCATTTTCATCTCCTGCAGCTCATTCCTAATCCAACTCCCATCCCATTTTCTACTGGCACAACCGTTTATGTAGCCATCCACTGAAAGGAAATGAGAGGCTAATTCAGGTTAAAATCAACTCTTTTGGAGAATGGAGTTTTTACTTACAGCCAGTAGCAGTAGTCCTATTTGCCGACACAACTGCCAAGAAGCAGGGAAAGACATTTCCTAGAACTGTATAAGCACTAAGTAAAAACGTACATGGCACCATACTCTTAGCCCATTTTACAACAAAACAAAAGGTTACCCTGAGTCCTTCCTTAAAATAGCCTGTTTTTCTCTGCACTGAACCAGAGCAGAAACGTGTCCATGTGCACCCATTATAATTCAGGTGGGACTGGGGTGATAACAGGTAAGGGCAAGCAGCTGAGGGTTGTTAACATCGCAAACTACTACAGCAGTTTCATAGGCAAAGCTATTACACAGACGCAATTTAGGTCTGAATTCACACTTAAGAGTTGTGTTTACTTTCAGCAGATTTACATTTACAGATGACTGTGGACGTAACCTATGGGTACTTCTATTTCCAGACAAAAATGCATCAGAATGTGTTGAAGAATCTTTTTCTAATACTTACATTTTCACAAGGAAATATTTGCAGATATGCCACCCACATCTTCTTGGTGCCTCCAGTTTAAGATATCACGTTGTGTGTAGTGCATGTGTTGTGTATAATAACTTTTGTACTGTAGTTGTAAGCCGCAGATAAACAGATACAGATATTATGACACAGTACTATTAGTATTATGATACAGATGTTATGACGCAGTACTATCAACAGGTCAGAAAATAGCTCAAAAAGTGCAAGATCCGTGATCTCAATTTCTGGCTAAGTCACTGTAGATCACAAGAGATGCTCAGTGAAAATGTTCTCAAAGGCCTCAATGGCTTTGGGAACATGCCAATAATTTAAGGCAACTCCACCTCTGTTTTACTGTAGAAATACATTCAACTCTTACTTTACCATATGCAGTTTGCCCTTGCTGCAGATTAACTGCACTATACATGAATACACCAGAGAGTTAACCCTGTACAGAGTCAGGTCTGGCCAAGTAGGTTTTGTTGGTTCCCGTGCAGTGCCTGGAAAACACAGCTCCCTTGCTTCCACTCCAGCTCAGCAATACAGATACCTTCTGAAAGTGGCTACCAAACCCTGATGGACCTGAGATGACCACATATTTCAGTGCCTTGCACTCTATCACCAGCATTTGCTGTAAATGCTTACACTGTCAGAGACTTTCAATTATCTATTAGCCTTTCCCCTTCTACTGCCCTGATGAAAGAGACTTGCCTCTACAGCCATATGGATGTATAGACAAGTCTTCAGGAAAGAACGCCTTCATGCATGAAGTCGTCCTTTTGCATTAGCATAAAGAAATACACCTGACTGGGCAGGTAAAACACAACAAAGATGGCATGAGATACTGGGCCATAACAGAAAACATAGGAAAATTATCAACTTATTTGTCTTAAATGTAAGTCAGATAAAGACATAGGCTTCCTTTATAAAGTGCAAGCCCAGAAACAATAGTGATTTTGGCCAGAAAGAGACCCAAGATCATATTCAACTGTAACACTCTGATTTTATCAGCTAGGTCATTAGATGTGACGGCTAGGGGAAGCGAAGCTTGACAGTAATTGCATTGTGCTATATACACAGATTCTCCAATGACAGAGGAACGAGGTCTGCTATCTTTGCTTCCCCATGTTAATAAGACAGCAATGACAATTCAAATACTTCAATAAATGACAAAAGGGAACGGCGTTACAAAACCCCCTCTAAAGTCCAGCCTGACTCACCTGACTTCCTTGCTTTCAAGGCAATGACAGCAGCCAGTTCTCTCTGTACCTAAAATACCAGGAAAGGAAAGGATGGTTATAGTTACTAGCACAGTCAAACAAAACAAAATGCAACACTGGTAAGATACTGGCTATCGATCCTTTGGAGCAGTCAACTGCACATGGAATTATGCAGGTACTTGGTTTTGACACTACAGTCACTTTTCCTAGCAAATCTATTTCCTTTTCAGCTGGGAATTTTGTGACAACTTTTTTTTTTTTAAACTTTAATTTCATGTAAATACTGCACATTCCTTAGGGAGTGGGCAATTCAGTAGCCTGACCTGTAATTTATTTGCACAGCCTATCTCTTTCACAAGCACACACTTGAAGCTTCTTCCTTTCCTTGTTAAATGTTTGTTTTGCCTCTGCTGAGCACACTGTAATGCTGGATTTATTGTGTGACTCCAGGATAAGCGAGTACTCCACGCTGAGGTTTGGCTGAGGTTCACATATGTAATTGACATTCACTTTTTGGAGCTTTCAGGAGGAAACAACCTCTCCTCATAGCACGGCTGAGCATTTCAGGACCAAAATTTGCTTGAGATGAACAGGCAGAAGTAAGAGCTGTCTGATTTCCAGATTTACAGGCTATCTCACTGGCCTGTGATGAAACAGCCCTGCCATGCTAGCCAGCTCCCTTCCTCAGCCTCTTGTCTCTGCATTCTCCATATTTTCCCTATAATCTCTACATGACCAGCTACTGTTTCTTTAGCCAGCTCAACATTACATCCACTTCTCTCCATAGGTCTTTTCCTTTTTCTATCAGTAAAATTCTGTATTATGCATTATTTTTATGCTTCATACTTCCTCACTGCCATTTTCTGTCCCATTGCAGCTCCTTCAAGTGCCCTGCACTTGACCTGCAGCACCCCAGACACTCTCTCCTGCATGCACCTCAGTTCTTCCCTACCTCTACCCCATCCACGCTCTCAGACTCTCCTGTACACCTCCCAGCTTCTTCTAATTTCCCTCATTTTCCAAAACAGCCTGTCTTTAGTATTAAAAAAAATTATGGGACTTTCCAACTATTTTTCTAGGGGTTGTCTTACCTCTCTGTACAAAGTCTCCTGCACTGCATACTAGCCATTTTGTCTAACAGACCTATGCCAAGCTCAAGGCTATTCTGCAGGGGGAGTTTTGACATCCAATTTCTGAGAGTATCTGAAATTTAAAACATCATTCACAAGACGTGGTATGATCAGAATAAGGCATGAAGCCCATGAAGGATGCCTGAAGTAGTACAATTACTAACAACTGTCAACATCCCACTCTCATGACTCAAAGTTTGAAAATGTGAAACAAGAATAGTTAACGTTATATTTGTCTGAGCAGAAAGACAGACAATGTCACCCAGGGCATCTCAGTACAGTGGTAACTCCAGTATCCACTGATCAGATACTCAGCAGCCACCCAGCAGTACCCTCCACATGTGGCAGAAGGCAGTCATACCAGAGGCCACATCCTTCCTCTGTTTGCACCCTTCCTTCCCTTGTGGCAAAGGACCAGGGAGCTTTTTTTGCTGTCCTTGCAAGGTACAAGGATCTTTTCTACTCCTTGATGCCGCCCCACTGAGAGGGACAGAGTTTTCTGACACTCCAAGCAGGAAAATATGAAGGCAGTGCCACAGTTTTCTTAATTATCGTCCTGTTTCCAGCACAATTGTGCAAGCTGGCAGTATTACCTTCCCTTCCTTCCTTCCTGTACACTCATTCCCATGTCTGGAGAACTGTTAATCATGGTTAATGTAAGCATAAACTGCAAGTAAGATGGGATAGAACAGTTCGGTGGAAAAACAACTTGTGTGCTTGTTTGCTTGCAGCAATTAATATACACTAGTAATAATACGTACAAGCTATCCAGAGTTAGAGTGGGATTTTCAATAAAAGCCCAAGTTGTTTCTGAATAACACCACCACAACTTTTTGTGGCTAAACTGCTCAGACCCTCTCCGTTCATTAAACTCAGCAGGAGGTACCAATGTTGATGCCACAATCCTGGTCTATTCTCACAGGTTACTGACAGTAAGAAACAGTGCACTGATGTCTCATCTTTATCTTTTAGCATTTAATAAATACGTTATCTCAAGATTAGCCTTAGGAGACACTACAGTCTACAACAGTTGTAAACATACCAATTAACCCAATCAAACAATTGAAAAATGCAAATGTCTCCATGAGTGCAGAAGAAAAAGCAGCATTGTGGCATCATGCACTTATATTTGCAGTATTACTTTTGCTTATAAGGTGGCACTTTTCAAGTTTGAAAGACAGTGCTAACATCACAGGCAATAAAAAGGCTGTTTTTCTGTATTTTGTCTGTTATACAAAATATCTCATTGTTTGCTGTATGCCAGGAATGCAGCTGGCATATTACTTAATCTGAGCAAAACCTCTCAGTTAAAGCAGGAGAAAAAAATGTTCCCCTAGTCCTAATATTAAGCAAACTTCCTTCATCAAAGGGTTTCATCCTGATGGTCTGAACTCCCTCTCATAGGACTCACTCAAATCACAAACAATTGGTACTGCTGAGCATCCTTCTGGATTTGCCTGGTGTCCCTGGATTTCATAATCAATATACTTCTGTGCATTTTAGTGTAAATGCACTTGACATCTCTGCTGGACATGCAATTCCTATGCATCATTACACCCATGGAAATCCGTGTACAACATTCATTCCTCACTGCACACATGCTACACATTATCATACTTCTTCCTAATAAGAATCTTCTCATCTTCAGAGGACAGAGGTAGATATTTTTCAAAAGTAAATGACAACTACTGTTCTTCTCTTATCCATGAATCTGGTCATTTTATCATAGAAGCCATAGTTATCCATCTAGTAGACAGTGCATACCACCTTTACTTTTTTCCCCTCTCTTTTTTCTGCCTGTAGTAGTCTTTTGTGGAACAGTGTTCTAGATGTCAATGTGCCAAAAGGACTTCAGATCTAGAGACGAAGTGGCAATCCTTACAGAATCTCAAAATGAACTCCTGAAACAGAAAGGTCTAAACAGCAAGGTTTTGAAAAAGAAAAGAGTCTAGTTCACATTTTTGCATCTCAAGTAATGACAGTTTGATGGACTCCAAATAAAAGTAGTATCGGCTGACATCTTAAAGTACCAGAAAACTGCATTTCCCAGATACACTGCATTAACATCCTGATATTCTCGCCTGTCCCATCACAAGGTAAGGTAAGAGCTTTGCACTGGAAACACTCTTAGCCATCCCATTGTGTTCTGGTTTTAGCCGACAAGACATTGAATATGAAGCTGCTCTTTGGGACATGACATGGGATGCATGACAGCTCTGGAATGCTTCTTTAAACCCAGGAGTAATCATTGCATTTTCTTAAAAATTCATGACCAAAAAGATTATCCGATGCAAACATATTTCAAATGGCACTTTGCACTGCTTGCATGTCAGCTGCATTTACAATTTAAGTTTGATGGTGTTGTCAGTGCCTCATTGTAATGGAGCATATGATATGAGCATATAATTTGATAGGCTCCATTCAGTTATCTTGACTGACTCTGCTTCTTCCATCATAGAATAAAGCATAAAGAAAACGTGAGACCCCCGACAAGTTAGTTTCTTATCTTTTGTATCTGACTCTGCTCTTAAAAGAGGTGTATTCCACACATTATGCACAAATTAAGAAGATAAAGAAACCTCGGCAGTTTTTTCCCCACTGCCCTTCTGACTTGGCATCATTCACCGCAGCTATCGCTATTATCTTCTACAATCTCCATAACCATTGTTTAAAACCAAGAGTGCATTTCCCTAACTAATCAGTTCTAGACTGGCTGAATCATCAAAAAAAAAAAAAAAAAAAATCACAAATTGTACAGTGAATGTGAAAAGTGGAACTCTACAAGACAAACAACACCTGGTAACAAAAAGCAGTAGGGAATCAGTAGGGACACAAGGAAAGTCAGGCTACGGTAAAGAAAAAGAGGTGGAGAAAGGAATTCACCAAACTTGTACAGATGCCTATGTCTGTGCTAGTCACTCTATAGCCCCTTCATAGAGAGTGCATACCTTACCAGTGGAGCCTAAGGTATGACTGTTTTTCCCTAAAGTAGACTTTCAAAATGAATCATACATTCAACATCCTAAAAGTGCCTGTTTCTGCTCCCTGGCTGTAAAGAGTGTCTGGGGAAGCTGGATCAGACGTAGATGCCTGCCATATGGCCACTTATATTTAGGTGAGGTGAATTCAACCCTCTGCAACAGCAATAGCTTTTATAGAGTTACAGAAATACATAATTAGACCTTACGTGCATGCATGCTTACAGTTTTTCCTGCACTCTCAGATGCTAAAACAGTGATTTATATTTTAGGCACACAGATTCCAATAATGTTCCTTAGGCTGGATCTTCACAATCAGTTTAGGTCTGAAAATTTGGGAATTTAATCCCAAAAAAGGAAAAGCTGACACAGAAGCATCCTTCTGACCTAACACAGAATGTTTTATTCCATTACAAGAAAAGCAAAAAGAAAAGCAGAAGACATGGTGGTACTATAAACACTGATGGGATCTGAACCTCCAAACCCAGTAACGTACAAAAACATCAACTCTAATCTCTGACTGCTTTAGTGCTGGGATGGAAGTAAGGTTTTGGGCTTGGGGTTTTTTTTTCACTTCTGAAACACTGGACTGAAGAGTATTGTGAACAGGATTCTGAATTATGAATTCTTCAAGGAAGACTGGTTTCATTCTGTACAAAATATGTAAACATTCAGTGAGCCAAAAAGCAAGAGTGTGAATACATTTCTAGTCATGGCTAATACCTTCAACTTTTTATTTCCAGCTCCTGCTCACAGGACTCTTTTTTTCCATACAAATTTTGAAGCTGGCAGAAAAAAAAAAAATTGGGAACCTGTATCCTAGTGAGTCCAGCCCTCTGCTGAGTGGTGCAAGCTGAAGGTTCAAACTCCCTTGGGACACACAAAGGCTCTCCATAAACTCACAGTGAGTACTTTAAATCCCAGTCTACTGTATGGAGGAAAAGCAATATTCTGGAGGGATAAGAGGAGAAGTTCATATACAGATATTAATATTTGGAGGATTCAGCTCTGGTCTTACGTCTTTTCTCCAGGGTTAGACTAGAAAATCATTATAGAGAGCCTGCACAGTTTTGTGGAAAATTGGAAAATGCAGGAGAAAAGCTCAGTCTTTTTGACACCACCATGTCAATAGATGCGTCTCAGGCCATCTGGAGATGCAACTGCCTAATTTTTCTTTAGCTAGTTAGCTACAGCAATAAAATGGTTCATTTAAAAAAAAACCCCAAAACTGCCCATGTGCCCTGCTGCTGGAATCATGCAGGATGTAGTTCAAAGGTTTGACCTTGCAAGCTAGGTGTGAAGCACTCTGAACTCACTTCCAATTACTCACATGTTTAAGGATATGCATTTTGCTCAAGTGTATCCAGCAACAGTTAGATCCAGTTCTTAAACTCAGAAATCACTTTCTTTTGTTGAGTGCTTCCCTTTTTTTAACTGATGAAAAACTATTATTCTTCTGTTTTTTGAGAGGCAAAGCTTTTGAGGGATACTGGCAATGTTTTAGAGTTGGTAGTTTTCTGTGTTTTTGAAAAGATATAACTTTGCAAGAAGTATTTTATGTTTTTCTATTTTTTTCTCTCTATTGAACTTAAAATGGAGAATAATGAGGTTCTGGGTTCTTCCATTTTCAGTTAGGAAAAAAGGTAGAGAAAACAAGGAATCTGAATATAGATAAAAAAGAAAAAACAATTTTGAAACACAAAATTTTCTAATGTCATACATTTTAAATTATTTTTGCATAAGGTTGAACATACAGAACCACTGGCTTTCCAAACACATTACAAAATGTCTTTTATAAAGACATTTGTCTTTACAAAATATAGCACAAATTCTCCTTCCCTTCCATTTTTCAGCAATTTCAAGACAATACTTCATTTGCTTTACTTAAAATAGCTCTTATCCTCATGCGTTTTTCATGACAACTTCACCCTGGCTGGTTCACTTTCATGTCTGTACTTTCTCACGTACCCAAAACAGAACTAGCATAATTCCATGTTTTGCTGATACCATGATTTCGCTGTGATGTTCGCAGAACCACACAATCACAGAATGTTTGAGGTAGGAAGGCACCTCTGGTGGTCATCTGATCCAAACCCCTGCTCAAAAGCAGGGTCAGCTAGAGCAGGTTGCTCAGGACCATGTCCAGTTGAGTTCTGAACATCTCCAAGGATGGAGACTCCACTACCTCCCTGGATAACCTGTTCTACTGTTTGATCACCCTCACAGTAAATAAGTTTTTTCTTATGTTTAATTTCTTGAATTTCAGTTTGTGCCACTGCTTCTTGTCCTGTCACAAGACATCACCAAGAAGAGCCTGGCTCCATCTTCTTTATTCCTTTCTGTCAGGTATATACATATTGGTAAGATTCTCCTATAGCCTTCTGTTCTCCAAGCTCAACTCCCAGTTCTCTCAGCCTCTCCTTGTAAGTCAGATACTCTACTCCCCTGATCATCTTCATGGTCATTCACATACACTCCAGTACATCCACATGTCTCTTGTACTGGCAGTTCAGAACTGGACCCAACACTCCAGATGTGTCACACCAGCGCCGAGTAGAGGGGAATGATCACCTCCCTTAGCCTGAAGGTAATGTTCTTAGTAATGCAGCCCAGAAGGCAGTTGGCTTTTTTGCCACAAGGGCACATTTCTGGCTCATGTTCAACCTACTGTCCACCAGGACCCCCAGGTCCTTTTCTGCAAAGCTGCTTTTCAGACAGTCAGCCCAAGCCTGTACAGGAGCATGAGGTTATTTCTCCCAGATGCAGGACATTGCATTGCCCTTTGTTGAACTTCATGAGATTGCTGTTGGCCCACCTCCCGAGTCTGTCAAGGTCCCTCTGAATGGCAGCACACCCATCTGGTGTATCAACCATTCCTTCCAGTTTTGTATCACCTGCAAACTTGCTGAGGGTGCATTCTGTACCATTGTACAGATTACATTAGATCAAGTGAATCTAGCTTAATCTTCTAAAGTCCTGTCTGTCTGCTTCTTCGAACAATGATGTTACAACAAGGTAAACAAGATGCACCAAATGCTAGCACAGACAGGATAAGCTGTTGTTTATCATGATGGAGTTTATTGAGGCTAAACATAGTTGGGAAGCCAGATACCCAGGTTTCCCAGGTGGGTCTCCTCAGAGACCACAGTATATATATATCAGCTTATGATAATCTACACCAGGGCTGCTTTCTCTCCCTTTGTCCCTAACTCCATCATTGTCTTCACACTGATGTCCACTTGACCAAGAGGATCTGCGTGTAAGCTACACTTACACACTTACAGAGTGTAAGCAGAAAAATCACCATGATCCTCCAAATTGGCATCTCCTGGGCCATGAATAGCATGGATTACAAGAGCAGGCTGCAGCAGTCATTGCTTGGACTGAGTTTAACAGCTCTGGAATTGCACGCTAGGACCTCAGTAAAGCTTCCTCCTTTCAGAGACAAAAAAGTAGTTTGCATTACAAACACCTGCTCACTAAGTCTTTAATTTGAAAGGATCCAAAACATGACAATATTTCAAACATGATCAGTACAAACTTTGATGCAGTGACCTTACCGCAGAAGTGAGACGAGCAAGAATTTCAGCATTGGTTTCTGCCGTATCTTCTATTTTTTGATCAGGCCTTAAAAAAAAAAAAAAAAAAAAAAGATTTTATGATTTCTTTCATGCTGTTTCAACATCTTTTGATTCCTGGAAAGCAAGGAACTGTGTAGCCACAGGCACTAATGTAAAAGGGCTTTTGAGATCCCACATCAAAATGATAACTGTAACATGTCAATAATTAATTGTGTCAGTAACAACAGAGTACACCCTTTGTCCCTTGCTGTCAAGAACTCTTTTGATTGGACCAATGTAAAACAGTGAGAGAATTCTTCAGCTATAAAAATATGATGAAGAACTGAAGAATGCAGGACCCTCTTAGCTCAGAGTTGCTTATTTGAATGCATGCTTTGCTCTGCTAAAAACACACTCCATCAACAGAGCAAAGAGTTTTCCATCTGCCCACCGCCCAGCTTTGCTAAGGTGTGGAGCAATACCTACGGAATGCAAGCTCACATAGATAAAGAAGACAACATCAAAATCATTATGTGACACATGAAGTTTGATGTTTAAATAAAAATATGTGAAAATGAAAAGAATACACGGAAAAAGCCAAAAATTAGCAAACTAAAGCAACAGCTGAGAACACTATTAGGTTGTCTTGACAGTTACTCACAAGACAGAGAGACTTAGTGCCTTTGCAAAAGTGGGGCAGTGCAGGAAGAACCCTTCTAGAAATGGTCACAGAAGTCTGGCCCATGTGGAAAAAGCCACACAAAAGCTGCTGTGGACAGCATGGGATAGGACTGTGTTTTTCTTTAAAACAGTCTAATTCCCATCACTAAAACATCTGCAAGCCTTTCAGAAAGTTTATTGACAATCAGAAGAAAGATACCAATATGATAGGGTTATTACTACGGGACAAAGAAAAAGAAAACGCCCTTGAGATCTTTACTTTTCATGGTATTCAAAAAGTATGGCATGCCAGCAAACTGAGCATATACGCAAAACTGCAGCTGCTGTAATAAACCTAAATCCCAGGTATTAGTAGAAGCTTCTATCTTTGACTAAATTATTTAATTGCTCATATGCCTTGATGTGTTTAGGGAGAGAGCTGACAACATGTCTGGAATATGCAACTGGTATACTGTGGTTCTTACATTCCATGTCCAAAAATTTCTTTCCTTGATTAAAAAATTAAGGTCAGAAAGCACAGAATGACACATGCATTCATTTTGGGGCAAGCATATTCAGACTAAAATGGTAATACAGATTAGAAATCACAATTATTTTCAGAACTGCCTTTCCTATTCAAAGAAAAATGTGATCTAAGATTTTAAGTGTTATAAACAGCCCAAAAGAAATAAATTAATGTAGTTTCATTTACAAAGACTGATTTATTCAGTCTTTCTCTTTATAATTTGGAATGAGATTAAAATAATTGACCTGTTTAGGTGCCTATGTTTCCCTACACATCTGATCTCTTCTGATCTCTCAGAACCAGGCTAGGACCTGATTCTTCTAAATTGGAGGCAAAAGATAGCAGCTCAGTTGACACAGCCACAGATGCAATGTGCAAACCCAGAACAGCATACAGCATAGCTATTTCTGTCTTGGGCCTTTAGCACTTCATCTTCTATTTAAAAATACTCCCAAGTATGCATCTGCATATGAGCATCGAATGGTTCTGAAACCATTAATATACTAAAAATTATAGTCAGGTCTCCGGAATCAGAGAGAAAGAGTGTATTATGATACCCAGGCTAATGGAAAAAAGTAAGACAGAATGGATACTGAGGAACAGAATCAGGACAGATATCGCCCTATTTTTTTCAAAAGGGGCCAGCTAAGACCTAGTAGGGCTGATACCAAACAGGAGCTACCAAGCTCAGGCAAACAAGCCTAATGCTTATACAGCTCAGTGGTCCGTGGGCTCGGTAGTGTGTTAAGCAGAGCAAGACACAGGGATGCTTGCCCTAGATCTGCATGCAGGCAAGTCAGGTCCAGCACAATTATTACTGTACGCCACGTGAAAGCAACTACAGTGCTTCCCAGCCCACTGATGGAGGAAGCAATATGGATACACCCATGGTCCTGGGCCAGGACCTCAACTGTCCAGTGTAAAGCCACTACATATGTCTCTACACTGGCTTTACAATCCACCTACAATGCCAATAAAAGACCCATGGATACCTGAAAGCTGTTTGTGTTCAGCAAAAGCTTTCCAGGAACTCAATAAGGCAGTAACTAAATGAATATCCCATCCTGGCTATTTGCATTAAAGGCAAATTACTTTTAAGAATGGTTACTTTTCTGAAATTAATAAAATGTAAATTATTTCAGGACAGAAGTTACAGAATACAGTGTAACACTTCTGAAAAGAAAATAACAAGCAATATGAGAAAAAGGAGAAAAAAAATCCCTGTTAACATCTCTTCAAATAATCAAAAAAATATCACGGGATATATTTCAATAGTCTAAGGTACCCAATGCATTCTTGAAATGTTCACTGAGTGTAACAGTGGTTCTGGGAATTAGGTGTTGTTATAAACACCCCCATTTACAAAGAAGAAAATAGAAGCACACAAAGATTAAACACCTGATACAAAGCCATGGCAGTCACTGGAAAACAATTCAGGACACATTGGATGAGAGCCTAAGTGATTGCTCAAGGTTGTAAGGAAGTCCATGGCACAGCTTTCAATACAGGTCTTTTGTTCCCAGGCTATTGCAATATTCACTTCTTTTCTATTCAAGTAGAATTGGCTGTGATTAACATAGGGTGTTTAATGACCCCAAGAGGCCTCTGCACCAGTCCCATCTCATTTGACAACATTTACAGGGGCTCAGTCCTGTGGAATACACACAACAACATTAGCCTTCAGTTTAGTGTGAGCTCCTAAAAATCTGCTATGTCCCCTCTTGTTTTGCATGGTAGATTCCCACTAATGTTATGTTTAACGTAGGAATTTGCCATGGTCAAAAGGCAACAGGGAGCATTTATTCAGGAACTGTAAGCACGTCTCAGTTTCAGAATGCTATTTTCATTGTAGAACTTACTATAGCATTATTTGGCAACACTGTTAATACTGACCAGAAACAAATACAAATCCATCAAAAATCTGTACAGCAAGTCAAGACTGGGCCACATTTATTTAATAGGGTTTCCAGAGAGCTGCTGAAGGAAGTGCCCAGAGCTGCTACTGCCTACTCCGGTCTACAGACTCCTTCTGGGAGAGCAGATCCATGGTGCTCCAGAGAGACCCACTGATGCACCCAGCAGTCCAGGCAAGGGCAAGGCTGCTGCCCACCAGCTGTGGAGGAGACAGAGCTCGTCTGGCTCCCAGGAACACCAAGAGATGTCCAATGTTGCCTTCTGGTACACAAGCAGGCAGTCACTTCTGATTTCATCAAAAGCAGGGAATCTAATAAATAAGGTAAGAATTTCTCTATCCTTATGTACATACAGAATTAATGCCGTCAATACAGACTATGAGAAAAAGTAAGACAGAAAAATGAATACAAAAATATTAAATTCCAAGAAAGGCTATGCTTCTGATGGTATGCAAAACAGCTTATATATTTGAGAAAAGACAAACACACACTGCACGGAAGAGTTTTTAGAATTGCCCTCTTTCTTCATGAAAGAGAGTATATCAGTTTATTTAACCTCATCAGATAACTTCTAACAAACACCTCATCACATCTATTCCCTTTCAGATTGTGTTTTAGCAGTGTATTATTTGCATCAAGCATGGAGAATTTTGAACCTGGAAAAGCCTTCTTTCCCTTTAATATCACACTCCCTCGAGAGTATACCATTCTTTAAAATTCGATTCCTTCAATATATATTTTTTTTAAAAAGCACCCTCACAATCTGACAGGTAAAACCTCCAGAAAATAATTCTTCAGTGACAATGTTCCCAGAACGAATCCAACTTCAGCTAAAATTTGAATAATGTGAGCAGGAATGAGCTGGAAATGTACAATAATGAATAATTGTTCAATTCATGTGACAGGGATCATCCTCCACTAGAAATGACAGTTGCACTGGAACGATAAAACTGCAAAGGAGACTCTAAAATAGTGGTACTCTCCAGCCAAGGTCAGCATGCAGGACACATTTTTAACTCGAACCTAAAAAGTCTTCAACCCATTTTCCTAACCAGCATCCTTCACATAACATATCAATATGACCTATCTGTTCTGTCTTTTTGATTCAAAGCCTTTGTACGAGTAGCCATGAACCATGAAAAGTGGTCTGATTTGCAGTGATAATGAGGAAAACCCCAATTCCCACTGAAATCAAGATGAAATCGCCCTGATATTTAAGGGACAGCCAAACTGCTTAGCACCAGAGTAGGCTGAAAGACAAGAATTTCTATTTGCAAAAATATTCAAAGGTTTTCTCCCATATGAGTCATCTGCTTAGATGATCACATTCAGTGCCCTGCTCTAGCCAATTTAGGCTCCTTGTCACTTGGCTACACTCACTCAAGCTGACCAAATAAATGCGTTTTCAAGGAATCCCCACTCCAGAAGTGTCAGTCTCTGGTTGGTGAGGGCAGTCAGCAATAGGAGAGGGAATTAAATTTCTGCCCTGAGCCATGCAGAGAAATTACTGAGAATTTTTTCTACCAGCTCAACATGTCTGAATTTAAGAAGCTGGGCTTGAGACAGCTTACAGGAACTCTGGGCTTTGTGCTCCTTTAAAATATTTCCACTGGCCATTTATTTGAGAGAATGTGTTTTTAAAATCTAGTATGTAGAGAAGGAAAGTACTTATAGAAGAAAGTTTTGTCTTTGACGTCAAAGAGAATAAATCCTAGTACTGCAGAGTAATCGTTCTCCACAGCATAAGTATCAGATTTGAGGATTCATCATGCTAGGGACAATGAAAGAATTTAACCCAACTTGTCTATCCAGCCAGCTCCTGCAGATTTGCTAAGGCATGAGTGGTCATGAGCCTCCAGACCTCTCACTGACACCTTTTTTCCTATATTTTGGCTTCTCACTGTGGCACAAATAACTATGGTTTCCTTCTAGCTGTTCTAAATAGGCAATGTTTAGAGCGCAGCTGTTTCAGTACAGAGGGTATGACAACATCCAATAGTCAGGTGAAAGAGGAGACATATAGGAAGCTAAAGTCCTAAAAGGCATAGTCTGAAAAAGGAATAATAATGTGAGATTACAGAGCTCTGGCAAACATACAGTAGCAAACTAAAATCAGATGACTGAAGCTACCACATTTCTACACATCCTCGCTATCCATCGGATAGCTGATCCTGACACAGCACAGGGCATCTGGTCTGCTAGTCAATCAGCTCCACAGCATGCCTGCCGCCAAATTTGTGCCAAACCTCCAAATGTAAGAAGAGACCAAAAAAATAATAAAGCCATTTGCCCAAGTAATATAGCAAGCTAGAGTCAGCAAGCTAGTGCATAAGAACCACAATATGCCAAAAACCCCAAGTCAAGTGCCTTCATTTGTCTACCCACACTGACTTTCTCAGATGAAAAGCCCATCTCTGCAAAGCTTGTCAACCCTGAAAAGAAAGCTGGCTCTTTTGCACAGTGGTTTGGGGGTAAACAGTGTCATTATAAGCCAGCCACTTACAAAACAGTCAGCAAAAGTTGCAAACAGCTGTATAGGCACACTTACAGATTACACATGTCAATCCTGGGAGGAGACAATGGCAGTAGTTGAAGTAGGAGCTTTACTCCATTCTTCCATCCTTCCTCTTTCTCAAATTCACAGAAAAGGTAGGTACATTCATCTGCTGAGAACTGGTAGAAAGCATGAGTGTCTTGAAAATAGAGTTGTCTGTCCACTGTTAGAAAAAAGAACATTAGATAGCCTTTAAACCTTTACTGTGTAAAGGTTCTGTGTCCCCACCACATTCTGTATTGCACTTGACTTTAATGCTGAGTTGCACCACCACGCAGGGCAAAAGGATTGCAAACTCAGCATAGTTTGCACTCTCTCCTACACTCTCATATTAACTCAGTGCATCCAAACAGGACAACCCCAAAACCTCAATTTGAAGATCTCCAGGCTCCTGAAATTCAAGCATTAAGACTGCTGAGTATTTAAGCAATTTTGGAATCAGTTCAGAATTAGGGGATAAAAACATTCCATTTGACAGGTTTCTGAGCCTCAATTTCCATTGGCTTCTAATCTGTTCTCACTAATGGGCAGGCACTAGTAAACAAAGTTCAGTAATGGCTATGCAGCCCATCATTATCCCAGCTTCTCCTCAAATTCAGGGCTATTGGATTTGTAGACTAGACCTGGGTAAGATGATGCACCAGTACAACAGCTGTCGTCTTCCCTGGCATAACCAGGATTGAACTGGGATTGAAGGATGGGGTCCAAAGCCTAAAGCACAAGCTCCTGCTGGGAGAGTCATTCAGCCCTTGTTAAGGCTGCATGATCAGACATACTATCAGTGTAGTCGGAGCAGAAGAAAACCTTTAAGTATACTGTCAGCATACATACACAGAAATCTTCCATAACACCTCACCTTTTTGCAAGGAGGAAAGTTAAGTGTCTGGCACAGACCCCAGGACGGGGCATACTCTGAGTTGAGCTACATAAGTAGTCCCAGCTACAAAGTAAAGTCCATCAGATTTCCAGAGGTTGGTTACCAGTGTAATTATTGCCAACCACATTAGCTGGACCAAACCCCTAAATCTGGTGGGGAAGGTGGGGACAGCCGGGTAGAACCTGGCATCACCACTGTCTCAAGGATCTGAATCCTCTCTCAGTCCATTGTAATCTAAACCTATGAAAAACAGAGAGGAAGGGAAAATCATTAATAGCTAGAGAAGTCATCTGGCAAAGCCGTGACCTGCAGTGACTAAACAGCTGCTGTCTTGTGAAAAACCTAAAAGAGCTCGAGGAGAAAAAAAAAAAAATAGGCTGGAAAAGACACACACACTGTCTGCAACTTGGCAATAGGCAATTGCATTTGCAAAAGCAAAAGGAGGGAAATCGCCTAAAAAAAGAGATTCGTCTTTGGTATTTATGAAATGATAGGTCACAGAGGTGAGCCTACCGAAGAGACAGTGAAATAAACAACTGTCAAGAAAAATGGATCAATGTGCATTTTTTTTCTTTCCCTCCTTCCTCTCCCACCAAAAATGTGAGTCTTATCCTATGCAGGAGAAACCGATAGCCTTCCTGACACTAGAAGTACTATCAAGACTGACCTGATAATATAATGCCCATATCCAGGAGGAGCTGCCACACTCCAACTGCTGTAGATCTGCACTTAACAAAAGGACACTGCTCCAAAAGCCAGTCTACCAGTTCTGATCCAATACAGCTTCTCCTGAAAATAAGCAAAAAATCACTTCTTACACTACAGTAATCTTAAAATGCTCTTTTATAATAAAGAGCTATTTTGAAAGCTATTAAAAGTGAATCCTTTTGTTCAGCAGGGCAAACCCTTTGTCTCAATTACTAATTTTTGTAATCCTATTCATTTCAAGGGAAGAAATTATTCTGGCAAGTCTCAGGAGATGACCCTAGTTACAACATGGGAACTCGTGTTAGATGAGTAAGTACCCTTACGTACCTACTTCATGTGGCACACTTTACAATATGTAATATTTTTATCAATTTGTGCTGCATACAGACAATCATCCAAAGATGTATAAGAGCTAAATAAAATCCAGCTTTTAGCCTCAGGATTTTTTTCCCTTTCTGAGCACAGGCATAAGCAATACAGCTACACAATATATGTGCAAGACCTTGAGTGTTGCTCTAGAATGTACTTCATCTTTCACATTACTGGTAAACTTATCTTTTTACATCATAAAAAAAAGAAGTTGTGGCTTTTCCTAAAGTACAGGTATGAATGAATGGTGCTATAATAGAAACCTGAACGTTTTGGCATAACTGAAAATAGGAGGAAGTATTTATGCTGTAATGCAACACAAATGGAAAATCACTTCATTACAGAAATATTCCATAAATTACATGCAAATATCACTGTGTAACTAAATCTTAGGAATCCAATTAATCTCTTTTATAACTCCAGAACAGGGCTGAATTTAATACTCTTTCTTGTCAACAAAATAACAGGCAAACACAACTGTATATGAAATCATAAACAATTAAATTAATGGACATACAATCAGGCCACTACTGCTTTCTGACAACAGACAAAGTAACATAAGAAAAGACATTAAAATACATGAGATTTTAAATAATTTTTTAGAAAATATTTTTGATTTTTAGTAAGAGACACAAAATCTCACTCTCAGAATTTACCCTCTTGTCAAATTAGGGCATAGACAAATGCAAATAAAATCCATCCAGTTGATTAAAACAAATTATCTCGGGTTACCTGCAAATGCCAGTAAGGTACACCCTGTCTTTAATCAGGTCAGATGCTTGTAGAGTAAAAATATTCCTGAGAGCTCTCCCAGCACACGAAGAACTTTCTCCATAAATCTGAATGAAAAGAGAAATTGAGAACTGTGACAAACAGGGATTTATTCCTGCTGTAGTAAATTGCCTTGCCACTGTCCACTCCCTTCCTCTGAGCAATGCCTTCTCCCCAGCTAAACAGCAAGCAAGCAGTCAAAGCCTCATAGGAAATGCACCCCAACTTCTGCCATACCCAGTTGTATCCTGGGCTGCAGATGCCCCCACAAGCCGGACTACTTTTACATTTGTTGCCTTAGAAAAGCAGAGGTGGTACTACCTGTCTGCTTTACCTTTGAACAACAGACAAGTTCAAATGAAAGCAACTGTTATTCTTGCAAAGCAAAAAGACTATATTAACCATTGCAAAACCACACAAATACAGTTAAAATTAAACATTATTCCATATGTATTTGAGTTAAATGATTTAATACAAGCCTAATACAAATTGAAACACTATTTCATAGTTTATTCTTTTTGTTCAGAAACTTTGGAGGCATCCTATGATGGCTACAGATCAGTTCATCCATATTTTGCCAGGAGGATGTGGTCTTTCAGAATGGGCACACCTCTGACTTCCCCCACACCTGATTTCTACCTTACACCTCAAGGCTGCAGATGTGCCTATCAAAACAGGACCCAACTCCATCTTCCATAAAACGATGTTCCACCTGGACTCTCTATACCACTCCTTACTGATGAATTTAAGTCAGGCTTCTGTTGTGATGTTTCCTCACCATCCCAGCAAAACACATCAGTAACACAAATAACTAACTTGAAAGAAAAACAATGCCACAGTTTCACCTTTTTTTGTTTGTTTGTTTCCTATGTTTAGGAATCTTTCAAGGAATATAAAATAGTCCTGAGACAGTAAAATCTTGTGAGATGCAAAAACAGAGCTCTCAGATATTGCAAAAGTAAGCTGAACTGTGGCAATCATTTAAATGGCTAGGAAGCAAGCGCACATCGGAATTCAAAACAATTCAGTTTGTAAATTCAGTAATAGAAGTAGACAATTTCTATCACACATAAATTACAACTTGTTAACCGGATTTAACTACAGACCACATTCACAAGTGTCTTCAAAGCTATGATTAAGAGGTTGAACCAAAGCAATAAGATTCCTAACATGTTTTTTGATGAAATGGAATTAAAAAGAAGCTTGACAAGTACCTTGTTCGAAGGAGTTTCCAAATACGGATTTGAAATTCTTCTGGACAGGGTCTGTAAGACAATTTGGTAGAGCTTTAGTTTTGTTCTGTTTTTTGTATGGAAAAAAGTAGCAGCAATCTAGGTCTTTTAGCTACTGAAATCTAAATAAAAAGAATTTATCAAGTCATCTGAGTAGCCTAACTGAAGTCTCCAAATTTTTTTTTTTTCACATCAGGAAAAAGCTTTGGTAAACTCAGTTCTGTGTTGTCTACTACATTTATTCTTGATCTGGAGAAGAAGATGAGCAATAAGATGGCAAAGCCTGTAGACAACACACAATGATTTGGCTGAGGAAAGACCAGAAATAACAGTGAAGAATTTCAAGATAAACCTAAAAAAAGGTAGGTGAAAAGACAGTATCATGATGAGCTCACCATTAAAAGCAGCATGTACTAGAGGGAGAAAATGTAATTACACATGCTCTAATACCTCTTACAGCAAACTTTATCAATTCAGTAAAGACACCTCAGGGTCACAGAATACTTCTCAAGGAAGACCACTCTTCTAAATGAAATTCTTAACTGTAGTTAAAAAAAAAATTAGGATAAATGAGGAACAAAATGGTGACCAATGGGGAGGTAACATCGCTCTAATGTAGATCAGCATTATCTCTACCATGCTACATGCTGCACTGGTAACAGCATCTCAAAAAATGGACGTTCCAATGTTAGAGGGGATTTAGACAATAACACTAGTAGGTATAATAAAGGATTTGGATAAATTTTAATATGAGAAGAGACAGAAAAGACTGTAACTATTTACCTTATAATGGAGAGATTACAGGGGACATAATGCAATTATACAAAATAATGAAATAGCACAGAGAAAAGACAGACTTTCTGTGCTCTGTTCTATATAACATGAGCATAACTGATCATTCAATGAAATTAGAGAGGATTTATATTTGAGGAGGAAAAGCAAAATGACACATAACTCTTCACAGCAGAGAAACACAAATGCCAAAACCTTACTGCTGATCAGTAAAGACTGGGGATTTAAAGTTATAAAATTAACTGTGAACCAGAACTCTGGAAGGCAAACGGAGACAGGACTCTACGAGAGTCAGGTTACCCCACCTTTACTCACCATGATACTTCCATATCTTGTCAATGTTAAAAGACAAGATATTGTCTACTCTGATGCTTACTGGAAACTTATATCTTACTACAAGCCACACAAGACACAAACAAACATCGCCTAAAAGAAGTCTGGACGTGGAACAGAAGACGTTGCACAGGTGCACTGGCAGCACAATGGGAGGATTATGTGGCACTCCCTCACATTATTCCAACTTGTAGGCAGCGTAATTAATTCCTTGCTTTGAGAAAGATCCAATTCACACTTGGTATATTGTAATCATAAAAAAAAAAATTCTCGTTCACACCCTGTAAGAATTACAGAATCCATATTTCAGTAATGCCACCTGCTTTTTTCCCCCCTATATTCTTGTTACTGTATTTTTAGAAAGGGAAGGGAAGTGACAAGGAACCACAGAAGCATCTAATGCTGTTTACCCTTCCACGCTCATCACAAATGTTAGTGTAGTTACACGCATAACAGTAGCTCCATATGGAAATACTATAACATAAAAGCTTGATTCTCCTCTCCCGTACACAACAAAGATGCCGTAAGAGTGCAACATTGCCTCAGATCCCACTTACTCTTCCTAGCTGGCACGTCATTAACACCTCGGTTCTGCAGCAGCCCTACATACCACCACTTTGCTTGGTTTCTGTCCAAGTCTTTCATTCAACAAGCCTCACTCACTGCAGCAGCATGGTCGAAGCTTATACATCGATTTCCCCCCTCCCTGCTCCATTCCAAGGCCGGCGCTAACAATGTTATCATCAGCAAGCTAATTCCAGTGATGCCAGTGGGAACTACAGTCCCTGGCATTGCACTGGTCTGGTCCGTGGCATTCAGAGGGTGTCTGAGCCTCAGTGAGGGAAAATACTGCTACTGCAGGGTGCAGTTACATGACAGCATAAGACCAAATTCAGCAAAAAGGACAAATTTGGTGGCCTTCTACAATGGGGTTACAGCATTGGTGGATAAGGGAAGAGTGACTGACATCATCTACCTGGACTTGTGCAAAGATTTTGACACTGTCCCGCACACATCCTTGGCTCTAAATTGGAAAGACATGGATTTGATGGGTGGACCACTTGGTGGGTAAGGAATTAGCTACATGGTCACACTCAAAGACTTGCGGTCAACGGCTTGATGTCAAGGTAGAGACCAATGATGAGTGGCATTCCTCAGTATTATGGGACCAGTATTATTTAACATCTTTGTCAGGGACATGGACAGTGGGATTGAGTGCACCCTCAGCAAGTTTGCCAACAACACCGAGCTGAGTGGTGTGATTGATGCTCTATAGGGAAGGGATGCCATCCAGAGAGGCCTTGACAGGCTTGAGAGGTGGGCCCATGTGAACCTCCTGAAGTTCAACAAGGCCAAGTTCAAGATCCTGCACCTGGGTCAGGGCAATTGCAAACACAAGAGCAGCCCTGAGGAGAAGGACTTGGGGGTATTGGTGGATGAAGAACTGAATATGACCCAGCACTGTGTGCTCACAGCCCAGAAAGCCAACTGTATCCTGGGCTGCATCAAAAGAAGTGCGGCCAGCAGGTCGAGGGAGGCGATTCTCCCCCTCTACTCCACTCTCATGAGACCCCACCTGGAGTACTGCATCCACCTCTGGGGCCTCCAGCATATGAAAGGTGTGGACCTGCTTGAGTGGGTCCAGAGGAGGGCCACGAAGATGATCCGAGGGCTGGAGCACCTCCCCTGTGAGGACAGGCTGAGAGAGTTGGGCTTGTTCAGCCTAGAGAAGAGAAGGCTCCAGGGAGACCTTATAGCAGCCTTCCAGAACTTAAAGGGGGCCTGCAGGAAAGATGGCAAGGGACTCTATCCGGGAGGATAGTGATAGGACAACAGGTAACAGCTTTAAACTGAAAGAGTATAGATTTAAATTAGATATTAGGAAGAAATTCCAAGGAGTCTGCAAAAGGTGACTGAGGCCGAAAACCAGTAGAGGCGGGAAAAAAAATTTCTAGTTTATCCGTCAAACCTCACAGTGCTAGCTTTGGTGCAAGGGACAGAGAAGGAATTCACAGCCCTGAAATAGGAGAAGGGAAGACAGGACAATGGCTTCTGTCAGTGGCAGCCTGAACCCATGTCAGCTTGGAGCAAGCATGAAACATTGGAGAGTCCAGAAGGGTACATTTAGCCTGTCATGCAGGAATCTACACACATGGAATTTCTACAAATATGAGAAAATGGAAATTGCATAGGAGAAAATAAAACAAAAGTGGAAGTCGCATTCTAGAATAGAAAGAGCGATCTTTCCTGTTGATGCTAGTGCAGCCTGTGTAATGTTGAAACATTCACTGCAGTTAGGCTGCAATTCATACAAATTTTAGGAGTCTATGTCCTAACTACCAAGCTAGATCCGCTTTTCTTTTCCTTTTTTTTTTTTTTTTTTAACTTGCCACAATAAATATTTAGCTAGCACAAAATCCCTACATTTTGTGCTACTGAGTGTATCTCTGTTCAGCCGACTCTTCTTTGGCTGTTGGGGACAAACTGGGCAGTCCCCTTCCAGAGAGAGGAAGAAGAGGAAGTAGACCGAGGATCCAGGCTTTGTTTGAAAACCTCAACCCCCAGGCTGCTGTGTTGGGGAAGCATCACTCCTCCCTGAAGGTATTTGGTAAATATAGGCTGCTCCTCCCAAATTATTTTGACACCCTCCCCCCCCCAATTCAAAATACATTTGCAAATAACTCTTAGAATGAGCCAAAATGTGCTTTTAAAGTGAATTTATTAGTCATCAAGCAAACAACTCATCTCTTGTGAAAACTACCTTGGAACAGCTATTGCTGTCCATGCCAAGTGCCACTTTCCAGGCACTGCCACCCAGGCATCCCCCTGTGCCTCTTCACCAGCTTGAGGAGAAGTTTTGCCAAACCGCGTGTTGTGGAGGAGATGAGGATGTGGCAGCACATATGGTCCTGGGACAGAAGGCCATATGTGGAGCAGATCCAGAGCGCTGGGTGTCCTCCAGGAGGGCTCTCCCATTGTACATGAGTAGGTGTGCATAGGTTGCCTCAGCTTCCCTGCTGGGGATGCAGGAAGAAAGAGGCAGGGAGCTGGTGCCTTGGGCTGAGCAATCAGGAATGTGAAGTATGAACATGGCACAGGGATGGCATCCTAGCTTGGGGACATGACTTGCGTGGGACAGGTGGCCCAAGAGAAGGTTTTGGAATAGGACTGCTAGGATCCAAATCTGAATAAACCACAGATAATTTAGTCTGAAATTGGGAAAAATTATAAAGGAGTTTACTGTGGTATTTAAAACCACTAGAAATGCAGAGAGTAGAGCAATGGTGTTAAAAGAATGGGAGGATTAGAATAAAGTGACCAGCAAGTAATTTAAAACAACCAGAAGGAAATACTTCTTTCCCATCCATATGACCAGCTCATGGAATTATTAGCCAAAGAGTCAAATACGCCAGCTAGATTTTTAAAAGCAGTAGCTAATTCAATGACTGATACTATTACACAAGGCCTATATCTGGGTTTAAATTAGTATTGCTTCAACTGGACAATTATTTTTAACAAGTTGAAAACCTCTGCCATTATTTAAAGCTAAGCATGCAAAGATATTGATGATAATATTTTACTATATGAGCACAAACTGAATTTTGAAAGGTTTGGAAAGAAATTCTCCCATGATGTACCACACAACAAGCAAAGTATACTAATGAAGGCGCATTTTAGTCTCAATTGGAAAGATCAAGCTGTATCCTACTGTGAGATGCTGACTTAGTTCTTTACTCAGCAGAGTATTGAACTGGCTCCACTACAGCAACTCCCTATGCATTTACTACAACCTGGTTAACATTCTAATCAAGGGCTAAAGATACTATAGCGCATGTTTTCAGTCATGGCTTTTGGAGATACGTTTGAATTTTCTCCTCTTTTTTAGATCTGGGATTTTGCTTTGGCCTCATCTCAACTTCAGAGGATGACTTGCCTACAAGTTGCTTGTGCTTTGCCTCCTGCCCAAGCTGTTCCAGCAACTGCTGATATTTCTGCCATTGCCAGCACTGCAGTCGCGGTAGCATCAGCAATGCTCCATACATCTGCTGGCAATTTAATCACCATCATGCTCAGAAAGAAACAAAGCAAGAGTGCTTGGAGCTCCAGTTCAAGTGCTTTCCTCAGCTGGGATTTAGTACAGTGGTAACAGACAGCAACCTGTCTACACTAGAAGTCATGCTGTAACATCACAGAAGAGGCCATAGAAATTGCAGGAAAATAGTAATTTCAAATATGGGACACAAGTGTTTTGCCTTTCTTCTAACAACTTCTGATATTCCTGTACAGTTAGCAAGAAAAAAAAGCTTTGGCAAAAATAGGGAAGTAAGAAATTTTTTTTATTAATCAAGATTATTCCTTTTTCTAAATCTTTTACAGCAGGATTTATATTAAAACTAAAAGAAAAGAGAAAAGGCAGAATCCAGGCTCTTCCCCCCCAGCAAATTGTTTAAGCTTCCACTCCAAGTTTTTCAAATAACTAGGTTTTTAACTGGTTGCGTTACGAAAAATTGAGCGTGATACAACATGAAGAGTTTGCAATGCGCAATCAAAATTTACCTGTTTTCATTTTACAACACGCTCATCAATATTTGTCTGTTTGATCAGGGCTTAATTTGCAAACATGCCCATGATCAACTCCACAGTGCTGAACAGTTCCAGGAACATTTTTGTGTACAAATATAAGAAAACAATTGTTTATAGTTTCAGGGCACTATCACTCTGTCCCTAAAGAATTCAGTATAGCACTTGTGCATTCCAAATTGGATTACTCAGTATACTTAAAATTAAGCAAATGCTTCAGTGTTGTGCTCTATCAGGGCTTATTCCCTAAATAGAAATAGCCTGAAAAAAAATCATCTCATTTTGAAATTCACATGGTGTAGCACAGACTACCTGGTAATGAGATCATTTCTATTCCCTGACAGGGGGATTTCTGCAACTACTCAACACCTGAATCCTAAATTGGCTAATGTGACCACAAAGGAAATTATATATTCAGACAGATTTCCAACAAGCATTTAAGCATCCAAGCCTAAAATACACTCTCACAAGTATTCATGCTGGAAACTTCTCACGTTCCAACCATGAGAGACAGCGTATGGAAAAGGATCACAAATAAAGCTGAATCCAAATTCACTCTCAAAAACAATCATGTTTGTGTTTTTCTCTCTTTACTAATCATTCAAATCTAACAATACGGTGGCTCAGGAAAAATTAAAAAAATCCACCAGGGGTATTTTCGTAGTTTCCCTCAGGCTTCTCTCCCACTCCACGCACAAATCAAAAAGTAATTATTTTTTTCCTAGACAGTTTTCTTTCTCTCATTACAAACCATGACAATGATAATGCCATAACAGCAATAGAAACCATTGCACCTGTTACAACTGACAGAACCCTGTGGGGTTTTTTTCTTCAAAAAGATTTGCCAGAGTTGCTAAAAGCAAGCAGCTATAATAATTAGAGAGTTTCCACTCCAGCCCTGATCTGAACACAAATCCTGGAACAAAGCTGGGCTGTACCTGCCCGACACACCCTCCTCAACCTGCAGACAAGAAGGTAGCAATTTCTGCAGGCATAAATACTCATTTATTCCCAGTGCTTACTCATGCCAGGCAAGGAGTAAGGGAAGGGAGAGAAAATTACTGAACAATTTGGCTTATCACTTTGCCGCCTTCAAATTTTTGCATTTGATATCGCTTGCTACTATCTAAATTATAGGGGTTTTAAGCAGAAATAAGACATGGGTGCTGTGTTTAGTAGACGAAATGCTACTGTTGTTTGAGGGTGGCTGGATATAGGGAGTGTTGTCATGAATCCCAATCCGTTTCCATGTGGCAGCAGATTTTTCCTCATGGTTGCTAAGGCACAGCAAGCAGAGTTGGTTGGGAAGCTAGCTGACTTTCAGCAGATATCATTCATATGAAACCACAGAAGATGCCTGACTTTCTGCCAAATAATATTCGTAACAAACAACCTTCCCTCACTGTACATCTTGAAACCTGCTGTCAGAATTCATGGATAACAAAGAACAACCAATGGAACAGTTCTCGCCATTAATATTTGTTTAAGGTTAAATATAAAACTCTTTATAAAGGATCTTTTATAAAGGATCTTCTTTATAAAGGAAAGATCTTCCCCTGATCATCTTAAACTTCATATACTTAGGTATAGCACAAACAGGTCAAAAAGCTGTAAAAAACGAAATCTGTGTTCAGCAGAGCTTGCACTGTAGGGTTCCCAGGTGAGCCTGCAAAGCTCTCTGGAGAAACCCAAATGGGTCATTAGTGAAAGGAAACCAAAAGGTGTAATCTCACCTGTTTCCTGTAGAAAAAGAACCTGCAATGAATCTGAATAAGTTATTTCACAAAAGGGAAACCCATAGCTCATGGTTCATTCTCACTTCCCCCAAAACAGAAAGGGATCTGCAAAGAAAATGGCTGCTCTTTACAAGAAGACAAGCAGTGCTCTTTAGGTTTAAAGACTTATTTCTGAGATGATGACAGTCAGGAAAGCAATGCCTTTAGAAGCATTTCTGTGTTTTCCAGTTCCTGCCAAACTAAATATGGATGAATGGGTTTATGCTTCAAACAAAACTCTAAAAAAGAGTTAATCTGGCATTAACCAGCCACTTTTAAAGTCTCCATAGCCTAGCAAGGAGTGTAATTCGGTGCACAAGAGCAAATTTTGTTTGCAATGCCCTTTTCTTTACCCAAAAGAACTTAAGAATAGAAAAGAATATCACAGAAGACAATATGGCAGGACTGGCTGGTTGCTCTCCCCTCTCCTCCCCAGTCCTACCATGGGAGAAAAGCCCTGGATAAATCCAGCTTCAGGAAGGCACCAACACAGGCCTGAACCTCCTCTGTCCGTATCCTGTGCCTCAAATAAAGCTGCGGCATCCTGACACGGAAGCCAACTCGGTTTGAGAGAAAGGGAGGAGTGGTAAACTTGTAGAGGGGGATGCCTGCGTTAGAGAAACTTTATGTTCCTTAAGAAAAGGAGACGGCCACTCTCCTCTAATGATGCGTTTCCACGACCAGATTAAAGCGCCATAAAACAAGGCTGCTGACAAGCAGGTCGTGTCCTTCCAAGCAGGTCGTGTCCTTCCTCCACCTCCTGCTTCTCCTTCCCACGCCCACCGCTGTTCCGCTTTGCGCTTCCACGCGTGTCTGTGAAGCCACGTCCTGAACCAAGCTGAAGGACCAATAGCTTCGAACCAGCTCACTAAATAGCAATTCATTTTAACCCAGATTATTTCCCTCCGCCAGGTCACTGGGGTGCCATACAAACATGATCGCTAGCAAGGCGGGCGGCAGGGGCACAGGCAAAAGCAGTGGGATGCGGAGGGAGGCAGGAAGGGACAACTGTGCTCAGAGGAAGCACTTATTTATGCTGAATTAAAACTATGCAAGGAATGATGGCATAAAACATGCATAATAAATCCTCAGTGTCTCTGCTCTGTCAGCATAAAAAGGAAGTTAACTATGCCCACAAAAAATGACAAGACAAAATTCAAAGGTGTCAGTAACGGGGAACTTCCCCTCCCACCTTCACGTTCACAGAAGTGCATCAGTAAGTAAAACAGAAATCCCATCTCATTTAACTCAATTGTAGACTGCATGGGCTACAGCCATAGTTTACAATATAGAAACAGCGCTTAAACAAGTTTTCTTTTCTCTTTCTTACAAAAACATTATGGACATTTTCATCTCATATGTCTGCAATGAGAGCTCATTAAATATGAAAAGAAGAAAGAATCAGAATTTTACTGCTTTTTATCATCCTTTATATAACATTAAAATATGCAGAGTACACTAACTGACTATTCATGTTCCTTCATTAACCTAACTTTATTGCAGCATTTGTGCTCTAGTTTGCCATTTCAGCCATACCTTTCCTAATGCTACCTTAAAAGCTTCCCAGTGCATCCTCCCTTTTTTTCAGTATAAAATAGGGATTGTACAGACTGTCACCATAAAAATTGAGCAATATTGCTGCATTTATTTCTCCATAAAACTCAGCACCTAATAAATACAGTAGATGGTCTTTGTAATCTACCATCATGTTCCTGGCCATCAGCATCAGGTTTGGTTTTGATCTAAAGGGTAGCACAAAAGAGAAGGTGGGTGGGTTTTTTCAGTGTTTATTAAAGTTTTATGCAACAATTAATATTTCTAATGATGCAAGTTATAATTTAATAATACATTATTTGTATTTATTCAAAAGAATGCACACTGGATATTTCACACTATAATTAAAAAGATGTTCCCAGTGACTGGTTATCATTTCTTTTCAGATGGATCTAAACGAAGGCATCAACAAAACAGTGAAAAGAGAGATCAGGAGTAGGAAAACACGGATTGTCTGCATACTTAAAAGCTTTTCAAAGTACCTATGTTGGCACATTTCTTGTGTTGACAGCAAAATACCTTCTCATGACACATTTCCAAATAAAAAAAAAAGAAAGCAGGATGGCACATCAACTTGGCAAAGACATTCTGTAAGCAAGACAGCCTGACTCACAAGCATGCATCAGTGCAGTGTGCACGCCTGCAGGGCTGTGATCTTATTGGCATCACAGAGATGTGGTGGGATGGCTCCCATGACTAGAGTGCTGGAACGGAAGGAAACAGGCTCTTTAGGAAGGACGGGCAGGGAAGATGAGAAGGGGGTGTCACCCTCTATGTCAATGACTAGCTGGAGTGCGTGGAGCTCTGCCTGGGGATGGATGAAGAGCCCACTGAGAATTTACGGGTCAGGATTAAAGGGAGGGTGGGGACAGGTGACATTATAGTGGGGGTCTGCTACAGGCCACCCAACCAGGAAGGCAGAGCAGATGAGGCCCTCTACAGACAGATAGGAGCTGTCTCGCATTCACAAGCCCTGGTCCTCATGAGGTACTTCAACCACCCCAATATCTGTTGGAGGGACAACACAGCAGGGCATAAGCAATCCAGGAGGTTCCTGGAATGTGTTCATCATAACTTCCTTCTCCAAGCGATAGAGGAGCCAACAAGGAGAGGTGCTATGCTGGACCTTGTTCTCACCAATAAGGAGGAGCTGGTGGGGAATGTGAAGCTCAAGGGCAGCCTTGGCTGCAGTGACCACGAAGTGGTAGAGTTCAAGATCCTTAGGGCAGTGAGGAGGTGCACAGCAAGCTCACTACCCTGGACATCAGGAGAGCAGACTTTGGCCTCTTCAGGCATCTGCTTGGTAGAGTACCATGGGAAAAAGCCCTGGAGGGAAGAGGGGCCCGGACTGACTGGAAAAGGTGAAACATAACCCCCATTTTTAAAAAGGGATAAAAGGAAGACCTGGGGAACTACAGCCCAGTCAGTCTCACCTCTATGCCTGGCAAGATCATGAAGCAGATCCTCCTGGAAACTATGCTAAGGCACATGGAAAATAAGGAGGTGACTGGTGACAGCCAACATGGCTTTACTAAGTGCAAATCATTCCTAACAAGTTTGGTGGCCTTCTATGATGGGGTTACAGCATTGGTGGATAAGGGAAGAGTGACTGACATCATCTACCTGGACTTGTGCAAAGATTTTGACACTGTCCCGCACACATCCTTGGCTCTAAATTGGAAAGACATGGATTTGATGGGTGGACCACTTGGTGGGTAAGGAATTAGCTACACGGTCACACTCAAAAGACTTGCGGTCAACGGCTTGATGTCGAGGTAGAGACCAATGATGAGTGGCGTTCCTCAGTATTATGGGAGAGACAGATTGAACAGATGGACCACTTGGTGAAAAAGGAATTGGCTGAATGGTTGCACTCAAAGAGCTGCACTCAACAGCTCGATGTCCAGATGGAGACCAGTGACAAGTAGCATTCCTCAGGGGTCGGTATTGGGACCATCGCTGTTTAACATCTTTGTCAGTGACATGGACAGTGGGATTGAGCGCGCCGTCAGCAAGTTTGCCAATGACACCAAGCTGAGTGGTGTGATTGATACTCTACAGGGAAGGGATGCCATCCAGAGGCTTGAGACAGGCTTGAGAGGTGCTCCCATGCAAACCTCATGAAGTTCAACAAGGCCCAGTTCAAGATTGTGCACCTGGGTCAGGGCAATCCCAAGCACATATACAGGCTGGGCAAAGAATGAGTTGAGAGCAGCCCTGAGGAGAAGGACTTGGGGTGTTGGCTGATGAAAAGCTCAATGTGTACTTGCAGCCCAGAAAGCCAACCGTATCCTCAGCTGCATCAAAAGAAGCGTGACCAGCAGGTCAAGGGAGGTGATTCTCCCCCTCTACTCCACTCTCATGAGACCCCACCTGGAGTTCTGCATCCAGCTCTGGGGCCCCCAGCATAAGAAAGACATGGATGTGTTGGAGCGAGTCCAGAGGAGGGCCACGAAGGTGATCAAGGGGCTGGAGCACCTCTCCTGTGAGACAGGTTGAGAGAGTTGGGGTTCTTCAGCCTGGAGAAGAGAAGGCTCCAGGGAGACCTTATAGCAGCCTTCCAGTACCTGAAGGGGGCCTGCAAGAAAGCTGGAGAGGGACTTTTTACAAGGGCTTGTAGTGATAGGACAAGGGGCAATGGCTTTAAACTGAAAAAGGGTAGGTTTAGATTGAAAGTAAGGAAGAAATTCTTCACTATGAAGGTGGTGAGGCACTGGGACAGGTTGCCCAGAGAAGTTGTGGATGCCCCATCCCTGGAAGAAGTGTTCAAGGCAAGGTTGGATGGGGCTTTGAGCAACCTGGTCTAGTGGAAGGTGTCCCAGCCCATGGCAGGGAGGTTGGAACTAGATGATCTTTAAGGTCCCTTCCAACCCAAACCATTCTATGATTCTGTGATTAGTAAAAAGAAATGTCATGGGGAACTTGTGTGTCAAACACAAGAAGTAATGCCCAGGCTGTGCAATCTCCTTCCTGGAGTTTTCATAACTTGACCAGACAAGGCCCTGCACAACTGCTCTGGCTTTGAAGTTAGATCTGCTCGGGCCAGGGGCTGGATCAGACAACCCCTGGGCGTTCCCTTCAAACCCAAATTATTCTGTAATTCTCTCCTGCTCCATCACTCCCAGACACAATTCTGCTCCTCCAACCAGCTGCATCAGGCATAGGAGAGGAGTACTGTGGAGCTGCAGAGCAAGGAGAAACACTTCTCTAGACACACCCTGTGTTTAAAAAAGGCTCTTAAAAACACATATTTTCATGTTAGCCTTTCAGCAAAACTTCTCCCCATAACATTACCCAATGTGCCAGGTCTCAGCTGCTGAGGAGCCAATGTACCTCTACTGTCAACATTACTGCAGATAATACTGGTGCCAGAACTCAGCTTTCAGCAACCCACATTTGTCAGAGATTAAATATAACAAAAATTTTAAAGCAGACAATCAATTAAACAAGTGATTCATCTCACCTGTCACCACCAATCACCCATCATGTAGATGTAAGTCCAAATGCTCCCTCTCTGGTGCCAGCCAAAATCAGCCTGGCAGGG